>NC_133133.1:146395822-147020822 GCF_048418815.1 Hemitrygon akajei | reverse complement strand
TTATTAGATAGCTCTTCGCAAACAGCTTTTGGAAACGTATACCACATCAACCCACATGCGATCAACAACGTTTTCTCTCTCATTAAATCAGGCTAATAAAACATAGTTTACCTCTTAGAAATCCAAGTCAACTTCCAGTGTTGATTGATTGATTAATTCAAATTTGTCATAATTTTGTGCTAGATTACTTTTTCTAGAAAACTCCCTACTGGCAAAATTAGACTTGCTTATAATTGGTATGTCAGTCCTTGGTTCCTTTTCTGAACAAAGATGTGACATTTGCAATTCTGAAATTTTTTGAGAACATTCCCCATCTGTAAGTATGTGTGGAAATTTACAGTCAGTAGTTTTGTAGTTTCCACATTTTCTTCAGCAACCTGCATATCATCTCAGTTTGATGATTTATCTACTTTAAATGCACACATTTCGAATATTACATTTATTAAATGTTAACCATTGCAATATGTCATTTATTGTTTTCCAAATATATTCTGTTTCAAAACATGCAAGCTATATTATAATGAATTTTTCTTTTTGATTCAATTTCTGGGCATCAACGTTGATATTTACTGCCTGTTATTCATATAAATCAAGTTCATGTTACTTTGCCCGTAAAGGAATATATACCTTGACAAAATGTGGAAAGATCAGATTGAATCTTGATTTGTCAGTGACAAGCACTATTCTTTGGCTA
This sequence comes from Hemitrygon akajei, assembly GCF_048418815.1. Classification (NCBI taxonomy): domain Eukaryota; kingdom Metazoa; phylum Chordata; class Chondrichthyes; order Myliobatiformes; family Dasyatidae; genus Hemitrygon; species Hemitrygon akajei. Next base: position 147,020,128 of record NC_133133.1, on the reverse strand, counting down.
TAAACCAAGCAAAATGAACTGTGTACAAAATTAAGACTGAATATAGGGAGTATATTAAGCCTATCTGCCACCATGTATCTATACAAGCCAGGCAGTTGAGCTAGTTGTTGACAAATTAAGCCAAAGCCTTCAAATATTTTGTAAGGTACATTATTCAATTTGTCGTCAATTATGGGCAAAATTGATACAGAAAAAAAAGAAAATAGATCTTCCAAGAGCTATCATTCTGTATTGAATCTGTTCCATCCCCGTGACTGAAAACAAAATAGAAGAACAATTTACAATTCAGGCATTGGTAATAATGAATTAGTATAAATATTGTTCAGCAGATACATCCTGGCACTAATTGAAGATAGTTTGTCCAAAAAAAACTTAAACTTAAAAGAGTAAATCAACAGAAAAGGCTTTTTATAAGGCGTATTCAGTAATTTGTTAGCCCGTTGGAGTAAATGTTATTATAAGTAGTTGAAACAAGCACAACTCCAAATGTAAGTGCAATCATTTCACTCTGTTGATGACATTTAATTTTTCTGGGTCAAATTTTAAATTTGTTACCATTCTAGAAGTTTATTTGCCACATTTGTCTAAATTATTTTGAGATATAATCAACAGCAACATCCATCTTTGTTTGCCAACTCCCCCGCCACTCTCACTCCACGCCAGACATGAGTATAGTCAAACATAGAGCTGTGGTTGAAAATCTATTCTGCTGAAATCCAATCTTGTCCCATCTTAAGACAAGAGGGCTTAAGATAGGTAATATGTTGTCTGAGACAAATTGTCTTTATGATGTATTTTCAAATTTTCAAATTTCAAAATAAGGATAGAAGTCTAAATCCTAAATTATGTATAGTGCCAGTTATTTACTGTTATGTGACCCAGTTTTAATTTTAACTACTGTATTTTGAATATTTTTCCAATTTAAATGTGCCAGTCATAAATTTGGACTGGGCACACTTGATCATGATCCATATAAAGTCAGCTGATCTATTTCTGGTAATAAGAGCACACCTAAAGATGTCAGTGATAGAACAACAGTATCTGTCTATATAAATATAAATTGACACTCAAACCTTGTTACAACAATCACGGAACAGTCTCACTCAAACTCAGAACACATTGTTTATTACTTTTTAATGTTTACTGCTTATACTAGGAGACCTCACTGGGCAGCTTTACAATTGATTGCAGACTGTTGACTCATCTTCCAGAGTTGGCAGAACATGCTGCATTTCTCAGAGCACCAACTAGTTGTCAAAGCATTCATTTAGTGGGTGCCTCAGTAGAAACAGTCCTGAGAGCACTCTATTGTAAGAAGCATTGTAACTGCTATGGTTGGCCAAACAATTACATCCACAATGTCTTCAGAGACGCTTTCTACCTGGATTTCTCTAATCTAGAATTTATTAACATGCATTGGTTTTCCAAAGGCAGTTGTCACCAAGATGTGTGACATTCCATTGAAAGATCTTTGGTGTGGTCTCAGGCATGGCTGTTGAAGTCCTGGTCATGTTGAATCTCAACTTTCTTGTCACAGGATCTTTCCAAGCAGAACTTTGTTATCTTCCCAATTGTTATTCACAGTTACATCAGATAAGTCATCCAGGCATTGTATTCATGAATAAGTTATTTCAGCTACACTGATCTCAGTAAGAACTACCAGGCACCTTGAACACTAGGATTTGCCATAATTGCTAGCTTCCTATTGACACTGACTGGTCTTCATGCATACATGGCCATTAGAGCTCCATGTAATACCAATGGATCTTTTTTTATTATGGACAGGAAAATTTTCCACACCCTCAAAATGAAGATCTTATAGATCATGAAAATAATTTTCTTCATGCTAAAATTTCTGTTGCCTAGAAGCACACACAAACTGCTTGCTGGGAATGCTAAGTAACTGGCACTACCCAGCTGGATTGGTCCTGGTTAGTAAGTGTTGCACATTATTTTCCTGGCTGGTCAAAGATTTACTATGTACAGTAACTGAGGGATGTTACAAGCACCAACAAACTAGTAGAAAGTCCATGGATCTCCTGAAGATTAAATATTATGGTCTTCTCCCGTCTTAGAGCACCTTGCAATAGATGCTGAATAAATATGGAAATCTTTATCATTGTGTGCTTTATATTGCACTGCCTGGCTAATCAAATACAGCTTAAGGTGCATTTCTTCATATGAGTTGTCTGCCACAAAATGTATACGTAGATTCTTCTTCGAGCCTATCAGCAGATACTGCAATATACATAAGTACATTAATGAACAGGTGCAATGAAAAACTTATTTGCAGCAGCATCACAAGCATTGTATAAACAGTGTCTACATCAACAATGTTATGGTTGAGAGCTTCAAGTTTCTAGGAGAGAACATTCGCAATAGCCGGTTCTGTTCCAACCATGTTGATGTTATTGCCAAGAATGTCCACTAATGCCATTACTTCTTCAGGAGACTAAGGAAATTTGACATGATCCCTATTGACTCTTACCAGTTTTTAATTGATGCACCATAAAAAACATTTTAGATTGGTATGGCATCTGCTCTGTGTGTGACCATAAGAATTGCAGACAGTTGTGGACACAGCCCAGCACATCTCAGGAACCGGCCACCCCTGTATGGTCTCCGTCTATGCTTCTTGCTACTTCAGTAAGGCAACCAGCATACTCAAAGCCGCCATCCACCCCAGACATTAAGCACATACCATCTGGCACAAGAACAGTTTCTATCCAACTATTAACAGACTCTTGAGTAGACCTGTTGTATGATAATATGTCTCTTGGCCTCACAATCTGCCTCATTATGATCTTGCATGTGGTTTACCTCCACTGCACTTTTTGGTAGCTTTTACATTTTATTCTGCATTATTATACTGTATTATGATTTGATCTGCATAAACAATATGCAAGGCAAGCATTGTACTGTATCTTGGTACATGTGACAATAAATGCTAGATCTTTTACAAGAAAGAACATAATTAGAACAAAAAAAGTTCAGTTTTAGTGTAAAATGATTCAGGTGTTCATCGTGTTGAACTGTAGTGATTAGGCTTGTGCCAGTTGGTTCCAGAGCTAAATGGTTGAAGGAAAGTAGCATAGGACTGCAAGCTTCTGTACCAGCTGTCTAATGGTAGCTGCAAGAAGATGGCACAATCTCTGGTGCCAGACTTAAGCTTACTATTGCCTGGGATATCTTCCTGTGATACATGTGAAACTACCCTGATTATTATTCATTGTGCTGATCTTTGAGTTAGTGCTGCATCAATTTGTTCATCATTAGAATGACTGCCTCCACTTCTTTCATTCCTCCTCTTGCTCCAACTAATGGGATTCTGGAAGGCTTCATAGCATGCAGAGAGAAAACAGATGGTAATTGCACTTAAAGGGTACACACAAAACATCGTGATGTTGATGCATAACACAAATAGTATTGAGACTGTTTACAGTAGATTAAATCAAAGAGGATGTGTAGTAAATCTTTCCACATTTTCATGAATTTGTGATTGAAGCTGCTGGTACATTATTCGAGGTGAGGCTGCTGTATGGCTGCAGTACAACAGAAAAATTAACGTGAGCAGCATCCAGCATCACTGAATCCTATGGTTTAGGCTAGCCCTATAAAGATAGCAGCTTAAAGAAAAGTGAGTACAAATGTAAATTAAACTAAGTCAAAGAAGCAAAACAAAATCATGAGTTCCATGCAGAAAATTGATTAATGGGTGAATTAGGCAATGAGGTCACTGCCACAGAACTAAGAGAATAAAATGTCTTAACATTGAGTTCCAATGTATCAAGTTTGTGAAAAAACCATGACTGAATTTAATGAATATGCACTTGAAGTCATGGGTAGCAAATGTAACAGTGGGTGAAATGTTCATCCATGAAAAGGCTGGAAGCGACTCTTGGAACAGGAGATAGGAAAACATCTTCAATATGGACTAAGAGCTATCAAGAGATTCCCTCTTCAAAATGTGAAACTAATTGGTGAGGCTGCATCTGCAGATGCAATACAGCACAAGTATATTCCATTAAGCTTCTAAAATCAATTGAACAATAAAGAATATTTACTTGAGTATTTCTTCAATATAGATGAGACTGCTTAAAGGTGCAAAGGGATGCTGTACCTTTCTCAGGAACAAAAGAGAGGACCAGTATATAAGGCAGTCAAGGATGGACAAAATCTTCTTCTTTCCAGCAAAGTTGCAGGCTTCATGGTAAGGCTGTGCTTGTTGTTTTCAATCTCCTTCTTATAACGTTTAATAGTAGTTAGCAGACCAACATAAGGTGCATTACCGCCACCTACTGAGTTGGAGTGTGGAGCATAATAATTCTGAACAGGGAATTATTCAACCTACTATGTCCGATACATGTCCATGTAAGTGTAATTTCTTCTCTCCTTTTATACCCATCTCCCAGATCACTTCCCACCATCCTCTAAGTTTTAAATATATGTCATCCTTTCTTTTCCTTATCCCAAATTTGTTGCTAGTGTGATTGAAAAGCCTTTTTAATTATGGCTTTCATCTTCCCCATATGCAAAGACACCACTATATTTACTGTTACAGCCTTAATTAAGTGATTACTTGGCAAGAAGGTCTCCTCATTTCCTTCAATCCCAACAGGAGCTACGTATACATAGGCTAGACCCTGCAGCTTCAATAGATGTTGCCCAAGAAGGATGTCTGGCCTACAACGTGAAGTAACTGTTTTAATAGATGACAACCGAGAATGAATCAGAGTACAGAAGTAAATAATCATGACATACATCTTTGACCCACTCCAAGGCTAAAATGATAGCAACCATCTCAGACATGAATTGTGATACTTTGTTTGATAATCTTTTCTTAATAGTCACCTGAAACTTTGGAACATAACAGAAATACCTGAACAGCCTATCACTGGATATTTTGAACCATCTGGATAGATATGTAAGAATTCATAATATCTATCTTGCATATAAAACAATTAAGACATCCATTTTTGCTCTCAGCTCCATTCTCCATTCTCTTGCCTCCTCCCCCCCCCCCCCCCCCCCATATCCCTTCATGCCTGGACAAATTAAGAATCTATCAACCGCTGCCTTAAATATACGTAAAGACTTGGTCTCCACACCTGCCTTTGGCAACGAATTTCACAGATTTACCATTCTCTAGTTAAAGAAATATTTCCTCATTCCACTCTAAAAGGATGCCTCTCTATTCTGAGGCTGTGTCCTCTAGTCTTAGACTCTCTCACCATAGGAAACATCGACATCCACATCAAGGCCCTTCAGTATTCGATAAGTTTCAATGAGATCACCTCTCATTCTTCTGAATTCCAGTGAATACAATCCCAGAGCTATCAAATGCTCTTCATTTGACAAGCCATTCAATTCTGGAATCATTTTTGTGAACTTCCTTTGAACCCTGTCCAGTTTCAGCACATCCTTTCTCAGATAAGATTCCCAAAACTGCTCACAATACTGCAAGTGAGGTCTCACCAGTACCTTTTAAATTCTCAACATTATATCCCTGCTTTTATATTCTAGTCCTCTTGAAATGAATGCCTTCCAACACTACAGACTCATCCTGCGAATGAGCCTTTAAGGAATCCTGCACAAGGACCCCCAAATCTCTTTGCATCTCAGATTTTTGTATTTTCAATCTACTTTGTATTTAGAAAATAGTCAACTCTTTCATTTCTTCTTCCTAAGTGCATGATTTTGCAACATAGCCATCACTTCCGTCATCCAAATCATTGATATATAGCATAAAAAGAATCGGTCCCAAAACACATCCCTGTGGAACATCACTAATTACTGGGAGTCAACCAGAAAAGGCTCCCTTTATTCCCACTCATTGTCTCCTGGCAATCAGCCACTGCATGATCCATGCTAGTATTCTTCCTGTAATACCATGGGCTCGTAGCTTGTTAAGCAACCTCATGTGTGGCACCTTGTCAAAGGCCTTCTGAAAATCCAACTACACAAAATCCAATGATTCTCATTTGTCTACCTTGCTTGTTATTTCTTTGAAGAATTCCAACAGCTTGTCAGGCAAGATGTTCCCTTGAGGAAGCCATGCTGACTACGGCCTGTTTTATCATGTGCCTCCAACTACCCTGAGACCTCATCCTTCGTAATCGACTTCAACATCTTCCCAACCACAGAGGTCAGACTAACTGGCAGATAATTTCCTTTCTTCTGCCTCTCTCCCTTCTTGAAGAGTGGAGTGACATTTGTAATGTTCCTTCCCCCGGACCCTTGCCAGAATCAATTGATTCTTGGAAGATCATTACTAATGCCTCCACAATTTTTTCAGCCACCTATTTGAGAATCCTAGATTGAGACCATCTAATCCAGGTAAGTTATCTACCTTCAGACCTTTCAGCTTCCCTAGAATCTTCTCCCTAGTAATGGTAAGTTCACGCACTTAATGACCCCCGATACTGGAACTTCCACCATACTATTATTGTCTTCCATAGTGAAGAATGATGCAAAATACTTACTTAGTTCATCTGCCATTTGTATGTCCCCCACTACTACCTCTCCAGCATTGTTTTCTAGTAGTCCGATATCTACTGGATGTATCCAAAGAAACTTTTGGTATCCTCTTTAATTTATTGGCTAACTTACTTTTGTATTCCATCTTTTCCTTCTTAATGACCTTTTTAGTTGCCTTCTGTTGGTATTTAAAAAATTCCCAATCCTCTAACTTCTCACTATTTTTTGCTCTATTATATGCCCTCTCTTTGGCTTTTATGTTGGTTTTGACTTGTTAACCACAGTTGTGTCATCCTGCCTTTAGAATACTTCTTCCTCTTTGGGATGTATACATCCTGTGTCTTATGAATTGCTTTCAGAAATTCCACCTATTGTTGCTCTACCATCATCCCTGTCAGCGTTCTTTTCCAATTAGTTCTGGCCAACTCCTCTCTCAAGCCTTCGTAATTCCCTTTACTCCAGTGTAATACTGATACACCTGACTCTTGCTGCTTCTTCCCAAATTTCAGGGTGAATTCGATCATTTGATCACTTGCCCCTCAGGGTTCTTTTACCTTAAAGGCTTGAATCAATTCTGGTTCATTGCATAACACCCAACCAGAATAGCTGATCCTGTAGTGGGCTCAACCACAAGCTGCTCTAAAAAAAGCCATCTCATAGGCTTTCTTGAAATCTCCCCTCTTGTAATCCAGCACCAACCTAATTTTCCCAATCTATCTGTATATTAAAATCCCCCATGACCATTGTAACATTGCCCTTTTGGTATGCATTTTCTATCTCCTGTTTTAATTTGTAGACTACTTCCTTACTACTGTTTGGGAATCTGTATATGACTCCCATCAGGGTCTTTTTACTCATAGATCCTTAGCTCTTCTGTAATGATTCAACACCTTCTGACCCTATATCACCTCTTTCTAATTATTTGATTTCATTTTTTCCCCCAAGGGTAATGCCACCCCTCTGCCTTCTAGCCTGTCCCTTTGATACAATGTGTATCCTTCGATATTAAGCTACCAACTATTATCTTCTTTCAGCCATGATTCATTGATGCCTACAGCATTATACGTGCCAATCTGTAACTGCTACAAGTTCACCTACCTTATTCACCCTTTTCAATTTTGTTCACCTTTTACATTGCAACTCATCCTGTTGACTGCAATTTTGCCCCATCATCAGCCTCTCCTTGCTAGGAGTCTTAATACACATTGCCTCTGTTTGTAAACCAGCTACCTCATCTTCAGCACTATCACTCCAGTTCTCATTCCCTGCCAAATTATTTTAAACCCACCCAAACAACTCCATCCAACTTGCCCAGAATATTTTGGACCCCATGAGGTTCAGGTGTAACACGTCCTTTTTCTACAGTTTGTACCTTCCCCAGAAGAGATCCTAATGATCCATAAATCTGAACTCCTGCCTCTTGCATCAGTTCCTCAACCTATCAAATCATCCTCTTTTCACCCTCACTGGCATGTGGCACAGGCAGCAATTCAGAGCTTACTTCCCTGGAGGTCCTGTTTCTCAACTTTCTACCTAGCTCCTTAAAATCTCTTCAGAACCTTCTCACCTTGTCTACCTTTATCATTGGTGCCTATATGTACCAAGACTTCTGGCTGCTCACCCTCACCCTTGAGAACGCCTTGGACCCGATCTGAGACATCCTTGAGCCTGGCACCAGGTAGCCAACATACCGTCCCAGTGTCTCTATCGTGCCCACAGAACCTTGTCTCTGTTCCTCTTGACTATGGAATATCCTATCAACACTGCAGTCCTCTTCACCTCTCTGCTCTTCTGCACCAGACTCAGTGCCAGAGACCTGGTCACTCTGGCTCCCCTTGACAGGCCATCCACCTCAATAGTATGTAAAGTTGTATAATTAATATTGAGGAGAATGGCCACTGGCTGTGCATTTCCCCTCCTTCTCCTGACAGTCACCCAATTACCTGTCTCCTGCAATCTAGGGGTGACTACCTTCCTGTAGCTTCTGTCGGGGAGATCTCCAGACTCCCCACATCCCACACACAGTACAAAACACTGCCCCTGGAGCCATTCTCACTGAACTATGATGCTTTAATTGATGGGGAATGAACAAATAAGAACAGGGAGAGAGTAACTTACAGGATACTTAACCTCACCCAAGCCTGACCTTGCCAAAGATTGATGAGCCAAAGCTACTCAAAAGAGTGGCTGCTCTGGTCATATTGCTGAACTCTTTGTGTCACTGATAAACAATTACTCCTCATCTTGATCTTTTCCTGAAGGCCCAAGTCAACCCCAGGTTGTTTTAATAAACTATCATTAATCACAATATTAAGAAGGAGTGGGTTATACACACTCCCCTGTGCGAGTCCAATTCTCTATCTCATACTTCTTTAGAGAATGTTGTTCCCAACCTAATTTGTATCTTGCTATCACATAAAAATCTTGAATCCAATTGAATATTCTGGTACCTATTTCCATCTTTTTCATTTTAAGTAGCAATTCTTGTGTCCATACATGTCATTAGCTTTCTCTACATCAAAGCGTGCTGCTATCACTGATTCCTTATTAAACTTGGGTCTTACAAACTTAACACCGAGTCCATGGTCATTCTCCCTTTACGAAATCCAGATTAGTATACTGGATATTTCCCATTACTTTACACAAAGTAAGAAAGCCTTGCTATAACCATTCATTCCATTTTATTATATACATGTGAAGTTAGCAAAATGGGTCTATAACTGATAAATCCTTACCAGGTTTCAATATAGGGATAACAACCCCCAATTTCCAGGAAGGAGGAAGGCTCCCTTCAACCCATATTGTATTAGGGAATTTCAAAACCAACATAAGTTTTGAATCTGATAACCATGTAAACACAATTATAATAAATATCATCTTTCCCAGATGATGTCAGACCAGCACTTTTAATAGCCCTTTTAAATTCAGTTCCAAGCAGGAATTAAAACATTATTGAAACAATCTGAGGACTGTTTGCCAAAACCATTTCTCTGTAAGACTTCCCTTCTATACTTAAATTGGCTAAACTATGTACACTGACATGTTCTTGCTCATAATTCTGGTTTTTCAGAGTCCATAACTACAACCTTCTCTCCACCATATAAACCAGTAATGCATCAAGTTTTCTAACTCGCCTCATTTTCTGAACCATACCCCAAACTTCCCCTATGTGGATTTTTTTCCCGATGCTATCTCAGTACATTTTCTAACACATTTTCTTTGCCCTTCCCACTATTTTTCTAACTATATAGTAGCTTGGGCTCTTTTATATTGTATGAAAGATGAATTGTAGTAACACTATCTAACTTCGCTAAAAGCTTTATTCTGCTCCTTCACAGCTCTTTTACATTCATCCACCCATCAGGGAACAACTCTTTTTTTCGTGTCCCCTGATGATCTGGGAATTGATTCCTTAGCTTGAGTTGAGTGCAGAGCACAAGGTATTATTACTCAACTCAATATCCTCCAAAACCAAATGATCAGGAAATCTACTTTCACGTAAATCATCAAATACATCCCAAATTGCCTTTTTAAATTTCCATCTGGGAACATGAGAATCTTTCCTCTGATACACAGCTATCCCCGTTGTATGGATAATGAGGAAAGCATCACTCCCCTCTGTTGTATCATTACACACTTCCCAGTTACATGCACTTGCTATATCCTCAGATACCAATTCAGATCAATAGCAGAAACAGCGTTGTTAAACAGATTTATCCTTGTACTCCTACCATCATTCAAGCCCACCAAACACTTTTATTCCAGAAAGTCTTCCACCACCTTCCCATTCACATTTGTGTCACTACAGCCGCACAGAGCACTGAGTATTAAAATCCCCACACCATATAACCTTATTTTTCGCATTTCCACTCACGCTTTCCAATATATAACCTTCACAAGATTTATAAAAAATTATTACCTGTACTTTACTATTTTTCCTTAAATTTCAACCACAGTTGACTCATAAACAACTCCAGTCTCCAAAACCCATGTGCGGTCCCATTTTTGACACGGAGCCACATCTCCTCCATTACCCATTTTACAATCGTCTCTTATGTCAACATAATCTTGTATCATAAAACAGACAAGATTTCATCCAGGTTTCCTGTACACATATAACATCAGGTTTATTTGATAAGTCGTCAATAAATTTCTTAAACGATTAGCATTCCATTGTAAGATTAGAAAAATATCATCAACATTCCTTTGAAGTCTGAACATTATTTACTCCTTTTTATAAGGCATCATTAATAATTTCTAGAGTTCCCTTTTATCTGTAGATGTTTTGCTGCAGCTTTTAATACAATTTAATTTTTTTCTGTCCTACTTTTAGTTTGTGCTGTACAGTTTACCTCAACTGCCATGAAAGTGACAAACTTTAGTTTATCAACAATCAGAGAATCCTTTGTTATACAATCATGCACTTTACACCCTGTCTTTAAACTTGCTGTATTCTGGATATCATGGGTCCCATTAGCACTATTTTCTGTACTTCTTGCCAGGCCTCTGCATATGACATGCCCATTTCTACCCGAACACACTGCACTTCCACAGCTTTTTTATATACAAGACACCCCGCATAATAAGCAGAGCTACAGTATGTTCTCCTCGACAGTTGCTGCAATTTAGCTTAACACCTTCTCCACAATTGTCATAATGATGTTCTCCACCACATCTACCATACTGCTTTTAACCCTTACACACAACAGCTACATGACTAAACTTCTGGCATTGAAAACATCTCAGAGGTAATGGCACATAGACTCAAACCAGAAAACTCATAGAACCTAATTTAACCCTATCTGGCAACTTTTTTCTATTCAAATTTAATAAATACTGATAAGCTATCTGTTCCTACTCCACCACAAAATATTTTAAATGTTTAGCATCCACAACTTTTGCCCCAGCAAAATTATTTGTATCTTGGTCTATTGATACTAATGGAGACACCCCAGAGATTACTGTCCAAAGCCACTGTCATTCAATATAATTCCTTGGTGTTACTTTCTTTCCTCCCATAATTTTTATCCCCAAAGCTTTCTCACATTGCTTACTGTCTTTACAAAATACTAAGTATGCCATATCTCTTAAAGATTTTGCACCCACAATATCTCCTAATGCTTTTTTCAAATCCTTAGTTGGTCTAATTGCATTGATCTCAGAAACATGTCCACATTCAGAACTCAGCAAAACCTTAAACTCTTCCTTCCATCTTTTATTTAAATCCTAACTACTGTTTTCTTCACTGGATGATACGCCACTGCAATCTTCAAAGAGCCACTTATTTCCATTTCCCAGTAAACTGCCATTCACCTTCCTCCATACAACTCCTATCAGCCAATACCATCTCCTATTCACTACCTTTGTCTCCTCCATCACTCCTCCCATCTCTAACCCACTTCCTGTCTGAGAGAAAACTCTCAATAGCAGGCTCATTCCTTTGGCAGCTTTGGGCCTGTACTCACTGGAATTCAGAAAAATGCAGGGAAGGATCTCATTGTAACCTACCGAATGTTGAAAGGACTAGATAGGGTGGATGTGGAGAGTATGTTTCCTATGGTAGGGGTATCCAAAACTAGAGGGGACAGCTTCAAAATTGAAGGGCGACCTTTTAAAACAGAGGCAAGGAGGATATTTTTTAGCCAGAGAATAGTGAATCTGTGGAATATTCTGCCACAGACTGCAGTGAAGGCTAAGTCCATGGGTATATTTAAAGCGGAAATTGATAGTTTCCTAAACGATCAGGGCATCAATGGATATGGCGAGGCAGCAAGTGTATGGGGTTGAGTGGGATCTAGGATCAGCCATGATGGAATGGTGGAGCAGACTCAATGGGCTGAATGGCCTAATTTTGCTCCTATGCCTTATGATCTTATAGTCAAATACAGCTTCTGGCCTTCTTGTGTGGCTTAGGTACTAAGCCCAGTGAAACTGTTTCTATTGACAGGGGAAGGGGCATGGGTAGGTTGTTGGCACCTTAAAACAAGTGCTTCAGGCAGATGGGGCTCATCAGCCATGGTTGGCAGCTCATCTAGGAGAAGGAAAACCCTGATCACAAACTTCCACTGCCTTGAGGCTATACCCATGAGTGGGGAAGGTTTTAGGAGTAAACCCTGAGGAAAAATCCAAAGCTGGAATCCCCAAAGCAGTCCTACGTTGAGTTCAATGCTGACTGGCAACTCCTGTGATACTGCTGCTGCCAAACTGTATCTGTCTCTGTCATTCCTTTAGATTCATCAGAGGGGGAGTCTGCTACATGGGCAACAGTTTGCTTTCCCATATTGTACTGCCTTGGCTTGCGCATCACATAGACGGCTGGGATGCAGCATCCAGAAGCTCTGACCCCCACTTCTCTCTTATCCAGTCCTGATGCTGCTTGACCTGCTGAATTCCTTGATAGAGCTTTTGTTACTCCATATTTCACCCTCTGTAGTAACTTTTCTCTCTCTTTCTCTTTCCCACACACTCTCCTATCTCCTTCTCTCACTCTCCCAGAGGTGTTGGAAATTGCAATCATTGACATGGGGAATTGCACGGCTATACTTTTAATCCTCCTTCTCGTTGAAAACCACCCTAACATTGTTTCACACCATTTCTCATTTGGCCCTTACACAAAGTGTAATAATGTTCAAACATACCAGAAATAGGTGAAATAGAATCTGCATCTCTATGTCTCAAGAAAACATGTTGATATCAAAGGTTTCAAAGGTACATTTGATGTCAGAGAAATATATACAATATACATCCTGAAATGCTTTTTCTTTACAACCATCCACAAAAACAGAGGAGTGCCCCAAAGAATAAATGGCAGTTAAATGTTAGAACTCCAAAGCCAACCCCCAACTCCCCCTTCCCATGCTTAAGCAGCAACAAAAAAAGCATCAGCGGCCCCACCGAGCACTCAAGCGTTCAGCAAAGCATCAATAAATGCACAGACTTGCAGTACCCCAAAGACTACTCGTTCACACGGTAATTTGACATACCACAGCCACTCTCTCCCTAATAAGGGAAAAAGAGGTGTCTCCGTTTCAAGATGAGAGTCACTTTTCTGCCATGGAACTGATGTGGTGTTGAGTCAAGTGAGAGTGGAGTCTTGGTTCTCTGATTATCTGAATAATTATCCAGCTAAGAGTCCAAGCTCAAGTTACAGGTTGAACCACTGAAGGAAAGAGACCTTGGTTATATAGCATGATAATCATGTACATATCATTGGCTACTCAACGTTCCATATTTTACCATCATCATGGTGAACTCAAAGGCTTTAAGGTGGATAAGTCACCTGGACCAGATGAACTACTTCCCAGAGTCCTGAGAGCGGTCGCTGAAGAGATACAGATACATTGGTCATGATCTTTCAAGAATCACTTGAATCTGACATGATCTCAGAGGACTGGAAGACAGCAAATATCACTCCATTCATTAAGAAGGGAGGAAGGCAAAAGATAGGAAATTATAGGCCAGTTAGTCTAATCTCAGTGGTTGGGAAAGTGTTGGAGTCCATTTTTAAGGATGAGGTTTTGGGGTACTTGGAGACTAATGATAAAATAAGTCAAAGTCAGCATGGTTTCTGTAATGGGACATTTTGCCCGACAAATCTGTAGAGTTCTTTGAGGAAGTAACAAGCAGGGTGGACAAAGTAGAGGCAGTGGATGTCGTTTACTTGAAATTTCAGAAGGCAATTGATAAGGTGCCACACATGAGTCTGCTTAACAAAATAAAATCCTATGGTACTACAGGAAAGATACTGGCATGGATAAAGGAATGGCTGACAGGCAGGAGGCAGTGAGTGGGAATAAAAGGGGCCTTTTCTGGTTGGCTACCAGTGACTAGTGGTGTTCTTCAGGGGTCAGTATTGGGACCATTACTTTTCACATTGTTTGTCAGTGATTTGGACAATGGAATTGATGGCTTTATGGCAAAGTTTTCAGATGGAGGGGTAGGTAGTGCTGAGGAATAATGCGATAACAGCAGGACTTAGACAGATTGAAGAGTGGGCAAAAAAGAGGCAGGTGGAATACAGTGTTGGGAAATGTATGATAATGCATTTTGGTAAAAGGAATAGTAGTGTGGACTATTATCTAATTGGGGAGAAGGTTCGAATATCAGAGGTGCAGAGAGACTTAGGAATCCTTGTGCAAGACTCCCAGAAGGTTAATTTACAGGTTGAGTCTGTGATAAAGATGGCAAATGCAATGTTGGCATTTATGTCAAGGGGAATAGAATATCAAAACGAGATAATACTGAGCCTTCATAAGACACCTGTCAGGCCGTACTTGAAGTATTGTCAACAGTTTTAGGCCCCATATCTCAGAAAGGATATCTCAGAGGAGGTTCACAATGATGATTCCAGGAATTAAGGGGTAACATATGAGAACTGCTTGGCAGCTTTAGGCCTATACTCTTTGGAATTTAGAAGATTGTGGGGGTATCTCATTGAAACCTATTGAATGATGAAAGGACAAGATAGGGTGGATGTGGAGAGGATGTATCCTGTGGTGGGTGTATCCAGAACTAGAAGGCACAGACTAAATTGAGGGGCGTCTTTTTAGAACAGAGGTAAGGAAGAATTTTTTTAGCCAGGGAGTAGTGAATCTGTGGAATTCTCTACCACAGATTGTGGTGGAGGCCAAGTCCGTGGGTATATTTAAGGTGGAAGTTGATTGTTTCCTGAATGGTCAGGGCATGAAAGGCTATGGCAAGAAACAGGTGTATGGGGTTGAATGGGATCCAGGATCAGCTATGATGGAATGGTTGAGCAGACTCAATGGACTAATTCTGTTCCTATGTCTTATGGTCTTATCATTTCTGGGTATACTCTATCGAGTTGCAAGTACAAGTGTCAACATTCAGCATCCAATGAAATTTTGGAAATGAAATCTAATGAAATAAAGTCTAAGGAAATCTGGTGATTTACTAATTTTCTCCACTTTAATTATCTCTTGGGAGGAATCTCTGCGAGTGAAGAGGCACAGAATGTACGGTGAGAGATAAATCACCACTGGTATCAGCACTGAACTGACCCAAATATATAACTTTAATGACATTTCACAACCTTAATTCCAACCTCCCTATGCGCCATTAATTCTTCTACACTACTGCAGTCTCTAACAATTTAATAGAAAGAAATAAAATTATTACTGTCCTATGATGCACAGAGAAACTGGAAAGATATATTGTAAACTGAAATATAATGTTCCAGGAAGGCAACTAATCTTCAAACTGATTTCAGGTCAGGCAGATCATGTGCTAACCTAGTGACAAACTTTACCCAATACATAGAATTTAGTTTCAAGAGAAACTTAATTACTGGTGTCAAATTTATTGGTTTCTCAATGGTCTGCTTGATCCAAAAATATGTGGAAAATAATTGATTTCATATTGAATGCAAAGAAAAATGGTGATGCTAGCACCTACATTGCAATAGCCTTATCCATGAAAATGTATCGACAGCTCTCCTCTCAAACCTCTTTGAATGAATATTTGATCCCCGGGAACAATTGCTTTTCACTCAGATCAAGCACATCATGACAGCTGCAGTAACCAGGCTGGCTGTTATGTTCAAAATTTCAAAGTAAATTTATTAGCAAAGTATATACATATGTCAGCATATGCAACCCTGGGATTTGTTTACTTGTGAGCATATTCAGTAAATCCAAGAAGCGGAATAGAATTCATGAAAGAAGCATCCAGCAGGACAGACAAACAACCATTGAGCAAAAGACCACAAACTGTGCAAATAAAAAAGCCAAAAAAAAGAAATAATAATGATATATAAATAAGCAAAAAATATCAATAACATGAGATAAAGAGTCTTTGAAAGTGAGTCTATATGTTGTAGGAATAGTTCCGTGATGGGGCAAGTGTAGTTGAGTGATGCTATTTCCACCGGTTCAAGAGCCTAATCAATATATTAGACCGTCCATCATCATATACAGAGGTGTGAAAAATGCCGGGGTGTATATAGCATCCAAAAATTGGACACCAGTAAGGAATAATGGGCCATTAGCAATAAAACAATAGATTACTGTAATTAGAACTACATGGTTTAGCACCTCTAAAAAGCTAAAAGACTGATTAGATCCATATGCAGTCCAAAACCAGCACCAGACATAGAGTGAACAATAATATAAGGCTATCAGGGTACTAAGCAAATGAACAGCCTATGAGTAAAATATAAGAATCCTAGAAACAAACTGCACAGAAATGGGCTCTTTTGCACATCTCGACAAAACTGACTGTAATGCCTGTCTACACTCGGTGGCCTCTTTATAAGGTACACCTGTACATCTGCAAATATCTAATCAACCAATCATGTGGCAGCAACTCAATGCATAAAAGCAAGCAGACATGGTCAAGAGGTTCAGCTGTCATTCAGACCAGACATCAGCTGGGTGACGTGGCTTGAAGGCCCAGAAATGACTATACTGCACTATTTCTCAATAAATAAACAAATAAATAATCTCTGACTTCTTCACTTTGGTAAGCGATTTTATTTGAAATCATGTTTAGTGCCAAATGGGGAGCCTGAAAACAGAATCCAGAAGTTAAGTCAGATGAAAACCTTACTGATTCATACATCTCATTAATTTGTATCTTCAGGAACACTTATTAATTGTTCTTATATTTCTCACTGAATTTATCTCTTACTCCAGATTTTACTTCCTTATTAAGCCCTTTAGTTATTCGTTGTTTTGTTTTGTGTACTGTTCAACCTTCTGACCTGCCATCCTTCTTTGTTTTTGACCAGCTATTCTTTGTTTGGTATTCAGTGGATCACTAAAGAAACAAAGGGCCTTCCGCTTTGAATGGCAGAAGCTGGTGCGGTAGCATAGTGGTTAGTGTAATGCTTTACAGTGCCAGTGATCGGGGTTCAGTTCTTGCTGCTGTCCATAAGGAGTGTGTACATTCTGTGTGTGTGTTTCCTCTGGGTGGTCCAGTTTTCTTTCCACATTTCAAACGTACACTTAGGGTTAGTAAGTTGTGAAAAGCTACTTTGGTTCCAGAAGCACTACACATTTGTGGGTGGCCTCTGACACATTCTCAGACTGTGTTGGTTGTTGACCCAAATAATGAATTTCACTGTATATTTTAATGTTCTGATATACATGTGATAAATCATAAACAGTAAAGCAGAGTCAACGTGGTTTTATGTGGTCGGTATTGAGACCGCTTCTTTTCACATTGTATGTCAACAATTTGGATGACAGAATTGATGACTTTACAGACAATACTAAGATAGATGGAGGGGCAGATCGTGTTGAGGAAACAGAGTCTGCAGAAGGACTAAGACAGATTCGGAGAATGGGCAAAGAAGTGTAGGGAAGTGTATGATCATGCACTTAAGTAGAAGGAATAAAACTAAATGGGGAGAAAATTGTTCAAAATGACTTGCGAGTTCTTGTGCAGGATTCCCTAAAGGTTAACTTGCAGGCTGAGTTGGTGGTAGGGAAGGCAAATGCAATGTTAGCATTCATTTTGAGAGGACCAGAATATAAGAACAAGGATGTGATGCTGAGGCTTTATAAGGAATTAGTGAAACTGCATTTGGAGTATTGAGGATGTGGAGAGAATGTTGCTTCTAGTAGGTAAGTCGAGGATCAAAGGGCACAGTCTCAGAATACAGGGACATCCATTTAGAACATAAATGAGGAGGAATTTCTGTCACCAGGGGTATTGAATCTGTGGAATTTGCTGCTGTGGAGGCCAAGTATATTGAGTATATTTAAAACGGAGGTTGATAGGTACTCTTGATTAGTCAGTATGTCAAAGTTGTGGGGTAAAGGCAGGAAATGGGTTTGAGAGGGATAATAAATCGGCCAGGGTGGAAGGGCAGAACAGACTCAGTGGGCTGAGTGACCTAATTCTATTCCTATGCCTTTTGGTTTTATGGTCTTTAGGAACGAGTAGAGTATTTGGATTTCTAGAAAGCACTCAGTAAGATGCATGTAAAAGGTAAAATCCCATTGCATTTCAATAATAATTTTGCATGAATTGACTACTGCAGATTCCTAACAGATAAGGAAGAGTTGTGTCATTTTTGTGTTAGCAAAATGTAACTAACATTATGACACAGGAATCAGTTGAACTACTTATAGTTTTGATGAAGGTATGAAACCAAGCTGTGGAAAATTAACAAAAGATCTGCAAAGAACATTATGCATAGGATTATGTAGGTTATATGGCACGGGGTAGGCCATTTGGCCCAAATGGTTCATGTTGGCATTTATGTTTTATTTGATAATCCTCTTGTCTTTCCTGATTTAAATCAATTAGTGCATAGGTGTCAAACACAAGGCCCGCGGGCCATATCCGGCCCGCGAGATCATTTTAGATAGATCTATTATTTTAACTATTAATGGCCCGGCGATATGAAGCGCTGATAACACATAAACTACAGATCCCATAATGCAGCGCAACAGCTGCCGATAGGCGTCTTAAACCTTCAGCTCCAGGGACGTGACCGCTTGATCACTGACATGTATGATGCAGTGAAGGCATTTCAAGTGAGGCTGCTCATGGGAGACACAAATGCACCAGTGCAACTTGCCTCATTTTCCCTGTTGCCAAGTAATGTTGAACCAGGTCGGCGCAATGATGTTCCCAAATGCGCACTTCGCACTGAGTTCGCACGGCGCTTTGGTGACTTTGAAGCACAAAAAATTAATTTCGAGCTGCTTCGCAACCCATTTGCCGTCGACGTGGAAACTGCACCTGTACAGATTTAGATGGAGCTGATAGAGCTGCAGTGTAATGGGAAACTAAAGGCAAAGTACGACACTTTATTCGCTCCATTCCTGAAGCAATGCCTCAGCTCCGTCTACATGCGGCTCGAACCTTGTGCACGTTTGGTAGCACATATCTGTGTGAGAAGCTTTTCTCAGTGATGAAGATTAACAAAACATCACACAGGAGTCGTCTCACTGATGAACACCTGCAGTCCATCCTGAGAATCTCCACAACACAGAACCTTACACCAAACCTAAACGAACTTATTGCCAAGAAAAGATGTCAAGCATCCAGCTCTGACAAAACGGCATAAGAGCAAAGAAAACTGAGTGTTTTGATTTGTTCTTGTTTTAACTTTTGCTGAAAAGCACAAATTTTATTTATATTTTCAGGGTTTTTTTGCAGCATGCTCATATTTCTAACTTGTATAATACTGACAGGAGATATTTTTATGGAGAGCAAAATATTTAAGTTATTTACAGTTTTAGTTTATTTTTTCTGGAATAATATTCCTGTCTGTTTTTATTCATATTTATGTTCCGAAAATGTTTAGTTTTAGTGTGTTCAATAAATGTTTATCCTGTTCGGCCCGCGACCTAAAGTGTGCTTTGAGTTTTGGCCCCATGTGCAATTGAGTTCGACACCTCTGAATTAGTGTAACCTTATATCCCCTTCTTCCTCATAAATAACCTCCCTTACCTGTATCCATACTGTTTGCTTCAGTGATTCCCTGTGGTAGAAAATTCTGCATTCTGACCACTCTTGGGGTAAAGTTTCTTCTGAGTTTCCAATTGATTTATTTTATTGGCTATTATTTGTGCTCTTCTCCAAAAATGAAAAACATTGCAGCTGCAAGTACTCCATCAAAACCCTGAAAACCTATTATACATTTTCCCACAGCCTTTTCCCTCAAAAGGATAGAGGCCAGTTCTGTTCATCCTCCCATAAAATGTATACCCTTACATTTCTAGTATAAACCATGTAAATCTTTCTGTTTACTTCAATGTATGAATATACTTGCTTCATGATAGAATCCATAACAGCATGGTGTACACTCTGTGTGATCTAATTAAAGTTCAGTGCAGGTTTAGCATAACTTCCTTACTGTTCCCACTCTCTTATGCTCTTTGATTCCATTTGTTCTTCTTTTCTCACTTTTGGGAGGTTCCATTATTTTCCTTCTAGTGATAACAAGCTGAATTCCCTGGACATGCTGTAATCACCTTCTGAAATATAGGATTTACATTAACTGTACACAATCCCTCTGACACTACATCTTTTTCTAACATATAAATATAGTGGCATTGCTTATGCTGTTTCTTCCTAGACTGTTTTAAACAGCAATGCTGGAGGTTTTATACACATTGTTTATATAGCGTTTGAGATATATCGCCAGTTTAAAAAAATTAAATATGCTTGTTCAATTTTATTGAAGTATTTACACCAGTCAGTGAGATATAAACCTTAAACCAGATCAGGCATAGTTTTTCAGCTCACTGGTTAAAATACCTACAGAATATCTCAATAAAATTCTTTTATGATTAACCTCCCTCCCAGCATATTTCCTTCTTGAAATCTGTAAAAGGCAGTATTAAAGAAAAATAAAGTTGACTGCAGGAGTAATCTAGAAAGAAACATAAAAAACAAGCTGAAATATCTTCATAGGTATACAAAAAGTAAATGATTAGCTGGAGTTAACCAAGATCTTTTACAGATGGATAGGATAAATTAGAAAGCAATGCACGTAAACTCAGCAGTTCAGGCATAAATTGGAATAAATTGGAACTAAGATAATAACAGGGAAATTAAACAAACATTTAAGGTCTGATTTTATTGAAGAAGACACAGGAAAACATTTCAGTAATAATAAGGTGCTACAGACCTAGAGTTGCATTCATAAAAATTATAATACTGAGAAAATTAGATTGAAAGGAGATAAGTGTCCGGGAACTAGAGAGCTACATGCTGGGGTTCTGAAGGAGATGATTATACAGATAGTGGCTGATGCTTTCTAAATTTCCATAGATTTTTGTTTGATTCCCACACTTTGGAAGGTAGCAAATATAACCTTAATATTTAAAGAAATAGGAAGAGAGAAAATAGGGAGTTATAGACTTGTTAGCCCGTTGTTAGGAGTAAAAGAATTGTGGGAATTCTTATAAAGGAAGTGACACTAAAACACTTAGAAAATAATTATGTAAATGGGTTATTAAATCCAATCAAACGTAAGAGAATTTTATCCAAAATGAAAAAAGAACAAGCCCATGTAGTATATTTACAGGAAACTCATTTAAGTGATAATGAGCATAAAAAACTAAAGAGAATGGGCTGCACTAATCTGTTTTTCTCCTCATATAAATCAGGACATAGGAGAGGAGTTGCTATTCTTATCTCAAGTAAGCTAAATTTTGAAAAGTATTCGAAATGAGAGATAAAGAGGGCAGATATATTCTGGTAAGGGGGAATATAGACAGCAATTCAGTTACTCTATTGAATATATACGCACCCCCGGTAAAATTCTGAAAGTAATTTTCAGAAAATTACTGATATTATGGTAACGGAAACAGAAGGTCTCCTGATATGTGGGGGAGACTTAAATTTACAATTACAACCAAACTTAGACTCTTCCAATAGAAAAACCTATGAAACAAAATCTTTACATAAGAAAGTTAATACACTTTTTGAGGATGTTGGTTTAATTGACATATGGAGGGACCTTTTCCCTGACAGAAGGGATTACACTCATTATTCTGCTCCCCATTCTGTATATACAAGAATAGGCTATTTCATAACATTTGGAAAAGACAAAGACAAAATAAACACCTGTGGAATTGGGACAATAGATGTAAGTGACCATGCACCTATATATTTATCTGTTGATTTTTGACCTACAACCAAAGAATACTATTTGGAAACTAAATTCAAGTCTACTCAATGATCTGTACTTAGAGGAACAAATTAAAAAAGAAATTGGTCTCTACTTAGAATTTAATGATAATGGAGAGGTTTCACCTCCCATTTTATGGGATACTCTGAAGGCAGTCTTAAGAGGGAAAATTATAGCGATATCTTCATAAAAGAAAAAAATAAGGAATAAAACAGGAATTACAAAACAGGCTGAAGGAACCAGAGAAAAAACACAAACTGAATTTGGCACAGGATACATTAGGGGAAATTAAAAGAATTAGGAATGAAATAAATAATTTGGCAAGAAATCAGGAAAAACTTAATGTTTCTGAAACAGAGACATTATGAAAGTGGATCGAAATCTATGAAAATACTGGCATGGAAACTGAAAAAAAAAGATAGCAGAAAATATAATTCATAGAATTAGGGACCCAAGAACGAAAATGATAAAAAATAAGCTAAGTGAAATCCAAGAAGCTTTTGAAGTGTTTTACAAAATGCTATATTCCAAAGTTCCGGGGGAAGCATAACCTAAATTGACAGCTTTTTGAATTGTCTAGAGTTACCCACTTTAAGAGAAGAACAAAATAGAATGATGACTGCTGACATAACTGAAGTTGAATTAAAAGCTGCAATTAGTAGGCTTAAGTTAAGCAAGTCACCAGGATCAGATGGGTATACAGCAGAGTGGTACAAAGAATTTAAAAATGAGTTAATTCCTGTTTTACTCCCCACACTGAACTGGGCTCTAAAAAAGGCATAAATACCACCCAGTTGGAAGGAAGCGATAATCTCAGCTATACCAAAAGAAGGCAAGGATAAAATGGAATGTGGATCATTTAGACCAATATCCATTCTTAATGTAGATTATAGGTTATTTACCTCCATCATGGCCAAACGATTAGAGGAGTTTCTACCCATACTGATACGTAATGATCAGACAGGTTTTATATGACAACGCCAGATGCAAGACAATATTGAAGGACACTTCACATTATGGATCATATACAAAAAAACAAAATCGAAGCAATAGTGATAAGCGTGGACGCTGAAAAACCATTTGATTTGGTTAATTGGAATTTTCTTTACAGAGTTTTACATAGATTTGGTTTCCAAGACACAGTTATTAAAACCATACAGACACTATATGACAATCCTACTGCTAGGATTAAAATCAATGGATATTTATCAAATAGTCTTACCCTAGAAAGGGGCATGAGACAGGGTTGTGCATGGTCACCACTACTCTTCGCGTTATATCTGGAACCATTAGCTCAATACATCAGACAAAATGAAGATATCAGGGGAATTACTATTAAAGGGACAGAGCATAAATTGGCTTGTTATGCGGATGACATTTTGATCTACCTAGGGCAACCAACATATTCTTTACCTAAATTGATGCAATCCTTTGAACAATATGGTCAATTATCAGGATACAAGATCAACATAGATAAAATCCAATTGCTTTCATATTACTATACCCCACCAAGAGAAATTGAAAGTCGATACCCCTGGGCATGGCACACAGAGTCTTTCAAATATTTGGGCATCATTATGCCAAAAGAGTTGGCAAAATTATCAGAATGTAATTATTAGCCTTTATATAAAAAAATTAAGGAAGATGTGGTAAGATGGAACCTGATTCCTTTTCTCAGTCTCAGTTCAAGGATTGAGTCTATTAAAATGAATATACTGCCCAGACTGTTATATCTCTTTCAGACCCTACCAATAGAGATTAATCAAAATCAATTCAATGAATGGAACAAGATGCTATCAAGGTATATTTGGCGGGGTAAAAGGCCTAGAGTTTGTCTCAAAACTTTGCAATTAGCAAAGGAAAAGGGGGGATGGGGCCTACCTTCTCAGAGATTATTATTTTGCAGCACAGTTGAGAGCTGTGATATGTTGGTGTAGCCCATCATATGACGCTCAATGGAAAAACATTGAGGAGCGGGTACTTCCCATCCCCATACAAGCAATTTTGGCTGATAACAACCTGCAAAGGTACATAAACACTTTTGATAACCCAATGGGTGAAATTGACTCTTAAAATATGGAAAACAACTATAAAAGAATATAATCTAGAGGGAGATGTTGCAATTCTTAAATGGTGTGCATATGACTCGGATTTTACACCAAATAAATTGGATGCTAGATTTAAGGACTGGACAGCTAAAGGAATAACAGTTCTTTGCAACATAATGAAAGAAGGAACACTGTTCAGTTTTGAAATGCTTAAAGAGAAACACTTATTAGAAAAACAAGATTTTTATCGGTATTTACAGATGCGACAATATGTTAATAAGACGCTTAAAAATGTAACCAAGGCAAATACATGCTTGATAGAGCTCTTTAGAAAAGCATATTATTCAGATCATGGTAGTAGAATCATTTCAAGCATGTATAAGGGGTTGTCAAATCTTAAAACACATTCCACTTCATACATTAAGACAAAATGGGAGAAGGAAGGAGGGATAATTATATCTGAGGAAGAATGGAGAACAATATGGAGATATCAATGGAAGTGTACCAGTTCACAGAAATGGAGGGAGTTTGGATGGAAAAACTTGATAAGATATTTTATTACACCCTCTCAGAAATCCCATTATGATAGTAACCTCCCTGTTTGCTGGAGAAATTGTGGAAATCAAAATGCAAATCATTATCATATTTTTTGGGACTGCCCTGTTATCAAAAACTATTGGAGGGGGATACACCATGCCCTACAAGACATCTTTAAATGTGAAACACCTTAGAGAGTAAGACCATATATTTTGGATATATACCTCAAGAATGGTTGAAAAGAGATAAATATTTAATGAATATACTGTTGGTGGCTGGTAAAAAGACTCTTACTAGGAAATGGTTATCACAGGAGAGCCCAACTTTAAATACATGGATGGAAATTACAATGGACATTTACAAAATGGAGAAGATAACAGCATCTGTTAACCATAAGCTGGAACAATTTGATTCATACCGGGAAAATGGTTTAACTATATAATGCTTCATAGGCCTGATTTTATTCTCACAAATCAATGAATCTGTTTTTAAAAAAATCACTCCCTACTTGTACATAGTTCTTTTGCTTGTTTTTTCTTTCCATTCTTTTCTATAAGTGTATACCTCAGATAAATACTTTGTGGAGATTTGTGATATATATGATTATATGATATATATGCGCAATGTCTGAAATACATCTTATGGAAATGTTTGTTTGATGATGAACTTCAATAAAAAATAAATTACATAAAAAGAAAATAATTATAAGATTGAGCAGAAATAAAGTAGATTTAAACAAGGGAAATCATGATTGACAGAGCAGCAAAACCCCTTCACTGCAGCTTGTAAATATTTCCTTTTTATTTGTTTATCCAATTCCTTCTTGAAAGCTACCCCTTCACCTCAATATATGCAGATTTCAACTATGTGCTGCATAAATCTGTTTTTCTTCATGTTAGTATTTATTCTCTTCAGTTATTTTGTACCTTTCATGTCTAGACCTCAACACTTCTACCAATAGGAATATCCTCCCACTATCCACTCTCAGCAAATCTCTCATTGTTTTGTATACATAGGTTTATGAAGAGAAATAAGATTTCCCCTCAGCCTACTCTTCTCCAGAGAAAACAGTCGCAGCCTTTTCAATCTACCTGTGTAACTGCAGCCCTCTTTTCAGGATACATTTTTGTAAATCCCCTCCGGACCCTCTCCAGTGCTTCCACATCTTCCCTATAGGTAAGGTATCGTGCAATGGACGCTGGAGCAGTGTTGTAGAAAGGTTCAGCATGATCTTCTTGTTTTTATGCTCTATACATCTATAGAAAGAAAACAGAATTGTTTAAGTCCTATTAACTAATTTCTTAATCTGTTCTGCACTTTCAATGCCTAGCGCATTCATATCCTCGGATCCTTCTACATCTTTATTTTTTATAACATCACCCTTTATGCTATATTTCCTCATTAATTTTTGTACTAATGTACATCAGCTCATATTTCTTCATGAGAACTTAACTGTCATAGAAAAGCACATTCTACCAGGCTGTTTGCATCATGCTGCAATTAATCATTTTCATAATTTACAAAATTGTCAGTGTGATCTTCTCATTTAGAAATTGTGATTAATATCATTCAAAAAATGACAACCCTAACACTAATCCCTAAGAAGCATCACTATTCACCTTCCTCCAGTCCAAAGCTGTGTTGCCTTTAAATGTCTATCTGTTGCTGCTTCAAAAGAGTCTATCCAATTGGTTAACATGAATTTCTCTTAACAATCCTGTAGTGGTTTCCATTAATTAATCTATTTTCCTCCAGATAACATTAATTTTTGTTTCTGTCTTTCCCACCCATGAGGTTAAACTATTTTACTGATCTCAGTTTCTTCGTACAAGGAAGTAATATTGACTACTCTTCAATCTCCATATGCAAAAAGAATTGTAAGATTATGGCCAGTGTCCTGTAATTTCCTCCTTATTTCCATCATCTAGTCCTGGTGACTTGCACACTTGACCCCATCTTGTTATGATCTTGCACCATTTTTAACTGCATTTGGCTTTCTCTGTGGTTGCTACACTTTATTTTGTTTTGTTATTTTATTGTTTCACCTTGTTCTACCTTAACATCTGTAATGATTTGATCTGTATGAACAGTATGCAAGGCCAGCTTTTCACTATTTCTCAGTACATGTGACAGTATTAAACCAAGTCCAATTCCAAGTTCAAACAATTTTTCAAACACCTCCACGCTATCAATTTTTAATGCATCTAGTGTCTAACCTATCTTCTCCTACACTTACTGTTCCCTGAAGAACACAGATATAATGTACTTGCACATTATACAATGCTAGGATCCTGCACAAGCATGTTTATCTTTAATAGGTCCCATTCTTCCATATATTATATATTTTTTATTAACTGTCTATATGACACTTTTGGATTCCTATTTATGCTCATCTTTTCTCCTGTAGTCTATTTGCCTCTCTTATTTCAGTTTTCACTTCTCCTCTCTTTTGCAGTCAGCCTGGTTCTTGTTGGTACTTTGAACTGGTCACATGTCACAAATAGCCTGCTTTTGCTTTATCTTCTTATTTATCCCTTTCAACATCCAATGAGGTCTGGAATTGTTTGTTCTTTTTGTTTGGTCTTTGTATGATGTGCCTCAACAATACCTGAACCATCCCTTTCTTAAAGGAAGTTCATTGCTCTGCTCTAATTTTGCCTATCAACTTTGGTTGTTCCAATTTACCCAGACCAAGTCCACTTTCATCCTAGAAACACTGACTCTCCACCAACTGATGATTTTGTTTTGCTACTTTCTGTTTTCAGCAACCAGCCTATCTGTCTTCACCAGAGAGGATGAAGATATATGAATGGGAAAGGACATGACAGATGTGTATCACGTGGAAAAATAGGTCATATACTTAGGGAAGAATCATTTTTTTTTAAAAAGTGGTATTTTTTTAAATGTTGAGAGATTGAATTGTGTTGGTGATCAAAGTACCTAGGTGTCCTTGTACAGGTACCATCAAGATACAGGTTTGTGTTACACCTGCGCTGATGATGATTGTGAAGGAGATGCTGTTGCCAATCTGAACTGACTGGGTTCTTCAGGTGAGGAAATCAAGGATCCAGTTACACAAGGCAGTATTGAGGCCTAGGTCTTGGAGCTTATTGATTACTTTTGAGGCGATGATAATATTGAATGCAAAGTTGTAGCCAATGAAGAGCATCCTGATGTATGTATCTTCACTGTCAAGATGTTCTGGAGCTGGTGAAGGGCCAATGAAATGGCATCTGGAGTGAGATGGCAGGTGGAGTGAGATGTCAAAGATATCAGTGAACACACCAGGCAGTTGAATAGCATATGCCTTGAGCCAGGTAACCCACCTGCACAGATGCTTTCTGTGGGTTCACTCTCATGAAGGATGCTGTCATGTCAGCCTAGAAGACTGAATTTACTATGTGATCAGGGGCTGCGGGAGTTCGTGTAGGTGCTTCCATGTTTTCTCAGTCAAAGAGAGCATAAAAGGCGTTGATTTCATCTGGGAGCGAAACCTTGTTGTCATATATGTTGCTTGGTTTTACGTTGTAGAAGGTGATAACATTCCAGCCCAGCCACAGCTGACGAGCACCTTTCAGTGATTCAGGTTAGATCTGGAGTTCCCACTTTGCATGTGAAATGGCTTTCTGGAGGCCATACCTGGCCCCTTTGTATTTTACTTGGTCACAGACCACAATGCCACTGATCTGGCCTTCAGCAGATTGTGGATCTATTGGTTCATACAGAGCTTTTGGTTGTGGAAGACTCTGAATTTTTTTTTTGGGGGGGATACACTGTCTACAACTGTCTTTATAAGATAGAGATAAAGGTTACTCAGTATCACTCTTGTTGATGCAGGTCAGTCAGTTGAGGAGAGATAAGAAAACTGTGTTTATATTCTGTTGTCATTTAGAAGAATGACAGATACACTCAGCCTGATGGTTTGAAGTGTGTCTACTTTATTGCAAGGAGTATCATAAACAAGGCAGATGAATTTAGAGCGTGGATTAATACATGGAACTATGACATTGTGGCCATTACAGAGACTCGCATGTCTCAGGGGCAGGAATGGCTGCTGAGTGTGCCAGACCTTAGATGTTTCAAAAAGAACAGGGAGGGATGCAAAAGAGATGAGGGCACAGCATTGCTAATCAGGAATAGTTTCACGGCAGCAGAAAAGGAAGAGGTCATGAAGGGACTATCTACTGAGTTAGTGTGAATGGAAGTCAGAAACGGGAAGGGGGTGATACCTTAACTGGGTGCTTTTATAGACCCCCCAATAGTAACAGGGACATTGAGGAACAGATAGGAAAGCGACAGTGCAATGATAATAGGGTTGCTGTGATGGAAGATTTTAACTTTCCTAATATTGACTGGCATCTCCTTAGAGCAAGGGGTTTAGATGGGTTGGAGTTTGTTAGGTGTGTTCAAGAAGGTTTCCTGATGCAATATGCAGATAAACCAACTAGAGGAGAGGCTGTACTTGATTTGGTATTAGGAAATGAACCTGGTCAGGTGTCAGATCTCTCAGTGGGGGAGTGTTTTGGAGGTAATGATCACAACTCTTTCCCCTTTACCACAGTGCTGGAGAGCAATAGGAGCAGACAATTTGGCAAAACATTTAATTGGGGTAGGGGGAAATATGATGCTATTAGGCAGGAACTTGGGAGCAGATGTTCTCAGGGAACTGCACAGTGGAAATATGGCAAATGTTCAGGGAACATTTGCATGGTGCTCTGCATAGGTATGTTCCATTAAGGCAGGGAAAGGATGGTAGGGTAACAGAAGCATGGTGTACAAAGGATGTGGAAAATCTAATTAAGAAGAAAAGAAAAGCCTATGAAAGGTTCAAGATACTAGGTACTGATAGAGTTCTAGGAAATTACAAGATTGCCAGGAAGGAGCTTAAGAATGAAATTAGGAGAGCTAGAAGGGGCCATGAGAAGGCCTTGGTGAGCAGGATTAAGGAAAACCCCAAGATATTCTACAAGTATGTGAAGAGCAAGAGGTTGAGTCATGTGAGAATAGGACCAATCAGGTGTGATAGTGGAAACGTGTGCACGGAGTCAGAGCAGGTAGCAGAGGTACTTAATGAATACTTTGCTTCAGTATTCTACAGGGAAAACGACCTTGGCAATTGTGGGGGTGACTTACAGTGGACTGAAATGCTTGAGTACATAGAGATTAAGAAAGAGGATGTGCTGGAGTTTTTGAAAAGCATTAAGTTAGATAAGTCACCAGGACCAGATGAGATATATCCCAGGCTACTGTGGCCAGTGAGGGAGGAGATCGCTGAGCCTCTGACGATGATCTTTACATCATCAATAGGGATACGAGAAGTACCAGAGGATTGGAGGGTTCCAAGTGTTGTTCCCTTGTTCAGGAAAGGGAGTAGAGATAATTCAGGAAATTATATAGCATTGAGTCCTACTTCAGTGGTGGGCAAGTTGTTGGAGAAGATCCTGAGAGGCAGGATTTGTAGAGACAGAATCTGATTAGGGATAGGCAGCATGGCATTGTCAAGGGTAAGTCGTACCTTTGTGGGTGTAATAAAGCACATTAATGAAGGTAGAGCCATGGATGTACTGAATATGGATTTCAGTAAGGCATTTGATTATGTTCCACATGTAAGGCTCATTCTGAAATTAAGGAAGCATGGGATCCAAGGACACCTTGTTTTGTGAATCCAGAACTGGCTTGCCCACAGATGGCAAAGGGTCATTGTAAATGGTTCATGTTCAGCATGTAGGTTGATGGCAGTGGTGTGCCACAGGGATCTGTCCTAGGACCCTTCCTCTTTGTGATTTTTATGAATGACCTGCATGAAGAAGTAGAAGGATGGGTTAGTAAGTTTGCTGATGGCACAAAGGTTGGGAGTGTTGTGGATAATTTGTAGGGTTATCAGATGTTACAGCAGAACATCAATAGAATGCAAAACTGGGCTGAGAAGTGGCAGATGGAGTTCAACCCAGATAAGTGTGAAGTTGTTCATTTTGGTAGGTCAAATTTGAAGGCAGAATATAATATTAATTGTAAGACGCTTGGCAGTGTGGAGGATCAGAGACATCTTGGGGTCCATGTCCAGAGGATACTCAAAGCTGCTGTGCAGGCTAAGAGCGTTGTTAAGAAGGCGTATAGTGTGTTGGCATTCATCAACGGTGGGATTGAATTCAAGAACCATGAAGTAATTTTGCAGCTACGTAAGACCTTGGTCTCATCTCACTTGGAGTACTGGGTTCAGTTCTGCTCACTTCACTGCAGGAAGGATGTGGATCCTATAGAAAGAGTGCAGAGGAGATTTGCAAGGATGTTGCCTGGATTGGAGAGCATGCCTTATCAGAATAGGTTGAGTGAACTTAGCCTTTTCTCCTTGGAGCAACGGAGGATGAGAGGTGACCTGATATTGGTGTATAGGATGATCAGAGGCATTGATCCTGTGGATAGTCAGAGGTTTTTTTCCCAGGGCTGAAATGGCTAACATGAGGGGGCATAGTTTAAGGTGCTTTGAAGTAGGTACATAGGGGATGTCAGGGGTAAGTTTTTCACACAGAGAATGGTGGATGTGTGGAATGCACTGCTGGCGAAGGTGGTGGAGGGTCAATACAATAGGGTCTCTTAAGAGACTCTTAGATAGGTACATGGGGCTTAGAAAAATAGAGGGCTATGTGAAAGGGCATCTCTAGACAGTTTCTAGAGCAGGTTACATGGTTGGCACAGCATTGCGGGCTGAAGGGCCTGTAATGTGTTGTAGATTTCTATGTTCTATGTTTTATGTAATCTTATTGAAATGCACAAAGTGGCTATGAGTTTTGGCAGTGTACAAAGCACAGTTGATGTATTCCCTTGCTGGAATGCCAAAGACCAGATACTGTACCTCAAACTAAGGGATCAAACCTTCAGAACAGGAATGAGAAAAAAATTCTTCACACAAATCTTTGGAATTCATTTTATGTTAGATTTCAAGCATTTGTAGATTAATCCTTTTTATTCTATGATTCAGATCTCAAGATCTGACTGCTTGAAATATTTTTATTTTCTCAAAACTTGCATACATGATCTGCACTCTGTGATCAACAACCTTGAATCAGTATACCTGGATTTCCAGTGACTTTAACCAGGTAAAATACCTCAGTGTGCTACCAAAATACTACTAGCAAGTCATGAGATAAAACAGCAGCCAGCAAGAGCATATAATCAGTATAACCAGGGACTCAGTAAACACAGGGAAAGATATACACAGTTCAACTGCACTTATTTCAATACACGAGGTTTAAGAAGTAAGGCGGACAAACTCAGAGCATGGATTGGTTCTGAGGACTGGGATGTTATAGTCATAACAGAAATACGGCTGGGAAAAGCCGATTTATTCATCACATGAATTCAGATTTCAGATTTATTCATCACATGTACATCGAAACATACTATGAAATACGTAATTTGCATTAGTAACCAACACATGCAAGGTTGCGCTGTGCGCAGTTCAGAAGTGTCACACATTCTGGCGCCAGCATAGAATGTCCACAATGTTTGGCAGAACAAAACAGTATACAACAACAGCAGAACAAGCCCCTTTCCTCCCTATGCACATACACAGTCCTTTAACCCCAGAACAGGCCATCATCTTTGGCTTCCAGTGGACTAATGGATTCACAGATATTGGGCTTTGATTTCTCCATTGGACTCGCAAAGATTTGCAGTCTTGTGTTCTAGCCATTGGGCCTTGACTTCTGGACTTCCAATTCACTGTCTGGATTCAATCTTCAATATCAACCCAGGACTCGCTGGTGACAACAAATGAGAACCCTGGATGAGTGTCTGAAATCGAGGTCACGCAGTCTGGACTCACTGACAATGAGACCCAAAGCACTAGGCCTTGAACCTAAGTGGGGATATGGGCCCCCACTTCTCCTTAGGGTTTCCAACTGTCCCATATTAGCTGGGACATCCCATATATTGGGCTAAATTGGTTTGTCCCGTATTTGACTGCTACTACTCTGTAATCACCAGAGGGCACGCTTACAGACAGATCCTAGATCTGATACAACAGCGTGTGTGCATGTTGCATGTACTGTTGATGCCACGCGCGAGTGATTCACCTGTCATCCAATCACAGGCCCCCTTATGTGCATCAGTTGTGTGCTATATTTTGCCAATTCCTGCCAAAACAAAAAGATTCAGTAATGTCTGGTGTTGTTCGGTCAGTTTGGCATGTGCCAATATGGATAAACCTCCAAAAACGAAAAGACTGTGCAGCTACAACAAGCAATGGGAAGCAAAATAGACGTGGGTTAAACCTGTCAGCAGTGACTGGACATCGACGAAGGCCTTCTGTACTTTATGCCATCGGGAATTCTCAATTGGCCATGGAGGTGAGAATGACCTAACTCAGCATGTTCCCACAGAAGTGCACAGGAAGGCCACACCAGCTAAAGGTGCAGGCAATATTGGTACATTCTTCGTGAAATCTACTGCGGAAAATGACAAAATCGTGGCAAGCGAAGCCTCGTATGCGTACCATATGGTTAAACACAGACTCAGCTACAACAGCACCGACTGTCTTGCTAAGCTCAGCGGAGCTTTGCTTAATGACTCAAATGTTATGAAGAAAATGCACTTGGGAAGAACGAAAGCTGAGATGATTACAATGAATGTTTTAGGACCAAAGACTGTGCAGGATATTATGGATGATCTGTCCCCGACCGAAGAAGGTGAGCCCATGGAACCCACGTATTTCTCAGTTGCCACCAATACCTCAAACAAGGGAGATAGAAAAATGTTTCCAGTGTGCGTGAGATATTTCTCTGTGTCTGATGGAGTGCAGTGTAAGTTACTTGACTTTTATGAAGGCAGTGATGAAACTGCAAATGGCATACATCAAATTCTGATGAGCTGTCTGGAAAAGTATGAACTGGATATTAGACACATCACAGCCTATGCAGCAGATAATGCCAATGTAAACTTTGGAAAACACCAGTCAGTTTACCAGTTATTGAGTAGTGCCAACAATCACATTCTGAAAGCTAATAGCCCAGCTCACACAGCTCATAATGCCTGCAAGTACACCTGTGATCAGCTGTCAGTGGATACTGAGACAATTGTTCTAAAGGTCTATAGCCACTTCTCAATATCTGCTTCCCGAAGAGAGGAACCGCGTTCATTTTCTGCCCTTGTTGACATTGAGTAGCGTGAAATTCTGCGTCATGTTTGCATTTGATGGCTCTCTCTTCATCCAGCTGTCGAACGTCTCCTGCAAAGCTGGCCATCATACTTCAGGTCCCTTGAGACCTGTCCTGTGGCACTGAAGAGGAGTTTTGAGGCTGAAGGAAAAACTGGAGCTACTGAAATTTATCTGTGCTTTTTCCACAACATGGGGTGTGATTTTGACCAACTTGTAAAAAAGCTGGCAGAAACAAAACTCTGCATCACAGATGTTTACGAGGAAGTCCGAAAGTTCAAAAAGAAGACGCTTCAACGGAAACAGGACAGCTTTTTTGGATAGCAGACCAAGCAGCTGATGGACAAACAAGTGCCAGCACAAAGCTCCAAGCAGCAACAGGACTTTGTGAAGTTCTATGACTCTGTCATTACATACATTGACAAGTGGTTTGATTTCTCACCAGAAATTGTAATGATGAAACTGAAACTGAGCGGTCTCTATGAGGAGCTCTCCTTCACTGACCTGGAGCAGGAGGTGGCTGCCCTCAAAATGACAGAGACAGTCAATATGGACCAACTCTATGAAGAGTTTTCTGCTAGCTGGGAGGAAATACAGAAATACAGAAATCCATCGGTGGGAAGTGGGTGGCAGTTTTCCAAAACATAGGGAAAGCCAACTTGATCAACAAGTTCAGGATTGTCTCATTTGTCCTCAGTGTGCCAGGCTCAAATACCTGTGTAGAGAGGATCTTCTCTCTGATCACCATTAAATGGTCAGACTCAAGAAACAGATGCAGCACAGAGCTAATCAAAAATGAGCTTCAACTATCTGTGAACTGTGATTTGTCATGTAAGGACTTCTCTCTGGCCGTGCAAAAGGACAAAGGACTGCTTGAATCAGTCAAGAGCAGCAAGAAATATCCATGGAAAAAGTAGATTTGGTGAGTCCCCCCCCCCCCCCCTTTTCCTCTTTTGCAATAATTATATGTCTACTCTATAGGCACATACAGATAGGGTTATTTGGTGTTATTTCATGTCTGACTGGTAGCCAGATTATGCTCTGTATTATGCTTTGTTGTAATTTGGCATTACATTTCATATATGACACTGAAGATATGTATACTTGGTTCATATATTGGATTTGTTTACCTATTCAGGGTTGTTGTTGTTCTCTCTCTCTCTCTCCCCCCTCATCCCAGGCCTGCACCATACCCACACCACCGCACCATGCCACCTTTTGTCCCTTATTTGGGAGTGAGAAAGTTGGTAACCCTACTTCTCCTGCCCACACTGAACTCCGTCCAGCCCTTGTCCTCACTGGTCTGTGGACATCTGACAACTGCTCATGACACTGCCCATGGAACACAGAACGGAGGCTTAGACTCTGGCTGCTGTTCTAATTCCGATCCCTAACTCCCCCAAAACCATCCCGACAGACTTAAAAGAAAACTAAAAAAACAGCTAACTCTGAGCCACAACTTCAATGGAGACCAGATGGAAAAGGATAAAGCAGGTTCACAGGGTAGGATATTAAAATGGAGCAGGGCTAATTTGGGGGAATTAGTCAGGAATTAGCAAAGGTCAGTTGGGTAAGTCTGTTTGAAGGGAAAGGAACAGATAGCAAATACGGATTTTTAAGAGTGACATCAAGAGACCAGGAATAGAAAGTTTCTCTTAGAGTGAGCTGTAAACCTGGCAAGTTTAGGAAACCTTGGCAAGTGTGAGATACTGAGCCTCTGGTCTGCTGTTACTGGTTCCGATCAACATGACACCATGTTGTAATGTCTCTCGATGTCAAAGTTGTTTTTTAGGTTTGTAGCAATTGTTTTGGGGGTAGCTTGGAAGTTAGGCATCAGGTTAGAGTTAGGGACAGGGATGAACGAGAGTTAGTGGTCAGGGGCTGTAAACAAATGTAGGAGCTAGTGTTTGGGTAAAGATGGCATTGAGCTGCAATGTTATGGCTTAGGCTTAGAATTGTAGCGATGATTTTTGTGACAGCATGGTGAGTTACGGGTCAGGTTAGGGTTTAGGAACAAAGATGAAGAACACTTAGAGGTCAGGGGCAATAAATGAAGAGTCAGGGCAGGAGTACCGGTCAAAGGTTAGTAATCCCGATGTTCAAGTCAGCAGGCTCTGAAAAGACCAGGACCCCAGATCCTGAATTAGTACAGGTGGGAGCCATGAGGGCCAGTGATACCCTTCAGCTGACCAGGGTTGGACGTCTGTGTGAATGTGGAAGTTGAGGCCAGAAGATCAACTCCATGATCAGCGAGTCCTGGGATTGAGGCCAGTGAAGTCCAGAGAGCAAAGCCAAAGATTGTACTCCAGAGCTTGGCGAGTCTGAAGGTAGAAGCCTGACAGCTCAAAGATTGAAGTCAGAGACTCTGGAGGTAGAGGCCTAAAGGTTGAAACCCCTGTGCCGGCTTCTCAGAGATCTAAGGCCCAATGTCTTTGAATCTGAGAGTCTGGGGCCATGGACTGGAGGCCTGGAGGTGGATTTGCTGTAGTGTGATGAAGCAGATTTTATCAGGGAGCTTAAGGTAAAGAAACTCTTTGGAAACAGTGATCATAACATGATAAAATTCACTCCGCAGTTTGAGAGGGAGAAGCTGAAAGTAGATATATCAATATTACCTTTGAGTAAGGACAGCTACAAAGCCATGAGAGAGGAACTGGCCAGAGTAGATTGGAAGGGGTCACTAGCATGGGTGTTGGTAGAGCAGCAATGGTTGGAGTTTCTGGCACAGGATCAGATCATCCTAAAGAAGAAGAAACAATAAGGAGACTAAAGGTGAAGTGTGAAGGTAACCTAACCAATAACATAAAATGGGATACTAGAAGTTTTTTAAATATACAAAGAAGTAAGATAGAGGCAAGAGTGGCCATCAGACCACTGGAAAATGATGCCGAAGAGGCAATAGTGGGGAACAAAGAAACGGCATACAAATTACATTAGCATTTTGCATCAGTCTTCACTGTGCAAGACACCAGTAGCATGCCAGAAATTTGAGAATGTCACGGCAGAAGTGACAGTAGTCATTATTACTAAAGAGAAGATGCCTCAGAAGCTGAAAAGTCTGAAGGTGGATAAGACACCTGGACCAGATGGATTATACCCCAGGGTTATGAAAAAAGCAGCTGGAAAGATCATGGAGGTATTGGTAGTGATCTTCAAAGTATCACTAGATTTTGGCATGGTTCTGGAAACTGGAAAGTCACAAACATCACTCCACTCTTTTAGAAGGAAGTGAAGCAGAAGAAAAGAAATTATAGGCCAGTTTGCCTAAATTCAATGGTTGGCCATATGTTAGAGTCCATTATGAAGGGTGACTTTTTGAGGTACTTGGAGGTACACAATAAAAGAGGCAGAGGTCAGCACGGTTTCCTGAAGGGGAAATCTTGCCTGGCAGATCTGTTGGAAGACTTATGAGGAAATAACGGGCAGGATACACAAAGGAGAGTCTGTGGATGCTGTTTCCTTGGATGTTCAGCAGGGCTTTGACAAGGTGCCCATGCTATTACAGGGAATCTACTTGATGAACTGGCAGTTGATCAGTTGATTGGCTGACTGGCAGTAGGAAAAGTGTGGAATAAAGGGTGCCTTTTCTGGTTGGTTGCCAGTACCTAGTAGTGTTCCTCAGGTGTCGGTGTTGGGTCTGTTACTTTTCATAAGCCAGGTATATTAACTTTTAAAAGGTACTTGCTGTGTTGCCATTTTATGTACATATCATGGTCCCTACTGGCAATTCCCCATCTTGCAATTATCTCATCGATTGTGCCTTAATTCCTGTCGGCTGATTCCCTATGATTGCTGTTCCCATTAATTACTGCACACCTGGTTCCCATTAGCGAACATAGGATAAAACTCAGGCGTCACAGACATGCTGTGCCAGTTCATTGGTCGACTCTAGTGTGAGTAAATCTCGTTTCCTGATTCCTTAGGACTGTCAGTTCTAAGCCCTGCATCATTTTCTGGATACTCTATGTAAACCTTGTCTCTGTGTAAAGACTCTCTTGGATACCGGTTCCCCATTCGCAACGGTGCTAACGCCTCCCGACTCTGCCTCCGCGCCTGTGTCCTGTGCTTGGGTTCATCCTCAGCCTCATCCTTGCAACAGAATGAACTGTCCAAGAATGAACCCAGCAGACATGGACCTTGTGCAACAGGTCCTCATCAGCCAGGGCTCCCTACTGGGTGTACGTGATCAACTGCTCAGAGAAGTCATGAGAGATCTTCATGCCCTGTCCAAGGATGTAAAGGTCAGTGAGCAGGTTGACTGGGCAGCCACTCCCCTTACTCCGTCCCTTCCACGAAGCCAGTCTGACCAAAGTGCACAGCTTGGGATGGCTACACCCCTTGGGTTGGCAATACCATCACCTCGAGAGCCATACATACCCAAACCAGCACCCTACGCTGGGGACCTAGGGAAGTGCTGAGCCTTCCTGCTACAATGCTCCTTGGTTTTCGAGCAACAGCCACGTACGTATACCTTGGACAGATCAAAGATTGTGTACATCATGGGGCTGTTACGAGGGGATGTCTTGGCATGGGCCACCGCGATCTGGGACAACCAACCAGAGGTCTGTTCCTCCTTCTCCTCCTTTGTCTCTGAAAGGAGGAAGGTCTTTGAACAGCCCATTCACGGTAAGGATGCCGCTAAGCACTTGCTAACTCTCTGTCAGGGTTCACAAAGCATAGCAAAATACTCCATCAAGTTCTGTACATTAGCGGCCGACTCTGGATAGAATGATGTGGCACTATGGGAAGTGTTTCGATAGGGCCTCTCAGATAAGATAAAAGATGAATTGGCAGCAAGGGATGATGCGGACAGCCCGGACTCTCTGATCTCTCTAGCCACTAGGCTAGATAATCGACTTCAAGAGCATCTGAGAGAAAAGACCAGTCGCCCCACTCCTCGGGTCATCCCATGGCTCATTTTACCATCTTCAACCAGCCCTAACCTCTCTCTCCCTTCTGCTCCTAGCATAGCTCCCGCTCTGACCATTCTGGTGAGTCAGGCAACACTCCCTACAGGACCCCCAAACCCGGATGCAGATCCAGGCTACCGTGAATTACAACCAACAGTCCCTGCCTCTCTCCACCTTGGTGGACTCTGGTGCCGAGGGAATCTGCTGGACAAGGACATAGCCTCCCGGGCTGGAATACCTCGGGAATCATTAAGTACCCCTCTGGAGCCCAGGTGTTGAACGGAAAACTTCTGGCTCGGTCACCCACTGTACACCACCCCTGACCTTGATTCTGTCCGGAAATCATCAAGAGAAGGTACGATTTAATCTCATCCATTCACCTCAAGCCCCTACAGTTCTAGGATACCCCTGGTTGAACCACCACAATCCCCAGATCGACTGGTCTACTGGGAGGGTAGACAGCTGGAGCCCGTTTTGCCATTCCTCCTGTCTGCAGTCGGCTCCATCCCCTAGGGAGGCTACCGCAACCTCGTCTGTCTTGGAACCTCTCGACTTGTCCAGAGTTCACGCAGAATACCACGACCTGGGACAGTTATTCAGCAAACAACA
This sequence comes from Hemitrygon akajei, assembly GCF_048418815.1. Classification (NCBI taxonomy): domain Eukaryota; kingdom Metazoa; phylum Chordata; class Chondrichthyes; order Myliobatiformes; family Dasyatidae; genus Hemitrygon; species Hemitrygon akajei. The sequence goes on along the minus strand of NC_133133.1, from coordinate 146,980,780 downwards.
GGCTCTATCCCTGCCTCTGCACCGCCCGTATGACTGCGCTATCGATCTTCTCCCCGGGGCTTCAGTACCCACCAGTCACCTATATAACTTGTCCCAACCTGAGAGAGAGGCCATGGAGAAATACATTAGTGAATCTTTCGCAGCGGGCTTTATTCGACCCTTATCTTCCCCAGTGGGTGCCGGTTTCTTCTTTGTAGAGAAAAAGGATGGGTTGCTTCATCCCTGTATCGATTACTGAGGCCCAAACAACATAACTGTCAAAAACAAGTACCCCCTGCCCCTCATTAACTCGGCATTTGAACCATTTCACGGAGTCATCATCTTTTCAAAGTTGGATCTTTGTAGCGCCTACCATCTAGTCAGGATGAGAGAGAGAGACGAGTGGAAAACAGCATTTAATACACCATTAGGCCACTTCGAATACTTGGTCATACCATTTGGCCTCACCAATGTCCCTGCCGTTTTTCAAGCCCTAATCAATGATGTGCTAAGGGATTTTATTAACCGCTTTGTGTTTGTCTGCCTAGATGACATCTTGATATTCTCCACCAGCCTCCAGAAACACAATCACAATGTCTGTCAAGTCCTGCAGAGACTGTGGGAGAACAAATTATTTGTGAAGGCAGGGAAATGTGAATTCCACGTCCCCTCGGTCAGCTTCCTGGGCTACATCATCGAGAGTGGGCAAGTGAGAGCAGACCCCGAGAAGATCCGGGCGGTGGAAGAATGGCCTAGGCCCATGACCCACAAGCAATGTCAGTGGTTCCTGGAGTTTGCTAACTTCTATTGCCGATCCATCAGAGACTACAGTTGGGTGGCGCTCCTTACCCGACTTACGTCGCCTACAACATCTTTTCGTTGGGACTCCGAGGCTGATTCGGCATTCACTGACCTGAAGAGGAGTTTCACGACCGCTCCCATCCTGGTCCAACTGGACCCCTCCCATCAATTCATTGTGGAGGTTGATGCTTCCGACTCTGGGGTGGGAGCAGTTCTGTCCCAATGATCAAATCCCGACCAGAAGCTTCATTCCTGTGCCTTCTTTTCTCGCCGGCCGTCCCCCGCTGAACAAGATTACAACATGGGGAACCGGGAACTGCTGGCGGTCAAGCTGGCGTTGGAGGAATGGAGGCACTGGCTGGAGGGGGCGGAACATTCGTTCATCGTTTGGACTGATCGTAAGAACCTTGGATATATCCAGCCCGCCAAATGGTTGAACTCCCACCAAGCCCACTGGGCATTGTTTTTTTGGACGATTCAAGTTTACCCTCACCTACCATCCGGGGTCCAAGAACGGGAAACCTGACGCGCTCTCCCACCAATACAATTCCAAAGACATTTCCAGCCCGGAGACCATCCTCCCACCATCCTGTGTGGTGGCAGCCCTCACTTGGGAGGTCGAGTCTATTGTAAATGAGGCCCAATGAGATGACCCTAACCCCGGCAATGAACCGGCCAATCACCTTTTTTTGGCCAATTCCATCAGGTCTCAGGTTCTCCAGTGGAGGCACACGTCTCAGTTCGCCTGCCACCCCAGGAGTGATCGGACACTGCCTCTCCTGAAGAGACACTTCTGGTGGCCTTCCATGGATGCAGACACTCATTCCTATGCCTCAGCATGTTCCGTCTGTGCCCACGGAAAAGCCTCCCATCGGCCACCTGCTGCATTACTTCGTCCCCCTACCTGTCCCGGGTCATCCTTGGTCGCACATCACCCTAGATTTTGTCATTGGTCTACCCCCTTCACAGGGAAACACCACCGTACTCACCAAGGTAGACCGCTTCACCAAGACGGTGCATTTTGTAGCCCTCCGTAAACTCCCTACGGCACAAGAGACCGCAGACCTTCTCATCCACCATGTCATCCGCCTCCACGGAATTCCTGCGGAATCCGATCGGGGTCCCCAGTTCATCTCGCAGGTATGGGAGTCCTTCTGCCAAGCCCTGGGTGCCTCCATTAGCCTGTTATCAGGCTTCCATCCTCAGACGAACGGACAAACGGAACGAGTCAACCAGGATTTGGAGGCAGCGCTACGTTGCATAACAATCAACAACCCGCCTACCTGGAGTGATCACCTCGCATGGGTAGAGTACGCCCACAAGTCTCTGCCACCGGAAGATTGCTTTTTGAATGCTCCCTTGGGTACCAACCCCTGCTGTTTCCCGTTCAAGAAGACGAGATTGCGGTGCCATCAGTTCAAGCCCATATCGATTGGTGCCGCAAGGTTTGGGAGGACACACATATGGCCCTGCTCCAATCAGCCGATTGCAGATTGCCATCGGACTCTGGCACCTGAGTATCGACCTGGGCAGAAGGTGTGGCTATCATCCAAAGACATCCCTCTCAAAAATGAGCCAAAGTAACTCGCCGCTCGCTTCCTGGGACCTTTCGAGGTCAAAAGTATCATCAACCCCACAGCAGTCCGACTTAAACTAGCCAAGTCTATGCACGTCCACCCTATATTTCACATTTCCCAAATAAAACCCTTTTCTGTCAGCCCCTTGTGTCCTCCGACCGAAACCCTTCCACCCGCCCGAATCATCGACCACCATCCAGCATACACCGTCCGGCAGCTACTGGATGTATGCCGTCAGGGCAAGGGCCTTCAATACTTGGTGGACTGGGAAGGGTATGGCCCAGAGGAGCGTTCCTGGGTTCCCCACTCCTTCATCCTGGACCCTTCCCTCATCCACTGGGACCATCCGGACAGGCCTGGAGGATCGCCTGGAGGCTCCCGTTGAGGGGAGGATACTGTCATGATCCTGACTGGCAATTCCCCATCTTGCCACTATCTCATTGATTGTGCCTTAATTCCTGTCAAATGATTCCCTATGATTGTTAGTCCCATTAATTACTGCGCACCTGGTTCCCATTAGCGAACACAGGATAAAACTGGGGCATCACAGCCATGCTGTGCCCGTTCATTGTTCAACTCTAGTGTGGGTAAACCTCATTTCCTGGTTCCTTAGCACTGTCAGTACTAAGCTCCGCATCATTTCCTGGATACTCTATGTAAACCTTGTCTCTACGTAAAGACTCTCCTGGAAACCGGTTCCCCGTTCGCAATGGTGCCAACGCCTCACGACTCTGCCTCCGTGCCTGTGTCCTGCACTTGTGTTTATGCTCAGCCTCATCCTTGCAACAGTACATGGTTACAAAAGGTTTAGCGCAGTGGTTCCCAAACTTTTTTGGGTTACTGCCACCTTGACTCCCAGACTGCATCTCCGGGACCCCCTTTCCCTTTCCAACCATTACATATAAACCATGAAGAATTTTCATTTAGGATGCATTTGTGAAAGAAAACACAAATCTATTAAATGCTAAAGTGCTAAATAATTGCAAAAATTATTCAAATCTATTTAAAGATGCAAATAAAATAATTTCTTTAATTGCAGCAAAATAAATTATCATCAACAATTTTAGAGTGTACATTAGTAGTCCAACTATTCACTATTTCATTGCTTTTTCACCTTTCAACAGTGGATGGACTTGGTGCAGTGATATCAACTTCTCAACATTAGGCTGAATGTTACTCAGAACGAGTCTTAGATTTCCACATTAAGTAATTTACAGTTTGTTGCGTGGCTTTGAAAGAAATCGGGTGACTGCACTCCATTAAAAATGATTTTTAAAATCTTGACCTTTTTCCTCAGTATAGGATAGCATTCAGAGATTTCTTTCTGCAACCAAAAGTCTTGATATGACTTTTTGAACCTTGGTGTCAGCTCAGAGTCATTTTGTAATGAGAACAGTTCTTCCTGCATCCTTCCTGTTAATTCCTCATTACAAGTGTTCAGGAATGGATTTATTACTTAATCTGGAATTTGAGAGAAGATCCTGTCTCTCTCTGAAAGGTCTTTATACGGCTCACCCAGGTGGGCACAGTATACATGAAGATCATCGTCTGTGAGGCTCAGAAATTAGAAAATGTCGCAACAGCCAATGTTGCACGTAAATAAGATTAAGGTTGGACAGAAATGTGGAGATGACTGATTTGACTGATAAGACTCACATCATTTCTTTGCAGTTGAAGAATGATTTCATTATACTTTGCAAGTAATTCTGACAAAGCAATGTCATCCCTAATATTCTTAAGTTGGTTACTGAACGAAGCATTTGAATCTTCAAAGAATTTTATCACAGTTTCACAAAGCCCGTAGAAGCGTCTCAGGCAGTTTCCTTTTGAGAGCCATCTGACTACTGTGTGCTACAACAAGTGTTCAATGTGTTCATCATTCTCAGTACAAAGCTCTTGAAATTATCAGGAATTGAGAGCATCAGACTTTATTTCATTTGAGATCAGCCATTGATGTTGTGCCTCCGCTGTCTATGTGATATGGAGAGCAAGCTGTTGCCCCACATAGCAGGCTCCCCCACTCCATGCAGCTGATGAATCCACAGGCACAGCAGAGTCTGATACATGTTGGCACCAGCAATATCCCAGGAGTTACTAGTCAGCATTGAAATCAGTGTAGAGCTTACCTTAGGGACTCCAGCTCTGGATTTTTCTTTGGGATTTACTCCCAAAGCCTTCCCCATGAGGTAATATAGCTGCAAAGCAGTGGAGGTTTGAGATCAGGGTTTTCCTTCTCCTAAATGAGCTGCCAACCATGGCTGATGAGCCCCATTTGCCTGAAGTAATGGGCAAATTACTTCAACCTGCCTGTGCCCCTTCCCCTGTCGGTAGAAATTATTCCACTGGGCTTAGTAGCTAAGTCACACATGAAGGTCAGGAGCTGGACTTAGTTGTCAGTGGTTATTTGAGATGCACGTCACTGCAAGCATTTAATATGTGGTCTCCCCTGCTACAACAACCTTAAGGATTTCATTTACCATTGTGATAACAGTATTTAATGACTTGTGCAGCTGGACACAGGTTTTTTTGCAATAAGATGTTGTTTGTGAACTACACAGTAAATAGTAAATTTGTTACTTCCAGCTATTTTTATGAAAGCAATAACCCCACAATAGCATCCTGTCATTGATGGTGCCCTGACTGTTGCAAAACCAATAATGTTGGTGAGTGGAATATCCTTCTCTTTGAAAAATTGCTCAGCAACCCGAAGTATTGACTCCCTCTTCATATCTGATTCTAGTGCCCTTGCAAGTAACAACTCTTGATCCACGCTTTCATCTTTTATGAAGCGAACATAACCAAGAAGCAAAGATTCATTGCTTGGCAAAGCTGACTCATCCCACTGCAGAGACAGTTGTCCTAAGTACAGTATATTGTACAATATGTCTTCCACAACTCAGACATTTTATCTGTTCTTTTTTAAACGGTGTTGTCGCTGAGTGGAATTGCTTTAATTATTTGTTCTGGTGATTTTAGCAAAACCACACTTATAACCTCCCTTACTGCTTGCAGAATCAGTGATTCTTCAACCTTATGGACCTTTTCAGATTTAGCAATGAACAAAAAAATATTGTATGAAGAATGCAAATTTTCACGTTTTGTTGTGAAATGATGGCAAATATGTTTTGATGTGTTTTCTGTTTCTGAAAGTTTTCATGAAGTGACTGAAAGTAAGGCAAGTTCTTGTTTGCTTTATCAGAATATATTCTCTTCAAATTTTCAATGAGCCTTATTTGAAAAAAAACGATTTCACATAACAGACATGTTGGCTATTGTTGGTTGCTTGGTACTGATATAAATCTATTTTCAGAAACTCCACACTATACTGCCTAAATTTTTTCAATTGGTCTACTGCCATTTTCGTTATGAATTAATAACCATGGGCAATTGAATATTGTTTAAATCTAATCTCAAGTGTTGCAACTCACTCAAAATGCTTGAGGAAATCTGCAGGTCAGGCAGCATCTATGGAAATTAATGAACAGTCGACGTTTTAGGCCAAGACCCTTCTTCGTGACCAAAAAGGAAGGGGGAAGATGCCAGAATAAAAAGGTGGGGCAGAGGGGAAGGAGGATAGCTAGAAGGTGATTGGAGGTTTGGAAAGATAAAAGGCTAGGGAAGAAGTAATCTGTCAGGAGAGGGGAGAGGACAGTGAAAGGGAAGGAGGAAGGGACCCAAGGGGAGGTAATAGGTAGGTGAGAAGAGCTGAGAGGCCAGAGTGGGGAATGGAAGAAGAGGGGTGGCAGAGAGATTTTTTAGGACAAACTGATATTTATGCCATCAGTTTGGAGGCTACCCAAATGGAAAATAAGGTGTTGCTCCTCCACCCTGAGGGTGGCCTCATCTTTGCACAAGAGAAGGCCATGGACCAACATGTCGGAAGAGGAATGGGGATCAGAATAAAAATATTTGGCCACTGGGAAGTTCTACTTTCAGCAGATGGAGCAGAAATGCTCGGCAGAGCGGTCCCCCAATTCCCGATGAGTCTCAGCAATGTAGACGGGCTGCATTGAGAGCACCAGACATACTAGACAACCCCAGCAGATTTGCAGAAGGAGTGTTGCCTCACTCGGAAGGACTGTTCGGGGCCCTGATTGGAGGTGAGGGAGGAAGTGAATGGGTAGGTGTGGCACTTAGGCCACTTGCAGGGTTAAGTGTCGGGAAGGAGATAGTGGGGAGAGCCAAATGGACAAGGAAAGCACAGAGGGAGTGATCCCAGCAGAGAACAGAGGGAATGGAGGTAAAGATATGTTTAGTGGTAGAATCCTTTTGAAGATGGCTGAAGTTGAAGAGTATGATGTATTGAATTTCGAGGCTTATGGGGTGGTAGGTAAAGACAAGGGGAACTATTACTGTTAAGGTGGTGTTAGGATGGAGTGAGCATGGATGTTCAGGATATGGGGAGATGTAGATGAGGGTTGCATCAATAGTGGAGGAAGGGAAACCCCATTCTTTGAAAAAGGAGGACATCTCTGGACAGCCATATCCTGGGAACAGATACAGTGAGGGCGAACGAACTGAGAAAGTAGAATAGCATTTTGACAAGAAATAGGGTGGCAAGAGGTACAGTCAAAGTAATTGTGGGAATCGGTATGTTTAAACAAGATGTTGGTTGACAACTTGTCTCCAGAGATGGAGACAGAGTGATCTAGAAAGGGAAGGGAGGTGTCATAATTGGACCAAATGAAGTTAGAGCAGGGTGGAAGTTAGAGACAAAATTGATTAAATTGACGAGCTCAACATGGGTGCATGAAGCAGCACCAATTCAGTTGTCTATGTAGCTTCGAAAGAGTTGGAAAGCATTTCCGGGGAAGGTTTGGAACATGAAGCCAACAAAGAGTCAGGCGTAGCTGGGGCCCATGTGGGTGGCCCTGGCAAGTGCTACGATCAATAAAGGGGAAAGTTATGACATCATCATAATCTGACTCTCTGTCTGAAGGTAGATAAAGTGGGGCAGTGAATATCAGTTGGGCCATAGGCTAGAGAAGTGTGTTCAAGACCATTTGAAAGGGCAGATTCTGAATTTTACCCCACTGAATGTCATAGCCTGATTCACAGGAATTGCATCACTGTGTTATTAGAATATAGGAATCTTACCATCTAACAGTGTACTTACAACAGTGAGCAGCAATAATGAGCAGGTCAGGCCCAGAAATAACACAATTTCTTCAGTCTAGATTTCTCATGATGTGCCAAATACAGGAGTATCACATTCGTTTTCAACACCTATAATACACGTCAAGCAAAGTCTAAGAGAATGGGGGGTTAGCAGGAGATGAGGTGATTACATGATCATTGTAATCAATTGGGAGGGAATGAAGATCAAAAGCTTATAATAAGTAATTAATTTCTTAATTCCCTTAACTGTCCCCGTTGCTATTGAGCACCTCTCCACCTTTGTCTTTATTGCCCTCTTAGAAACTCATGCTGCCTCTGGAGCAGGGCAATATCGACCACTTTGGGAACCACTGGTGTAGAGGGAGGCAAATGGGGCAAGCTTAGATTCAAATCTTTGTCAGTGTGCACCAGTGGGACTGAGGGCCTTTTTTTTGTGAATCTATGACTGTATGTCAATAGGTATCTGATTTAAAGTTTGATATGTTACAAATGACTAGTTGGTACATGTAGGCACAAATTCCATAAGTTTTTCTTTGTTGCATCAGTTGATTGGGTGAATTTAAAAACATTATCTCACTGTTTTTTTGCAGTTCATTTTGGTTATTAACTGGAGAATGCAGGTAAAAAAGAGAAGAGAATAACTGGATTAAAATATTGGAACACCTGCACCGCCACCACTTACTAATTCAAACATTACTGAGACTTAGTTTTCTATCATCTGATTGGATAAGCAGGACTGTCTCCAGAAATCAGAATAATCCGGTGTGATTCCTTCCTATCCCATCCCCCAGTACCACCACCATCATAAATCTGCAGCCATTTAAAGATTAAATCCAGATGGATTATTCACCAGCTGTGATGTTGCATTATTTCTCTCTCATTTTTCACTAGAGACTACAGCGCACATCCTGAGAGCTCATTGTGCTTTTGAACAAAGACAGAATTCTTGCTAGGATCCATCTACAATTTTTTTTTTTGCCAGGACCCAGCAAATTTTAACTCTGACAGTTTGCATCTTCAACTGCCCTCTTCTCCCCATTGTTGCAGTAAAACGGAATGGATGCTGCTTGGGTTAAACTTTGTGTGTGGACGCACAGATGATTTTTATTTCATCTGTGCTTGTTAAAATGTCTGTGACTGACTTGCAGAGCCAGGATAATTCTAACAAAATTCATTACTCAACGCTTAATTCTTTTTATCTTTAGAACAAGCTTTTTTTGTGAAGGGACCACTACTTCAAGCCAGCATGTGAAGAATTGATCAACTTTTCTGGAACTTTCAATGAAGTCAAGGTGGATTGTTCTTTCTATGTTTTATTTGTTTTAATTTGATTGAAAAGAGAATGCTGCGCTATCTCAACTGGCTCTTCAGGAACAATTCAAGGCTGCTTGTTACTTTGCGGATTATCTGCTTTTGTTGCTGTCTTCCTTATTCAGTCAAAACCCAGAGTAGGATACCAACTGAAACGTAAGTTGAATTTTGTGTTCAAGGTTGCATTGACTTATTCTTATTGAATCTTACCACACGATCTTCCTGTTCAATTTGTTTTCTAACATGGTTGCTTTGGCATTATTTTATTCTAACTGCTGTAATTGATATCTTAACTGCTGTAATTGATATCTTAACAGTTTTATAGCAATTTGTCGCACTGCACAGAAACAGGCCTTTTAGCCCAAAATGTCCGTGCCAACCATCAAATTACTATTTGTACTAATTCCATTTCTAAGCAATTAGTCCGTAGTCTTCTACGCCTTGGCATTCAAGTGCTTACCCAGATACATTTTTAATATTTATCTGCCACTACAGTTTCTCAGGCAGGGCATTCTAGATTATAATTAACCTTTTAGTTTAAAAAGTTTTCCTCAGATCCTTCCTCTCTGTTGTGGGGGACTTTTTTTTCTTTATACTTTCTATCCATACTTATTAATTTTGGAATCCTTTTTTGGATATCTCTCTCAACCATCAATACAGTAAGGTAAGGAAACTTAATATATATCCAGTCTTTCGTCAGAACTGAAATGTTCCATCCCAGTCAACATCCTTTCTATAGTGTGGCAAACAGAACTGTACAACATTTCAGCTGTAACCTAACCAAAGTCCTATAAAGTTATACCATGACATTAATGCTCTTATATTCTGTTCCCTAGCTAAAGAAGGTTAACATTCTGCATGTTTTCTTCACTTCTTACTTTACTTACAACTGTTGCCATCTTTAAGGGTCTATGATTCTGTAAAACAAGGTCTCTCTATTCATTAATACACCCTAGGGGCCTACAAATCATTGTGTATATCCTACCCTTACTAGTCATCCCAAATGCATCACCTTGCAATTATTTGGATTAAATTATTCCACCAGTTTACCAATATCCTTCTGTAACTTAAATCTAATATCCTCACAACACCACTGATTTTCATGTCATCTATAGATTTTCTTATTGTAACTCCAGCATTCAAATCCAGATCTTTAATTTTGATGAGAAACAGTAAGCACCTCAGCATCCATCCCCATGGTACACCACCAGTCACAGGCTTCCAATCACAAAAGCAAACTCCATCATCATGCCGTGACTCCTCTTATCAAGTCAAGTTTGGATCCAATATTAGACATAGGAGCAGAATTAAGTAATTTGGTCCATTGAGTCTGTTCCACTATTTAATCATGGGAACTTGTCAATTTGCTTTATATCCTACAAGTTCTAATCTTTTGGGTCAACCTTTCATGTGGAACATAGTCAAAGGCCTTACTTGAAGTCCACATAGATGACATCAATGACACTGTCCTCATTAATATATTTTATTACTTCTTCAAAAATGTCAATCAAATTAGTCAGACATGATCTCTCACCAGTAAAGCAATGCAGAATAACTGTAAATGACTCCTGCCTTTCCAAGTGTAGATTAATCCTGTTCCTCATATTTTTTCCATTAACTTCCCAAACACTGAAATTATACTCACCGGCTTGTATTTACCTGGCTTATCCTTGCTGCCCTACTTGAATAAAGCTGCCACTTTTACAGTCCTCCTGGGTACTTGTGTCCAGTAAAGATTTCAAAATTGTTGTCAGGATGATAGTAGTCTCCACCCTTGCCTCCTGTATCAGCTTGGGATACATCTCATCAATCCCTAGGGTTTCATCCACCTTAATGCCTGGGAAGACATATAATACAGCTTCCTTTTAATGCTAACATGTTCCAGAATATCCCCATCCCTATCCTCACTCTGAAATTTACAGCAATCATGACTTCATAGTGAATATGGATGAGAAATACTCATTTCAGACCTCACCCACCTCTTCTGTCTCTAAGCACAGATTATTCCTTTGGCCTTAAGGGTCCCTCTATTTTCCCCTAGTTATCCATTTAGTCTTAATATACTTGGGATTTTCCTTAATCTTGTCTGCCAGTGATATTTTATAGTCCCTCTTTGCTCTCCTAATTTATTTTTCATTGCAATGTCCCCAAGTATTCTATTGACTTTTTTTTTGTCCTCTAAATCTACCATATGCTTCCCTTATTTCTTTATCAAAACCCTGATACCAATGATCCCCTGTATTTGCCTCCTTCATCTCTCACCCTCGTAAGATCATGTTGGCCATAAACTTTAACTATTTTACTTTTAAAGGTCTCACACTTATCTAATATAGATCCACAATTAAGTGGCTATTTTTCTAGGTCCTTTCTAATGATATTAAAATTGATCTTACCCCAATACAGACACATAATTTCAGAACTATTCTTATCCTCTCCATAACTACTTTGAAACTTGCAGAATTACGGTTACAATCCCTAAAATTCTCACTCACAGCCACTTCAACAACTTACCTTGGGTTCATTCCTTAGATTAGGCCCAGTACTATCCCTCCTATCAAGTACGAGCTCAAAAAGCTCTCCTGGCTGCATTTCAAAATTCCATCCCCTCTGATAGACCATAAGGCACAGGAGCAGAATTAGGCCATTTGGTCCATTGAGTCTGCACTGCCATTCAATCATGGCTGATTGTTTTTTGCCCTCCTCAGTCCCCCTCCCTGTAACCTTTGATGCTGTGTCCAATCAAGAACCTATCAAGCTCTGCCTTAAATACACCTAACCACCTGACCTCCACAGCTGCCTGTGGTAACACTTTCCACAAATACACCACCCTCTTGCTAAAGAAATTTCTCTGTATTTCTGTTTTAAATGGACACTCCTCTATCCTGAGGCTGTGCCCTTTTATCCTAGTCTTCCCACCATGGGAAACATCCTTTCCACCTCTACTCTGTCTAGGCCTTTCAACATTCAAGGGGTTTCAAAAAGATCCCCTCTCACCCTTCTAAATTCCAGAGAGTACAGACCCATAGCTATCAAACATTCCTCATATGATAACCTTTTCATTTCCAGAATCCTTGTGAACCTCCTCTTAACCCTCTCCAATGCCTGTACATATTTTCTCAGATAAGGAGCCCAAAACTGTTCTCAATACTCAAGGTGAGGCCTCACCAGTGTCTTATAAAGCCTCAGCATCACATCCCTGCTCTTGTATTGTAGACCTCTTGAAATGAATGCTAACATTGCATTTGCCTTCCTCACCACCGACTCAACCTGCAAGTTAACCTTTAGAGTGTTCTGCACAAGGGCTCTCAAAATAGACCATAGAACTGTACAGCAAAGCAGCAGGGCCTTGACCCACTGAGTCTGTGCCAACCATAATGCTAATCTATCTATTCCCATCTGCTTGCACATGATCCATAACTTCCTATTACCTGCCTGTTCATGTGTCTAACTAAATGCTTCTTAAAAGTTGCTATTGTATCTGCTTCTACTACCTTCCCTGGCAATGAGTGCCAGGCACCTACTACACTCTTTGTATAAGAAAAAATAATCTGCTTTAAATTGTCCCTCTCTCACCTTAAACCTATACCTTCCAGAATTTGGAATTTTCATCTTGGTTAAAAGACTCTATCTACTCTTATCATAATTTTATACACTTGTATCAGATCACTCCTCACCCCAGAGAAACAATCTAACTTTTCCTATCTCTACTCATAACTGATAACTCCAATCTAGGCAACAAACTTGCGAACCCCTTCTGCAATCTCTTCACATCCTACCTAGCGTGGTGATGAATACTGTGCACAATACTCTACGTATGGTTTCACTAAAGTTTGACACAGTTGCAACATGACTTGCCAATCCCAGTTAAAACTAGGGATTTGAAATTCCAAATAGCTACATTCCTGTTCCGATAGGAGAAGACAGGAGGGGGTGGGGTGAAACTAAAAGCTGGAAAGGTGATTGGCAAAAGGGATACAGAGCTGGAGAAGGGAAAGGATCATGGGACGGGAGGCCTAGGGAGAAAGAAAGGGGGAGGGGAGCACCAGAGGGAGATGGAGAACAGGCAAAGAGTGATGGGCAGAGAGAGAGAGAGAAAAAGGAGGGGAGAATAAATAAATCAGGGATGGGGTAAGAAGGGAGGAGGGGCATTAACTTAAGTTAGAGAAATCAACGTTTACAATGTTTACTTCTTGTATTAACAATTTAGCCTCCTATTCCTCCCATGTACCTTTACATCCCCATATCTTCTCAGCCTATTAGACCAACTTATCATTTATTCTGTGCTTAACTGTACCTCCCATCCAATTCCCACAATAACATATCTACTCTTTATCAGAATACCCTGATAAACCTTCCCCACCATCAGGATTAAATGTCCATGCAACAATGTTGAAGTTGTTTGGATTACATGTACAGTTCACCTTCCCTTGAAAAGGGCCTAACAATCCAAAAATCTAAAGCCCCCCCCCCCCCCCCCACCACCATCCCTTGAGCCACACATTAATCTGATTTATCTTCCTGTTCCTATACAGTACGCATGAGTATAATTTTGGTCTATCACAGACATTCCACCTTACTGTGTCGCCATCTTAAAACAGGGTTGCCTTCTCTTTTTTCCAAGTCTTAACATCTGAAATGTCAACTTGGTTTCTCTCCCCAGTGATGCTGTTTGACCTGCTATTCCTATTTTAGATTTCCTGCCACTGCAGCTATTTCCCCCATCAAAAGAGAACAGATCTTTTCATCCAGGCTTCTGTTGGATATGGTTTTCCAAACTTAAGCTGAGAGCTTAAACCAGCAGCTGTATAATGCCTGTGCTGCATCAGTGGTTTTCCTACAGAGTCCAATGTGACAGTACAAACTTCTGCAGGTCTCCCAATTCTCAGGCTGAACATTCTGTCCAGTGAGCCTGTGCCATTAGGGCACTGGCCCAAAATGCATGGTAAGAAAAGGCTACTTGAAGCATAATAAATTGTTTTGATTTAATCATGTGTTTTTGAATGTTTGAGAACATTGACTTTCACAAGGGTTCAGTTTCAGTGAGAGTTTTGACAGCTGCATATTTAACCTTTGGACTACACTGATAGTCAAAGTCATTTTGCAGCTATGTGTGCTTCCTTGTACTGGGGAGGTCCCAAATAGCAATTTCCAATTAACACTCTGCCTGGAAGCACACGGGAAGAAATCTGAAAAAAAAATTGTTCAGAAATTGCTGTTGGATTTGTCGGTATTTTTGCTTTAGAGTTTTCTGAAGCATTTGGAAGTGTTACAGTCTGTGGAAAAAAAAAAATTATTTCTCCAAACCTCTTGAACAAATTGTAAACCCATAACTCCATTTGAGGATAAATATACTTAATTACACATTTCTCTTATTAATAGCGTTCAACTGTGGGCTTCTGCATTTGGTGAAGAGCTGAATTCAATTGTGACAAAGTATTCAGGATACCTACTTCTACAGAAGGTCAGTAAACAGAATAAAATACGAATCTCCTTTTTTAATTAAGATCAAGGGGAAAACACACAGTACACAAGGACAAAACTACAGAATGTGAAAATTGACAGAATCATGGAATAGGATTCCAGGATCACCGACAAATAAAAATGAAAGAACATGATGCAATAAAGTGGTTTATTGTTATGAAGGAATGGTTATGAATGAGTGGCCCTTAATTCTATTGAAGGAAACCACAAAACATGATCCCTCAAAAACTGATGTCATTGTAGTAAAATCTGAATTTTACTCAACTAACCTTGTAATATTTCCAACCCCCATTATTGTTTTTAAACGTGGTCCAAGTGCAGAGGAGCTTCAATTTCAGATACTACATAATTTTTAAAAATCATTTGTGAAATAAATAAAGGCTTAAGGTATAAGAGTGTCAAGTATCTTTTTCTCATGCATTGAATCTATAATTTTCTTATCATTGTATCTAATATTAGCAGCAGAAGCAAAATAATTCACGAGATACAGGGCATATTTGTGATATAATTAGGGCAGATAGAGAATAGTGAGATGGTTGTATAGTTAACTGTCTTTGTATCTCTTTTTTGTTTTATGATTGTTTAATCAAAACAGCAATTAATTTGAAAATGACATTATTTTCATAGTTCACTGTTCTCAATAAAATTACTAAAGGAAAAGAGAATTTTATACTAGCACTTGTTACTATATTTTAACATTATTGTTACAGTATAGACCTAATATATCTGTCATATGTTGCTTCTTTTCACATTTTGAAGCTTCAGTTGGTTCTTCATTCTCTTTGTCAGTGTCCTATTGTAAAAGTATCTATTTTATTGTAGACATAAACTTGAAAAATTGGACATATAATTACAACTGAATTGGTGATTTTTCATAGGCAAAATAAGATCAGCATATAATATTTTGATAAAAGGAGAGGGGTATTCTTGTATTGCTTGTGCTCAACGAGTGTGAGAAAAGTGTGCTCTGATTGTATTATATCTTGTGCATCCAATTCCTCCAATCTCAATGACTTCAAATGTGCAGAGTTAAGTTCAGATGACAAATGGTACTAATGACCCAAGGAGATTTTTTCTTTCTAAACTCTAGAGGAGCAAATGAATCAAACACATGGAGCTATATCTATGAAGCTTAATAAAGCCATTAAAAATAAAAGCAACCTCAGCACTGAGGTTATTTCTCAAAAAATGGAATTTTAAAATAACTGAGTAATATGCTGAACTTACAGGTATATAGTGAATGTATTTGAATTTTCCATAATTACAAAGATTATATTGGTGAAGGTGCAAAAAAAGTGGTTTAAAATTAATTTGCACCCTTTATTTAGTGTTAAAACAGTCTTCACAGTCTTCTTGACACAGATTTAGAAAGCTTGAAAAAATTGCAAGATTTGTTACCACCAATCCCAAAGCAGCACTATTTACTTCCCTCATGTTTCAGTAACAACAGGTAATAAGGTTCAAATTTGTTACATTAGTAACACCTCTTCTTACAACTCTAATTTCAGGAAGTATCCTTTAAAGAATTACACGGCACCTCTTCTTGATTTTGCACAGATGACATTTTAGGTCCAGAATTCTTTAGTTAGAATGTCAGCATTAATTTATTATGCAGATTTTCCAATTCTTAACCTCTTATCAGTATATATTGAAAACTCCTTTGTGAGGATGGTCTGTCTGAGTCTAAGGCCTCCATTGGTCAGGGTTGACCATGGATGTTGTGTCCTAGTTGTGTAGATACGCAAGCCTGGGCAGTACGACATAGAGAGCAAAGTGTTGACCATGTAGCTAGCCCCCCCTCTCCACGCATCTGATGAACCCAAAGAAATGGCAGAGACCGATACAGTTCGGTACCAGCAGCATCACAGGAATTGCCAGTCAGTATCGAACTCAATGTGGGACTGCCTTAGGGACTTCGGCTCTGGATTTTTCCCTCAGGATTTACTCCCAAAGCCTTCTCCATAAGTGGATATAGCCACATGGCAGTGGAGCTTTGAGATCAGAGTTTTCCTTCTCCTAGATGAGCTGCCAACCACAGCTGACAAGACTCATCTGCCTGAAGTGACTGGTTTTAAGGTGCCAGTAACCCGCCTTTGCCCCTTCTTTTGCCAGTAGAAACGGTTCTGCTAGGCTTAGTAGCTAAGCCACCAATGAAGGCCAGGAGCCGGACTTGGTTGTCAGAGGCTATTTGAGGCGCATGCCACTGGGAGCATTTAAAAGGTAGTGGGAGCTTGTCCCTGTTACTACCCCGCCGCTACAACAAACTTAAAGAACCTTGAGGATGAATATCTCATTATAAATAGTAATAGAACATTCATGCTATAACAATATGAAACTCCCTGAGGTTGTATACCCAGCAAAACTGTAGACAATTTTCTGCCAGTTGCAGAAAATTCTTGAAGGAAAGCACGAATTGCCAGAGATTGTTGTACATGTTGGTACAAACAATATACATATAGAACAAGGGATGAGGTCCTGCAGAATAGGAAGTTAGGGAAGAAATATGAAATACAGGGCCAAGGGGATAGTGATCTCCAGATTACTTCTGTGCCACATGCTAGTGAGTCCAGCGGTAGGCCCGGTGAATACACGGCTGCAGATCTGGTGCAGGGAGCATGGATTCAGGTTCTCAGGTCATTGGGATCTCTTCAAGGATAGAGGCAACCTGTAAAAGAGGAACAGGTTTCACTTGAATCTAAGGGAGGCCAATATCCCAGAGGGGAAAATTTGCTTCTGCTAGCAAGGAGGTCTTAAGCTACATTGGGCTGGAATTGGAACTCGAGCAAGCAAAGTCAGTGAGAAGACAGGGGTATGTGCAGCAACCAAAGCGTGTAAGCCTGGCAATGAGGATGGGCATATTCACAGTTAAAGCGCAGATAAGCTCACAAACACTGCCAAGAGAGAACTGCCGAGTCTGTCAAAAGCAGAGAAGATGGAGTATTCTTAAGGCAAAATTCAAAAGGTGAAAGATGCAGGACTGAAGATGCTGTATTTAAATATGCATAGCATTTGGAATAAAATGGACAAACTCATGGCACAGTTAGAGACTGGTTGGTATGATGTTGTGGGCATCACTGGGTCATGGCTGAAAGAAGGCCATAGATGGGAGCTAAACATCAAAGGATATACCTTTGTATCAAAAGGTCAGGCAGGAAGACATCAGTGGTGGTGTGGGTCTGTTGTTAAGAGATAGAATTACATCTTTAGAAAGAGGTGACATAGGGTCAAAGAATGTTGAATCTTTGTGGGTGGAGATAAGAAACTGCAAGGTTAAAAAAACATTATGGGAATCATATATAGGCCTCCAAATAGTAGCCAAGATGTAGGGTTGAGATTGCAAAAAGTACTGGAGAAAGCATGTAATAAGGGTAATGTCATATTTGTAATGGGGAACTTCAATATGCAAGGAGATTGGGAAATTCAGGTTGGTGTTGGATTACAAGAGTTGGCTTTTTAGAGCAGTTGTGCTTGAGCCTCCTAGGGAAAAGGCTATCTTAGATTGGATAGAGTTTAATGTAAAGGAACCCTTAGGAGGCAGTGATCAAAATATAATTGAATTCACACTGCAATTTGAGAGGGAGAAGAGTAATTCACATGTATCCGTATTGCAATGAATGGAATACAGAGGCATGAGAGAGGAGCTTGCCCAGGTTGATTGGAGGAGGATACTGGTAGGGTTGACGGCAGAGCAGAGATGGCTGAAGTTTCTGGGAATAGTTCACAAGGCACAGGATGGATATGTCCCACAGAAGAGGAAGTTGTCAATTGGCAGGGGTAGGTAACCGTGTCTGACAAGGGAAGTTAAGGACTGCATAAAAACCAAGGAAAAGGCATGTGATGTAGCAAAAGTGAGTGGGAAGTTGGATGATTGGGAAGGTTTTTAAAATCTGTCAAAAGACAATTAAAAAGCCCTAAGAATGGGAAAGATGAAATACAAGGGCACTGAAAGTTTTTTCAGTTGCATAAAGAGAACAAGGGAGGTGAGAGTTGATATTTGACCATTGGAAAATTATGCCAGTGAGGTAGTAATTGGGGGCAAAGAAATGGCAGATGAACTTTATAAGTATTTTACCTCAGTCTTTACTGTGGAAGACACTAGCTGTATGCCAGAGGACTGTGAGTGTCAGGGAGCAGGAGTGAGTGCCATTGCTATTACAAAGGAAAATGTGCTAGGCAAACTAAAAGGTCTTAAGGTGGTTAAGTCACCTGAACCAGATGGACTACATCCCAGAATCCTGAAAGAGGTTGTTGAAGATGTAATGGATGCATCGGTCATGATCTAAATTGATAGATAGATAGATAGATAGATAGATAGATAGATAGATAGATACTTTATTCATCCCCATGGGGAAATTCAACTTTTTTTCCAATGTCCCATACACTTGTTGTAGCAAAACTAATTACATACAATACTTAACTCAGTAAAAAAATATGGTATGCATCTAAATCACCATCTCAAAAAGCATTAATAATAGCTTTTAAAAAGTTCTTAAGTCCTGGCGGTAGAATTGTAAAGCCTAATGGCATTGGGGAATTGAAAACACCACTCCACTTTTTAAGAAGGGAGGAAGACAAGAGAGAGGAAATCATAGGCCAGTTAACCTAACCTCAGTGGTTGGGAAAGTTTTGGAGTCTATTAT
This sequence comes from Hemitrygon akajei, assembly GCF_048418815.1. Taxonomy (NCBI): domain Eukaryota; kingdom Metazoa; phylum Chordata; class Chondrichthyes; order Myliobatiformes; family Dasyatidae; genus Hemitrygon; species Hemitrygon akajei. Next base: position 146,961,873 of record NC_133133.1, on the reverse strand, counting down.
TAAGGATGAGGTTTCAGGGGAACTTGGAGACACATGACAAAATAAGTCAAAGTCAGCTTGTTGTTTATTCTGAGTCCATGCAGTGTATGCAGATCTTATTTTACTGTATCTATAAAAGTTGATTAGTGAAGCCTCAACCACTTCCTCTGGCAGTTTATTCATGGTGTTCACCTTTATGTATAAAGCAGTTTCCTGTCAGGCTCTCTCTTAAATCTCTTCCCCCTCATCTTGTACTGTGCCCTCTAATACACAGTAAAAATGAAGCAACGTTCCTCCAGGACCCTGGTGCTACGTGAAACAAAAAACTACACTAGACAGCACAAGGCTACACTAGACTACATAAAACAACATTAAAAAACTGCACTAGACTACAGAAAGTGCACAAAACAGTGCAGGATAGTACAATAATTATATAAACAAGACAATAGGCACAGTAGAGGACAAATTACAATATGATAATAAGTGATGTAGATGTCAGTCTGGACTCTGAGTATTGAGGAGTCTGATGGCTTGGGGGAAGAAATTGTTGCACAGTCTGGTCGTGAGAGCCCAAATGCTTCGGTACCTTTTGCCAGATGGCAGGAGGAAGAAGAGTTTGTGTGGAGTCCTTCACAACGCTTTTTTGGCTATGAAGCTGGTGTTGAAGGACCAGGTGAGATTCTACACCAGGTGAACACCAAGAAATTTGGTGCTCTTAACGATCTCAACGGAGGAGCCGTCAATGTTCAGCGGAGAGTTGTCACTCCGTGCTCTCCTGAAGTCAACAACCATCTCTTTTGTTTTGTTCACATTCAGAGACAGGTTGTTGGCTCTGCACCAGTCTGTTAGCCGCTGCATCTCCTCTCTGTATGCTGACTCGTCATTCTTGCTGATGAGACCCACCACAGTCGTGTCATTGGCGAACTTGATTATATGATTCCAGCTGTGTTTTGCACCTTGAATCACATATTGGGCTACCCAATGCTGCGGAAAAGAAGATTTTGTAGAAGACAGAATTATAGGAAGAAAAGTTGTGAAGAAAATATTATGAGGCTAAAATAAGATATAGATAGGTCTAATATTTGGGCAAAGAAAATGGAGCATTATTCAGGAAAATCCAAAATTATCCACTTTGGCAGTATATTACCCAATTGGTGAGAAACTTTAGAGCTCTGAGATTCAAAAGAAATTGGGTACCCCAGTGTATGTTTGGCAAAGGAATAGATTACAGGTATAGCAAGTAATTAGGAAATCTATTATTACTGCTTGGGACTAAATCCAAAAATTGGGTAGGGCATTGGTGAAGCTACTATGTACGATTTTGGCCTCCTCATTGAAGGAAGATTTACTGGATGAAAATCTAATGAAGAGAGGTTGAGCAGGTTAAGAAAAATGAGAGGTGACTTGATAGATTGCCAAAGACACTGTGGTTCTTGATAAGATGGAGTTGGAAAGAATGTTCCCTTTTATGGAAGATCTAGAATTGTTTGGGTAAGGGTCACAACTTAAAAAGAAGAGGCAGCCCAGTTCAAACAGAGATGGTGCTATCTTTTTCTCCCTCAAGAGTATTTTGAGTCTTTAAAACTCTTTTCCTCAAAGGGCAGAGGAAGAAAAGTTTTTGCATAGTTTTAAGACTAAAGTAGTTAGATAACTGATAAGCAGGAAGATGAAAGGCTACTGCAGGCTTGAGGAGCCTGCTTCTAATTCATATGTTCATGTGCTTGTTTATTTGCAGCTAATACATGATTATTGGCATACAGCTGTACAGATAATTGCTGGCTTATTTAGTAGCACCCGAAAATCTACCTCTTCAGATACAAGAGTTTCTCTAGATGTTACAAATCTTGAGCAACACTCAGAAAATGCTGGAGCCTATCCTGTTGATTTCCTCCAGCATTTTGTTTGTTAGCTGTTCAGATAATTTACTTTCCACATTTGAAGAAGGTCAAAATAGAATAACTATTGCTGATGCATCCAGCCAACCTATTTAAGCACATATAATAATCCTATAGCATGCTGCATCTGATGATATATGTAAGAAATGTTATGATTCCTGTGTTTTTTCTATACTGATATTATGATTAGAGATCTGAAACAGAAGTTTCAGAAGTTAGGAAAATAGAGGGCTATGGGTAACCTCAGGTAATTTCTAAAGTAAGTACATGTTTGGCATTGCATTGTGGGCTGAAAGGCTTGTATTGTGTTGTGGGTTTTCTATGTTTCTAAGTTCTGATGCGTGGATCAATCTTAGGGGTCTTTCAACCTGATCTGGGCAAGGCATTCAGAATTATAGTATTGCTGTTATCTGTCCTTGTAATTATGCTTAATGGAAAACCTTTGGTTGCTTAAGGTTATCACAGCCAGGTTGATGGGGGGTGGGAGGGTGTAGTGGGAATGAAAACTCCCACTACCTATTAAATACTCCCAAAGGCGCGCATCTCAAATAGCCTCTGACAACCAAGTCCAGCTCCTGGAATACACATGTAACCCAGCTGAAACATTTCTACTCATCGAAGAGGGGCAGAGATGGGTTACTGGCATCTTAAGACCAGTTGCTCTGGGCAGATGTGGGAGATACGAAGGGGGTGTCAATTTTTCAGGTTGTTGAGCAATTTTTCAAAGAGAAGGATATTCTGTTCACCAACATTTTTGCTTTTGCAACAGATTGGGCACCCAATGACATTTCACCACTGTGGGGTAACCACTTTCTGGAAAGATGTACCTACCATACTCACCATTGATTGTGTAATTCATAGACACAGCCTAATTGATTGGAAGCACAAATCATTAAATACAGTTATCACAACAACATATCCTTTAGGTTGATATAGCCAGGTGTGGTAGTGGGGTTAAACTCCTACCACCTGTTAAATGCTTCCATTGGCATGCTTCTCAAATAGCCTCTGATAACCAAGTCCAGCTCCTGGCCTTCATGTGTGTCTTAGCTACTAAGCCTAGTGGAACCATTTCTACTGACAGGAGAAGGCAAAGGCGAGCCACTGTTGCCTTAAAACCAGTTGCTTCAGGCACATGGGGCTCGTCAGCCATGGTTGGCAACTCACCTAGAAGAGGGAAAGCTCTGATCTCAAGCCTCCACTGCCCTGTGGCTTAGCTGCTCATGGAGAAGGCTTTGGGGGAAACCCCCAAGGAAAAATCTGGCGATGGAGTCCCTAAGGCAGTCCAACATTGAGTTAAAAGTTGACTGACAACTCCTTTGATGCCACTGGTGGCAAGCTTTATCAGTCCCTGCTGTTCCTTTAGATTTATGTACTGTGTGGAGAGGGGAAGCGTGCTGCATGGGCAATAGCTTATCATGCCGCCCTGGCTTGCATATGACAGGTAGGACACAATGTCCAATGTCAACTTTGACCAACAGAGGGCCATGAACCCTTTAGTCCCAGAGATGCAGCACCATTAACATCTATACAATTGCAAACAGAGGATCACAATTATGCAGACTGCAAAGCTATTCGATTGCAATTCCGTGTTTATTTTTGATGGGCTCCAGTAATATCAATTTTCTTAACTATTTTAGACTTGATATCAGTGTGTTGAAAGAACTTTTATGCTAACCTGGTCAAATTCTAGAATATAAATTAACTTTGGTAAATCAATATTATTGATAAAAAGACATTTTTGTTGTTTTATTTCTGGTGATCTTCAAGGGAACATGTACCGTACATACTAAAAAAAGGAAATACTATCTATAGAGGAAGTGCAATGAAAAATTACTAGGATGTTTCCTGAGATGCCAAATCTGTCATATGTAGAGAATTTACTTGATTAAGTGGGTGGCTGTTCAGGACAAATGCTTCTCCTAAAAGCATCTTCTCTGTTATGAATAGTCATATGCCAGAGATTACTACAAGTCAATAGAAATGTTACACTTTTCAAAAAGACCTTGAGAATTTCCTTGTATCTTTTCCTTCATATTTCTGACAATTTATTTCCGTGATGGAGCTCTGAATGATTATTTTAGGGATCTAGTGTCAGAGAAATAAATTATGTGGACTGTCCATTGGAACTGAGCAAGGCATAAATGCCCAGGATTCTGGCCTGGGAGGTGGAACTGTCTGACATTGATTCATTTATCCAGCTGATGAAATATGCGGAATTCATAGAAACAATGTTGGTGATATCATTTAAGGTGCCTTTTGCAGGTAGACATTATACAAAGGTAAGGGACATTATACAAAGGTAAGGGATTAGTGCTCCATATAGATCATACAGAAGGACGGGTTGCACTTGAATCCCAGGGGGACCAATATCCTGGCGGGAGGTTTGCTAAGGCTATTGGGGAGAGTTTAACCTAGAATTGTTGGGGAGTGGGAACTGAACTAAAGAGACTGGGGAAGAGGAAGTTAGCTCGCAAATAGAGGAAGCTTGTAGACAGTGTGAGAGGGAGGATAGGCAGGTGATAGAGAAGGGACGTGCTCAGAACGAAGTCTTGAGATGTGTCTATTTTAATGCAAGGAGTGTTGTGAACAAAGCGGATGAGCTTAGAGCTTGGAGATATGATGTGTGGCCATTACAGAGACTTGGATGGCTCAGAAACAGGATTGGTTACTTCAAGTGCTGGGTTTTAGATGTTTCAGAAAGGACAGGAAGAGAGGCAAAAGAGGTGGAGGCATGGCACTGTTGATCAGAGATAGTGTCACAGCTGCAGAAAAGGTGGACGCCATGGAGGGATTGTCTACGGAGTCTCTATGGGTGGAGGTTAGGAACAGGAAGAGGTCAAAAACTTTACTGGGTGTTTTTTATAGGCCGCCCAATAGTAACAGGGATATTGAGGAGCAGATAGGGAGACAATCCTGGAAAGGTGTAATAATAACAGAGTTGTCATGATGGGAGATTTCAATTTCCCAAACATCGATTGGCATCTCCCTAGAGCAAGGGGATTAGATGGGGTGGAGTTTGTTAGGTGTGTTCAGGAAGGTTTCTTGACACAATATGTAGATAAGCCTACAAGAGGAGAGGCTGTACTTGATTTGGTATTGGGAAATGAACCTGGTCAGGTGTCAGATCACTCAGTGGGAGAGCATTTTGGAGATAGTGATCATAATTCTATCTCCTTTACAATAGCATTGGAGAGAGATAGGAACAGACAAGTTAGAAAAATGTTTAATTGGAGTAAGGGGAATTATGAGGCTATCAGGCAGGAAATTGGAGGCTTGAATTGGAAACAGATGTTCTCAGGGAAAAGTATGGAAGAAATGCGGCAAATATTCAGGGGATAGTTGTGTAGAGTTCTGTATAGGTACGTTCCAATGAGACAAGGAAGTTATGGTAGGGTATAGGAACCCTACCACAGAGTGAAGGGTGTACAAAGTCTGTAATAAATCTAGTCAAGAAGAAAAGAAAAGCTTACCAAAGGTTCCGAGAGCTGGGTAATGTTAGAGATCTAGAAGATTATAAGGCTACTAGGAAGGAACTTAAGAGGGAAATTCAGAGAGCCAGAAAGGGCCGTGAGAAGGCCTTGGCAGGCAGGATTAAGGAAAACCCCAAGGCATTCTACAAGTATGTGAAGAGCAAGAGGATAAGACATGAAAGAATAGGACCTATCAAGTGTGACAGTGGGAAAGTGTGTATGGAACCAGAGGAAATAGAAGAGGTACTTAATGAATACTTTACTTCAGTATTCACTATGGAAAAGGATCTTGGTAATTGAAGTGATGACTTACAGCAGGCTGAAAAGCTTGAGCATGTAGATATTAAGGAAGAGGATGTGCTGGAGCTTTTGGAAAGCATCAAGTTGGATAAGTTGCCAGAACCAGACGAAATATAACCCAGGCTACTGTGGGAGGCGAGTGAGGAGATTGCTGAGCCTCTGGTGATGATCTTTGCATCATCAATGGGGATGGGAGAGGTTCCGAAGGATTGGAGGGTTGCGGATGTTGTTCCTTTATTCAAGAAAGGGAGTAGAAATAGCCCAGGAAATTATAGACCAGTGAGTCTTACCTCAGTGGTTGGTATGTTGATGGAGAAGATCCTGAGAGGCAGGATTTATGAACATTTGGAGAGGTATAATATGATGAGGAGTAGTCAGCATGGCTTTGTCAAGGGCAGGTCGTTCCTTAAGAGCCTGATTGAATTTTTTGAGGATGTGACTAAACACATTGATGAAGGAAGAGTAGTAGATGTAGTGTAAATGGATTTCAGCAAGGCATTTGATAAGGTACCCCATGCAAGGCTTATTGAGAAAGTAAGGAGGTATGGGATCCAAGGGGACCTTGCTTTGTTAATCCAGAACTGGCTTGCTCATGGAAGGCCAAATGTGGTTGCAGACGGGTCATATTCTGCATGGAGGTCGGTCACCAGTGGAGTGCCTCAGGGATCTGTTCTGGGACCCTTACTCTTTGTGATTTTTATAAATAACCTGAATGAGGAAGTGGAGGGATGGGTTAGTAAGTTTGCTGATGACACAAAGGTTGGAGGTGTTGTGGATAGTGTGGAGGACAGTCAGAGGTTATAGCGGGACATTGATAGGATGCAAAACTGGGCTGAAAAGTGGCAGATGGAGTTCAACCCAGGTAAGTGTGAAGTGGTTCATTTTGATAGGTCAAATATGATGGCAGAATATAGTATTAGTGGCAAGACTCTTGGCAGTGTTTTGGATCAGAGGGATCTTGGGGTCCAAGTCCATAAGATGCTCAAAGCAGCTGCGCAGGTTGACTCTGTGGTTAAGAAGGCATATGGTGTATTGGCCTTCATCAATTGTGGAATTGAATTTAGGAGCCGAGAGGTAATGTTACAGCTATATAGGACCCTGGTCAGACCCCACTTGGGGTACTGTGCTCAATTCTGGTCACCTCACTACAGGCAGGATGTGGAAGCCATAGAAAGGGTGCAGAGGAGATCTACAAGGTTGTTGCTTGAATTAGGGAGCATGCCTTATGAGCATAGGTTGAGTGAACTCGGCCTTTTCTCCTTGGAGTGACGGAGGATGAGAGGTGACCTGATAGAGGTGTACAAGATGATGAGAGGCATTGAGCGTGTGGATTGTCAGAGGCTTTTTCCCAGGGCTGAAATGGTTGCCACAAGAGGACACAGGTTTATGGTGCTGAGGAGTAGGTACAGAGGAGATGTCAGGAGTAAATTTTTTACTCAGAAAGTGGTGAGTGCATGGAATAGGCTGCCGGCAACGGTGGTGGAGGTGGATACGATAGGGCCTTTTAGGAGACTTTTGGATAGGTACATGGAGCTTAGGAAAATACAGAGCTATGGGGAAGTCTAGTAATTTCTAAGGTAGGGACATGTTTGGCATAACTTTGTGGGCCGAAGGGGCCTGTATTGTGCTGTAGGTTTTCTGTGATTCTATAATCTTTGTTCCAAGTTGGTGATCTTGATGTTCAAACATTCTTTTCCTCAGAATGACAGTATCTGATGGTACACTGAAGATGAGGGTGAATTTCATCATCAATATCTGTCTTCATTGAGAAGTTGCTCTTAATATATGGAAAAGGATTCATATTTATTATAGATTTGTGGACTTTTATTGTTATTGGGTGATACCGTATAGCAAGCAAAGATTGGTTGCAGCCGTATATTTTAGAGATGTTAAATGTATAGAATTTTAATTCATTTGCTTCAGTGACAAGTTGATCATTAATTGTAGCTCAATGTCTAAATGTATGTACTCACAAGTATTGTCTCCATACTGCAATTAATTTGACCTTGGTTCTGTATTAGAGTTGACATAAATAAGAAATTTCCCAATTGCCAATAAATTAATTCCTCCAGCAGGAAGCTTGTCAGGAAGAAAAACAGTGCAAAGCAGTTTTTTTTTGGGGGGGTGATGTTGAGGATGTATTTATTAACAGTCTGCACTAAGCTTTGATCTATTGTGGATAATGGTTTTCTTGCCATCATGAAGATGTTGTAAGATGGAGACATATGCACTGTGAAATTTGAGAAGGATGCTCCAGTATACCTCTCAGATAATGGGAGTCAAAGTATTTTGTGAAGTCAGAAAAAACATACACCGTGATTGTTTTCTTCTTGATGTGCAGAGAAGGTCATGTCAATTGTGCTTCTAGATCTGGGTTCCCAACATGTGGCCCACAGACCCCTAGCTTATTGGTATTGGTCCATGGCATAAAAAAGGTTGGAATCTCCGTTCTAGGTAAGATAGAATCCACATTTATGGTTCAGGCTGCAACTCTCAGTCCACTGTAAGCCTAACATTCCCTGTGGCAGACAGCAAAGAGATCCCACTCTAAGTGTACCTGTCAGATTTCTCTGGAGAAGGTCTGCTTATCATCAAAGCTAATTGAGTTAAAATAACAAAAATACCAAAATTTCTAGGTAAATGTAAATATAAGTGAATATTGTAAGCTGCATTGAGATGTATATTAATGTTGTGACGGATTGTCTACCAAGGCCACACAGGAAGTTCAGCAAGTTCAGCTTGTTTCAGGACATATGCTGTGGAATTACTGAATGCACTTGTTCATTCAGTGTTAAAGTGCTATGGTGTTTTAGTGTTATAGTGGCCAATGATTACACAAAGATTTTGCTTTTGGGTACATTTTGGATACTTTTTCAGAATACTTCTGGGTGTATCTTATAGATTTTGGGCTGCTGATCATGAAAATCACCACAAAATTTCCCTACCATTCACCATTTTTAAGAAATTGCCTATATTTGTTATTTCCATTCATACTTAAAGTTAATTAAAATGTTGCCACACTGTAAGCTGAAAACTTTTCTATGTTGTCCAGGGGTGCTTAGGCAGAGCAGGTGCTGCATGGTACGACAGGTTTTAGAAAAACAGGACATGGAGTCGAGAGGCGGCAGATGAAGATACCATGATGTATGAGCCAGGAATGGAAAATTACACTGATACTGATACAGATTTTGAACCCTTTATGACAAGTGAGCCTTATCTGATAACTGAATATGAGTTAAATATTCAGAGACCTGGGTTTGTCAAAGACAGAAGCAAAATTACTGGGTTCATGAAGGATTTCAATATATGAGATAGTTGTTTCCCAGAAATAACCAATGCAAGGATTAAGGAAGGCATTTTTATTGGTCCACAAATCAAACAGGTTTGATGACAGGCAATTTGAAGAACTTCTAGTGGCACTGGAGAAAATCACATGGAAGGCACTCAAGAATGTTGTTGAAATTTTCTTGGCAACTACAGAGCACCAAATTACATGCAGTTGCTTGACAACATGCTTCAAGCATACAAAACCATGAAGTGAAACATGTTGCTAAAGATTCATTTTTTGCATTCCTATTTAAACTTTTTCCCTGCAAATCTTGGCACCATCAGTGATGAGCATGGTGAAAGGTTTCACCTGGACACTGTGGTCATGGAGAAATGCTTTCAGAACAACTGGAATCCATTAGTACTGGCTAATTATTATTGGACACTTAAGTGAGAAGCCTCAAACATTGAGAACAAACAAAATCATCAACAGAACATTTTTAGCTTAATTGAACTTTTGCAAAGTGTCAGTACTGTAATGCAATTAAACACATTATATTCAATAAAAGTTTTGTGGCTTTGAAACAATCCCAAGTTCTGGAACCTCCTCCATGGTGGTTGTAAGAGTTGACTCTGGGACTGCAGGAAGTGATTCTGACATCTCTGGACACCAGTGAGCTGCTGTTCAATGGACAAAAGTGTTCTGTTAATGAGAAAGGTCAGAGGGGAATGGCCAGACTGGTTTGAGCTGACAGGAAGGCAACAGTAGCCACATGTTATAACAGTGGTGTGCTGAAGAGCTTCTCTGAATGCACGTCGAACCTTGAAGTGGATGGGCTATAGCAGCAGAAGACTACATTGAGTTCCATTCCTGTACCTAATAACATGGCCACAGAGTGTATGCGAAAACTGAGTACATTTTGAAGTGAAACAAATGGTGTGTTTGCAATGAGAGTAGTAGTGGTGCGATCACTCGAGTCGAGTATGACGGTCAGTTAACGGGTGGTCTATTGATGGGTCTTCAGATGGCTGTAGAGGCCAGTCTGGGATCCTGATAGTCTAGTGCAGGAGAACGTGACTGTGATAGAACAGGTTGGCAATGCTAATTCTCCCATTAACCTTGCCCCTTGTCTGTTTCGTCACTCCTCGTTCTGTCCCTGGTCTAGTTTCCCCAGTAGTTCACACACTTTGTCCTCCTGTTCTGCAATTCTTGGGATTTCACCATTTACACACCCCAACAGTAAAATAGTCGCTAGTTTGGCTGATCAAAGCAATCCCTTCAGTTAATGTGCTGTACTGCTTTATAACTCATAAAAAATAAGGAGTCTAGACACAGTCATTCCAAACAGTTTCATTTATTTTCACTCACACCGTTGCATTGGTTTGTAGTCAGCAGAACAGCCCCAGAAGACGCGAGGGACAGTTTGGAAGCAGGTGCACTCCACCCTACTCAGGCAGATTTAACCCCTCACTTTGGCTTGGCTGAGAGGTCTGGAGGGTGGATTTATCGGTTAGTGAGTAGTTATATTGGAAAGTTAATGACAAAGTGTGTCGTGAAGAAAGTCAATGTATATTTGTAAATTTTTGTACATGTTTGTTTTCATTTGTCTATTTGTAAATACTTTTTTTCTTCACAACCTTTTGGCAGCTTTTGCTTTTTTCCCCCCACCTGGCTCTAAATAAACCCCCTTGCACTAGTGTGCTATTGCAGCTTACCATCTGATATTTTTTCAACTGGTGATCCTCGTCGGGCACATTTACCCACACCTGATAGCGAGGTGTGACTGATTTTGTTTAACATGGGGCTTTGTTCAGCCTATGCACAAACAGCCACCACATGGTCCTTCACAGATTGGGGTTAGGGTCCAGTGATATGAAATGCAAGATAACTGGGGATTCTTTATTGCTGCAGCTTTCCTCTGCTGTTGTGACATGTCATCATCTTCTGCCAGTTCCACCACTGAGGCCTTAGTTGGATCTCTCTTTGTCTGGTACCACCTCCTTGAATTTACCGCTATCTGTGACCCTACTAGGAGCTAAGCACCAGATGGCTAAGCTCCAGGCAACATTGCTCTCAGGATACCAGGAGCTCACAAGCCTCTCCACCATGACAAGTGACGATCCTCAATGAGAGGATTGATGCCAATTGCCCAAAAGCATGGAGGCCACACATGTACACACACCTCTGAAAGCAGAACACGTTGAACCTTTTGTAACTGCTGATGGAGTAAAATGGCAGCAGCAACTAACACGACCAAAGGCAACATCTAGCAGACAGTCCATAAAACTACTTATTTTACTTCTTTCAATTATGATTCAATTACTAAGCTGTATGCGATTGGATCCTATGATTTACATTTTGATGGGGGTTTTTTTTTGCCATTTGAGCAATCTGGTGCTCTGCTGCCTCTGAGGGAGTTTGGTAAGGTTGGGAGTGCAGTGTGCACCCTGGAGGCCTGGAGACAGGATCTTCCTCTCCTTTTCACTAACTACTGTTGGAGGAAAGTGTAGGAATCTTGGGTTCCATGCCTCAAGAATTGATCGGCGAAGCTCGCTCGTGGCTGCGGACTCATTTTGGGGAACAATGAAGTTCATGTTGCATATGTTAATGGGTTCTGGTTACTCTCCTTTTTTGCTGTTTTTGAGCAGTTTGATCTGGGTGATCGGTGAGGACTGGGATGCTTCGGTGAATACTAGCTCTCCGGACTACAGTTAGCTAGTGGCATTGAACTAAACTGAATACTCCTGGACTCCTGGTTCAGTGTTGATATTCTGTGTGTCGTACGCTTGCTTTTTTGACATTTATGCAACTTGTTCATTTTTACATATGTTAGGTGTATGATGTTCTTCTAGGAACAGGTTCCATTGTGTTTCTTTGTTTCTTGGCTGCTTGCAGGAGGACGATTCTCCGAGTTGTATTCTGTATACATACTTTGATAATAAATGTACTCTGAACTTTGAACTTCAAACCTTAAACCTTGAAGTAGATAGGCTACAGCAGCAGAAGACCATGAACTTACACTCAGTGGCCACTTTATTAGGTACAAGAGGTACCTACTAATAACCCGGGCACTGAGTGTAGTTGTAAGCGCATTGGGATTTAAATTAATTTTAACCATTTTATTTAGAGATCCAACACTGTTATAGGCCTGCCCCACCTATAATCTTCTTTGGAATTTTCTTTGGGATTCCTATGCAAAATATGAATGCTCCTGGAGCCTCATTTCCTTTTATTTGTTAGGTCATCCACTGTCATTCACGACTCAGTATGGTAACACTGCAGAGCTTTGATCTGATCTGTTGATTTAGGGCTGGCTAAACTTAGTTTGTTGAAGGTTTTTGTTGTTCAGCAAATGTGGTCATTAGTGCAGACTCCCCAGGCAAATGGCTCATTTTTAGGTGTGCCTGGTATTGCTTCCAGCATCTCCTCTACATGTCATACTAAACCATAGTTCATCCCTTGGTTTATTTGTAGCAGGAAGGTGATAAAATAACTTTAGTCCCAATTTGACAGTTTCAATCAGATGATGTGTTAAGCTGACTCAGAAGTACTTAAAAAACCTCTCTCACTAGCTAAAATATTCCACAGTTAACATTCCACAGGAATCCTTATTTTAGATCGTATGTCCATGTACCTAGTTGCTAGTTGAGTGTCATTTCATTTTTCACTTCAAAAGCGACGCCGTATCAAAATTACTTAAGCATGAAAGATCCTGTAAAACTGTAATTTGTTTTCTTTTATTATGTTTCTATTTATTTTGACAGCCAGCGCTTAAATATTTTAAGTTCAATATGCTTCCTCTGAAGTGCAATTCTCTTTTAATCTTTTTGGTCTCTTCTTTCAAGGAAAGTAAGTGTTCTCTTTATTTAACTTGGATTATAAATACACAAGTGTTATTATAATAATAATAATAAACAACCCATGAAACTGAAGAAATTATCACTACTGAGGAAACAGTTAACCAATGGAAGAACATGATCATCCATGGAAGGTGTTGACAAGGAAGCATTGAATGCCTGGCTCGGAGTTGGAGACCTCTTCCCAGAAACAGAAGGGTTCCTTGTGGCAGTGTAGGACCAGGTGGTTAACACAAAAAATGATCAGAAATATATAATATAACACCAACAAATTCAAGATGATACATGTAGAAAAAGCCAAGAAAAAACAGTAACAATCCAACACATAACAGGATCCTGTAGCAGTTTAACTCAATCTGATTACTTACACAGGCACAATCAAGCGGCAAACATCATTCAGCAAAATCTTGCTTAAAAATACAAACTCATAAAAGACACCATACCTTATTATAAATACAAGCCTGATCCAGTTTTAGAGTCAGAATACCACAAATTATATTACAACCGATCCGTTATTACAGATAGGACAATCTATAATAACCATCCAGGATAAACAAGCAAGAACAACTTACTTAGTAGACTTAGCCATTCCAAACACACATGACTTGCAGAAATTAATAAGAGAAAAACACCAGAAATACTCTGAATTAAAAGAGGAAATTGAAAGACTTTGGAACAGGAACAGAGTATACATTGTCCCAATAGTACTGGTGTCATCTCCAAGGGAGCTACACAATAGCATTAAACATTTAGGGTGACACAGCAGTATCTTTATAAGTCTTCAGAAAGTCACGGTACTAAACACCACTAGAATAGGCCAAAAGTTCCTACCAGGCAGCATGGTGGTGTAGTGGTTAGCACAATGCTTTACAGTTCCAGAGACCAGGCTTCAATTCTCCCAGCTCCCTGTAAGGAGTTTGTACTGTGTGAGCTTCCCCCAGTTTCCTTCAACAGTCCAAAGACATATCGGTTGGTAGGTTAATTGGTCATTGCAAATTGTCCCATGATTAGGCTAGGGTTAAGTCAGTGGTTACTAGGTATTGTGGTTTGAAGCACTGGAAGGACCGATTCCACGCTGTATGGCAATTAAAAAGAAAGATAAATGAGTGTGCTTGCTAATGCCCGCTCCTCAGGTTTTACCAGCTTGAGTTGAGAAAAAATATATAATAATAACAATAACTTATTTATAGAACACTTTCATACAAAGAAAGTAGTTCAAACTGCTTTACCATGGAATAAAGTGCAAATATAAAAATAAAAGACAAAATTATGTTAATTGAAAGCAAGATTAAATAAATAGGTTTTGAGCTGGTGTTTAAGTGTCAACTGAGTCTGCATCCCTTATAATTTTAGGTATTGAGTTTTATAGTTTAGGAGCATAGTTAAATAAAGCTGGCCTGCCACTTATCTTTTGAGGGAGATTGTTTAAATTTAAGAGACCAGCAGAAGAAGACCTAAGAGCTTGAGCAAGATTATAAAACAAAAGCGATTCTGTAATGTATGTACCCCGGTCCCAGCCCATTAAGAAATTTAAAAGCAAGTAAGAGAACTTTAAAATTAATTCTAAAAGATACAGGAAGCCAATGCAGTGTAGTTAGGATGGAGATGATATGCTTCCTCATCCTGGTTTTAGTTAAAAGTCTAGCAGCCGTGTTGTGAATGAATTGAAGTTTATCAAAGGGTTGCTTTGGAAGGCCAATAATCCAGTCTATTCAATATGAAAGCACGAGTTAGTTTCTTAGCATCATTACATGACAGAAGCAAGCATACCTTTGCAACATTCCTTAAGTGTAGAAATGCTGCTCAGCCAACTTACTTTATGTGAGATTTAAAATTAAAATCTGAATCAAGGATACCACCCAGGCCTGCTGCTTCCAATTTTAAAAGGGGAGACGTGTTCCCAAGTTTATCAAGAAGTTTATTTCTTTTGGCTTCGGGACCAACTAGACATAAATTAATTTTACCTTCATTTTGTATTAGGAAAATATTGTGCATCTATTTCTTTATTGTAGCCAAACCAGAAGACAGAGAAGGTAGGGAGTTATCATCACCAGGCTCAACTAAGTCATCTCAGTTATGTGTCAACCGCGTAACTGTAGAAATCAAGTTTATGCTCTCTAGTGCTGACTTCTAAGGGGAGAAGTATAGGGCTCCAAGACAGCTTCCCTGAGCAACACCAAAAGGTACATCGTATCTCTTAGAAAATTGGACTCCTAGACAGATAAAAAAATTTCTCTCTGAGATATATGAGCAAAACCAATTAAGGGCGCTATCAGAGAGGCTAACCCAGTTCTCAAGGTACTCCAGGAGAATGTTGTGGTCTTTTGTGTCAAAAGCAGCACTTTATCTGAGAAAATTATAACGGATATCCTGTTGGCATCAGCGCTGAGCCTAATGTCGCTGACAATTTTATTAGGGGCTGTGTTTGCTCTAAAGCCTGACTAAAACTTTACTAGAATATTGTTCCTATTCATAAAATTGTTGAGTTGGTTGAAAATGACTTTCTCAAGAATCTTGCCTTGGAAGAGAAGATTTGATATATCCCTGTAGTTAGCTAGTACCTCACTATTAAGGTTTGGCTTTTTAAGTAGGGATTTGACAGCCACGGTTTTGAAGGCATCTAGAAAAACCTCCAGTTGCAAGGGATGTGTTAATATGTTTTCTAAAAAAATTGAAAGCACTATTAAAAGTCCTTAAAAAGTGTGGCAGGGACAGGGTTGAGATGGCAAGTAGGGGTTTACTCTTTGTTACAATCTTATAAAGTTCTGCCTCAGAAACACTTGTAAATTTTGACATGTTGGCCGTCTTTTTATAAGGTTGGCTATAGAGGTTGCCAATATCTGTCGCTATAGTCTGCCTAATAGAAGTAAGTTTGTTGTTAAAGATAATGCAACTTCCTCACAGTTTGTGGCAGATGCATGGCTGAGGATATTATAGATTGGGGCAGGGTTCAACAGTCAGGTTATACAAGAACAATATTCTTGAATTGCTGGTATTCTCTGTAATAATCTTTGAAAAAAGGGCTCTTCTTGCAGATTGTAGTTAGTTATTGCCTGTTATGTTTCTGGCATTTACAGCAGCAATGGAAGTCCTCCATCTCTGCCTGTCCTTGGCCATCTCCTCTATTGTGCCCCAAGGTGTGGTTCAGGGTCCTCATTTTTGTCTCCATGGTATGGTGCCAAGTTGTCTTTGCTCTCCTGCATTTTCTCTGCCCTTCAAGGGTCCAATGAAGTGTTCTTGATGATGAAGTTGGCTTCTCTTCTCATCACGTGCTCAATCCTTCTCCAATATTTCCCTATGATGCAGAGTGTATAGCAACGTTTGTCATTGAAAATATTACAATGGACTTCTGGACTAGTTTTCCTCTATTTGATTGAGTATGATTGGAATAGATTGAATTCTAAGCATTTGGGAAATTAAATATCGATCTCACCATTTAGTTATGAAATTTAATGGCACCTTTAGCATGGTGACTGTACTTATTCTCACTTTTTTTTTCAAGACTAAACTTTTCTACCCACTGTGAAGTTACAATTCCCCTCATAAAATCAAAGTCATAAAGTTGTACAGCACAGAAGCAGGCCACTAAGTCCATTATGACCTTTTTTTTACCCATCTATAATATTCCCATGTACCTGCATAAGATTTATATCTTTCAGTGCATTGCCTATCAAATTCCTTCTGATCATCTTTGAAACATATTAATTGTATCTGATTGTATCAGCACCTCCAGCAGTTCATTTCAGATATTAACTACTTTCTACATAAAAAACGTTTTCCCTCAAATTCGCTTCAAAATTCCTTCCTTTCACCTTAAATCTATGCTCTCTTGTTTTTGATGCCACTACCATTGGAAAGTATTGTGTTCGCTATTACTACTGATGAGACCCAAAGCCAGGAGGTAGAACAAAGTCAGAACCAAAATGTTGATAGGAATTGAGACGTTGATAGGAACGATGACCAATCAGTGAAAGTCGTCCTGGCTTGGTTTCAGCTGACCAATAGGTGATAGTTGTTTCCATTCGCGTAACACCTCTCCCTTGAAAATGATTACCCGTAGGATCTGAGCTGCGGGGTGTTTTGGATTGCAATAACAGGCTTATGCTGATGATCAGTCTTTCTTAGTGGATGCAGGCTATCACTTTCTTGTTGTGATCTTGCTGGCGGGTGGATGGGGCGATATAAATTGGACCCTTTCCGGAGATGAAGATTCAGCTCTGTGCTTGATGATCTGCCCAATGAATATGTCATGCCTTTGGGAGCACATGACCGCAATTGGTTGATGTGACACCAGCAATGTACATTTGCGATAACTTCGTAGAGCACTTACCCCCTACATTTGACAATCTTCTCTGGTACCCAAGGTTCTTGCCCGTTGCAATACTGTCTGGCCCACACTGCAGCTCTGGGCTTGAGTGACTTCACCTGTCAACCAAGGTCAGCGTAGCTGTCTTTGTTCACTTGACCATCTGCTGTTTCGGATATTGGACACCGTGGCAACACTGCATCCAACAATGTGTGCAGTTTTCTTCCCAAAAGCCTTTCCACTGGTGACTTCCCCTCAAGGCCTGGGCGCGGTGTAATTTGATATGACAGCAGAAAAGTTTTGGGAGCCTCGGCCAGAGCTCCTTTGCCTTTTGATTTAGAAGCAATTCTTTTAAGGTACCCACAAGCCTCTATCCTTGAACTGTGGATAAGATAGGGGTGATAAAAAATGGATAATTCCACTGTACTGGTAGTATGCAGCAAACTACTGTGAAGTGAATTGAGTGCCGTTGTCAGACACAAGCGTTTCTGGCATCCCAAAGTGGCTGAAGGTCTGCAGTAGCTGTTGAATGGTCGCTTCTGTTATTGCTGATTTCACAGTTATATTTCTGGCCATTTGGAACAGGCATCAGCCAGGACAAGGTAGGTACACCCATTGATTGGACCAGCTAAGTCAATATTTGCTGGACTCCAAGGTCCAGAAGCCTGAGGCCTTGGTTGTGGATCAGCTCTACTTTGGACTCCTTGCTGCCACCAAACATTGAGTGCATGGCTTGCATATGGATATCTTCATCTATCCCCAGCCAGTACTCAAAGATTCTTGCCAGGGCGTTCATTTTATTGATGCCTGGTAGAATTGTTTCAGTACTTTTGGTTGAAGTGTTCGTGGAATCACTATTCTTTCTTCAAACATTAGGCACGAGTCCACCATTGTGAACCATGTATGATGTCAGTAGAATGGTACGACATCTTCTTCAATCTTGACTGGCTATCCATCAATAAGGTGTCTAGAGATCCGCTGAGGAAGACGATCTGCAGCCATTTCTGCTCTGATCTTGTCAACCATGACCAGAAGACCTTCAGCGGTTTCTGATACAAACCAATAGATTTCACAATCAATTGAAATCATAGCCATGACTTCATCTTCATTTTCATCAACACGCTAATTCATGAGGTCTTACAAGGTGAACAGTAGGATCTGGGAATACAGATCCATAATTCATTGAAAGTGTCATTTCAAGTGGATTGGGTTTTGCTGGGTCTTTTTGATATTTGGAAGATAGAACTTAATGCAGATAAGTGCAAGGTTTTGCACTTCAGTAAGACCAACCAGGGTAGGTCTTACATAATGAACGGTAGGGCACTGAGGAGCATAGTAGAACAAAGGGATCTCAGAATACAGGTCCATAATTCATTGAAATTGGCATCGCCCCCTCTGGTGCTTCTCCTACGCCCCCCCCCCCCCCCCCCACTTTTCTTTCTTCCATGTCTTTCTGTTCTCTCCTATTGGATTCCACCTTCTCCAGCCCTGTGTCGCTTTCATCAATCAACTTCTCTACTTCATCCTTCCCCCTCCCGGTTTCACCTAACACCTTGGGTTTCTTTCTCCCTTCCCCCACCTTTTAAATCTACTCTTTATCTTTTTTTCTCGGCCTGAAACATCAATTGTATTTTTTTCCATAGATTCTGCCTGGCCTGCTGAGTTCCTCCAGCTGTTGTGTGTGTTGTTTGGATTTCTAGCATCTGCAACTTTTCTCTTGTTTGTGATTTGATCACAGCTAGATAGGGTCATAAAGAAAGCTTTTGGCACATTGTCCCTTATAAATCAATGTATTTAGTACAGAGATGGGATGTTACGTTTAAGTTGTATAAGATGTTGGGGAAGCCTAATTTGAGGTATTGTGTGCAGTTTTCGTCACCTACTTACAGGAAAGATGTAAGAAAGGTTGAAAAAGTACAGAGAAAATTCACAAAGATGTTGCTGGGTTTGGAGAACTTGGGTAATAAGGAAAAATTGAATAGGCTAGGGCTGTATTCTTTAGAATGTAGAAGATTGAGAGGTTGATAGAAGTATACAAAATTATGAGGGTTACAGAAAGGGTAAATGAAGTAGGCTTTTTCCAGAGATTGTGTGGGACTACAACCAGAGATCATGGGTTAAGGGTGAAAGGTGAGAAGTTCAAGGGGTACATGAAAGGAAACTTCACTCAGAGGGTTGTGAGAGTGATGGATGGGTTGCCAGCATAAGTAGTGCATGCAAACTCGATTTCAACGTTTAAGAGAAGTTTGGTTAGCTATGTGGATGCATGGGATATGGAGGGCTGAGGTGCTGGTGCAGGTCGATGGGAGTGGGCAATTTATATGGTTTCAGCATGGATTAGGTACACCGAAGGCAGATTTCCGAGCTGTACATCTCTGTGCCTCTACGACTCTAATGACTTACACAAAAAAACTGTTCAGAATTTGATTGTTACATTTTAATTGCTAATACCTTCTCAATGATGTTGATATTTTATAAGGAGATACCCACCACAATAAAAGCATCCCTTAGTTCACAGCAAATGATTTTTAGCAACAGAATACAGGATAAACATTACTAAGTTATGAATACAAAAGGTATCACTGTAATGGTGAATATTGCACTTAACTAGTGATTTCTCTTGATGTTAAGCAATGCATGGCTTGATATCACTGGATACAATAAAGCAGTGATTCTGTTTGGTGAGCCTTTACAGCATTCCTCCCATAACTTTGTTATTTTTTACAGTAAGGTCACTAAAACTGCACACAATACTTCAGGACCATTTGCAGTAAGATTTACTTTACAGTCACATGTGATTGTGAGTGATCATCAAGATAAAAACTGGGTTGGATATTCCTTTCCCCTGACATCTGGAAATGTGGCAGTTGCGGCTAGTAGGATATGCTCCATCTTAGATCCCCAGGTGAAATGGAGGATGGCTTGGGTGACTGTCGCAATGAGCAACTAGGGTATGGGCCACACCTGCACCAAGTACAGCAGCACTGAGAGCACCTTAATGGCCAGATTGAGAGGAAGTGCAGCTCCATAATCCCAATTTTTGTTTAGCCTTGTTTATCTACTCCAGCCTATTTGACATATTGTCAATTTTGTTTTACTGCTCTCTACAGTAAAAACAGTTCCAAAGTGTTTCCTTTAACTTGCTATGAGTACCCACACAAAAGATCTAACAACAAATGGAAAATATAGCATTTTAATCGACTTAATGTTTATTCCACTTTCAAGTGTTGAATGTTTTGTATTTCATAGGCTCCATGTGATAAATAACTGCTTAGGACATGTTGATGATCACTGTTTTTTGTTCACAGCAGTTCGTTTCAACCTATCCTGTTTTTTTCCTGTAGAAATACAATGATACAGAAAATTTCATAAGAATTGAAGAAGTGGATGGTGTGGAACTGGTAACAGAATTTGGAACGAAGATGAAAGAAATGTTAGGAAGGAAAGTTGAGGCAGTAAAGGTACAATTTATTTTTCTGTACCCATCATATTGTGTCTTTCAAATGTTGCTCTATTTAGTTTAAGCAAGCAATTTACCAGCAAGCTCCTAAATAAATGGTGTACCCAAATTAGGTAGTTATCCTTCAATCTGGGATATAAGCAGATATTCTAGTCTAACATTCTGTAGAATAAATTGGATAAATTTTACCATAATGGTTGGTCTGGATATCAAAGCCTAATTTCTATTATTTAGGGAAGAGCTATGATTCCAGAAACTATCAAAATTACAAAATCTACTATCAAAGGTAGATTAAATGGTCTTTAATTTTATTTTTGTTGGTTTGTTGAAATGTGGCCGTGCAAAAAAAGTTTCAAAGTAATTGACAATAAAGAGAGTTCAGTCATTTTAAAGTGATTTAACAGTGTGCTGTGAATATGTATTTATTCACTATTTTCACTACCATTAGATTAAATTACTGTTTTAATTCTAATAGCTATTAAGATTGTACAATAAAATTACTTAATGTTAGCAATGGATTGAAGCAATGAATTGATACGAAAGGAAAGACCAAAATATTCTAAAATACTGCCATTTTTACTTGACTCTGGATTGGAAAAGTGACCTTGTTATGATACTGTATCTAGAGGGTCTCAACTTGAAATGCCAACTGCCCTTTACCTCCAGAGGCAAAGCTTGACCCATTGAATTCCCCCAGGAGATTTTCTCCTGCAACTGATGGCAGCATCTGCAGTTAGTTGTGCCTCTCTGACCTTGGAACAGTATTTTCAATGTGAAATAATGATGAGTGTGAATATCAAAGGCAAATTTTGAGTTCCCTGCCCAGTTTTCTGAAAGACTGTCAGTGGTCCCTTTATGTCTCAACATTTAAATTTAAGAATCAGTAATTATGATCTTATAATCAATAAATAATTGTTAGTGGATAACTTGGTTCTGAAAATTTGGTAAGTAAGTGTTATTCATCCAGTCAGTTTTGCTGCTTCATGCCTTTTGTGGTTTCTGCAAAATAATTGATAGTATTCACTTTGCTTAAAATTTAACGGTGTTCATTTAACCACTACCCTGCTGATTTTAGGAGAGCAAGCTTGCTCTAAACCATTGTTTTATTTTTTACTTTTCAAATTTTAAAACTAACCCAGAAAGTGAAAGAATTCATACTAATAATACAAAGGTAGTATCAACCATCTAGTTTTTGCAAATCTGAAAATGTTTTATTATAAAATCTTCAATTATGACCTAGATCAAAATTATTGAACAGTGTCTCAGTTTCTGATACCCTGCAAATATTGTAATTCCAGGACTTCAATTTTAAAAAAATGGTAAGTGAAAGCAAACTTACATTTTAAATCAACCTTAAAATGAATTCCTTACTTTCAATTATCATTCTATTCCACTACTAAAATGATTAAAAAAAACAAATTCACTTTGTAAATCACTGAAATTGTGCTTTCTTTGATCAAGGGTGATTCAATGTACCTTTGATTATCATGCACAAGGTTCTTGTATGAGTCTGAAGGAGGTCACTTGATTAATGTCATTTAATTTTACTTACTGTAAAATTTAGAGTGTGTGCAATGGAACACAAGTAGGCAGTCTTTAAGTGATTATTGTTGAAAATAAAAGGGATGAATTTATTAAAAAAGTAATTGCATAGGAGATCAAAACTTTTACAGGAAGGACTGAAACCCAAACAGAGGCCTTAAATAAATTTGTAAATTGGTAAATTTGTTTATTATTGTCACATGTACCAAGGTGAAAAAACATAGATTTGCATGCGATTTATGTATATCATTTCAATATAACCGTGTATTAAGTACAAGGAGCAACAATAACAGAATACAGAATTAAGTCTTACAATTACAGAGAAGGTGCAGTGCAGGCAGACAATAAGGTACAAGATCATAACAGGATAGATTGTGAAGTTGAGATAATGTACACAAAATGTTGAAGGAACTCAGCAGACCAGGAGGCATCTATGGAAAAGAGTAAACAGTCGACGTGTCGGGCTGAGACCTTCATCAGGACTGGAGAAAAAAGAAGAGAAGTCAGAGTAAGAAGAGGGGAGAGGGAAGGAAGAAATACAAGGTAATAGGTGATAGAGGTAGTGGAGTCCAGAGAAGGTTCACAAGGATGTTTCTGGGAATTAAGGGGTTAACATATGAGGAGTGTTTGACAGGCTTTGGGCCTGTACTCACTGGAATTTAGAAGTATGTGTGTGTGGGGGGAAAAGATCTCATTGAAACCTACTGAATGTTGAATGGACTAGATAAGATGGATGCGTAGAGGATGCTTCCTATGGTGTGGGTCTCCAGAACAAGGGGGCAGAGCCTCAAAATTGAGGGTGATCTTTTAGAACAGAGGTAAGGAGGAATTTTTTTAGCCTGAGAGTAGTGACTCTGGAATGCTCTGCCACAGACTGTGGTGGAGGCCAAATCTGTGGGTATATTTAAGGTGGAAGTTGATAGTTTCCTGATTGATCAGGGCACCACGGGATATAGTGAAAGGGCGGACATATGTGGTTCAGTGGGATCTGGGATCAGGGATTAGCTGTGATAGAGTGGCAGAACAGATGGGCTGAATGGCCTAATTCTGCTCCTGTGTTTTATGGTCTTATAAGTGAAACCAGGAGAGGGGGAGGGGTGAAATAAAGAGCTTGGAGGTTGATTGGTGAATGAGATACAGGGCTGGAGAAGGGGGAATCTGATAGGAGACGGCAGAAGACGATGGAAGAATGGGAAGAGGGAGGAGCACCAGAGGGAGGCGATGGGCAGGTAAGGAGGTAAGGTGAGAGAGGGAAATGGGAAAGGGGAATGGTGAAAGTGGGTGGTGGAGAGTTCGAGAAATCAATGTTCATGCCATCAGGTTGGAGGCTACCCAGACGGAATATAAGGTGTTCCTCCTGCAATCTGAGTGTAGCGTCATCGCAGCACTAGAGGAGGCCATGGACTGACATGTCAGAATGGGAATGGAAAGTAGAATCGAAAAGGGTGACCACTGGGACAAAATGTAGGTGCTCTGTGAAGTGGTCTCCTAATCTATGTTGGGTCTCACCAATAAACAGGAGGCCACACCAGGAGCACCAGATACAGTAGGTGAGCCCCACAGACTCACAGGTGAAGTGACACCTCACCTGGAAGGACTCTTTGGGGCCCTGAATGGTAGTGAGGGAGGAGGTGTAGGGGGCAGATGGTAGTGAGGGAGGAGGTGTAGTGGTAGTTGGCATTGAGGGAAGAAGTCTCTCTTGTTGGTGAGGATTGAGAGTCCATTTTATCATATTAGGAAATCATTCAATAGTCTTATAAGATTGGAATAGTAGCTGTCCCTGGAGTCTGGTGGTACATGTTTCCCAGCTTTTATATATTTAGCCCAATGGGAGGAGTGGGAAAGGGAGTATATCTATGATGGGTGGGGTTTTCATTTTACTGGCTGTTTTACTGAGCCAGCGGGAAGTGTAGACAGAGTCCATGGAGAGGAGGCTGGTTTCTGTGATGTGCTGAGCTCTGTCTACAATTCTCCGCAGTTTTTTCTGAGGTTTCGGGCAGAGCAGTTGTCATCCAAAGTTGTGATGCATCTAGATAGGATGCTTTCTGTCACAAACAAGAGAAAATCTGCAGATTTTCTGGTAGGTGAGTACAGAAGGCCATAGAAGACAGAAAGGGGGAGGAGCACCAGGGGATGGGTGAGGAGGTAAGGTGAGAGGGGGAAATGGGAATGGGGAATGGAGAAACTGAGAGGTGGTGGGGGGGCAGGGAATCAATTACCGGAAGTTCGAAAAATCGATCCTCCAACTTCTCTTTCTTCCATGGCCTTCTGGGCCTTCTGTCCTCTCCTGTCAGATTTCCCCTTCTCCAGCCCTTTATCTCTTTCACCAATTGACCTTCCAGCTCTTTACTTCATCACTCCTCCTCTCCTGATTTCAGCTATCATCTACTACCTTATACTTCTTCCGCCCTTCCACCCACTCTCCTACTCTATCTCTTCCCCCCCCCCCCACTTCTCATCTCTTTTTATCCAGTCTTGATGAAGGGTCTCAGCCCGAACCAACTGTTTATTCTATTCCATAGATGCTGCCTGGTCTGCTGAGTTCCTCCCGCATTCTGTATGTGTTAGGAAGCATTCTGTGGTTCTTCACTAAAAATTGGTGAGGGAAAGGGGACAGACCAAATTGCTGAGGAAGTAAAGGCCCTGGTGTGCATTCTTGGCTGTAGCATTTGTGTCATTGGACCTAAATAAGAGCTTTTTTCCTTACCCCTGACCCTTCCTGAAGTCTATAATGAGCTCTTCTGATTTGCTTATTTTGAGGGAAAGGTTATTGTCAAGATTTGCACTAATCTCCTTCCTGTACTCTGACTCATCATTATTTGAGAATTGGCCTGCTGCAGTGGTGTCATCTGCAAACTTGTAAATGGAATTCGAGTAGAATCTGTCCATGCAGTCATGAGTGTATAGAGAGGAGCATAAGGGACTGAGGGCATAGCCTTGTGGGGCACCAGTGTTGAGGATAATTGTGGTGGAGGTGCTGCTGTCTATCCTAACTGAATGCAATCTATTCATTAAGAAATCAAGGATCCAATTGCAAAGGGAAGGGTTAAGTCACAGGTCCAGGAGTTTGGAGATGAGTTTGTTTGGAATTATGGTATCAAAGGCGAGCTGTATTAATAAACAATAGTCCAAAGCTGGTGTCTTTAATATCCAGATGATCCAGAGATGAGTGTAGGGCCAGGAAAATGACATCTACTGTGAACTGGATTTGGCAGTTTGGCAAGTATCAGTGACTCCCAATATACTTGACATCCGATATACTTGATTTGCTACTGTGTGTAAGGGTGCAGGTTGTTAAACTCTGATTAGCAGTGGGCTCCATAATTATTTAATAGTTAATATTGATACTGTCTCCTGGAAACTTGGGAGTAGATGTAGCAAAAGTCAGCAACTTTCAAGGATTTAGGCAAAAAATGACAATTTTAATTGTACTGTGTAGCACAGCCATATTTCCTCCGGTCTTAATTTTCATCAAGTCATTTTCAGATAGATAAAATCATTTTCTGTCACCAAGGATAAGCTTTCAGTGAAGCAGCTTTCAGTGATCTCCTTGTAACTATGTAAATTCAATTCTTCAGTCAGAAAGGAAAGAAATGGAAGTGTTGGTAAATCTGATTGACATGTGACATACCTGTTTAATGCACTTATGGATTTGGTTCAGCAGGCAACACAGCATCTCTGTTGCCCTCTGATCTCCTCAATGTGCTTTCCTTTATTATTACATTTGTTCTCACTATCTTCAATTATGTTAAATTTGATATTCCTTGTTCTCAATTTCAAATATCTCTCCCTCCCGATTATCTCCTTCTTCCAATTTTGCATTCCCAGCTTTATAGTTTTCATTTTCAGAGTTGGCTTCTGCATTGTGCCCAGCGCTAAACACAGAGGTTTCATATTTTTAGGCAGATGGCATGTCCTTCAATAGCACCATTTCTATTAGAGTTGTAGAAAGATACAGTACAGAAACCAGACCCTTTAGCCCACCAAGTTTGCATCAACCATCATCCACTCATAGACACTAATTCTACATTAATCCCATTTTTAAATTCTCACTACATTCTCATCAAGTCTCCACTCAGCTACATACCGTGGCTAGTCAACTTACCAACCAGCATGCCTTTGGAGCAAATCAGAGCATCTGGTGGAAACCCAGAGGGCCACACAGAGGCCAGAATGGAACCTGGGTGCTTGGCATATGTTTATAAAATGATAATTATTGCATCTTAAGCTTTAAGATTTAACATCACCTACAGAAATGCTGCACAAGCTACCCTGTTTTGTTCTAGTGCCATTGACATCGGATTCTCAAGTGTGCACTTTGTGCAAAGATCCAAAAGCCCCAATTGCATTCTTTTCTCCATTTATGAACTCCAACTGTGAATAATTTCAAGAATCAGCTGAAATTAATCAGCATCATGTCTGCATTCTTTAAAAAGAAAGTCGTGACTCCAAATGCTGCTGGAAGTCGTTACCCTACTTAGCAAGGACTATATCCAGGAGTAATAATGCAGGCCCAAAAGTGGCTACTCTGTTTTTTATTTGACACTAACCCTGACATTCTGATTAGAAAATGGATTTTGGGTTGAGGTAATTTATACCAGAGACCTGTAAGTTCTGCAGAACTGAATCAAAGTCGTGGTGGAAAGAAATGGCCAGGAAGATCAATGCCAGTAATTATATCTGGGGAACCTCATCACAGTGCCAGAAGAACTGGACCTCACACATATGATCAGAAACCAAAGAATATGTTGACAAGATACTGCCACACACAAATGTATCAAGCAATATGTAATGTATGGATCTATTTCTTTTAGAACAATAAACTTCCCCCCACCCTTAGCACTATGTATTGATCTGTTGTCTGTGCATGCGCTGTTGTTGACACATACACATTTATTCTCTCACCCTCTCTCGTTGTGATGTGAATGCACCAGTTAAAGCCATCTCCTGCATGTTTGCTTTTATTTAATTGGTATGTAGTTGTGCACAGACACAACAAGTTGGCGCCGAGCATGAACCTGGATGTCAGAAAATATCATGGACTGCATCAACAGTTACAGGACAGAACAGCGAGAGGTAAACAGCACGAGAAAGCCATCATAGATGCTAACAAACGCCTGAGTACAGTGCATAGCAACAGTGAAAGACGTGCTGAATTTAAAGTGAAAATAACGTGGCAATGCCTTCAGTTGGGAAAGTTGATGAATTTGGTAGTGCTAATGAAAGCTGGGGATTGCATATTGAGGGATGGTGGGACTGTATTGTAATGTGAACAATGTGGAGGAGCAAAAGAAAGCCCCTACACTTCTTAGCTTAAATGGGCCTGAGAACATACAGTAAATTAGTAAACCCTGCAAAGCCAGCAAGCAAGATGTTCGATGAAATTGTAACAATTTTACAAAATCACTTTGAGCCCTAAACTGCTGGTAATAGCTAAGAGATTTAGGTTTTACAAAAGGAACCAGTCAAAAAATGAAAGCCTTTCTGAATACGTTGCAGAACTGTGCAAATTATTCAAGATCACTGACGAGCACAGAACACAACTATGCACAGATCGACCAAGAGGCCCTTAGTCTAGTACAGGGAATAAAGAAGTTCCACCACTACCTCTACGGACAAAGCTTTATGCTAGTGACAGATCACCAGCCCCTTGTGTCCATTTTCAATCCCAGGAAGGGAATTCCAGTGATGACTGTTACAAAGTTGGGCACTGTATTTAGCAGCCCACTTTTATAGAGTTCAAAGGTATCAGACAACTCAGTAACGCTGATGGCATGTCACATCTTTCACTATTGGCAACTAAAGAAGAAAAGTCTTTATACTGTGACCCAGCAGAAGTGTTCCACACCGCACTAGTGGGCCAGTTGCCAGTAACAAATTCTGAAATACAAAGAAAACAAGGAATGACCCGACATTGTCAAGAGTTTATAAAATCTCCATGCAAGGATGGTAGGCTCATGGTAACCCTATGTTTCCAGAGTTCTCAGCAAGACAAGACCAACTGTCAGTATGTCAAAGAAAACTGATGTGTGGATCTTGTGTTGTGATTCCCTCTAAACTGTGCACCAGAGTATTAGAGAATCTGCAAGAAGGGCACCTGGGTACAGTCAAGGTGAAAAGTCTCGCCCGTAGTTACATGTGGTAGCCAGGAATTGGTAAACAGATTGTAGGCTTGGCCAAAAGCTGTTCAAAATACACTCCCACAAGCACAGTTAAACCAGTGGGAGTGGCCATCTTCACCATGGCAAAGAGTATGTTTGGCTTTGCTGGACCACTCATGGGCTCCATTTTCCTGATTGCTGTGGATGCTCATTCAAAGTAGCCGGACGTTATACCAATGAAGTCAACCACCTCAGCAAAGACTGTCTCTGCCCTGAGGACTACCATCACCAGAAGCAGCTTGCCAGAACAAATTGTGAGTGACAACAGATTACAATACAGGTCAGAAGAATTCAGACTGTTCATGAAGAAAAATGGCATCTGATAAACCTCTCAGCTAACCCATTCATTGCTGTCCTCTCCTCAGCACCCAGCAATGAATGGGTTAGCTGAGAGGTTTATCCAAACCTTCCAGAAGTCCATTAAAGTGATGGACAAGGAGGACATTCCTCAACAGCACAAGGTGGACAACTTCCTTTTTGTGTATCGGAAATCTGTTCATGCAACAACAAATCAAACACCTGTAACGCTGTTCTTGAACAGGAATCTGAGATCTCACGTAGACCTCCTGAAACCAGATCTATGGAGGGAAGTACAGAATAAACAGTTCAGCTAGTTGCCAAGTGAAACAGCAAGGAGCTTCAAGATTGGACAGGAAGTCCTAGCACATGATTACCAAGAAGACAAATAGGCACCCAGTAAGATAGCTTAAGAACTGGACCACTAATGTACACAGTGGATGTTGGAGATCAGACATGGAGACGTCATGTGGACCAGATACTGGATGCTCAACTGAAGAACACACCTGAGTCGATAGCATCCAACAAGACAAACACATTACAATCACCGGACTTACCTCTCAGTGATGATGTCACTGACAGCAACGTGACACCGAAAACTGAGAACATGGCCTTAGACAAAACACCTGAAAGAAACAGAGCGCCACCCAAAAGACTGAACCTTTAGAACTGTGAAGTTATCGACTGTTATTGTGAAAGCATGTTTATTTAGAATATGGGTTTATGAAAGGGAAATTGAATGTTCTGTACATATACAGTTCTACGTTGCCTTAATCTAAAGGGGGAGAAAGTGTAAAGTATGGGTCTATTTCTCCTAGAACAATTCCCCCGCCCCCCTTAGCACATTGATCTGTTGTCTGCAGGTGTTCTGATGTCTACACATGTGAATTGCTCTTTCTCTCTCTCCTTGCAATGTGAATACACCAGTTAAAGCCATCTCCCCAGTGCATGTTTTTATTTAATTGATATGTGGCAGTGCACAAACACAACATAACACTTGTCATATTTCATTCACCACACCTTGCCTATTGCTCAACTAACAACAGTCTTCAACAATTAGCTTTTCCGTACCATAATTATGTTCCCCACTACACTTCCTCCTATAAGAACATTCACTCAGACACCTTGTTGTGATGCATATGCTTCCAGCTATTCAGAATTGGCAATCAGATCACTGGCATGCATTGAATCATAATTAAATGTGAGTTAAACATGGTATTAATTATGTAGAAATGGGTTATCATTAAATTGAATACTATGATAAGAAATGCCTTGTCATTTTTAATTCAAATTTCTTATCATGGTTACGTATTCTTACCAGATCCTTACTATGAAGCCTCTTTAGCTCTCTTTGTTCTTCCAATTCCAGCTTCTGAACCATTCCCATTTTCTTCATTCCACCATTGACAAATGTCTGGCAAATTATCAAATAGCTAGGATGTACTCACTGTTTACATTGCACACGTGGATTTTGTTTGCATGAGGTATTATAGGTGACTGGAGCATAGACCTCATGGAGAGGAGTGAGAAGCCCATGTAGGCAAGTGGATTTGACTGCCCTCTGCCCTTGCAGATTCTGATTTGAAATAAGCCAGTATCATTTTCAGGGGAAATGAAGAGAACTTGCATCAGATTGGAGCTGCAGAATTAGAACAAATGTAATTTCACCAGTCTTGCTGCTGAGACAATTGCCCCAAACCTCATTTGGGCTCCAGCATTTGCTTTAAAGCAGTCTTTAAATTAACCTGAGATCCAGTTTCAAACAAGGGCGCCTGGTACAGTTGCATGACCTTTGCCCTATGTATAGGAAAAGTTATTTTTTTTACTGTAAGTTCTGCCCCCTTGTATATTTGCTTCCTATCTTCCAATTCTCATTTGTGCTCATCTGTGAAGGAGGTTTTGTTTTTGACTCATTTGCTCCTGGTCCTGGCTGGGCCAGAAGTCCAGGAGAACTACTAAAAAAGTATCATTGTATTGTTAAAAAATAGAAGACTTCACCAGAGAATACCCTCAAGTTGTTGCAGTTCCTAAATTCAGAGTAGCTCTCTCTGAATAGATCTTCTCTATATGACTCCCGGTTAAATCTGTGAGTATTTGATGAAATAGTGCAGGTGCAGGTCTTTTTTCTTGCTATTCATACTGACTTCCTGTGAATGATATAAATTTGCCTGTTGAGATGTGGAGCATTTGACAAGAATGTTTTCCCATGTGTTGCACAGTGATTAGCATCCTGCTTGCTTGCTTTCTATGATTCAATGTGTTTGATGCCAGATGAATGTGTGACCAAATGTTGCATTATGTGCATAGCACAGTAGAAGTTATTAATTGCCATTCATGACCAATAGCACCCTACAATTCTTTCCAATCACATGCAGTTGTAGCTGAATTTCTAGACCCAAGTATACAAAATTAATAGTAATAACATTTTAAATAATAATTACTGAAGCTACATATTTAAAGTTCAAAGTTCAAAGTATATTTATTATCAAAGTATGTATGCATTATACAACCTTGAGATGTATCTCCTAACAGGCAGCCACAAAATGAAGAATGAAGACAACCCGCAAAAAAACGCATGTATATAAATATAATATAAAATTTAAAAGTATTTAAAAATATTAATTATGAGGTAATAAAGATAATTCAGCGATTCTGCTGTAATTAATCATTATCTGGATTGTTGATGGTTAAATTATTGAATTTTGTTTGGATCATTGACTTAGAGAGGTGTAATTGCTGAGACATGTAGAATTATCAAACAAATTAGCAATATAACTCAATTTGTATAAGTATGAAGTACAATAGCAAATCAAAAGTCACCACCAGAGCATTATTTGGCAAAAATTGCTGAGGCAGGAGACATTGGTGCAAATAAGAAAAGAAAATCAAAATATGCTGAAATGTAAGCTAGCGAATTTTGGAGTTGGAGCCTGTTGTCACGTGAACAAAGTCACTGGAGAGACTTAGCTGGTGGATATGAAGTAATGTCTTTATTCAACAAAATGAGACATTAGTAGGCTTCATGTGGAGACCTTTTCGAAGGAAGAGGGTTGGTCGACCCAACTCTTTATGACATTTGATGTGCTAAAGGTCAAAGAACAATTCCATATTTACAATGCATCCACAATGCTTCCTTTCAACTACATACAAATTTCACACCTCCCGCTTCACACCCACATCACAGACAACTAAATGTATTTTATTCAGCATTGTCTTGTCTTCCTATTAACTGTGATTCATGGCTTTTAGGAACCCATTGTTAAGAGCAGCATTTTAAGTTTAATTTACAGTTTATCTTCATTTTTGAAGATTGGTGGCTGAAGTTAGTTGCTGAAGTTATTTGATATATGTACTAACCACAAAAACACCCTAACAGAGCTAAGACATTATGAAGTTGGAGGAATTAGCTAATTCAGCAGAGGTCAAAGTGGATGCAACACATATGATAGACTGGAGGAGATTAAAGAGGTAAAGAAGAGAGATTTGAATATTAGATTAGGAATTCTAAAATGATGACATTGCCAATTCATGAGCCAGAATATATCAGTAAATTCAGATGTAAATAAATTAATTTGCATATGTTTGGATATGGGGAGAACATGAAGACAACTAGGAGAACATTTAAAAATTTGAATCAAGAAGTGACTAATTTCAGGAGCAGAATGGAGACATAAGAAACTGTAGATACTGGATGTGGAGGAAAAAAAAGCAGAGTGCTAAAGGAATTCAGCAGATCAGACAGCACCTGTTGAGGCAAAAGGGATAGTTGACATTTAGATATGGGACCCTGCATCAAGACTGAGTGTGAAAGGAAAATAGCCAATATGGGGGGATGAGGTAGAGGGGTAAGTGTGAGATAATACATTTTGGGAAGGCAACAAGTCAAGGGCATAATAAATAGTTGTGCCCTAGGGAGGACTGGAAAACTGGTGTACATCCAAGAATCCAAAAAAGTGGCAGCCCTAGTAGGTAAGATTGTTGTGAATTGAGTTGTTGTTTGGGGGTGAGAACACAAATCTGGAGTACTGTGTGCAGTCCTGGTCATGGTGCTATCAGAAGGAAGTGATTATACTGTGGAGGGCACAGAAGGGAGTCAAAAGAATATTGCCTGGAATGGAGAGTTTTAAGTTATGAGGAATCAGTGGATAGTGTGAATTTGTTTCTTTTGGAGCAGAGGATGCTGAAGGGATCCATTATTGAAGAGCATAGGAAGGTACCTTTCTCCTACCCTTTGCCTTAACCTATGTGTGTGGTTTTAACGTATCTACATTGGGCTGCTTTTCCCTGTTGCAGTTATTTCTAAAACTAGTTTAAGATTAAAACTAGAACTCTGCTAAGGGGTAGCAGAGTTAAAGTGGATGTAAGGAAGAATATTTTTACCCAGAATATGGTTGGAAGCTGGAGCACTCAGCCTGATTAGTGATGGATTCACAATATGTAGGAAGTACTTAGTTGAGGGTATTGAAGGTAGTGGACCAACTGATGGAAAGAAAGGTTTGCATGGGCAGGCATTTGATGATCACAATGGACAGAGTGAGCTGAAGAACCTGCTCAAGTGCCAGATGACTATCTGACTCTGTTCTTTCCTCATAAGAAAAGACTGTCCTTTGAAGATATTGGCCAGAAAGGGGGATGGAATTAGTTAGACAGAAACTCTTCCCTTTGGTACATTTTGGAGACTCTGCTCACACAGGACACAGGAAGTAAACAATATATTGGACAGATTTGTCCATGAATTTGTAGTTAAAGTGTTGCTAGAAAAGTGTTCTGCAACCTTGCCATGAATGACACAGATGTGTTGATTTTCCTCACTTTTACTATTAAATTTTATTTTTTCAGTGGTTCACAATGACAAGCCTCGAGCACAAAACAAATCTTATTCCCATGTTAAGTAGTCTGTCAACTTCTCTAATTTTTGAGCCTCTTAAGAACTGTTGATGAGCATGCTCCTCTTTGTAACGTATTTTATCTCCATGAAGACTAAATTTGACAGCCACAAAAAAAAACTGGTGCAGAGAGCTTGTGGCACAAATGAACCTACATTGATGACTTTCAAAGCAGGCATCATTTTTTCTGTATTTAAAACATTAGTAAGAGCTTTTGGAGGGGAATTTAAACAGATGCTTATAATACATTAATATGTATAATTTTAGTATTCTCAATAATGATGAGGATACCCATCATCGCAGCCCCTCTCACCCTAACACTTACTTATTTCCATACTTCTGTCTTTATTGCCAGATTCCACCCCAGCACTTGACAACAATTAAAATGGGAAACATGAAATCCAGGTTACAGAGGTCTCACTAGATACTTGTAAGGTATTTTCTCTGATGTCAGCTACATTGCTTTACCACTAATCAAAAAATCCAGGCTGTTCCCTTGATGTGTATGAAGAGGCAGTGCCTCATTGTGTACATGCAAACAATTCTGTGCTTCTGATGCACCATCAATAACTCACTCTGAGACGTAAAGGCGAGATATCGGCTTTTATTGACTGGAAGAAGGAACAAGCAGTGAGTGTCCACTATACTACATCCTGGAGACAGAGAGGCCGGGCTCAGACCTCCATCACCTTTATACAGGGGTCTGTGGGAGGAGCCACAGGAGCAGTCAGCAGGGGGCGTGTCCCGACAGGTATATGTAGTTCACCACAGCTTCCAACAAGGAGAGACAATTGAATGGAATATGGGGTGGAGAATTAGCAGAGTCAGTCCTACTACCAAATGTATATTCCCTTCAAATGCACCCTCTGTTGAGGGGCTGGATCGCCCATCTTCAGTACAACACACACAACTAAACTCAAGACAGGACAAACTTGATCATTAGCAATACTGCAACCCTGTTATATTAGATTGAGGAGAAACAAACTGGCCTAAATACCAAAAAAAAGGACTATAAGAAAATATGATTCACATGGGCTGCTTTCTTTATTCTTCTTGTATACATATTTGAGCTCCGATTCTTTGCTATTTCTGGTTTCTGTTCAAAATTTCAAATTGTAGCACTTGCCTAAGGACATTAGCACTTAAAAAAAGCTCCCTTGAATACACAGGAATTTTCAATGTTGTATTTTGAACTGTGAACACTAGGGAGATACAGTATAGAAAATAAGAACAGCAGGAACAGACACTCAGTGCTGGATGAAGCCAGCAGAAGTAAAAGATCAGAGTGGGGAGTAAAGGAAGAGGGGTGGGGGATTTGCTTAGACCATAAGATATAGGAGCAGAAGTAGGCCATTTGGCCCATCATTTACCGTAAGGAGAAATCGATGTTCATGCACCTCCGCATGATCTGCTACCCCAATGATTCCATATGCTACCCCTACCTCTTTCTAAATTATTTTCAGTGACTTGGCCTCCACTTCCTTCCATTATAGAACATTCCCTAGGTTCACTGTGATCCCTGCATAAAGAACATCCCACTCATCCCTTACCTCACAGCCTACCAAGGGAAATGTCATTCTCATATCCAGTCTGTCCAGCCCTAATAGAATTTCATCTGTTTCGATCATACTCTCTCATTATGAGTATCTTCACATTTAGTTCTGTTTTCTGTTTTTGTCCTAATTTTTATTCACTTATGGTTATCCAACTGATAGATGATAAAAAAATTAATAATTTTGGGTTGAACAACACTTTAGGGAGGCCTGTTGCCTCTCTAATATGTTGTGCCACCAAATTTCTGTCTTTGAAGATTGATAGCTGTAATTGCTTGCAACAAAACTTTAACATGTTTAGTGTGAGCATCTATTGGACCTGGCATTCTCTTTTATAAAATCAATGCCCAGAGCTACATAATACTACTTATTTGAAGTCAGTAGCCAGCATTGTTTCAAAGGATGTGACTTCAAATGCTTTCAGTGATTTCAGAACTTCTCAACAATTTTAACTCACTCCTTTGTGTCACTGTTAACATATAAATCATCAATCAAGAAAATCTATGTGTTTAGGTGCTAATATTTGTTTGATGATGCCTTTGTGACGAGAGATTCTTCCATATTAATAATATTGTATAAGATACTTATTTGGTTATTTTTCTACATTCTCCACAAATTCTACTTGCTCCCAGTATTTTCTAGTTTAGCCTTTTTGTTTTCTCTCATGTGGAGTATAAAATGGGCAATGAATTGTCTATTTTTTCTGTGCAGAGACTGGTAGATGCTGCGGAGGAAGCTGATTTATATCATGAATATAAGATGGATTTTGAGGTGAGTAATCAGTGCTAAAATCTGTAAAAGCAGCACTCAAAGCTTCTTCTTATGATGTTGAAATGTAGTAAAAACATGATTAACCCAAGTAAAAAAAATTACTTTTGTAAATTACTTTTATAAATTGGTGTCTACAGGACTAAAAGAACAGATAGGGTCCATGACTCTACAGTTTTGCTTTGAAGAATGTACCCAGTTAATCTTATTCCCCTTCTCTTTTTCCATAATCCTATATATTTTTTGAAATACAGGGTATCTGCAATTCAATTGAGACAGTTACAGCTGATCTTTTTCCAACATTTTCTGTATTCTAGATTGTAAAACTTTTCTATTTAAAATAAATCCACCTCATTTTTCTGCTCTTTTATTTTCTTTGATGGCCAACTGTTCTGTTAGTGGAAATAAATTACTCACACTGCTCTGAAAAGAAGACCTGCTTAATTTTGTATGTTTTTATTAAATTTCCTCAAACCATCTTCCACACCCTATCAAAGGCTTTGACATCCTTCCTACTTGAATGGTATTTTAAGCTGCTTTATTTTTAATAAGCTCATCAGCAACTGGTCAGGCACCCTTCAGATTCTGTTTATATAAATGTCTAGGCACGTTTCCTCACCCATTAAAATTGTTCTAGTATGTTGCAGTTATCATTGATACATTGATGTAATATCATGTAAGACCCTCTGGATTTTAACATCATATTATGGGTGAGAGACTGTCCACAGAATTAAATATTATTTTTCTGAAGATTACAATTGCAAAGGTTAAATGCTGAAATTGTAAACTTGGCAGTGTTGGGTGGCTGAATTGTTTAAATTTTTGCAATCTATTTTATTTTTTTAATAACTGATACTTTGACATCATGCAGAACTTTAACCTGTTTTGCTAATAGTTGGAAGGACCCAAATGCGTGTGTTGGCCTGCGGATGAATTCCTGTGAAAGATCATTAATGATTGCATGAGCAACATATTATTTTCTCCAATATGAATGTTAACCATTCAGCTGGTCTGCATCCTCTTAGTCAGTAGGAATGGGAATTTAATGCTGGTGATAAGTAGGTCCCAAAAATGAATGTATAAAAAATGAGGTGACCATTGTACATGAGATCCCATGCACCAGATAATGTTGGAGATATAGAAAGATCTACAAAATCTGTTTTCCTCTCTGACAAACAGCTTTGTTGTGAGAAGACAGTAATAAGACCTGATTGAACATTTACAGCAGGCATAGAGTCCAGCCTGTCCAGGTAACATTTCTCCCTCAAGAACACTGCTCAGTCTGTTTAGAATAGTACCAGATGTCTGGAATAAGGTTAGATACATGGACACTTATGAAAGTTTGGCCTGTCCTTTTATCCCATGTGTCCAATTTTATTTATGAAACAGCATTTCTTAAAAGGGCAATGTATACTTCGTCCTATGTGTGAAAGGAGGCAAAGATAGTGTGCTTTTTATTTGTTTTACTTATTCTTGGTCTTTTACACATATCTATCTCTGACTCAATTACCAGTCAAGAAGCAATTGGATTATAGTCAACTTGTAGTCAACAGGTATAGTCAACAAGTTGAAGCAAGAGGCAAAGTGAAGAAGTAAAGGCATCTCGGAGTGAAGCCATTTTTTAAAACTGATCAGGGCACAGAAGCTAGACTGCGCAGGTGCGTGATGTAGCGCACCAAAGGTTTAAAAAAAAAGATCGCCAAATTATGAACACTACGGCATTCATCGTCGTAGCGGCCATTGTCGGAGTGGACTGATTCAGAGTGGGATGGCTTTGGCGTGAACAGGCAGAGGCAAAGGTAGGTTCTGGTAAGTTTTGTTTTGTTTGTTTAGAGTAGAGAGAATGCCAGGCAGGATGTTTGAATGCTCCTCTTGCAGAATGTGAGAAGTCAGGGAGACCTCCTGTCTCCCTGACAATGACACCTACAAGAAGTGCATCCAGCTGCAACTCCTAACAAACTGCGTTAGGGAATTGGAGCAGGAGCTGGATGACCTCCGGATCATTCAGGAGAATGAGCAGTTTATAGATAGTAGCTACAGGGAGGCAGTTACGCCAAAGGAGCAGTGCACAGGTAATTGGGTTACCGTCAGGCGAGGGAAGGGGAAAGGACAGGCAGAGCAGGGTTCCCCTGTGGCCATTTCCCTCAACAACAAGTATATCGATTCAGATACTGTTGGGGTGATGACATACCTTGGACAAGCTGCAGAAACCAGGTCTCTGGCACTGGGTCTGGTTCTGCAGTGCAGAAGGGAGGGGGAGAAGAAGAGGAGAGCGATAGTGATAGGGGACTCAATAGTTAGAGGTACAGACTGGGGGTTCTGTGGTCGTGACAGAGACTCCTGGATGATTTATTGCCTCCCGGGTGCCAGGGTCAGGGATGTCTCTGATCACATGCACAACATTCTGAAATGGGAGGGTGAGCAGCCAGATGTCATGGTACACATCAGTACCAATGATGTAGGAAGAAAGAGTGAGGAGGTCCTGAAGAGTGAGTATAGAGAGCTTGGTAGGAAGTTAAAAAGCAGGACCTCAAGGGTGGTATTCTCAGGATTGCTACTGTGTCATGTGCCAGTGAGGGTAAGAATAGGATGCTCTGGAGGATGAACATGTCACTGAGGAACTGGTGTATGGGGCAGGGTTTCAGATTTCAGGATTATTGGGACCTGTACAAGAGAGACGGGTTACACCTGAACTACAGGGGGACCAATATCCTTGCAGGGAGGTTTGTTAGTGCTATGGGGGGGGGGGGGTTTAAACTAGATTTGCAGGGGGATGGGAACCAAAGTGACAGGGTAGATAGTGGAGTGGGGTGAAAATAAATGATGTTAAAGGTTCATGCAAAGTCACAAATAGAAGGGTTGTGTGTGGTGGTAATAATCTTCTGAGGTGTGTCTATTTCAATGCGAGGAGTATTGTGGGGAAGGCTGATGAGCTGAGGGCGTGGATTGACTCATGGAATTATGATATTGTAGCCATTAATGAAACTTGGCTACAGGAGGGGCAGGACTGGCAGCTTAAAGTTCCAGGGTTCCGATGTTTCAGACATGATAGAGGCAGAGGAATGAAGGGTGGAGGAGTGGCATTGCTAGTCAGGGAAAATGTTACAATGCTCAGGCAGGACAGATTAGAGGGCTTGTCTACCGAGACCATATGGGTGGAGCTGAGAAGCAGGAAAAGTATGACCACATTAAAGGGGTTGTATTATAGATCACTCAATAGTAAGCGAGAATTGGAGGAGCAAATCTGCAGAGAGATAGCAGACAACTGCAGGAAACATAAAGATGTGATAGTAGGGGATTTTAATTTTCTGCATATTGATTGGAACTCCCATACTGTTAAAGGTCTAGATGGGTTAGAGTTTGTAAAATGTGTTCAGGAAAGTTTTCTAAATCAATATATAAAGGTGCCGACTAGAGAGGATGCAATATTAGATCTTCAATTAGAAAACGAGTTAGGCCAGGTGACGGAAGTGTGTGTAGGGGAACATTTTGGTTCCACTGATCATAACACTATTAGTTTCAACTTGATCATAGATAAAGATAGATCTGGTCCTCGGGTTGAGGTTCTAAACTGGAAAAAGGCCAAATCTGAAGAAATGAAAAAGGATCTAAAAAGCGTGGATTGGGACAGGTTGTTCTCTGGCAAGGATGTTGTTGGTAAGTGGGAGGCCTTCAAAGGAGAAATTTTGAGAGCGCAGAGTTTGTATGTTCATGTCCGGATTACAGGTAAAGTGAATAAGAATAAGGAACCTTGGTTCTCTAAGGATATTGGAACTCTGATAAAGAAGAAGAGAGATGTATGACATGTATAGGAAACAGGGAGCAAATAAGGTACTTGAGGAGTATAAAATGTGCAAAAAACACTTAAGAAAGAAATCAGGAGGGCTAAAAGAAGACATGAGGTAGCTTTGGCAGTCAAGGTGAAGGATAATCCAAAGAGCTTCTACAGGTATATTAAGAGCAAAAAGATAGTAAGGGATAAAATTGGTCCTCTTGAAGATCAGAGTGGTTGGCTATGTATGGAACCAAAAGAAATGGGAGAGATCTTAAATGGGTTTTTTGCATCTGTATTTACTAAGGAAACTGGCATGGAGTCAATGGAAATGAGGCAAACAAGTAGTGAGGTCATGGAACCTATACAGATTGAAGAGGAGGAGGTGCTTGCTATCTTGAGGCAAATCAGAGTAGATAAATCCCCAGGACCTGACAGGGTATTCCCTTGGACCTTGAAGGAGCCTAGTGTTGAAATTGCAGGGGCTCTGGCAGATATATTTAAAATGTTGGTATCTACAGGTGAGGTGCCCGAGGATTGGAGGATAGCTCATGTTGTTCTGTTGTTTAAAAAGGCTCAAAAAGTAATCCGGGAAATTATAGGCCAGTAAGTTTGACGTCTGTAGTAGGTAAATTTTTGGAAGGAGTACTAAGAGATAGAATCTACAAGTATTTAGATGGACAAGGACTTATTAGGGAGAGTCAACACGGCTTTATGCGTGGTAGGATATGTTTAACAAATCGATTAGAGTTTTTTGAGGAGGTTACCAGGAAAGTGGATGAAGGGAAGGCAGTGGATGTTGTCTACATGGACTTTAGTAAGGCCTTTGACAAGGTCCCGCATGGGAGGTTAGTTAGGAAGATTCAGTCACTAGGTATACATGGTAAGGTAGTAAATTGGATTAGACATTCGCTCAGTGGGAGAAGCCAGAGAGTGGTAGTGGAGGATTGCTACTCTGAGTGGAGGCCTATGACTAGTGGTGTGCCACAAGGATCAGTGCTGGGTCCATTGTTATTTGTCATCTATATCAATGATCTGGATGATAATATGGTAAATTGGATCAGCAAATTTGCTGATGATACAAAGATTGTTGTGGACAGTGAGGAAGGTTTTCAAAGCTTGCAGAGGGATCTGGACCAGCTGGAAAAATGGGCTGAAAAATGGCATATGGAGTTTAATACAGACAAGTGTGAGGTATTGCACTTTGGAAGGACAAACCAAGGTAGAACATACAAGGTCAATGGTAGGACACTGAAGAGTGCAGTAGAACAGAGGGATCTAGGTATACAGATACAAAATTTCCTAAGAGTGGCGTCACAGGTAGATAGGGTAGTAAAGAGAACTTTTGGTACATTGGCCTTTATAAATCAATGTATTGAGTATAAGAGTTGGAATGTTATGTTGAGGTTGTATAAGGCATTGGTGAGGCTGAATTTGGAGTATTGCATGCAGTTTTGGTCACCGAATTACAGGAAGGATATTAATAAGGTTGAAAGAGTGCAGAGAAGGTTTACAAGGATGTTGCCAGGACTTGAGAAACTGAGTTACAGAGGAAGGTTGAATAGGTTAGGACTTTATTCCCTGGAGCGTAGAAGAATAAGGGGAGATTTGATAGAGGTATATAAAATTATGATGGGTATAGATAGAGTGAATGCAAGCAGGCTTTTTCCACTGAGGCTAGGGGAGAAAAAAACCAGAGGACATGAGTTAGGGGTGAAGGGGGAAAAGTTTAAAGAGAACATTGGGGGGGGGGCTTCTTCACACAGAGAGTGGTGGGAGTGTGGAATGAGCTGCCAGATGAAGTTGTAAATGCGGGCTCACTTTTAACATTTAAGAAAAACTTGGACAGGTACATGGATGAGAGGTGTATGGAGAGATATGGTCCAGATGCAGGTCAGTGGGACCAGGCAGAAAAATGGTTTGGCACAGCCAAGAAGGGCCAAAAGGCCTGTTTCTGTGCTGTAATGTTTTATGGTTCTATGGTTGTAGAATAGGAACATGATTCACCAGTCAGAACAATGGTGTTTAGAAATTCAAACTTAATTTTTCTGATTAAGAGTGCTGACCAGGAGTGCTAACTAACCAGTTAGTTAGGCAGGCATGTTATCTCATCAGAGTGAAGCAGAGCTGGAAGCTGGTGCAAAATGGTTAACTCATGAAGGTGGTCCTGCCAATCACCTGACATCAACTTTAGTATATTGAATTTGTATTCAGTCAAGTGCACAACTGGAAGCTGGCATGATGAAATGTTAAGAATGTTGTCACATCTCTTTCAAAACGTACAGCTGCTCATCATAGTCCCAACAGCTGCGCTGTTTGTATCACAATACAGCAGCTTTATTGCAATTGTTTGCCAACATGTTAGTATTGCAGTTATATCTCATAACTCATGTTGGATATGTAATCCTAACTTGATATGGGGACTGAGATTGTAACATGTTATTTAAAATATTAAAAAGACAATGATTTTTGACACTTTATTGTAAGTATGACTGCAAATCAATTTTATATTGTGACTACAGTTTATCACTCATGTTCAAAACTGATAAAAATAACTCATTATAATTTTATTTCAGTGCACAACTCCTTCTTAGCAGTGGGTAGAGATAGGCATGATAACAAAATAATACAATTAATCACATTCTATTATTAAGTCATTTTAGGGCAGTTTCCCAATGAAGTGGTTGCACTATTCCTCCTTTTTGGAGTACACCTCAGTATGAGTTAACTAATTCCTTATCAAGTTCAAGTTTATTGTCATTCAACTGTACACAAGTATACTGCCAAATGAATCAGCGTTCCTCGGGATGAAGGTGCACAACACAATATGTATGACTCACACACATAACACAGATATATGCAAGGAGAGCCTTGATTAAAGATAGGCCCATTTGGATAAGCAGGGCAGCATTGGGAGGATCATGCTTTTTGATTTCTCAAGTGCCTTCAACACCGTACAGTCCTCATAGCCGGGGGAAAAGCTCTGTTCAGTGCAGGTTGGGACTTTCACTGTACCCTGGATAATGGACTACCTGACTGGAAGACCACAGTTTGTGCAGCTTCAGAGCTGTGGCTAATAGCAGCACTGGGGCCCCAAAGGGGACTGTATTGGCTCCGTTCCTGTTTACCCTGTATACCTCAGACTTTAGATACAACATTGTGTTGTGTCGTCTGCAGAAACTGCCCGGCCATCCTGCACAGGTGGGGCATGGCAAACACTCCAGCATGCCAACTGTGCCAGAAGAGGGGCACTTTGGAGCATATCCTCAGATGGTGCCCGAAGGCGTTGGGGGAAGGATGATACTGCTGGTGCCATGACCAAGTCCTAAGGTCTATGGTGGACGCAATCAGCACAGCGATTCAAGACAGCAAAAATCAGCACGCTCCCAAACAGTCCATCACCTTTATTAGAGCGGGGGAGAAGGCTCAACATTGGCCTAGCTCCTCGCCACTGCACGAGGCTGGCAGCTCCAAGTCGACCTAGGGAGGCAGCTTAAGTTCCTAGAGATCATCACAGCTATTCCGCTCCGCCTGGACATGGTGTTAATATCCGAGTCTACAAAGCAAGTGGTCCTGCTGGAACTTACTGCCCCCTGGGAAGACCGGATTGAAGAGGACAACGAGCGCAAAAGGGCTAGATACACAGATGTTGTTGCAGAATGCTAGAGCAATGGCTGGAGAGCTCGCTGTGAGCCAGTCGAAGCTGGGTGCCGGAGCTTTGCTGGCTATTCATTACAGCGGACTCTTAAACTCCTTGGAATAAAAGGACTGCAGTGCAGAAGAGCCACTGAACATTCTGGAGGCTGCTGAAAAGGCCTCGCAGTGGCTGTGGATCCGGAGGGGGGATCCGTGGATTAGTGCGCCACTTGTGCACAAGTCAGGGGCTGATCACCCCCGGCAGGGTCACCCAGGCGAGGGTGTCTGATGATTAAAGACCCGAAACATCCTATGACTCTGGGTTCATCACTGAAGACGTGTCCAAGTAGCAACAGAAGGAATATTTGACTGATAGCCAGGTTCACAGATATGACTGTTTCATTACCACAATTGTTTGCTTTAACCAACAAAACGTGGAAGCACCTTCACAAGCTCCCAAAGCCCTCAACAACCCTGTGTCTGAGGCCAAAGTGAGAGCATTCGTCAAGAGTATAAACCAATGGAAACCACCTGACCCAGACAGTGTAACAGACCGAGCTTTGAAGATCTGTGCTAATCAACTGGCTGGAATGTGTACTGACATCTTTAACCTCTTGTTTTGGCAGTCTGAGGTATCCACCTGCTTCAAGAATGTGGTAATCTATCTCAATAACTATTGTCCAGTAGCACTTACATCACATTGGTCATGAAACATATCGATGCCTGCCTGAGGAGTGTCTTGGATCAGTTCTAATTTGC
The DNA here is from genome assembly GCF_048418815.1 of Hemitrygon akajei. NCBI lineage: Eukaryota > Metazoa > Chordata > Chondrichthyes > Myliobatiformes > Dasyatidae > Hemitrygon > Hemitrygon akajei. Next base: position 146,917,961 of record NC_133133.1, on the reverse strand, counting down.
CTACCATCACAACAGGTCAGCAGCAGATGCCATTCATTGGCTCTTCACTCAGCCCTGGGACATCTAGACAGTGAACATGCATACGTCAGGGTGGTTTTCATCGACTATAACTCAGCATTCAACATCGTCATCCCTCGAAAATAATCAGTAGCCCTCAAGACCTTGGCATCGATACCACCTTATGCAACTGGATCTTCGATTTTCTCATTTGCGGATCTCAGTCAGTTCAGATCTGACAACAGTCAGTTCATGATCACCATCAGTGCAGGTGCACCACAAGGCTGTGTGCTTATCCCCCTGCTCTTCTCACTTTATATTTAAGACTGTGAGGCTGAGTACAGCTCCAATGCCATATTTAAGGTTGCTGATGATACCACAGTTGTTGTCCGAATCAAAGGTGGTGACGAATCAGCATATGGTGGAGATTGAATATTTCACTGAGTGGTGCCACACCAGCCTCTCACACAACAACAGCAAAACCAAAGAGATGATTATTGACTACAAGAGAAGGAAACTGGAGAGCCATGTTCCACTACTCATTAGAGGACTGGAAGTGGAGAGGGTCAGTAACTCTCAATTCCTTGGCCTTATCATTTCAGAAGATCTGTCCTGGGATCAGCATGTAAGTGTTATTACAATGAAGGCACAGCAGCACCTCTACTTTCTAAGAAGTTGGCGCAGATTGGCACGTCATCTAAAACTTTGATGATCTTCTACAGATGCACAGTGAAGAATATCCTGACTGGTTTCATCATGGCGTGTTATGAAATCACCAAAACCCAAGAATGGAAAAGTCCACAAAGTGTAGTGGATTTAGCCCAGCCCATCACAGGAACAGTCCTCCCCACCACTGAGCACGTCTACAAGGACTGCTGTCACAAGAAAGCAGCATCCGTCATCAATACCCACCATCCAGGTAACGCTCTCTTCTCGCATCTCCCACTGGGAAGGGATACTGGAGCATTAGATTCAGCACAACCAGGTTCAGGAACAGTTATTACCCTTCAACCATCATGCTCCTGAACCAGTGTGTATAACTTCATTCAGCTCAGCACTGAACTGATTCCACAACCTATGGATTCACTTCCTAGTCTCTATAACTCAGGTTGTCTGTATTATTTATCTGTTATATGTATTTTTTTGTATTTGCACAGTTTGTCTTCTTTGGCCCATTGTTGTTTGTCAGTCTTTGTACGTGTGTATTTTTCATTGTTTCAATTGTACTTCTTTTTCTACTGTGAATGCCCACAAAGAAATGAATCTCAGGGTAGTAAATGGGGATATACTGTATATGTACTTTGATAATCAATTTACATTGAACAAGATATTGTTGATAAGTGGTAGAATAAAGGAAATAATAAACAATAGAGTGGATTTCAGTTAACTGGGACATATTGGGGCCAATACATTTTGGCCCAATTAGGCAGCTATCCCAATTAACATAAGTTTCATATAAATATTTAAAAAGCTATAAAAAGGCAAACTACTAATTATGAGTGCTAATTATGTGTTTAAATTAAATACAGAACAAATTAGAACACTACTAATGCTACTACAGTACTACAAAACAGTGTATTAATTCCTAATAGTTATCTTCCTTTTTCCATCTTTTTATTATCATTATTAATAACAACAAAATAAAATTGATACATAGATAATGGGATTACAAACGTACATAATTCAACTAACTATAAAAGATTACAAGAACAATGATTACAGTATAAATAAGTATTCCCACATCATAAATGATACAATATACAAATAGACAAGGCAAACCTAGGTGTATCATAATATAAAATAAAAAAAGAAAAAGAAAAAAGAAAAAAAATCATTATGCAAAAAACTAATCTAAAAATCTAATAACTAATAGAAGAGAAAAAAAACAAAAAAGAGAGAAAAAGAAAAAATAAAAAAGAGAAAAAAAAGGGCTGTTTATAATATCTCACAAAAATACAAAATCATCAGTGTCGTCAACTCCGATCCTCTTGACATATATGCAATCAAAACTGGAAAATCAAATAGGCCTGGAACATGGTCCTATTACATCATATGAAAATATTGAATAAATGGTCTCCATATCTTTTCAAATTTAGTAGAAGTGTCAAATACACCACTTCTAATTTTTTCTAAATTTAAACATAACATAGTTTGAGAAAACCAATGAAATACAGTAGGAGGATTAATTTCCTTCCAATTCAACAAAATAGATCTTCTAGCCATTAGTGTAAGAAATGCAAACATTCGACAAGCGGAAGAAGATAAATGAAGTGAGTCCATCATTGGTAAACCAAAAATTGCGGTAATAGGATGGGGTTGTAAATCAATATTCAATACCGCAGAGATAATATCAAAAATATCTTTCCAATATTTTTTCAATAGCGGACACGACCAGAACATTTGAGTTAAAGACGCTATTTCAGATTGACATCTATCACAAATAGGATTTATATAGGAATAAAAATGAGCCAATTTATCCTTGGACATATGAGCTCTGTGTACAACCTTAAACTGTATTAATGAATGTTTAGCACATATAGATGATGTATTAACTAACTGAAGAATTTTATCCCAATTCTCAATAGGAATAATAATGTTGAGCTCTCTTTTCCAATCATTTTTTGTCTTATAAAGGGGCTCTGAACGTATCTTCATAATTATGTTATAAAGTTTTGATATAAGCCCTTTCTGAAAAGGGTTTAATTCAAACAAATTCTCCAAAATTCCTGAAGACACAAAGTTTGGAAAAGTAGGAAGTACAGTATTTAAAAAATTCCTAATAGTTATCAATGGAGAAATTCATGCAGTGCATGCTGCCATGTATGAGGTGTTCTTTGAAGTATAGCACCTCTGATGGAGAGGCTTATCATGTCCTTTCTGGGGCAGCTCACTCACTATCAGTTCCCCACTGGACAGTCAGCTCTCATCTTTGGTTCCAAGTAGCTGTTTAATGCAACAGCAGCTGCACCCCAGTACATTGCATCAACAGGTGGACTAAAGCAGGTGAGGGTAGTTGGCAGGCCTCATACTGTGGTGAAACAGAGACATGCCTGTCCTAGCATGTGAAGTCAGCTCTGGTGGACTAGGCGGATGGGATCCACAGTGAGATCCAACAGCCAAGAAGGCAGTTGTGCAATATTTCATGGAGAATGAAGGCCATGACAAGGCACAGAAGAAGCCATGGTTATCCACTGCAACCAAGGAAGACCCCAATTTGTGACAATTAATCGTACTATTGGATCCGGGCCTCCGAGGTAAAGAGAGTGGAACTGTCCCAGTGAAACAGAGTTTCCACTTTAAAAACTCTCCTGCACAGGTCTCACTATCATCAATCACTTTTTATCAGGACAAAAGTCACTGCTTTTTGAACCCAACACATACAACTGACACTATTTAAAAACTGTTCGCTCTACGCACAGTTTAGTGTCTAATGGTAAAAAAGTTTACATGACTGATGCCAGTTAGAAACTGTTCAGCAACAATCTTCAGTCCCAATTAAGTGGCATAATGTCCCAAATAAATGAAGGGAATTCTAGCTATTTTCTTGATTAGCTTTTGTTCTTTAAGAGTTGACCTAAATAAGTGACTGTCCCAATTAATAGATGGACCAATTAACCAAAATCTACTGTACATATAAAGAGAGAATATTGTTTTTATTTGCATATTTGCATATGTCCTTCCAGATGCTCAGCTCAGTCAAGGTTCCCTGCATGTATGTCACTGATTATCTACCATGGTTTCAGTTTTTTTGAGCTTCAGTAATACTTACAAATTGTCGATGTATATGACACTTTCAAGTAAAATTTTCCATATAGACTTGATTAAATCTATCATTTGTACTGAGTTACTTGATCACATATAAGATGCTCTCTTTAGAACCCTGAATTAAGAAGGAGAAAAGTAGCCAGGATATTGAACATCATCAGTAAATTTCTTATAAAATGGATTCCAATTGTCGATCTGCGAATGAAAGCAATATTTTATTTGATGGGGAATAATATTATCAAAATGTGTTTTAATATTTTTCTTCTCTATTCTGCAGTATGATTATTACAATTCTGTGTTGATCAATGAGGTAGATGAAAATGGCAACTATGTGGAACTAGGAAATCAGTTTATTTTGGAAGAAAATGAGCATTTCAATAATTTGCCAGTGAACACCTCGCTTAGCAACATACAAGTTCCAACTAATGTATATAACAAAGGTAAAAAAAACAATTTGTTCCTTATTGTGTTCATTATCTTTTATCTTCTCATGTCATCTTATTTTTGATCATTTTTGCTCTTCCTGAAAATTGCTGCTGCCTTAGGGTTGCTGTCATCCCTTTTCCTCTATAATCTTTCTAGGATCTATTGAAAGGGCCTCTAGTAGTATTGTGGCCATCGCAAAACCTTAGGCATCAAATTTGGAATTGCCTCTGGAAGGCTAGTTGATCTTCAGAAATTATATTCCGAGAGAGCTAATTTTAGATGAGCCTTGGGCTTTTAGTGTACACCCCATAGGATTTACCATTTTCAAAATGTAACCAATTTCTGACTGAGTAATGCAGAAAAGGAAATATCTCAATAATCATCAATACCTTCAGTTATTAATGTAACCTTCAAATGAACATCTTGAAAATTCCACGAAACTTGTGGCAGAAGTTATTTGTTTGCTACACAAAAACTGCACATTATATAAGGTGCAGTTTTAGTATACAATTAAATAACTTTTCAAAGATATATTTTATAAATGTGTTAGCAGCATCTAGTGGCAGGCCATTAACATTGTTGCTCTTTTTGAATGTTAATAGACTTGTCAAAGGTTAATAGATGTCTCTCCAAATTTTATGATTTGGATGCTATTTAATCAGATTGGCCAAATGTACATTTCAACAAGTGCTTGAACTGACATTGTTTCTTGGTTATGAATATTTGCTGTAATATTCAAGGACTGTTATTTCTGTGAAACAAAACCTGATTTGTCATGTTACTGTAGTTCAATATGGTCTATTTTTTAATTAAAGGTCTTTAGAGTTAGAATCCTGATCATTGTATAATCTAAAGCAAGATTTGAACCAAGTATCTGTCAAGAAACATATACATTTTATTGTGCAACTATCATATTGAGGGATTGTTTCTGATAATAAATAATGCTAAAAATACAAAATCAGATTGCAACAAAAAATTCCTTTGACAAGTATCTTTGAGAGCTGCATCATATATATATAGGGTTTGAACTCATCTATACTTTTGGGAAAAAAAAGATATAGATTACCTATATCATCCCATCTTAATGTCCTGTAGTAGTTTTTATACAACAGTTATTGAATTTTAAACAGAAAGATAAAATAGCACAGATTAGTTGTTCATTATTGCAGCATTCCTACTTCACTGGAGGAATTTCTGCAATTCTTTTGAGTCATGTAATGGAATTTTCTGTGGAAGTGAAGAGTTACTGAAGTCTGTTAAGCTTGGCTTTAAAGGGAAAACTTGTTATAATCATACCCACATTGTATGGAAGCAGTAATAATAACATTTAATTATCATAGCAACTTTAGTGAGAATGATCCAGGTTAATTCTTGACGCAATAATGCAACAGTGCAGAATTAATCATAATCTTAAGTTATCTTATTTCAATAGATCCTAACATTTTGAATGGAGTTTATTGGTCAGAAGCATTAAATACAGTCTTTTATGAAAACTTCATGCAAGACCCAACTCTCACCTGGCAATACTTTGGAAGTTCCACTGGTTTCTTTCGACTTTACCCAGGTAAATATTTAAGTTTCTACAGAAGAAGAGTGTTAATATTTTTGAATGGAATTATTTCCCCAAAGTACTGGAAGGTTTGTATTCAAACATGATGTTTCCCTGATGATTATTCTCATGTTATGTGATATATAGTGAAGAAAAGCTGCAGCAAGAAAATAGATTAATCAAATAGCCCCAGATGAGAGTAGAACCAGTCCATCAGGATGTATTGATGGGCACACTGTCTGCGCTTTCCTTTTTCATCGATTGCATTTCAGTAACAAAGCCTGAGGGCAGCTTCTCTTGCTCCTGCTGTTAGACCTGCAACTGAGATCCATAATCCAAAGGCAAGGAAAAATCTCAACATCTATTCTGGGGCTAACTTTTATTACTTTGACCAATTGACTGTGTATTCCTCTGCCAGGAAAGGCACCAGCTCTTGTTTTATCATGCCAGATCTATGTATACATTTTATTAGTGTTCCTGAACAGATGACTGAGAGGGTTACCAAGTACGTAGAAACTGCTGGATTCTCCCTAGTTAATTTGTATCCCTCGGGAATTGTCTGCCCAAAGCGTAATCGCTGCTTTTAAAGAAATCACAAAAACTTTAATGCCTTAAATATGAAACCCATTTGTAATAACTGGCTTGCTCCTGGCAAACAAATTGATAAATAAAACCATAAATAACTGGAATGAAATTAATGAGCAACAGTTGTTTAGTGTCTGAGAGAAAATGATGCTTTCAACATGCCATCATAAATGGAAATTTTTGGAAATTTCAGCTAATTAGAATTAATGTACTCTCACTATCAGCATATCATCAGTCTCTTTAAATCTTTAGTTTTCCTGGCTAGTTATTTATTTATCTGTTCTTTGTTTATCACGGTGAGTTAACACATTTCATATGTTGATATGCAATCAGTCTATAGACTCTATCACTATTCCACCTGTCAGTCTTCATTGTGGTAAAAATCAATATAGGTCTAATGCTTATAAGTACTTTTATCTGTAGCTAGAATGCTGAAATAATTTGTTTGCCTTATAGCCAAGTGCTGATGTACCTCAATCCTTCCAACTTCTACATCTCCACTCTCAATCCTCTGTGCTTTCCATGTACAAATTCTTTATTTTTGCCATGCAATGACAAAAAGTTCTGAATTGTGATAGTATTTTCTTGTATAAGATGGCAAACAGAAACCATATCTACTCTTGACTGAGCTATTTTGAAGAAAAGCATACAAGTTATCCCTGGTCAAGTCAAACAGCATCTTGGATTTGGTTATTTAGTTGTTAACATAATGGACTAAATCATGAAGAACCAGACAAGAATATGGTGTCTGCCCATCTGTACTCTTCTTGAACGCAGTTCATTGTGGTCAAAAGAGCTTGAACTGTCATTAAATATTTCTGACAGGGATGTTTAAAAACTGTTAAAATAGATTTAAATAATTAAAATAAAGATGTAATTAAGACTCCTAAGTATTAACAAATAATAAAGAACATTAAAATGAAATAATAGTTTAACAGAACTCCAGTATTAAGCTGAGGGCTTCCACAAGATGTTCAATGTTCCTTTTTCTACAATAATGAGTCCTGCAGCTGACTGGGAGGACAAATGCACCAGCATTTGGGAGTTTGCGAATATACTGGTTGCCACATTATTCAAGTTGCCATAGTGACACCACTTCAAAAGTACACAATTTGCTGCAAAGCACTTATTCTGAGGTTGTAAAAGTACTTTATGAATGCCCATGGATTTATTTGCAACCCCTTGCATTAGATACCTTAGGTCTGCTGAATGCAAGGGCTAGGGTTAATGGTGAGAAGCGAGAGTATTTGTCAGTACTTCAAGAAGAACTGATTGCTATTCAGAAATATACATTACTGTAATTAGTAGTATTCACTTTGATGGACTTGAGCTCTATTCTATTGTGAACAGCTACTTTATAAATTTCTTATATAGGAATAGAATTTTTATTTATTAAACTTATCCATGCTTTACTTCTAAATCAAAAGGTGGGCCTAAAACATTTTACAGTGCTTGAAAATGGTGAACCTCAATCAGCCTAATTAGGAGCTGCAGTATAGAAATTTCTATGCATTCATGACATACAAGTTATTAGCTATGTAAATAGCATCTTGTTAGGTTCATTGGCACTGTTACACTCATGACATACAGGTAGTGTCTTGCTGTCTGCGCAATATCCTGCTTTGGTTGCAGTTCTTAAAGTGTCGTTTTAAATGGGAATAATGGAGCAGCTTCAAGTGATCTAATGCTAAGATTACTAGGATAGATGTGGGAATGAGAACCCCAGCTCTCTTACTCTTGAATGGACATTGTAGATGAGATGTGCATTCCTAAAGAAAGTGGCTTCTTTCACAAAGTCCTGAGAGCTCTGGTCATTAGCGCATTTGAGCTGAATTCTTCATTATCTCTGTGGACTCTGTCTATACTTCTCACTGCCTCAGTATGGAAACAAGCTTTTTCACTGAATTTGGTAAGTGTGACAATAATAAACCAATACCAATACCAATGCCAATCTTCTGTAGGAGATCCACTAATATTGGTGAAGCTCAAATTAGTATAGTTAAAGAGCACTTAAGCAGATGTGCCTTCTTCTATGAGGACCGGGTTTCCTGCTTGCAAATCACATTATTTCACAGATCTGTTTTTATACTCTATTGTTGCAACAGTACGTTCAATTTAAATAGCACATTGATATCGCTATTATGTGCCTTGTGTTCTTTATATATAGATATGTAACATTTTTGGAATTATGCACCTCGAAGATGTATAAAGCACTTTTTATACTAGGAAGTTTCAGTTGCCTTTCGTGAACAGTTTTACTCGTCAGTTGTATGTAGTTTATGAGTAACATACAGTATATTGCATGATTGATTTTCAGAGTAGTGTTCAGAGAAATACTTAATTATCCATGCATTTCAGAAAATGCACTTAACTGTGCTGACTTATTGTGATTAATAGTATTATTTTCAAATTGCAAGGAGGTAAAACTCTATCGATATGCCATTCAGAACCACAATCACCACCTTCCACATGACCTCTCCTGCTTCATGTATTTGTCATGTCCTTTGTATTTGAACCAATGACAAAATTCTATTCTTTGTAACATGTGGTAGCATTACCCCTACAATAACTTCTGAAAAGTTAAAAATATCTTTCCATTTTAAGCTCTAACCAGTACATCTTTTTTTCAAGGGGAATGGAAGATAAGAAAAAATGGAATTTTGGTACAGTTTTAGAATCTGGACTCCAATGGCACCAAGCCTAGAGTACCATAAATCTTTTAAATTGAAAGGAAAGATATATTTGTTCCACCACATAGACCACAATGTACGTTCACTACATTGAATTCTGAGATAGAAAAGTTATCCTATGAGGACACATACTGTAGAATGAGCGTAAATTCATGGAGTGAATACATGGGAAGCAAAATTGTTGAAACATAATATTTTTTAGTGCTTTGACAAGATGATGCAGTAGCCAGAGAGTCTGGAACTGGGTGTCATTGTCTTAAGATAAAGAGTCAACCATTTAGGCCTGTGAAGAATCATTTACCAGTAAATCCATAGGGAAAGTGTAAATACAATTTTGTGTTTGTGTTTGCATTTTCCCTATGGATTTAGGGAAGATAGTTATACAATTGTACAAAAAGACAGTTGTACAAATTCAACATTATGCTCAAAGTAGGCTTATGGAGGGAGGGGGGAAGAGCTGATGATAGACATTCCTACTACTCCTTCTTGTGTTCTCCTTGTCCTCCTTCCTCCTGCCCATGGAAAAGACTGCTGTTACTCTTCAGCCAGTAATAGCGAAATGAACCTAACCCAGAATTCTCATTGAGCTGGCTGTATCAAATTTCAATATGCACAACCTTATTTGCTGCACTTGCTAGCACTTCTAAAGGCTGATTTATACTTTTGTGCCGCATCTACGCCATAGGTATCGCGTACCCTACGCTGTAGAGTGACGTGCACCTCCCCAAAAAAGTAACTAACGTGTCGTGGTGATGCAGACTGCAACAACTGTGATTGGTCCACTTGGTAGCATTGCATTTCCTCCTACGCATTTCCGGTTGCTTCTTCTCTGCCGTGTCTGTACACCGAAGCGAAATAGATGAACCAGATCATCAAATCTACCTTCCGACATGCGAAAATATTTGAAATGCATTTTCTTGTCCATGTCTTTCACGAAGAAACTCAACACAGTGGCATAGAAACCCCACCGCCAACTAGCGTTTTGGCGCACACCAACACATACTCACTACGGCATAGAGCGACGCCAAAGTGAAAATCAGGGCTACGGCATAGGCTGTGGCGTAGCCCGTACACACAAATCAGCCTTAAATGCTGCATCAGTTAACTTGGGTAGTTACTAATCTGTCTCCTGATCATTGAAAGTTGATAAAGTGGAGTCATTTTTTTCTGATAGCTGACATAGATTATATTATTATATAATACTTTGTGAAGTATATGAACTTGTTTCCATTGTTGCATTTAATAATCCTGGTCAATAAGTAGCTTTTTACTTGAGAAAGGATATGGATTTTGATTTAGTATCACATGGGATAGGTAGAATCTCCCAATATACCAAGGAAGCATAACATATTTGGAAAAAAAGTGAATCAAGGATGTATTTTCATTACGTAACATGCTTGATATAATTGTAGGCTAAATGGGCTAATAAGAACACAAGAAAGTGGAGCAGGAGTAAGTCCATCAGCCCCCCAAACCGCCTTTGAGCATAATACACTCTTTGAATTGCATTGTATGCTTGGCCATGAGTCTGGAATGAGACTCTAATTGGGTCCTACTGACTGAGTCACAACTCGTGTCATGTTGTTGCATGCCAGTCAATAATCATGTTTTTACCCACTTCTACAGGTATAAAATGGAAGCCAGATGGAAATGGAGTCATTTCTTTTGACTGCAGGAACAGAGGCTGGTAGGAAATATATGTAATTTATAGTGATACATTAGCAAGATTCAAGAGTGAGTTGCATTTGAGATTGTTTGGATGTCTGTCTCAATTGAAAGTAAAAGTGAAATTAGTCTAGTTCTCATTGAATGAATATATGTGAAGCTGTCCTCTGCTTCATTTTGTGCCATCACCTGAATTAACCAAACTATTGTCTGAAGACACCAGTGCAGATTTTCTAATCAAGGTCATGAATGAAAAGTGGGAGAATCTTGGTGTAAAATAACCTTTTTCCTTTTGGGTTATGTGTAATTTACTGTAGTAAGAAATGTGGTATTGGTAGTCATAGAGTCTTACAGCTCAGAACCATGCCATACAGGCTCATTCTGTCCTTACTTACCTACCATTAAATGCCCATGCACACTAATCCTATTTACCAGCACTCAATCTATAGAGTTTATATTATAGGTATTTGTATAATTTAAGCATTAAGTCATCTGGCTTGCTATTTTCTAATATTTAGCTATGCATTAACTTTATTCATTATAGTGCTTATATGCATTGAACGTCCTTTGCTGAAAGGTAATTGTAAATATCTACTAGTCCATGGAAAGGACGTATTAGTTCTAATCTATTTTGTTCAAGGTATCCCGAATTCTCCTAGAGAGTGTTCTGAAAATGTCTTGCAGTTTTCTGTATCCACGCTTCACATCTACATACAAAGTTGAAGCCATCTTGAATTGGCAAATAATTAGTAAGTGTAAAGATGCCTAATCTAAGGAAGGCTAAGACTGCATATGCACTGACATAGTTGAGATAAATGTATGCCTGGAAGTGGGCAATTAAAAATTCAGAAATAAATGAACAATGAAAAATCTACAGTGATATAAATCTGAAATAAAAGCAGAAAATATTGAAAACAATCCGGCATGCTTTGTGACAAGAGAAGGTGTTAAAGATTCAAAAGTTGTAGTATCCCCCAAATCTCTCTAAAATTCTTACATTATTGTTGTTCTCTTTAATCTTTATGACTTTTTCCATACCTTGAGGCCATACATGAGACAAGAAACTGGCTGATCCCTAAAATATTGGCTGGGGATCATGGTACACATTGGATTAGATTAGATTAGTTTATTGTGATATACACCAGGATGCAATAAAATTTTTGCTTGTATGAAGCTACCAGAGTAAACAGTATACATTGTAATGATAAATACAACAATAAATATAGCGATAAGCACAAAACAGCAGAGTGATGGAGTTTGATACTTAGGAGTACAGACTGGCTACAAACGAGAGACGTGTTAATTCCCAGATGCTAGGGTCAAAGATGCAATGGGAGCAGCTGCACAACATTCTGGGGGAGAGGGCTAGCAGCAAGAATAGTATCAGTGAAATAGCAAGAAAGAAGAATAAATTATAGCAAGCAGATTGCAAGGTGCACGGTGCACAGAAAGAAATTTAATAAAGGGATCCTAAATGTACTTAATTCAAAATTACAACTGGCACCAGTGAGTACAGATATAAGAATAAGATACAAACACATGACCAGGTCTCAGTTGGATGTCTGGTCCAAACGGATAGAGTCACCAAATAATCAGTAGGAATTAGAAATTTTGTCTAAGTTAATTGAAGTAGTGTGTTAAAGCAATAACTCCTCCTATAAGATGGTGTGCGCACAGTCACAGCAGCATCTCTGGGTCCAACCAGTGGTTTAATTGTTCATCCTTTACTTCCTTTTACATTTGCAAGACACTGCTGTATAATAAGAACGTCACGTACTATAGTTCTAGTGAGTTGCCGGATGGCGTTGGAGCTGGACTGTGTTGTCACCCAGACTTGCTGTGCAGCGTTGTTGTGCGGAGGCGGTGCACAGTCCAACAAATGGTGCAAATGATTATCTTGGACATTTTCATTGTGATCACAAGACCCTGTTGAACACTGGTAATGTAGAATACCGCAAGTCTGATTCACTGGTTCATTGACCAGACTTTCATCAGGGGAGCTGCATCACCTTGGTTTGTTGTGTGGACCAGGCCCTCATGCTGCGATGTCACCTTTGGCAGCTGTCTAGGAGAGGAGACAGTGTGGGAGAGAGAGCAGAGATCTCTGTAGGAGCGCTGGAATCCGTGCTGGTTTGGGGCCTGGTCCCTCCCATCGGTGCTGCTCTCCAGTGTTCGCTCAGTGGAAGGCAAGTTGGATTGTGCTTGGTTGTGTGGCTGCACTGGCACATGATGGGGAACTGCTGCGTGTTTGTTCTTGCAGAAACATGGCTCCAGGACAACATCCTATGCTGTATCAATCTACAGGCCATGACGTTCAGGGACTTGGGCTATATTTTTTGTGACTATGTTTTTCTGCTATTGTAAATATACATGTTTTATGTACTGTGTGCACTGTTTGACTGTTGGTTCTGTGGTTTGTACCTCAGCCCCAGAGAAACGCTGTTTTATTTGGTTGCATTCACACAAATGGTTGAATGTCAATTAAACTTGAACGTGAATAGGATTGTAATAGTGTGGAATTTTAACTGGGATTGCTTATGTTTGAAGGGTTTAGATGGGGTAAGGTTTTAAGTAAGTGTGTAGGGAGCCTTGCTAGAGGCTGTACTCTCCCTTGTCTCAGTGAATGAGGGCTTGATGGAAGTGACTATGGGGGAGCCCTTTGAGAACAGTAACCATAGTTCAGTAAGTTTCAAGATAGTTATAGAGAAAGATAAAGTTGATCCAAGTGTTAGCTGTGAGGAGGATGCTAAGAGGATGCAGGGTGACTTGGATAGGTTAGGTGAGTGGGCAAATTCATGGCAGATGCAATTTAATGTGGATAAAAGTGAGGTTATCCACTTTGGTTGTAAGAACAGGAGAACAGATTATTATCTGAACAGTGGCCGATTAGGAAAAAGGGAGATGCAACGAGACCTGGGTGTCATTGTACACCAGTCATTGAAGGTGGGCATGCAGGTACAGCAGGCGGTGAAAAAGGCAAATGGTATGTTGGCATTCATAGCAAAAGGATTTGAGTACACGAGCAGGGAGGTTCTACTGCAGTTGTACAAGACCTTGGTGAGACTGCACCTAGAATATTGTGTGCAGTTTTGGTCCCCTAATCTGAGGAAAGACATTCTTGCCATAGGGAGAGTACAGAGAAGGTTCACCAGATTGATTCCTGGGATGGCAGGACTTTCATATGAAGAAAGACTGGATCGACTAGGCTTATACTCATTGGAATTTAGAAGACTGAGGGGGGATCTTATTGAAACGTATAAAATTCTAAAGGGATTGGACAGGCTAGATGCAGGAAGATTGTTTCCAATATTGGGGAGGTCCAGAACGAGGGGTCACAGTTTAAGGATAAAGGGGAAGTCTTTTAGGACCAAGATGAGGAAAAACTTCTTCACACAGAGGGTGGTGAATCTGTGGAATTCTCTGCCACAGGAAACAGTTGAGGCCAGTTCATTGGCTATATTTAAGAGGAAGTTAGATATGGCCCTTGTGGCTAAAGGGATCAGGGGGTATGGAGAGAAAGCAGGTACAGGGTTCTGAGTTGGATGATCAGCCATGATCATACTGAATGGTGGTGCAGGCTTGAAGGGCCGAATGGCCTACTCCTGCACCTATTTTCTATGTTTCTATGTTAATGTTTTAAATTAGGAAAGGGATGATTTTACAATATAAGGGAGGACATGTTGAAGACAGCTGCTAGAGGGAAAATATAAGTGGTGGAGGGGGCTGCTTTTAAGCAAGAAGTTAGTAAGAGCTAAGAGGCTGCTTGTCCCTGTGAAGATAAAAGGCAAAGATGGTAAGATTAGGGAACTTTAGTTATCAAAGGAAATTGAATATTTGAAATAAGAAGGGTTAGGCATTTGATTTCAAGTGAGTCCTTTGAGGTTTATAAGGGATGTAGGAAAGAAAAAGAAATAAATTAGGAAGGCAAAAAGAGGACATGAAATTGCCGTACAAGCAAGATTAAGGAGAATCCTAAAATCTTTTGCAGGTTTTCCCCTGGTTACTAATGCCCGATTTGTGGACAGTCCATCCGCATAAAGATCAGTGAGATGGAAACAATGGATTTGCTGGATTTGCAGTCAGTGGGAATGGACCATTCCTTATGCCTTCTCTGATCATCCCTCCTCCTCCCCAAGCCATAGTAGTTGGGGTCTGAACTAAAGTTAGTTCTCAGACATGGAGACATAGATGTCTGATCTGATGTCATGCCGGCCAAGTTGCCTTCCTGAGATAGATCCATTCTCCTGCACAGACTATACCCTCCCTAATCTTTCCTATCCTTCTGTTGTGATCTTAGATAACCTTTATTACTGTCCACTATCCTATCAATTTTGGTGTCATCTGCAAACATTCTGATCCAAATCATCAATATAGATTACAAACAACAGTGGATCAATCGAACACCGATCCCTGCAACATACTGCTGGTCACAGGTTTCCAATTTAAAATACAACCTTCTACTATTAAATGAAAAGTTACAACCCAAAATGTTGACTACCCACTTTTCTCTACACATGCTGTCTGACATTTTGAGTTCTTCCAGCAGTTGTTTTCTGCCACTTCCACTTTCTGTTTCCTTCCACTTTCTGTTTCCTTCTACCAAGATAATTTTATATCCAGTTGACTAACTTTGGATCTTAAATAATCTAACCTTCTGGACCAGCATATCATGCTGGACCTTGTCAATAACTTTGCTAAAGTACATGTAGACAATGTTTACTACCCTGCCCTCATTAATGCTCTTGATAATTTCTTCAAAACACTTTAATCAAATCTGTGAGACATGACTTTCCATGTACAAAGCTATGTTGAGTTTTCCTAAAGAACCCTTGCATTTTCCAAGTGCAGATTTAGGAAGAGTCCAGTAGAATGTATGCCACCGATGGAAGACTCATTGGCTTATGTTTCCCTGGCTTGTATTTGCAGCCCTTTTTAAATAATGGCAGAACATTAACCACCTTCCAGTCTTTGCCTGTGGCTAACAATGATATAAATATCTCTGCCGGGGCCAAACTTTTTTCTTTCTGGTTTCTTACAATGCTCTAGGACGCAGCTGGTCAGGCCCTGGGGATTTGTTCACTTGTATGCGCTTTAAGACTGCCAACCTTTCCTCTTTTGTAATGTGGGTATAGTCCAATCTGTATTCTCTTTCCTGATTTCCCAGCTTCCGTGACTTCCTCCATGGTTTTTGTGTTCTAATTTCCTTATTTTTCTCTGTGCAGGTATATTCAGGCTGCAACTTCCCCAAAGGATATCATCATACTGTTAGATATCAGTGGCAGTATGAAAGGTCTCAGAATGACAATTGCCAAACATACCATCAATACAATCCTGGATACGCTGGGTGAAAATGATTTTGTCAATATTATTGCTGTAAGTAAAACTCCGGCTGAAGTTGTCTCTGCTTCATTTCTTGAGTTGTTAAAAGCTGTATCATTTCTGTAACCTCACATGAGTTTGCTGTGTTTCTTGTGTTATCTTTAGGATTGGTGATTCCTAATGCACTTGCGGCTGACAATCCTCACTGTATTGTCTGCCAGCTTGAGGGCATCTAAAATGCTAGTGTGAAGTCCTGTAGTATGTATAATTTATTAATCTACATTTATTTCCAGTTAAACAAAGCTCTTTTAAAACTTTCACTGATTGATTCACATATTAGCTGTATGCTCAAACGACACTGGAGAGTTATCGGAGCTGTTGTCATGCTGGAGAGAGGTGAATGGAGAGGAGATGCAGCTGAATTCACATCGTCTGGTCCATCAAATGAACGTTATACTTTCACTAAACCTCTATTCCATCCATATCCTTGCAGGCTACTCTGCAGAGAAAGACCACAGTGAGGCATTTCCTAAAAGTACAAATTGTTTTCCTCTTCTTCCAGTACAATGACTACGTTCATTATGTTGAGCCCTGCTTCAAAGGAACATTAGTGCAGGCTGACAGGGATAACCGAGAGGTGAGCATTAAGGATTTTACCTAGTTCTATTAAGAACTGTGTGAATTGTTGGAAATTTTTGTCAGATCAACTTGTGCAGTAATTATTAAAAGAGTACATAAAATAATGGATGCTTATAAGTCAATTGCTGGCTAGTGTCTCATTTAGGTGTAGCAAGCATGAAGAAGCTAACATATTGAATAAACAGTGTCCAAAGGAAAGATATAACCTGGCATCTAACCTAAATATATTGGCATTTGGATATGTAGTAATAGATTCTGAAGTGAGTTACAGGCTGAAGAAAAGATATAGACCAATGCTTGTTAGCTGAACTTACAAATAACCTAATTCATCTCAAGATGCCCCAGGTTTTCATTTTTTTTTATTTGAGGATACAGCATGGAATAGGCCTCTCCATCTTCCAGCCCTTTGAGACACCCAGCAACCCCAAACAGCCCCAATTTAACCCAAACCTAATTACAGGATAATTTACAATGACCAATTAACCCATCAGTACATCTTTGGACTATGGGAGGAAACCGGAGCTCCTAGAAGAAACACACACATTCCACAGGGAGGATGTACAGAGACTCATTACAGAGGACTCTGGGTTGAACTCACCACTCTGAACTCTGATCCCCTGAGCTGGAATAGCGTCAAGCTAACCACACTACAATATTGTATCATAAGATTCTAATTACTATCAGCTGGTTATGTTGAACTAGCATGCTATTCCATATCCAAACTATATCCTGACTCAAACAACCATATAATTAAATGTTTATGACTAGAACCATGATTGTTAATCTCTTCTGTACTGTCTCTTTACAATCTTTCTGAAGTTATATGACAAATAATGGACAAAAACTTTAGTTGTAGAATGACTTGTGTCTTAAACAGTCTCAAAGAGCTTTCCCTTTATTTGTGAATAATAGAATCCTATATGCCTAACTAAATGCTCTTTCAATATGCCCTCACAAAATGCTGGTGGAACACAGCAGGCCAGGCAGCATCTATAGTGAGAAGTACTGTCGACACTTCGGGCCAAGACCCTTCGTCAGGAAACGGCGACAGTACTTCTCCCTATAGATGCTGCCTGGCCTGCTGTGTTCCACCAGCATTTTGTGTGTGCGTTGTTTGAATTTCCAGCATCTGCAGATTTCCTTGTGTTTGCTCTTCAATATGTCCTACCATGTTTCAGGATTTAAGGGCACATACATCCAGGATTCAGCATTGACCCTTCAGGAATGTCATCATAGGCCATCCTACAATGTGAAAAACACTGTTTATGCTGCTCTATGCATTTGTTTCTTTAAGTCAATTTTTCAATTGGTGCTTTTAATGTTCCTATAATTCCATCCATTTGTGTGGGAAGTTATCAAATAGCTTTTGGAAATCAACCTCCTATGTTACTGATAAAAATCCTATCATTTTAATCATATATGATTTCTTTTTAATGAATTCCTGCTGATTCTATTTAATCACTCAAATTTTTCCAAGTGCCTCTTAATACTTTCCCTGATTATTTTTTCTAAACATTTCCTTGCATCTACTGTAGATTGAATGATTGTTCTCTAGATGCCCCGTACACCCTTTTGAAAAGCAGTGTTATATTTGCCATTTTGCAATTCAATGACAATTTATACAGATTTTCTGGTACTTCCTTCTTCTCACTTTTCACACAAATGTACAGCCACCCTTCTTTTGAAGTTTTGGACAAAATCTTGGCCTTGGTTAATGTGGTGAACTAGATATACCTGTCTGACTGCTCCTGTGGCTCCTCCCACAGACCCCTGCTGACTGCTCCTGTGGCTCCTCCCACAGACCCCCTGCTGACTGCTCCTGTGGCTCCTCCCACAGACCCCCCACTGACTGCTCCTGTGGCTCCTCCCACAGACCCCTGCTGACTGCTCCTGTGGCTCCTCCCACAGACCCCCCCCCGCTGACTGCTCCTGTGGCTCCTCCCACAGACCCCCCGCTGACTGCTCCTGTGGCTCCTCCCACAGACCCCTGCTGACTGCTCCTGTGGCTCCTCCCACAGACCCCCTGCTGACTGCTCCTGTGGCTCCTCCCACAGACCCCCTGCTGACTGCTCCTGTGGCTCCTCCCACAGACCCCCTGCTGACTGCTCCTGTGGCTCCTCCCACAGACCCCCCACTGACTGCTCCTGTGGCTCCTCCCACAGACCCCCCACTGACTGCTCCTGTGACTCCTCCCACAGACCCCTGCTGACTGCTCCTGTGGCTCCTCCCACAGACCCCCCCCCCGCTGACTGCTCCTGTGGCTCCTCCCACAGACCCCCCGCTGACTGCTCCTGTGGCTCCTCCCACAGACCCCTGCTGACTGCTCCTGTGGCTCCTCCCACAGACCCCCTGCTGACTGCTCCTGTGGCTCCTCCCCCCGCTGACTGCTCCTGTGGCTCCTCCCACAGACCCCTGCTGACTGCTCCTGTGGCTCCTCCCACAGACCCCCCGCTGACTGCTCCTGTGGCTCCTCCCACAGACCCCTGCTGACTGCTCCTGTGGCTCCTCCCACAGACCCTGCTGACTGCTCCTGTGGCTCCTCCCACAGACCCCCCACTGACTGCTCCTGTGACTCCTCCCACAGACCCCTGCTGACTGCTCCTGTGGCTCCTCCCACAGACCCCCCCCCGCTGACTGCTCCTGTGGCTCCTCCCACAGACCCCCCCGCTGACTGCTCCTGTGGCTCCTCCCACAGACCCCTGCTGACTGCTCCTGTGGCTCCTCCCACAGACCCCCTGCTGACTGCTCCTGTGGCTCCTCCCACAGACCCCTGCTGACTGCTCCTGTGGCTCCTCCCACAGACCCCTGCTGACTGCTCCTGTGGCTCCTCCCACAGACCCCCTGCTGACTGCTCCTGTGGCTCCTCCCACAGACCCCCTGCTGACTGCTCCTGTGGCTCCTCCCACAGACCCCCCGCTGACTGCTCCTGTGGCTCCTCCCACAGACCCCCTGCTGACTGCTCCTGTGGCTCCTCCCACAGACCCCTGTATAAAGGCGACTGTGGGCTGCTGCTCTCCCTCATTTTCCCCAGGATGTAGTGTTGTTTATTCTTCCAGTCAATAAAAGCCGATATCTCGTTTCCTAAGTCTCAGCGTGAGTTATTGATGGTGCATCAGTTAAGAGAGATATACAGCACTCATTTTATATTCCAGCTGATTATGCCTTTGTGTAATCAACTTCTTTATCTCTAATCTGCCCATCCCTCCACTTACTAGTTTTCCAACTGCATGCTTAGACAGAAAAATAAATATTAAAACATTAAAAATATACAGTAAAGCTGTTGTCTGATTATTTTGAAATCTTCAATGTTTGACATTTGGTTCACCAGGGCCTTGGTTGCTGCATTTCCTCTTAGAACTGGAGCCATTGTTCCTACATTCCCTTTCACACACAAGCCCATGTTCCCATGCATACTCTGGGGCCATACTTCCTGTGCTGCCTTTCACACGCTGGTGCTCCCTTAAAACTTACTTGCTTCTGTTTCTTTAAATTTAGCAAGTTCACTGGAAAATTAATTATTCTACTGCATTGCGGTGCTTTGTTGGTCGCAGTCGACCATGGATATTGTGTCCCAGCTGTCTATGTGATATGCAAGCCAGGGCAGTACGATATGGAAAGCAAGCTGGTGGCCGTGTAGCAGCCTCCCCCCTCTCCACAGTGCTGATGAATGCCAAGGAGAAGCGGAAACCGATAGTTTGGTATCAGCAGTACCGCAAGAGTTGCCAGTCAGCGTTGAACACGACGTAGGACAGCCTTAAGGACCCAGCTCCAGACTTTTCATAGAAACATAGAAAACCCACAGCACAATACAGGCCCTTTGACCGACAATGCTGTGCTGAACATGTACTTACTTTAGAAATTACCCTTAGCCCTCTATTTTTCTAAGCTCCATGTACCTATCCAGGAGTCTCTTAAAAGACCCCATCGTATCCACCTCCACCACCATCACTGGCTGCTTATTCTATGCACTCACCATTGTCTGCGTAAAAAAACTTACCCCTGGCATCTCCTTTGTACCTGCTTCCAAGCACCTTAAAACTGTGCCCTCTTGTGCTAGCCATTTCAGCCCTGGAAAAAAGCCTCTGACTATCCACACGATCAATGCCTCTCCTCATCGTATACGCCTCTATCGGGTCACCTCTCATCCTCTGCCTCTCCAAGGAGAACAGGCTGAGTTCACTCAATTTATTCTCATAAGGTATGCTCCCCAATCCAGGCAACATCCTTGTAAATCTCCTCTACACCCTTTCTATAGTTTCCACATTCTTCCTGTAGTGAGGCAACCAGAACTGAGCACAGTGCTCCAAATGGGGTCTGACCAGGGTCCTAAATAGCTGGAACATTACCTCTTAACTCAACCCCATGGTTGATGAAGGCCAATGCACCGTATGCCTTCTTAACCACATATTCAACCTGCGCAGCAGCTTTGAGTGTCCTATGAACTCAGACCCCAAGATCCCTCTGATCCCCCACACTGCCAAGAGTCTTACCATTAATACTATATTCTGCCATCATATCTGACCTACAAAAATGAACCACCTCACACTTATCTGGGTTGAACTCCATTGCCACTTCTTATCCCAGTTTTGCATCCTATCAATGTCCCACTGTAACCTCTGACAGCCCTCCACACTATCCACAACACCCCCAACCTTTGTGTCATCAGCAAATTTACTAACCCATCCCTCCACTTCCTCATCCAGGCCATTTATAAAAATCACGAAGAGCAGGGATCCCAGAACAGATCCCTGAGGCACACCACTGGTCACCGACCTCCATGCAGAATATGACTCATGTACAACCACTCTGTCTTCTGTGGGCAAGCCAGTTCTGGATTCCATGCTTCCTTACTTTCTCAATAAGCCTTGCATGGGGTACCCTGTCAAATGCCTTGCTGAAATCCATATACACTACATCTACTACTCTACCTTCATCAACGTGTTTAGTCACATCCTCAAAAAATTCAATCAGGCTCATAAGGCATGACCTGCCTTACACAAGGCCATGCTGACTATTCCTAATCATATTATTCCTCTCCAAGTATTCATAAATCCTGCCTCTCAGGATCCTTTCCATAACTTACCAACCACTGAAGTAAGACTCACTGGTCTGTAATTTCCTGGGCTATCTCTACTCCCTTTCTTGAATAAGGGAAAAATACCTGCAACCCTTCAATCCTCTGGAACCTCTCCCATCCCTATTGATGATGCAAAAATCATTGCTAGAGGCTCTGCAATCTCCTCCCTCACCTCCCACAGTAGCCATTCTCGTTCAGTCCCAGGGACTTATCCAACTTGATGCTTTCTAAAAGCTCCACCACATCCTCTTTCTTAAAGTCTATATGCTCAAGCTTTCCAATCTGCTGTGTCATCCCTACAATCACCAAGATCCTTTTCTGTAGTGAATACTGAAGCAAAGTATTCATTAAGTACCTCTGCTATCTCCTCTGGTTCCATACACACATTTCCACTGTCACGCTTGATTGGTCCTATTCTCTCATGTCTTAGCCTCTTGCTCTTCACATACTTGTAGAATGCCCCTTGGGGTTTTCCTTAATCCTGCTCATGGCCCCTTCTGGCTCTCCTAATTTCATTCTTAAGCTTCCTGCTAGCCTTATAATCTTCTAGATCTCTATCATTACCTAGTTTTTTTGAACCTTTCATAAGCTTTTCTTTTCTTCTTGACTAGATTTTCAACAGCCTTTGTACACCACAGTTCCTATACCCTACCATCCTTTCCCTGTCTTATAGAAGGTACCTATGCAGAACGCCATACAAATATCCCTTGAACATTTGCCACATTTCTGCCATACATTTCCCTGAGAACATCTGTTCCCCATTTAAGCTTCCTAGTTCCTGCCTGATGGCTTCATATTTCCCCTTACTCCAATTAAATGCTTGCCTAACTTGTCTGTTCCTATCCCTCTCTAAAGCTATGGTAAAGGAGATAGAATTGTGATCACTGTCTCCAAAATACTCTCCCACTGAGAGACCTGACACCTCACCAGGTTCATTTCCCAATACCAGATCAAGTACAGCCTCTCCTCTTTTAGGTTTATCTACACATTGTGTCAGGAAACCTTCCTGAACACACCTAACAAACTCCACCGCATCTAAACTTTTTGCTTTAGGGAGATGCCAATTAATATTTGGGAAATTAAAATCTCCAACCACAACAACCCTGTTATTATTACACCTTTCCAGAATCTGTTTCCCTGTCTGCTCCTCAATGTCCATGTTACTATTGGCTGGTCTATAAAAAACACCCAGTAGAGTTCTTGACACCTTCCTGTTTCTAACTTCCACCCACAGAAACACAGTAGACAATCCCTCCATGACTTACTCCTTTCTGCATCTCTGATCAGCAGTGCCACGCCTCCACCTCTTTTGTCTCCCTCCCTGTCCCTTCTGAAACATCTAAAGCCTAGCACTCGAAGTAGCTATTCCTGCCCCTGAGCCATCCAAATCTCTGTAATAGCCACAACATCATAACTCCAAGTACTGATCCACGCTCTAAGCTCATCCATTTTGTTCATGATGCTTCTTACATGTTATGGTCCGGTCCGGAACCCGCATTCCAGGTCTTGATCCGGTCCGTGAACTCCAGACTCCGGGTCTTGTAACCGTCCCTTCTTTCGCCCTTGAGCCCAAGTAGTCATACCTGTGGATCATCGTGGCTTGTTGGGGCTCAAGGAGGCGCACCTGATGCCCATTGGCTGATGGTGTATATAGGGGGCTCTGGGACTGAGTGGAGTTTGGGGGGGAGTGTCGGTCCTGGTCCTGGTCCTGGTCCTGGTCCTGGTCCTGGTCCTGGTCCTGGTCCTGGTCCTGTGGCTTGGAGTTCCCCTTGTTAAAGATAAGTTCTTTCAGTAAGTCTGGCAGTCACCCTGGACCTAGTTCCCTTCCTATCCCTTGCCTCTGTTGGGCAAGCCTGTCTGGACTGCTGTTGCCTGGTGGGGAACTCTGCCCCTTTCCATCCCTTGTTGCAGACGGGTTGTACCCTGCTACCTACCCAGGTGCCCTGTGACCTGCTCAGGCCCCTGTGTTCCTGCCTGAGAGGTCTGGGCCCTGCCTAGGAGTTATGTGGCCTGCCCAGAGGTCTCTGCCCCTACCTATCCCTCGCTGCTGATGGGTTGTGCCCTGCTACCTATCCAGGTGTCCCATGACCTGCCCAGACCCCCGTGTTCCTGCCTAGGAGGTCCGGGCCCTGCCTAGGAGTTATGCGGCCCGCCCAGTGAACTCCTAGATCCTGCCTGAACTCCGGGATCCCGCCTTGCCTGCCTGAACTCTAAGACTCTCTTGGAACCCCAGCATCACCTTGAATGTCACGTCCCTCACACACACCATGTTCTCCATGTCTTGTCTCTCATTGAGTTGTTCCCGTCCTGCCCCTAGTACTTCAGTGCCTGTGTCCTGCACTTGGGTCCAGCCTCCTGTCCCCTAATGACATTACATTAAAATAGACACATCTCAAACCATTGGTCTGAGTGTATCCCTTATCCTCCCTCTTCCACTGTCTCCAAGATTTCTCTATTTGTGAGCCAGCTACCCCTTCTTCCATCTCTTCAGTTTGGTTCCCACCCCCAAGCAATTCTAGTTTAATCTCTCCCCAATAGTCTTGGCTAACCTCCCTGCCAGGATATTGGTCCCCCTCGGATTCAAGTGCAACCCTTTCTTTTTGTACAGGTCACGCCTATCCCAAAAGAGGTCCCAATGATCCAGAAATCTGAACCCTACCCCTGCTCCAATCCCTCAGCCACGCATTTATCCTCCACCTCACTCTATTCCTGTATTCACTGTCATGTGGCACAGACAGTAATCCTGAGAGATTACTACCTTTGAGGTCCTGCTTCTCAACTTCCTTCCTAACTCCCTGTAGTCTGTTTTCAGGACCTCCTCCCTTTTTCTACCTATGTCATTGGTACCAATATGCACCATGACCTCTGGCTGCTGAACGTTTCATTTCAGGATATTGTGGATGCATTCAGAAACATCACAAACCTTGGCACTTGGGAGGCAAACTATCATCCATGTTTTTTTTCGTGTCCACGAAATTGCCTATATGTACCCCTAACTATAGAGACCCCTATCACTGCTGCCATCCTGACCTGTACCCTACCCTTCTGAACCACAGGGCCAGACTCAGTGCCAGAGGCACAGCCACTGTTGCTTCCCCCAGGTAGGTTGTCCCTCCCGAACAGTAGTCAAAATGAAGTACTTATTGTTAAGGGGGCAGCCACAAGGGTGCTCTCCACTACCTGATGCTCTCCCTTCCCTCACCCACGCACTTATATGTCTCCTGTGGCCCCTATGTGACTATTTGCCTGTAGCTCCTATCGATCACCTTCTCACTTTCCCTAACAAGCCAAAGGTCATCGAGATGCAGCTCCTTTGACAACTGCTCCACTAGGTAGTGGCTGCCTTTATCCCGGAAATTTCTCGGCAGCCTTGCGCAAAGGTGAGCTACTGCATCCGTGCACTCCTCCCAGTCGAATCTCCCGGTGAAAGAAACTCCTTGATTTTAAATCTTCACAGCAGTCTTGCATGATGACGAGCTACTACATCTCTGCCCTTCTACCAATCAAATCTTCCACTGAAAGAAACTCCTCACTTTTTAAATCTTCTCAGTGGCCTTGCACAGAATTATTACATTTCTTGAATAACAGAACACCACTTGCCATCCTCCAATCCTCTAATACTACTCATGTGGCCAGTGAAGATGCAAAGATCACTGTCTGTGCCCCCGCAATTTCTTTGCTCACTTTACGTATCAATCTGGGTTATATCCTGTCCAACCTGGAGTCTTATCTGTTCTGTTGTTTTTCAGAAGCTCTACCATATCCTCTTACTTAACCTCAACATGCTCCAGCTCATTAGTCTCATCTAGAACTGATAGCCAGTATAAACCAGTTGTTCCAATCCAAATCAGCCCTCAGCTCAAGTCCTGCAGGCATTGATTTTCAAGATGGAGGTGTTACAGTAAGCTGAAACAATCATCGCCTCTTGGTCAGCTGACAACCAATCTGATGCACCATCAATAACTCACGCTGAGACTTAGGAAGTGAGATATCGGCTTTTATTGACTGAAGAACAACACTACATCCTGGGAAAATGAGGGAGAGCAGCAGACCACAGTCGCCTTTATACAGGGGTCTGTGGGAGGAGCCACAGGAGCAGTCAGCAGGGTCTGTGGGAGGAGCCACAGGAGCAGTCAGACAGGTATATCTAGTTCACCACACAATCCCAGGCTGATCATTGTTTAAATCAACATCTTGAATATTTTTGGAAAATAGACGTGCCTTGGGATGCACAGTTCGGGTTTGAGTTTTGAGATTTTGTAGTTGTGTTGTTTTGCTGAGTGAAGGGGCATTTCAAGTTCCACCATTGTCCTGTCTCCTGGTTTCAGGTCTCATCAGTAGTTATAGAAGACTGAGTGCAACAACCCTCAAATTCCTGACTAATACCATTATGTTTAAATTAAATACTTTTCCATATCATTTGTTCCTATCCTTATTCATGGCTATGCTAAAATTGAAGGAGTTATGGTCTCTATCTCCAAAATGCTCTCCCACCAAGAGATCTGTCACCTGAGTGGTAGTTCCCTAATGTAATTTAATGGAATAGGCCTTCTCCCAATTTAATTTTGTTTGTAATGCATTCCTAACTCTGAAATATATAGAATTATGATCAATATCTCCAAAATGCTTTCCCACTGACACTCCTTCCATTACACTGTAAGATGAGATCCAGTAAAGCTCTTTCATTATCTGAATGCTGGGTCAAAAAGCTCTCTTGGACACATCTCAAGAATTCCACTTCCTGTGAGTCATTCAGACAAGGCAATTCCAGTTAATATATGGGAAACTAAAATACCTTCATACTATAATCATTCATCCTAGTGAAATCAAGCTAGGATTTGTGGTGGAGTGTTTGTTTATTTATTTATTTATTTGCTGCAAATTGTCACAGCACATCTTTGGGTTCCTAACCTTGAATTCCTGTGTGAATACCATTGAGCTCATTGTCACAATATACACACATTGGAAGATGCCCTTGAGATCAGTACCAAAAATGCTACCTTAGATAGATGAATCTGGAATACATCAGATAAGTCTTTCCCTTGTGCTAATTCATCCACCATTTGGCATAAATCCAATAGCCCAATTTTCCAGCTATGTCTTTCAGAACGAGGCCAGTTTGATTAGAGATGGCACTGTCAAATCCTCCCTGATACTGGACAATGAAGACTCACCTTTCTGATATTGGTTAATCAAGTCTCACCTCAATTGGTCAAGGCAAATGGATGTGTAGAGATCCCATAATCCATACAAACAGCATCACAACCTAGTACATTAGAATTTATGGTCAACACTGGGCCTTCATTGTGCGTATGTAATTTTATTGTTTACAGAAATGCTAAATGGTCAGTATCAATTGCAGGTTGAATTGGATGTTTAAAGAAGGAAGAGATAGTATTGCATTTGAAGGCAGTTCAAAAACTCTAAAGATTAATTTGTGACATAACACTGGGCATGAATTTTACAAATGTCATCTTAATATAGTATAATCAGAGAGCAACAAGTCAGAGTAAAATAGTTGAAAGGCTAGAAGGTGGCCCAGAGAAGGTTACTTGGGAGATAATTTTTTCACCTTAAAAAAAGGGCAGCAGGAAAAAATGATGTTTGATGCCTACAGGAAATCAGAGTCAGGATGCAAGATGTTGTGAAAGCAGAAGCACAAAAATAGAGAGTCTTATGCAACAAAAGTAGAAATTGTTCTAATTTTGTTCTCATATAGTAACATTTCAAATGCAATGTATAACTACTGTTATAGCTAACATGAGTTATTTGTCCCTGTGTTTGTTATGTGAACAGCTGGTGTTTACGACAGGTTATATCGTATTCACACTGAAGCATAATCATAAATATAATTATACTGAGATAACATTTGCAGAACAGAATGTGAATGAAGCCTATCTGTAAAAGTAATCTACTAGAATTATATATATTTGTACTGGATACTTCTGTGATATTAAATGCAACAAAGACTGAGGAGTTTTATAGTTGAAAAGTCAGAGACTGAGTGGCTGCAATTAGTTAAACGTATAACAGTGTGTATCCGTCAATATCCAGTGCATCGTACAATGCAATCATGTAAATTGTGAACCATTCATAATGTAACAGTTAATGAAGTACCATACATGGGCTTACTACTTTTTAAAGAAGAGGAACTTGTGGAACTGTGCACCATCTGGATGGATTTTTCATGCATTATTGTACCATTAACTGCTTTAAGTGTTTACCAGTTGTTGATCTTAGTAAAATCTGGAGAGCCCACAGAAACTACAGTGGTTATAGTGGAGCTGGTAATTAGGAAAGTTGCCAAATGACAGCTGATAATGACTTATTTTAATGTTTACAGTATATGAACATAAGAATTAGGAGCATAAGAAAGCCTTTTAATTTACCTGTGTGATTTGATAAGAACATGATTGTTCTGATTACAATGTCAAATCCACATCTCTGTCCATGATGGTAACCACCTTACTTATTAAGTATCTATCCACATCTGCCTTAAAAATAATCAAATGGTACTGCTTTTACTGTCACATGAGAGTGCCAGTTGTTTAGAACCCTCTGAAAGAATATTTTTCATATTCATCTATAGAATCAGAATTAGGTTTATTATCACTGATTTACATCATGAAATTTGTTGTTTTGTGGAAGCAGTACAGTGCACAACATAAAAATTACTACAAGGTACAAAGTAAATAAATATGGAAAACAAGAATTGTGGGGTAGTATTCCTGGGTTCATGGACCGTTCGGAAATCTGATGGTGGAAGGGAAGAAATTGTTTCTAAAAAGTTGAGTGTGAGTCTTCAGGCTCCTACGCTTCCTCCCTGGAAAATGAAGAGTAATGTAGAAAGGGCGTGTTCTGAATGGTGAGGGTCTTTAACAAAGGATAGCACCTTCTCGCGGTACCGCCTTTTCAATATATCCTTGTTGGTGGGGAGAGTTGTATTGTTGATGGAGCTGGCTGAATCTACAACCTTCTGCAGGCTCTGTCAATCCTGCACGTTGGAGTTTCCATACCAGGCAGTGATGGAGCCGGTCAGAACGAATGACCATTTTTAAACAATGATCCCTAATTCCAGATTCTCCCACATCTGCCTTGTTAAGACCATTTAAGATCTTAGGTTTCAATCAGGTTCCCCTCATTCTTCCAAAATCCAATGGATACATGCATAGTTAATTCAATGTTTTATTGTAAGCCAACGCCTCAGATTGCACATAAATGTCTGAATTTTGTCTTCACTTGCCCGAGGAATGAACAGTAACTATCATTTAGCTTTCTTAATTACATGTTGTATCTACACACTATACTTTTGCAAAGACACTTATATCCTCTGCATCTTGGAGCTTTGCAATCTCTCACCATAATGTTAACTGGTTTTTTTTTCCCAGTCCTCATGCTAAAATGGACTAATTCATATTTTCCAAGCACCAAAATTCATTCGCACTGATCCCAGTTTATTTTCCCCACAATCTCATCAATTTCCACAAATTCTGCCATTGACTGACTTTCATTGGAAGGGCATTTACAATGGAAAATTAAGATACCAATATGCATTTCTTCAGGATGTGGGAGAATTGGAGTATCTGAAACTCACACATTCACAGAGAGAATGTGCAACTCCCACATAGGCAGCACCAGAGGTTATGATTGAACATGGACCACTGGAGTTGAGGCATTACCTGAGACACAGTGCTGCTCAATCTATGCTAACTCACCTCCCAATGTCCCTTTCTAACTTCCTTATATACTCTTTGCAATTTATTTTCCTATCCATCTTGTGACTTCATCCTTCCTATAATGAGGCAGCCAAGACAGAACACAATCCTAGTGTGGTCTAAACAGAGTTTTATAGAGTTGAAGCATGTCTCATGGCTCTTGAATTTAATCCTCTGACTAATGATCTCTCCTCTGCAGGCTGTCTCATTACTGCTAGAAATAAGGCCGATCTAAGTTGTGTCATCTGCGAACCTGACAGCAGATTAGAGCTGTGTGTGGCAGTACAGTCATGGGTGTAAAGGGAGTAGAGAAGGGGACTCAGAACACAACCCTGGAGGGCACCTGTGTTGAGGGTCAGAGGGGCAGAGGAGAGGGAGCCCGTTCTTACTACCTGTCGGCAATTCGATAGGAAGTCTAGCATCCAGCTGCACAAGGAGGACATTGATCGCTGGACACTGCAGACAGTGGTACTGACAGCCCAGCGCATCTGTGGATGTGAACGTCCTGCTCTGTTGAGCAGGTGCAGAAAGAAGGCCTGGAGGATCATCAGGGGTGGTTGGGGTGACTGGTGTTTTTTTCTTGATAACAGTGATACACTATACCCTACGTCTAATGTAACATATTTTTAGGACCATCCTTCTCAGATTTTTCTGTGATATTCCCGGAACCAGTCTAGCTTTCTCATTTCATCTAGGTATTGCAGACTTTTTTCGTCACTGCCACTGTCTGGGTAGTGAAGTTAGAACCCTTGATAATACTAATTAATCAAATACACAATGAGCAATATCATGAGGAATTTATAATTATACTCACTGTTCATTTACTCTTTAAAATGATCGTATTAATGGTTTGTCATTAGATACTTACTGCAGAAACAAATATTTACTATTTCTGTTTTATTTATATACCATGTCAGCACTTCAAGCAACTGGTTGAAAATCTTAATGCCAAAGGGACAGGAATTGTAAATAAGGGACTCATTGAAGCTTTCATAATCTTGAATGAGGTTTGTATAATTTTAGCATTCATATTAAAAATGTCTGGGATTAATTGGGGGAAAGGAGGTACTGCTTTTTTTGTACCGCTATATAACAAGAATTGGAAAATATTTTATCATTGATATTTGTTAATATTGGGAACAGTCAAAATTAGCACAATTTTTACATGTCTGGGAGAAGGGGAAAACTCAAACACCTGAATTTCTTTTTGCATTCATGTTGCATTGTCTTCAATTCCTGTAATCCTCATTGCCAATATTGTGTCAAGCAAGTTCTGCACAAAGGGTCTTTGCATTGGTCGAACAGTCACACTTAACAAAAAGGCAGGTAATCCAGTCATTTGTCTTTCCTATTGGTTCTGAACATGTGCCACACTTTCTTTAGGACTCTTCACAGAATGAACTCCACAGCAATAAAAGAAGCATTCATTATAAAATGAATTAGAATCATTATCGCCCCTCGACCATCCCATGTTACTTCACTCCTGATGAAGGGTTTTGGCCCGAAACGTCGTCACTACCTCCTCCCATAGATGCTGTCTGGCCTGCTGAGTTCTGCCAGCATTTTGTGTTTTTAGAATCATCATAAAATGGCTGGAATGCCTTGACAATTCTCTATAGTTCATTCTTGGTTATAGATGTTTTAATTGTTTTTTTAATGTCTCTGATAGCAATATCTAAAAACATGTTGGGTGGGTTGAAATAATAATTAATGAAACTGAACTAATAAAAGGAAAATTAACAATAGGAGTAATAAAAAGTAATTGGAATAATAAAGTAACATAGAATGAAATAACTCAACCTCCAACCCTTTTCTGTGGGTTGGTGACTTGATTTCTAGCAATTTTGATCATTATAGGGCATACTTGGGAGCTCGTGCTCACTCAGGCCATTTGATGCAGTAGCATTTTGACGGATCTTAAAAAGGCAGGGGCAAAGTTTAGGCCCATCACTAGAGTGCCTCCTGGAATATTTTAGATCTTTTATTGCTTCAGTGCGTATGTTCATTGTTTTGTCATGTCTTCTGTGCTTTGCCTTTTATTAACTTCTATTGAGACTAATGAACTTATATTTGCTTCTGATTAAGTTAGAACGGAAATGCCCTGTTTTTGCTAGTCTGAAATAGCCAACCACTGCTGGCTAGGTTAGGCAAAGTAACAATGTGAAGCTATAGAATGTGACAAAGTTCATTGGCTATTCTCAAAGTGTAAGATTTGTAGGAAATGTAGGAGCAGCAACAGAGGAAAGACCAACAAACTAATTTGAACAAGAAATACAATAAACAACAATATAGTAATTTGAATTATAAATGATAACAGATCTAATTAACATGAAAGTTCAGCGCCTTCAATAGAAGTATCTTAAGAACTAAATTTTTGATAACCTGACATGCCAACACAATCTGTGGTGAGCTCCTTTGATCCCCAGATATTTGTTATTTTATGGGAGAGTGTACACTAAAATGTAATGCCCGCTATCCCACAAAAGGGATGATAAGGTAGCAAGGAAGGCAAATGCAATGTTAGCATTCATTTCAAGAGGACTAGAATATAAAAGCAAGGACGTGATGCTGAGGTTTTATAAGATATTGGTCAGACAGCACGGAGCAGTGTGAGTTGATTTAGGCCACATGTCTAAGACAGGATGTACCAGGATTGGAGAGGGTCCAGAGGAGATTTACGTGAATTATCCCAGGAATGAAAGGGCTATTGTATGAGGAGCTTTTGATAGCTCTGTACCTGTACTCACTGGAAATTAAAAGAATGGGGGGGGGGGTGCTATCTTGGAAAATCTACCAAATATTGAAAGGCCAAGATAGAGTGGATATCAAGAGGATGCTTCCAATAGTGGGAGAATTAGGATCAGTGGGCCTCAGAATAGAAGACTATTCCTTTAGAACAGAGATAAAGAGGTAGTTCTTTAGCCAAAGTGTAGTGAATCTGCGGAATTCATTGACACTGTCAGCTGTGGAGGCCAAGTCATTGGGTATAGTTAAAGCAGAAGTTGATAGTTTCTTGATTTGTCTGAGTGTCAAAGGAGAATGGAGTTGAGAGGGAAAATAAATCAGCCCTGTTGGAATGACGGAAAAGACCCAGTAGACTGTATGGCCCAATTCTATTCCTATGTCTTATAGTTTTATGGTCCAAGAGGAAAGAAAATACAATCTTATTCACGTTATTATGTTGTTTTTTCTTGGTGATAAAGATGTACTGAAAATTTACTTCTTTCTGGCACAGGTTTTGTCCAGGCAGTATCTAAGACTGGGAGATTTCAAATTCTTCAAATGTCACCCTTTAACACTGTTCTCCAGTAGAACGTGTACAACAGTAGCGTGGTATTTTCTTAAAATTAGGAGCTGACTGAGCTTTAGGTTGCAGGTGTCAACATGTTTCCTACATTGCTAATACACCACTGAATAAAACATCTATGCTGAGATATATGTAAATTCAATTTATATCACACAGTTGTTCAGCTTATGTGGAAGCATAACTTAAATGTTAATTTAAATGTTGACCGATGTTCCTTGATTTTCTCCACTCAATTCTATGTGCTGCTATTACTATTTCTATTCCTTCTGTTAGTTCAATGAGACAGGACAAGGCAGCCTGTGTAATCAGGCTATCATGCTGATCACAGATGGTGCAGTTGAAGAATATGAACCAGTGTTTGAACAATACAATTGGCCTGACTGTAAGGTGCGTGCAGAATCAATATGATGAAATGTGAATGTTATTACATTTTCATCTTGGAGGCATTTCCAATGAAGAAAGCAGAGGAGTCAGTGAGCTTCTAAAAAAACATCAACAGATATCTGATGAAAACACAGGACTGAGGCAAAATAACACAATTTCCTGCATTAATGGAAGTGGTATAAACTATATTTATAATCCAAAAGTAGCCCCTTCCACTGGAAGACAGATTGACCACTTTCTGTATGAGCACCCATTTCTCTCTGAGTTCTCCTTAGCACTTTCTGGTTTTGTAACCAATAATTTTGAGCCTATATAAATTATTATTTAATAATTTATGGTTTGTGTGTCAAGTAAAATGTAAAGTGGCACACAGAAAATGCTGGAGAAAAGAGTAAACAGTTGACATTTTGGGCTGAGACCCTTCATCAGGACTGGAGAAAAAAGATGAGAAGTCAGACGAAGAAGGAGGGGGGAGATTTTTTCTCTGACTTCTCATCTTCTTTCTCCAGTCCTGATGAAGGATCTCAGCCCGAAACATCAGCTGTTTACTCTTTTCCATAGATGCTGCCTGGCCCGCTGAGTTCCTCCAGCATTTGTGTGTGTTGCTTGGATTTCCATCATCTGTAGATTTTCCCTTGTTTGAAAATGCAAAGTGTATCGTTGGAGATGAAAATATCTATCTTTATCATGTTGCCCTGTGTAAATAGATACTAAACATGCTGATAAGACTATCCAGAGTTTAAGAATGTTTAAGATTGCATAAAGGATAATGATTAAATCCTTTGTTATTGTGGTGAACTACATATACCTGTCTGGGCGCGCCCCTCTGCTGACTGCTCCTGTGGCTCCTCCCATAGACCCCTGTATAAAGGCGATTGGAGGCACTGCTCCACCCTCAGTCTCCAGGATGTTGTGTGGTGGTCTCTTTCTGCTAATCGTGGTCTCTTGCAGATAATAAAAGCCTATCGTTCGCCTCCCGTCTCCGAGAGTTATTGATGGTGCATCAGTTATATTGTGCTCAAGACAATAAGATAAGACAGTGACAAAAAACCAGGCTCTGTTTCTGATATGGGTACAGAAAAAGGCAATAATAAAGGGACCCAGTATTCCCTTCGGTTTTGCATTTGATATCAATGATCCACACCCGGAATATAAAAAGCTATGTCTCTTTTTGAGAAGGGAGGAATTTGAGATAATTGGAAAAACATAGTGGTGGAGGAGAAATCTCTTACCTTTCAATGATCTCAGTGTTTTACCCATGAGATACAGTAACTCAGCAGATGATGATTGCCTTCCTAAGTACACTAGAATTGCAATAAACTTCTGAGGGACATTTTAATCCATTTCTCTTTACTGTGAATTATTTTGATAAACATCAAAATACATACTTTCCCTGGATTAAGAACACTCATTTATACATATGATATGAGCTCTCATATTGTTATTAAGTTCAAAGGTCTGAGTACATACGTACTATATACTCATTCCCCTGAAAGCAGAACAATTTCCTCTCTCCTCTTTCAGTAATTACCAGTCTTATGTGCTTTTGATGCCATTCAATACAATACTGTGAAGTTGTGGTTATCATATCATGTGATTCTTGGGTATTTTACAACATCAGGAAAACGTTGACATGGATATGTTTGAAAATGGAAACTATTTGTAACTCGGGGCTGCACTGTACCCATAAAAGCTGATTTTCAGCCTGTTAAAGCATATGCCTGGGGCAATCCAGTGAAATTTAATAGGGACTGCAGAGCTTGCATTATTTGCATCTGAAATGAATTTTAGATGGATATTCAAGTACTATTCTGAGACTGTTTCAATTCCTAGTTTGCATACAGCTAGATTTATTCTCTTAAGTGAGTTATTGATGGCCCTTAGCATATTTTCATGGCCTGATTGTTATCCTCCATGTGCCCCCAGGATTAGAGCTAATAAGTATAGCTTTTGAGTGGCAGCTAGGAATGTTACAGGAACTGTTTGCTCTGCTCGTAACTATCAGAAGTATCTTGGTGCATAATGCCTCTCCAGAGAGGGGCCCTCTACCCAAACAAGATTGCTACTTGAGAATGTAACAGAAAAACTGAAAACTGGTTTTTCAGAAACAAGTGTATCACTGCGGTAGAATTTGAATCAAGCTCCAAGGAACTCTTCTCACCGTACATCCTCATAAGAATCAAGGCTCTCTGGTAAAAGTAGTAGAATATAAACTTAAACCACAAGAATGGTAGGTTCTTGTGGTTTAAAAATAAGACCAAATCAAAGGTTCAAAGATTCATTAATTATCAAAATATACAGCTCTGGAATTCTTCTTCTCCATTTAACCACAAAACCAAGAAAGGAAAGAAAAGAACAGCAGCACAATCATCAACTCCCAAATCCTTCCTCCCTGAATAAAAATGGAACAGTCACATCGACCCCCCCCCAGATCCTCTACCCCCGCACACACCAAAAAAATTAGAAAGATAGGATGAAAAACACAGGATATAAAAATACTGTAAGAGTGAAAAAAAAGTCTATAGTCCAAGT
This sequence comes from Hemitrygon akajei, assembly GCF_048418815.1. NCBI lineage: Eukaryota > Metazoa > Chordata > Chondrichthyes > Myliobatiformes > Dasyatidae > Hemitrygon > Hemitrygon akajei. Next base: position 146,882,311 of record NC_133133.1, on the reverse strand, counting down.
ACATATCCAAAACACAGAAAACCTGGGTAACTTTTCCCGGGCCCAGAGGTAGGTCTTTCTTTCTATGTAGCAGAGCAATCCCACCAGTGATCAAAAGTCAGTCTCCCCTCTCCATAGCAGAGTGACTCCACCAGCAATCAAAAAGCCTTCTCCTTCTCCAATAGCAGAGCAATCCCACTTGGGATCAAAAGGCAGGCAGTTAGTGTTCACCTTCTGCATTCGCCTTGATGTTTCAATCTCCCTCTTTGCTTTAATCAGCGAACCATGGAAGCATTAATCAACAAAATGGAGTCGAGGTCCCAGCCTTCTTACCACGAGGTTCCAGCATACGCCTCTGCCTCCCAAAAGCCCTCTCAAAGACTGAAGAGCGCTGAAGCACCCAAACGATCTCCAAACTTGTGCATTCACCTTGATGTCTCAATCTTCCTCAACGCTTTAATCGGCCTACAATGGTAGCTTTAATCGATGTAATAGAGTCAAACATCAGCCCACGCCCCATCCCGCAGTCTTCTCACCATGAAGTTCACACATGTTGCCTCTGTCTTCAGGAATCGTTTTGCTGATTGCAGAGCGCAGAAACATCCAACAGATCTCCAAACTGCAAATCGCAGGCTCGTACAGTTCCAAAATCACAAACAAGACAAAAAGCAAACATAAAAAAACACCAAAAAAGTGAAATATATTGTTTCATGATCTATCCAGAAGATGTCGACCATTGTATGCAGGCGCCATCTTGTGACTCCACAGCTACTGTGCTGAGGCCAGTGTCAATGGTTGCAGGCTGCAGCTATAGAGTTAGTTCAGTGCTGAAATGAATAAACCCCACAGAGGAGTGAGCTGAACACTGGTCCGTCCTTTGCCCTCGGCCTTGATCAAATCATGCAAATAGTAAAAAGTAGTAAACAAAATCACATGGAACATAAACTGTAGGGAGCCCAAAAGTGAACCCACAGCTGTGGACCCCTTTCAGCGCTGTGGTGAGAGAAGCACATCCAGCACCCTGATAACTGCAAGGCAACAACTGCTCCCAAACCTGGCAGTATGGGTCCCAAGACTCCTGCACCTCTTACAAGAGAAGAGATGGAGATCGGTCCAATGTAGACAGATGGCGCTGAACACCTTTTCATCCTCTGCTCTTGTCTTCGACAATTTTAATTTATCTTGAGGCTTTAATTGGTGTGGAGTAATGGGTTCATCTTCCACCATCATGACTTGACACAGTGTCCATCCCCGTGATGGCTGCCCCGGCCGTACCTGTACTCTCGAGAATCTGGTTCATTGAATCCGCCAAGGACAGCAGAAGCGCAGATCCTTCAATTGGTTCAAAAGAACATCCTTAAAAGGGAAATTACAGGTTTCAGACTGCAGTGATCACAGTTCAGACAAACAAGCATGTCTACTAAAGTATCGAGTAACTTTGCAAGCTGTCTGCAAAACGTCGCCATTGGTTGCTGTCGTCATCTTGTTTTAATTTTCAGATTCACTGATATTTAACTAATTTAATACCAGTAATAATGATAATTACAGACTAGATTAGACTTTACTTACATTATTTTCTTTCATGTAATCACAAAATAGTTTTTACTCTGCTTCTGCTCTGCTTTTACTCCACCAATCTGTTTTATGCTATTTTTACATCATTGATCCGCACATCGTGTGATTGGCCTTAGTGCTGTAGAACTTAAAATCATTTGCAAAATTCTTAATGCAGAATTCGCAAATATGCAAGTTTTGCCTTGTTGAAATTTATTACCTGCATAAAATTAATTGGGGAAAATAAAAACCTTTTGATCGACTTGTAACTTAAAGTCAAAAATTTCAAGCCTTAGATATGTTCATTTAGACTTTAAAAGAAAGGATGATAACATGATATGTTTGTGCGGTGTTTGAAATATGCATTTTATACATTGGAACAATGGCAGGTTATTTATGCCATCCAGAATATCCATTGCATTGGTGGGGTTCGGAGATAGAATTCGCGCCTGCCATGTTGAATTCAGTCAATGCAAAACATTATTTTTAGTGCATGGATGAAAGAAAAGTGGAGGGTAATATGTGAGGAAGGGTTGGACTGATCCTAGAGTAGGTTAACAGGTTGACACAACATTGTGGGCTGAACAACCTATACTATGCTGTACTGTTCTATGTTCTATATTCTAATAAATTACAATTGAACTATAAATCCTAACTCAAGGGAGAAGAATATATAAAGTGAAGGAAGATCAGCAGAATAAAGTGAACTCAGCAAAAGACCAAAAAATGAAATATGAAATAAGAATTAATTTGTTTCATTTTTCATGCTTAAACCTGCAAATAAAGGGTCATAACAGTATCCAAACTTCTTGGCTGTCTCTTAATGTATCTTTGCAATTTGCATTCACTATCTTTAACTTTTCTTGAAGGTGCGTCTGTTTACATACTTGATTGGCCGGGAGGTGACATTTGCTGACCATGTTAAGTGGATAGCATGCAACAATAAGGGTAAGAAATCTGGCTTTGAGCAATCTTCTGAGAATCAATTTTAGATAAATATTGAGAAGCTGTAACACTTTTGAAGTAATATCAGTGAAATGGCCCTAAATACGGGCATAGAAGGATATGAAATAAATGCAAATGGAATGAGTAGTATAGGCGTGGTGGGCTGAAGGGCCTGTTGCAATGTTCTAATACTCTATGACTCTCGATGGCTGGCATTTCTGCTTCAGTACTGCAGAAAATAAAGCAAACCTGCTACGTTTTACTCTTTGATGTTTTCTTTAATCATATTCATTGGCTGAGGTTGTACTATATCCTATACATGCTGTCAATGTACGTTCCAAAATATCATTTCAGTTTTATCATTTTCAGGTTTATAGGTTTACGTAAATATAGTATCCATTAAAAATTGCCTCTGAAAGTATGTATTTTCTAAAGTTGTTTAAGTGCAGAGGTAGGAAATAACTATAAATGTTTCCGCTCATAAAAGTTCAAAGTTCAAGGTAAATTTATGATCAAAGTATGTATATGGCACCATATACAGCCAATAACCACAAGTGCAGGCATGGCTGCTGGATGATCCGGGGTTTAGATGTTTCAAAAGGGACAGGGAAGAGGTGGGGGAGTGGCATTGATAAACAGAGATAGTAACACAGTTGCAGAAAGGGGGATGTCATGGAGCGATTGTCTACTGAGTCAGTGGAGGTTGGTGTAGTTCACCACATTACCAGCCAATAAAATTGATGCACCATCAATAACTCTCGGAAACATGAGTCAAGGTAGGCTTTTATTAGCTGGAAGAAAACACCGTCAGCAGCAAGAGACCACCACACAGCATCCTGGAGACTGAGGGAGGAGCAGTGCCTCCAATCGCCTTTATACAGGGGTCTGTGGGAGGAGCCACAGGAGCAGTCAGCGGGGGGGGAGGGGGGGCGTATCCAGACAGGTATATGTAGTTCACCACAGTTGGAAACAGGAAGGGAGCAATTACTCTATTTGGAGTAATCAGTAGACCCCACCAGTAGTGACATTGAGAAGCGGTCAGGTCTGTATAATAGCCAAAATGTCATAATTCCATATACTGATCCATGCTCTAAGTTTATCACCCTTGTTCCTGATGTTTCCTGCATTAAAAAGATACATTTCAACTTACCCAACTGACTGAAATTATGCCCTATCCACTTCCTACTCTCCCTCACAGTCTCTCTACACATTGCATCTACCTTTACACCAACTGCACCATCCTCTGACCTATCACTCTGGTTCCATCACCTTGTAAAACTTATTTAAATCCACCCCACAGATGCAGCAAACCTGTCCACAAAGATATTGGTCACCTTGCATTCAGGTGTAACTCATCCCTTTTATACAGGTCATACTTTCCTCGGAAGAGATCCCAATGATACACAAATCTGAAACCCTGTCCCCTGCACTAATTCTTCAGCCACACATTTGTCTGCCAAACCATCTTATTCTTGGTACATGGCATAGACAGCAATCCAGAGATTACTACCTTTGAAATTCTGTTTAATGTTTCCTGCCTAGCTCCCTATGTTCTCTCTTCAGAGCCTCATCATTTTTCCTACCTATGCCATTGCTACCAAATTTGAGTTGTTTTCTCTGGAGCATTGGAAGCTGAAGGAAGACTTGATGGAAATCTTTTAAATTATGATATATATAGAAAGAATAGATAGGCAGAATCCCTTTCCCCATGTCAAAATATCAAATACAGGAGGATGAGCATTTAAGGTGACAGGCTGAAGTTTAGGGGTAGGTGTGGGACATTTCTTTTACGCAGAGAATGGTAGGTGCCTGGGATCAGCTGCCAGAGGAAGTGGTGGAAGGAGATATAATAATGATGTTTACATGAGTATGCAGGGAATAGGGGGATATGGAACGTGTGCAGACAGAGGAGGGCTAGTTTAATTTAACATCATGTTCAGCACAGGCATTGTAGCCCAAACAGTCTGTCCCTATATGGTACTGTTCTATGTTCTAAATACAAATAGAGGAATCTTGAGCTAACAACAGAAAGCATATAAGTGCAACCTTTTATGCCTTAATGCAGCAAAATGGATTCTAATTTATATAATACCAAAACTGAGCTGTATCATAACTTAAAAAATACAAGTGTGTAGACTTATTTCCATGTAATAATAAGTTACATTTCCATGTAACTTATTTCCATGTTCTTAATTCTGCTTTTGAAGCTGTTCATGCCCTTTAAATTGGAGTGAGAATTTTTATTGAATTATGTGCTTTCGATAAACCCTCCTGGAACACTCTCTATTTTTCATCTGTGTTCCACTTAGAAGTTTGACTGCTGGTGGAAAGCCTCAAATCCTAATGATTGCGCGCCTTCACTCCCATCGATTCTACTCACTAACATTCAAACGCTGGAAAGCAAACTGGATTACCTGGGCCTGCATCATAACATGGAAATATATCTACACATTTCTATTTTGCTTTAGGTTGCTGTACAACTGAGTTATGGTATTATATAAGTTAAAATATATTTTGATCCACTACTTTTAGGAAGGAGGTACAGAAGCATCAGGTCTAGGACTGCTGGACTGGGTAACAGCTTCTTCCTTCAGGCTCAGAGACTAATGAATATCCTGCCACCACCGAGGTCTCGTCACTAGGACAGTGAGCTGTTTACTAATAACCTGTGCTGCACTTTACTATATGCATTTTGAATTATATTTATTTAACTTATTTATAGTATAATAGTTTGGTTTACGTCCTGTGAGTGATATATGTTGTGTGGCTGCACAGAGGTCTGGACGAATGTTGTTTCACTTGGTTGTATATATGTATAGTCAGACCATAATAAATTTGAACTTGAACTTGGAAGATATTGTGCCAGCCTACTATGCACCAGATCTCTTAGGTTTGTAATTTCCTTGCTATTCTTTGTGCAGATTAGAGCATATGAGGGGTGATTGATAAGTTTGTGGTTTAAGGTAGAAGGAGTCAATTTTAGAAAACCTAGCACATTTATTTTTCAACATAGTCCCCTCCTACATTTACACACTTAGTCCAGCGGTCGTGGAGCATACGGATCTTGGACCTCCAGAAAGTGTCCACAGCAGGGGTGATTGATAAGTTCGTGGCCTAAGGTAGAAGGAGATGAGTTATACAGCTCTCGTTACATGCACATGCAGGTCAACTCTTTAAGTGATTATGCAGGAAGTTTGAAGTTAATAACTCATCTCCGACCCTAGGCCACGAACTTATCAATCACCCATCTGTGGACACTTTCTGGAGGTCCAAGATCCATATGCTCCACGACTCCATGACCGCTGGACTAAGTGTACATGAAGGAGGGGACTATGTTGAAAAATAAATGTGCTAGGTTTTCTCAAATTGACTCCTTCTACCTTAGGACACGAACTTGTCAGTCACTATTCGCATAAACCTTTATCAGAGAGTCTTTTCCCAGTTTTGCTTCTGAAAGGCTTTTGCTTCAATAGAAACCCCTCCATTTTCAGAAGATATAAACCCATACACCATAGTTGAAAATAATATCACCTACCAAGATATCGATATGACCCCTCCCATCTGAATGCTGCGAGGGAATGAGGTAAACATCAGTATGGTCAGCTAAGTGCGTTGTTCGTATTATTGCCCTTCTTGCCCCGAAAACTAAATCAGTCATGTTGCACAATGGAAGGTGAATCGAACAGCTCATTTTAAAGCAAATATGAGGAAATCTGCAGGTGCTGGAAATTCAAGCAACACATGCAAAATGCTGGTGGAACGCAGCAGGCCAGGCAGCATCTATAGGGAGAAGCACTGTCGACGTTTTGGGTCCAGACCCTTCATCAGGACTAACTGAAAGAAAAGATAGTAAGAGATTTGAAAGTAGTGGGGGGAGGGGGAAATGTGAAATGATAGGAGAAGACCAGAGGGGGTGGGGTGAAGCTGAGAGCAGGAAAGGTGATTGGCAAAAGGGATACAGAGCTGGAGAAGGGAAAGGATCATGGGACAGGAGGCCAAGGGAGAAAGAAAGGGGGAGGGGAGCACCAGAAGGAGATGGAGAACAGGCAGAGTGATGGGCAGAAAGAGAGAAAAAAAAGGAGGGGGGGAAAACACTAAATATATCAGGGATGGGGTAAGAAGGGGAGGAGGGGCATTAACGGAAGTTAGAGAAGTCAATGTTCATGCCATCAGGTTGGAGGCTACCCAGCCGGTATATAAGGTGTTGTTCCTCCAACCTGTGTGTGGCTTCATCTTGACAGTAGAGGAGGCCATGGATAGACATATCAGAATGGGAATGGGATGTGGAATTAAAATGTGTGGCCACTGGGAGATCCTGCTTTTTCTGGCGGACAGAGCGTAGGTGTTCAGCGAAATGGTCTCCCAGTCTGCGTCGGGTCTCACCAATATATAAAAGGCCACACCCAGAGCACCAGACGCAGTATACCACAGCAGCTGACTCACAGGTGAAGTGTCGCCTCACCTGGAAGGACTATCTGGGGCCCTGAATGGTGGTGAGGGAGGAAGTGTAAAGGCAGGTTTAGCACTTGTTCTGCTTACAAGGATAAGTGCCAGGAGGGAGATCGGTGGGAAGGGACGGGGGGGACGAATGGACAAAGGTGTCACATAGGGAGCGATCCCTTTGGAAAGCAGAAAGAGGGAGGAGGGAAAGATGTGCTTGGTAGTGGGATCCCATTGGAGGTGGTGGAAGTTACGGAGAATTATACGTTGGACCCGAAGGCTGGTGGGGTGGTAGGTGAGCTCATTTTTAAGATGTCTTTTTAAATTAAAGGCTCCATGCATTACGTATATACTACAAGCAAAAAGAAAGTGTTGTGTAAAATAGTGCAAACTGTGCTTCAAATTAGCTGATAAATTAATGAAGAAATTTTAATATATATTATCTGTGACATCTAATTATTGATCCTAGCTTACAATGCAATAGACAGACAGTAAGCATGGTTTCTTCTGTGCTTGGAAGACTGCCAAAGGCAGAATTAATAGTTAAGAATAAAGCAATATTCAATCCAACCATTTCTATAGTTTCATGGTGTCCAAAGCTTATATGAATGCAGGTGATGAAATATACAGCAACACTAAAGGGACAGACTGACAATAATGAGTTGTGACATTGACAAAGCTAATCAGCTCCTCCATATACTTTTCAACCTCTTTCATGGTTGATCAAATAATCTTCCTCCTACTGTGGCCTTCATTCCACATTTCTCCATCTAGCCATAGTTTGATAATTACCTTTTCTTATTGAGTCAATTTTCAAGATATGGCCATTTTTGTCCTTCAGGTGAAAGACCTCCCACAATATTGTTGGGTAGTGAGTTCTAGGATTTAGACTAGAAGGGATGAAGAAATAGCAATACATTCCGATGTTTGACTCAGATAGAATTTGATCACACCCAAATTCAGTGTCTAGGTCAATGCTGTTGCCCAATTTTATCCTTTCTCTGTATTAATGCAGCAGTCTGATATAAATAAAGGCCATTTCAGAATATAGTAAAGAATGGGTAAGCCTAGGTAATCCTAAGGACATGTTCAGCACAGCTTTGTGGGCCGAAGGGCCTGTATTGTGCTGTAGGTTTTCTATGTTTCTAATAGAAAATAAAAATAGACCATGCTTCTGTAATACTAACAGATTATGAAAGCAGGTTTACTGCCTTGAAGGTCAATAGTGCACCAGATTGGTCCAATTATTTCTCCATTACTGGAATCTTAATTTTAGTTTTGACATTATGTACTAAATTGAGTTTAAATTCAATTGCTGCCTTAATGGGACTGGAACTTGCAACTCTAGAGTTGTAACCATATCCATCTTAATCTGCAATGATTTCTCTTTGCACTCTCATGTTATTACCCCCAGTGACGCTCAAGGATTAACTTTGACACTTTCTTATTTTTTACTTACATGGTGCTCCTTGGCAATGTCAACCAAAAACACAATGAGAATTATCGTATCGCTGCTGACAATACCCTTTACCACCTCTACCTCATTACCTCCTCAAAGCATCCTCCCACAGTTACTGAATTGTCAGTCTACTTTTCTGACAGCCAGCACGTGGTGAACTTGCAAATGTAACTCTACTCTTTAAGAGGCAGAAGAAAGGAAAGTATAGGCCAATTAGCCTGATTTCAGTGCTTGGGAAGATGTTGGATCCATTATTAAGGATTAGTTTTCAGGGTACTTGGAGGTACATGATGAAGTAGGCCAAAGTCAGCAAGCATTCCATAAGACAAAATCTTGCCTGACAAATCTTTTGAATTCCTTGAGGAAATAACAGGTAGGATAGACAAAAGAGAGACAGTGGATGTTGTTTGCTTAGATTTTCAGAAGACCTTTGACAAGGTATTATATATGAGTCTGCTTAAGAAGATAAAAGACCATGGTATTACAGGATAGCAGAATAGATAGAAGATTGACTGACTAGCTGGAAGAGTGGGAATAAAGGGGGCTTTTTCTGTTTGGCTGACAGAGTTCCACAGTCATCGGCATTGGGACCTTTTCTTTTTAAGTTTAATTTCAATGATTTGAATGATCGAATTAATGGCTTTGTGGCCAAGATTGTAGATGACACAAAGACAGATGGAGGTGCTGGTAGCTCTGAGGAAACAGAGAGTCTACAAAAAGACTTAGACAGACTGGGAGAATGGGCAAAGAAGTGGCAGATGGAATATAGTGTAGGGAAGTATATGGTCATGCATTTTGGTAGAAGAAATAAAGGCATAGACTATTTTCTAAATGGCAAGAAAATTCAAAAGTCAGAGGAGCAAAGGAACTTGGGAGTCCTTATGCAGGATTCCTTAAAGTTTAACTTGAAGGTTGAGTCGATGGTAAGGAAGGCAAATGCAATGTTAGCTTTCATTTTGAGAGGCCTAGAATATAAGAGCAAGGATATATAAAGCTGAGGCTTTATAAGACATGAGCCAGACTGCAGTTTTGGGCCCGTTATCTAAGAAAAGAAAGGATAAGCAAACAGCTTGAATGCTACCATCTCTTACAAAGTGAAATCAAGTGACATAAGTGACAAAAGGGCTTCACTTCCAGATGAGCTCAATGCTTTCTATGCTCACTTTGACTGTCAAAGCATGCTACTCCCACAGCCTCCGATGATCCTGTAATTTCAGTCTCTGAGGCTGATTTGAGAGCATCCTTCAGGAGGGTGAACCCACAAAAAGTTTCCAGACCAGATGGGGTACCTGGCCAAGTACTAATTACCTGTACTGATCAACTGGCTGGAGTGTTCATTTAGATCTTTAACCTCTTTTTTCGGCAGTCTGAAATATCCACCTGCTTCAAGCAGGCTTCGACTATACCAGTGCCTAAAAAGAACGTGGTAACTTGACTATTGTCCAGTAGCACTCACATCCACTGTGATGAAGTATTTTGAGAGGTTGGTGATGAAACATACCAATTTCGGTCTGAGAAGTGACTTGGATCTGCTGCTGTTTGCCTACCAGCACAACAGCTCCGCAGCAGATGCCATCTTATTGGCACTTCACTCAACCCTGGAACATCTGAACAGCAAAGATGCACACATACGGATGCTCCTTATCGACTGCAGCTCGACATTCAATACTATCATCCTCTTAAAACTAATCAAAAAGCTTCTAAACTTTGGCTTCAATACCTCCTTGTGCAACTAGATCTTCAATTTCCTCACTTGCAGACCCTAGTCAGTTTGGATTGGCAACAACATCTCCTCCACAATCTCCATCAGCACAGTTTCACCACAAAGTTGTGTGCTTCACTCTCTGCTCTACTCATTTTACATTTATGATTGTATGGCTAAGCACAGCTCGAATACCATATTCAAGTTTTCTGATGGCACCACTGTTAAGCTGTTCTCAAGCCTCCAGCTGGGTACAGGTATTGATTTTAACTGACATTTTGATGACAAACTCTGCAATCATTGGCTGGAAGCCTGGGAAGAGCGTACACACCAGGAAAACCCTAGATCCTTTTTTGACACCACTGCTGTTGGCCAAATCAAAGTTGGTGACAAATCAGCATATAGGAGGGAGATTGAAAATCTGACTGAGTGATGCCACAGCAACAACCTCTCACTCAATATAAACAAAACCAAGGAGCTGATTATTGTCTTCAGGAGGAGAAAGCCAGAAGTCCATGAGGCAGTCTCATGGACTGGAGAGGGTCAGCAACTTTAAATTCCTCTGTGTTATCATTTCAGAGGATCGTACTGGGTCCAGCACATAAGTGAAATTACGAAGAAAGCAGGGCAGTGCTGCTACTTCCTCAGAAGTTGGCGAAGATTCGGCATGACGAACTCCTGTAGATGTGTGGTGAAAAGTGTGCTGCATTATGGTCTGGTATGAGAGCACAAATGCTCTTGGATGGAAAATCCTACAAAAAGTACTGGATACAGCCTAGCCCATCATGGGTAAAGCCCGTGCCACCATTGAGCACATCTACACTGAGCATCGTCACAGAAAGCTGTTTCCATCATCGGGGTCCCCCACCACTCGGGTCATGCTCTCTTCTCACTGCTGCAATCAGAAGGTAGAGAAGCCTCAGGACTCACACCATCAGGTTTAGGAATAGTTATTACCCCTCAAGCATCAGGCTCCTGAACCAGAGGGAATGACTTCACTCAACATCACTTGCCCCATCACTGAACTGTTCCTACACCTATGAACTCACTTTCAATGACTCTTCTTCTCATAATCTCATTACTTATTGCTTATTTATTTATAATTATTAATTTTTTTCATATTTGCACATCTTATTGTCTTTTGCACAGTGGTTGTTCACACTGTTGGTGCAGTCTTTCATTGATTGTACTATGACAATTAGATTTATTATGCTCAACAGAAAATAAATCTCAGGGTTGCATATTGAGACATGAATGTGCTTGGATAGTAACTGAACTTTGAACTTTGAGGTTCACAAGAATTATTCTGGGAATTAAAGTGTTAATGTATAAGGACATATAATGTATAATGCTTTATGTTGGAGTTTAGAGGAATGAGTGAAGAACATTGGAACCTATCAAATATTTAAAGGCCTAGATGAGTGGATGTGGAGAGGATGTTTCCTATAGTGGGTAACTCTAGGACCAGAAAAAATAGCCTCAGAATAGAGGAACATTCATTTGGAAAAGAGATGAAGAGAATTTTGTTAGCCATAGAGTGGTGAATCTGTGGAACTGACTTTTATGGACGGCTGTGGAGGCCAAGTCATTAAGTATATTTAAGACAGAGGTTGATAGATTCTTGATTAGTAAGGGAATCAAAGGCAAGAGAATGGAGTTGAGAGGGAGAATAAGTCAGCCACGATGGAATGGCGGAGAAGACTCGATGTGCCGAATGCCCTAATTCTGCTCCTATGTCTTATCGTCTTATGATCTTAACTGTAAGCTTTAAGGTAATTAGATTTCTTTTCCTTAACCATTCATTGGACGTTCATTCCATCCTTCCTTATAAAAACAGACTGAAACTGAACAAATTTGTTTGCAATCTTGATGGCTCTACCACTCCCAGTTTTTGCGATTGTATTCATAATCCTTGAGCTTTCCATTCCTCTCTAGCACCCTGATAACACCTATTCCCAAATCCTTGCAACTCAGCTATACATTAAGCTTTCAATTCTGAAGGTTCTGGAATTGTCTTCCTAAACACCACTGTCCCTCTCTCTTGCTTTATAATATTATCTAAACCTTTCTCTTTGTTTAAGCTTTCCTTTGTCTTCCATAATATCCACTCACATGGCTCACTAGGAATTTTATTTTTTGTGCAATTCCCCAAAATGTATAGCTATGCTGAAAATGCAAGAAAATGCAAATTGTTGTTGCTGTTTATTCCCCAAGGGGAAAAACTGCATTTTATAGCACCTTTCTTTATCTTACCACTTCATAATCACCAAACTACTTTTGAAATACAGGAAAGGAAACTTTAGATGACCCAAAAATTAAGAGAATGTTATAGCTCTAGGGAAGTAATTGAATCATTCATATAATGTCAGATCTCTTAAATAGTCATTCACCCAATTCAATTCACTTTCCTGTATCCTTCCACATTTTTGAAATCACATGCTTATCTTCATTGTTCTTGAAAGTAATTATATATTTTCTTGCACAATCTTTAATATTCTGATAACTTGAAAATAAAGTCTCCAAAACTCTCATACACTTCTTTGGGAAGTACATTAAATGTATGCTCCTTAACTACTGATTTAGCAACCAGTAAGAATATTTTATTTAGATGTGTTAATGCACTGCATCTTCTCCTCCACCTCACCTCCATCTATTGATTTTTGTTCTATTTTTTAAAAAAAGAATTCTAATTGAAGTAAGCCTGATTCTGCCTTCATGCTAAAACTTATCATTGAAAGTATTCACCAAACTTCCATTTCGAAGTTCAAAGTCAACTTATTAGCAAAATATGTATATGTTAGCATATACTAGCTTAAAGTTTCATTTTCTTGCAGGCACCTACTAGAAGAAAGAAATGCAATAGAATTTTATGAAAATCTGTACATAAATAGATGAAGACTGACAACCAGTATGCAAAAGAGCATAAACTGTGCAAATAAAAATAATAGAGAACATGGGTTATAAGAGTCCTTGAAAGTGAGTCTGTAGGTCGTAGAATCCGCTCAGAGTAATAATGAATGAAGTTATCCATGCTAGTTCAGGAGCCTAATAGTTGTAGGGTAATAATTGTCCTCTAGCTGGTGGTGTGGGACCTAAGACTTCAGTAGCTCCTGCCCAGAATCAGGTTTATTATCAACGGCATGTGACATGAAATTTGTTAACTTAGCAGCAGCAGTTCAATGCAATACATAATCTAGCAGAGAGAGAAAAAATAATAATGATAAATAAAATAAAATAAAATAAAACATAATAAATAAACAAGCAGATCAGTTATGTATATTAAATAGATTTTTTTTAAACGTGCAAAAACAGAAAAAACTTATATTTTTTAAAAAGTGAGGTAGTGTTCAAACTTTTAATGTGCATTTAGGAATCAGATGGCAGAGGGGAAAAAGCTGTTCCTGAATCGCTGAGTGTGTGCCTTCAGGCTTCTGTACCTCCTACCTGATGGGAACAGTAAGAAAACAGTAAGAAGCTCAGGTGTGAATGGGTAACTATGATGTTGTTGGGATAACAGAGACATGGCTGCAGGGAGATCAGACCTGGGAAATGAATGTACAAGGGTATATGTGCTATCGTAGGGACAGAAATGTGGGCAGAAGGGGTGGGGTGGCCCTGTTGGTGAGGAATGAGATTCAGTCCTTTGCAAGGGGGGACATAGGGTCAGGAGAAGTAGAGTCTGTGTGGATAGAACTGAGGAACAGTAAGGGCAAAAGGACCCAAATGGGTGTTGTCTACAGGCCACCAAACAGTAGCATGGATATTGGGTGCAAGTTGAATAGGGCGTTAACATTGGCATGTGGCAAAGGTAATGTCGCAGTAGTTATGGGGGAGTTCAACATGCAGGTGAACTGGGAGAATCAGGCTGGTGCTGGACCACAGGATAGGGAGTTTGTAGAGTGCCTATGGGATGCATTCTTGGAACAGCTTGTACGAGAGCCGACCAGGGACAAGACTATTCTGGATCTAGTGTTATGTAATGAACAGGATTTGATAAGCGATCTCGCAGTAAAGGAGCCATTAGGAGGTAGTGATCACAATATGATAAGCTTTTATCTGCAATTTGAGAAGGATAAGGGCAGCTCGGAGGTGTCAGTGTTGCAGATGAACAGGGGAAACTATGGAGCCATGAGGGAGGAGCTGGCCAAAGTTGACTGGATGGATATCCTAGCAGAAAAGACAGTGGAACAGCAATGGCAGGTATTCTTGGGAATAATGCACAAGGTGCAAAATCAGTTCATCCCCCAGAGAAGGAAGGATTCAAAGAGGGGAAAGGGGCCACAGTGGTTGACAAAGGAAGTCAGAGATTGCATAGCATTAAAAAAAAGGAAGTATGACAGAGCTAAGGTGAGTGGGAGGACAGATGATTGGGAAGTTTTTAAGGAACAACAGAACTTAACTAAAAAGGCAATACGGGGAGAAAAAATGAGGTACGAACACAAGCTAGCCAGGAATATAAAGGAAGATAGCAAAAGCTTTTTTAGGTATGTGAAGAGAAAGAAGATAGTTAAGAACAATGTTGGGCCCTTGAAGAATGAATTGGGTGAAATTGTTATGGGAAACAGAGAAATGGCAGAAGAATTTAATGAGTACTTTAGATCTGTTTTCACTAAGGAAGACACAAGCAATCTCCCAGATGTATGGATGGGCCAAGGACATAGGGTAACAGAGGAAATGAAACAGATTGACATTAGGAAGGAAACGGTGATGAGTAGACTGATGGGACTGAAGGCTGACAAATTCCCAGGTCCAGATGGTCTGCATCCTAGGGTACTAAAGGAGGTGGCCCTGGAAATTGCGGATGCATTGGTAACCATTTTCCAGTGTTCCTTAGATTCAGGATCAGTTCCTGAGGACTGGAGAATGGCTAATGTTATCCCACTTTTTAAGAAAGGAGGGAGGGAGAAAACAGAACTATCGACCTGTCAGCCTGATATCGGTAGTGGGGAAGATGCTAGAGTCCATTATTAAGGATGAAATAGTGGCATATCTAGATAGCAGTGATAGGATTGGGCCAAGCCAGCATGGATTTACCAAGGGTAAATCATACTTGACTAATCTGTTGGAGTTTTTCGAGGATGTAACCAGGAAGTTAGACGGGGGAGATCCAGTGGATGTAGTGTACCTCGATTTTCAGAAGGCATTTGATAAGGTCCCACATAGGAGATTGGTGGGTAAAATCAAAGCTCAGGGCATCGGGGGGAAGACATTGACATGGATTGAAAACTGGTTGGCAGATAGAAAGCAAAGGGTAGCAGTGAATGGGTGTTTCTCGGAATAGCAGGTGGTGACTAGTGGGGTGCCACAGGGCTCGGTATTGGGACAACAGCTGTTTACAATTTACGTCAATGATTTAGATGAAGGCATTGAGAATAACATCAGCAAATTTGCTGATGATACTAAGCTGGGTGGCAGTGTGACATGTGATGAGGATGTTAGGAGAATTCAGGGTGACTTGGATAGGCTGGGTGAGTGGGCAGCTACTTGGCAGATGACGTTTAATGTGAATAAGTGTGAGGTTATCCACTTTGGGAGTAAGAACAGGAAGGCAGATTATTATCTGAACGGTGTAGAGTTAGGTAAGGGAGAAATACAAAGAGATCTAGGAGTCCTTGTTCATCAGTCACTGAAGGTGAATGAGCAAGTGCAGCAGGCAGTGAAGAAGGCTAATGGAATGTTGGCCTTTATTACAAAGGGAATTGAGTACAAGAGCAAGGAAATCCTCTTGCATTTGTACAGAGCCCTGGTGAGACCACATCTGGAGTATTGTATACAGTTTTGGTCTCCAGGGTTAAGGAAGGACATCCTGGCTGTAGAGGAAGTGCAGAGTAGATTCACGAGGTTAATTCCTGGGATGTCTGGACTGTCTTATGCAGAGAGGTTAGAGAGACTGGGCTTGTACATGCTGGAATTAAGGAGATTGAGAGGGGATCTGATTGAAACATATAAGATTATTAAGGGATTGGACAAGATAGAGGCAGGAAATATGTTCCAGATGCTGGGAGAGTCCAGTACCAGAGGGCATGGTTTGAGAATAAGGGGTGGGTCATTTAGGACAGATTTAAGGAAAAACTTCTTCTCCCAGAGAGTTGTGGGGGTCTGGAATGCACTGCCTCGGAAGGTAGTGGAGGCCAATTCTCTGGATGCTTTCAAGAAGGAGCTAGATAGGTATCTTATGAATAGGGGAATCAAGGGATATGGGGACAAGGCAGGAACCGGGTATTGATAGTAGATGATCAGCCATGATCTCAAAATGTTGGTGCAGGCTCGAAGGGCTGAATGGTCTACTTCTGCACCTATTGTCTATTGTCTATAAAAGGGCATGCCCTGGGCGCTGGAGGTCCTTAGTAATAGACGCTGCATTTCTGAGACACCACTCCCTAAAGAGAGAAAAATAGAAAGAAACATAGGAAATCTACAGCACAATACAGGCCCTTTGGCCCACAAAGCTGTGCCGAACATGTCCTTACCTTAGAACTACCTAGGCTTAACCTTAGCCCTCCATTTTTCTAAGCTCCATGTACCTATCCAGGAGTCTCTTAAGAGACCCTATTGTATCCGCCTCCACCACCGTTGCTGGCAGCCCATTCCACACACTCACCACTATCTGCATAAAAAAACTTACCCCTGACATCTCCTCTGTACCTACTTCCAAGCACCTTAAAACTATGCCCTCTTGTGCTAGCCATTTCAGCCCTGGGAAAAAGCCTCTGACTATCCACACGATCAATGCCTCTCATTATCGTGTACACCTCTAATAGGTCACCTCTCATCCTCCTTCCCTCCAAGGAGAAAAGGCCGAGTTCACTCCACCTATTCACATAAGGCATGCTCCCCAATCCAGTCAGCATCCTTGTAAATCTCCTCTGCACCTTTTCTATGGTTTCCACATCCTTCCTGTAGTGAGGCGACCAGAATTGAGCGCAGTACTCCAAGTGGGGTCTGACCAGGGTTCTATATAGCTGCAACATTACCTCTCGGCTCTTAAACACAATCCCACAATTGATGAAAGCCAATGCACCATATGCTTTCTTAACCACAGAGTCAACCTGCATAGCAGCTTTGAGTGTCCTATGGACTCAGACCCCAAGATCCCTCCAATCCTCCACACTGCCAAAAGTCTTGCCATTAATGCTGTATTCTGCCGTCACATTTAACTTACCAAAATGAACCACCTTACACTTATCTGGGTTGGACTCCATCTGCCACTTCTCAGCCCAGTTTTACATCCTATCAATGTCCCACTGTAACCTCTGACAGCCCTCCACACTATTTACAACACCCCCAACCTTTGTGCCATCAGCAAATTTACTAACCCATCTCTCCACTTCTTCATCCATGTCATTTATAAAAACCACAAAGAGAAGGGGGACCCAGAACAGATCCCTGAGGCACACCACTGGTCACTGGCCTCCATACAGAACATGACCCATCTACAGCCACTCCTTGCTTAGTTCCGGATCCACAAAGCAATATACCCTTGGAACCAATGCTGCCTTATTTTCTCAATAAGCCTTGCATGGGGTACCTTATCAAATGCCTTCCTAAAATCCATATACACTACATCTACGGCTCAGCCTTCATCAATGTGTTTATCACATCCTCAAAAAATTCAATCAGGCTCGTAAAGCATGACCTGCCTTTGACAAAGCCATGCTGACTATTCCTAATTATATTATGCCTCTCCAAATGTTCATAAATCTTTCTCTCACGATCTTCTCCATCAACTTACCAACCACTGAAGTAAGACTCATTGGTCTATAATTTCCTAGGCTATCGCTACTCCCTTTCTTGAATAAGGGAACAACATCCACAACCCTCCAATCCTCTGGAACCTCTCCTGTCCTCATTTATGATGCAAAGATCATTGCCAGAGGCTCAGCAATCTTCTCCCTCGCTTCCCACATCCTGTCCAGTCCCAGTAACTTATCCAACTTGATTGTCCAGTGTACTTTGTAGGCTAGTGCCCAAGATGGACCAGACTAGATTTACAACCTTCTGCAGCTTCTTTTGGTCCTGTGCAATAGTCTCTCCATACCAGATAGTGATGCAGCCTGTCAGAATGCTCTCCACGGTACAACTATCAAAATTTTTGAGTGTATATGTTGACATGCCAAAACTCTTCAAACTGTCTTGCCTTCTTTATGATGACATCAATATGTTGGGACCAGGTTAGATCCTCAGATATCTTGACACCCAGGAACTTGAAGCTGCTCACTCTTTCCACTTCTGATCCCTCTGTGAGGATTGGTATGTGCTCCTTTGTCTTACCCTTCCTGAAGTCCACAATCAGCTCTTTCGACTTACTGATGTTGAGTGCCAGGTTGTTGCTGTGGCACCATTGCACTAGTTGGCATATCTCACTCCTCTACACCCTCTCTTCACCACCTGAGATTCTACCAACAATAGTTGTATCGTCAGCAAATTTATAGATGGTATTTGAGCTATGCCTAGCCACACAATCATGTGTATATGGAGAGTAGAGCAATGGGCTAAGCACACACCCCTGAGGTGCACCAGTGTTGATAGTCAGCGAGGAGGAGATATTATCACCAATCCACAGGGACTGTGGTCCTGGGGTTAGGAAGTCAAGGATCCAATTGCAGAAGGAGGTACAGAGGCCCAGGTTCTGCAACTTCTCCATCAGGATTGTGGGAATGATGGTATTAAATGCTGGGTTATAGTCGATGAACAGCATCCTGACGTAAATGTCTGTGTTGTCCAGGTGGTCTAAAGCCATGTGGAGAGCCATTAAGATTGTGTCTGCCATTGACTTGTTGTGGCAATAGGCAAATTACAATGGGTCCGGGTCCTTTCTGAGGCAGGAGTTCAGTCTAGTCATGACCGACCTCTCAAAGCATTTCATCACTGTCGATGTGAGTGCCACAGGGCGATAGTCATTAAGGCGGTCCACATTATTCTTCTTAGGCACTGATATAATTGTTACTTTTCTGAAGCAAGTGGGGACTTCTGCCCGTAGCAGTGAGAGGTTGAAAATGCCCTTGAATACTCCCACTAGTTGGTTGGCACAGGTTTTCAGAGCCTTACCAGGTACTCTGTTGGGACCTTCTGCCTCGCAAGGGTTCACTCTCTTTAAAGACAGTCTAACATTGGCCTCTGAGACAGAGATCACAGGGTCATTAGGTGCAGCAGGGATCTTCACAGCTGTAGCTGTGTTCTCCCTTTCAAAGCGTGCATAGTAATTGAAAGAGGCAGTTCAGATAATCAACTGGTAACTAAATTGAACAGTTAAATGATAACAAAAATAATAAGCATTGACTTTGGTAGTCATAGTCTATTACCACCTTTGATTTATTCATTTTAACTCCTAGTTCTTTGTAAAAATGTCCCAATGATCATATGTTAACTAATTACAGGATATTATACTCACATTTCAACTCTGGCTGATGTTCAAGAGAATGTCATGGAATATCTTCATGTTCTCAGCCGCCCAATGGTAATTAACCATAATCATAACATTATATGGACAGAAGCATACATGGACAGTGCAGTAAGTTTCTTTTACTACCATATCTGTGCAAAAGTGTATGGTCAAATTTATGAAAATGTTCAAGTGCATATCTCTTTACATTTGTAAAATATTTTATTATTTCTCTCAATTTTATCTTCAGTCTTAATGGACCACATCTGACATTTGTCATGAACATATGAATTAGAGCAGAAACAGGTCACTTCCTCCCTTTAATAAGATCATGGCTAACCTCATTGTAGTCTTAGGAGACACAAGAAATTGGAAATGCCAGAATATGGAACAAAACACAAACTTCCAGAGGAATTCAGCAGCTTGTGTGGTATCTGTGCGGGGGGGGGGGGGGGGGGAGGAATTGTTGACATTTCAGGTCAATACCATGCATCAGCATTGAGAGTGGGAAGAGAAGACAGCCAGCATGGAATGGAAAGGAGGGATGAGACAGGGGAAAGCAGGTGATGTGAGGATGAGAAGGAAGTGTGAAGTATGACTGGTAGAGCAGAGCCAGGTGGGGAAGGGTTGGGTGCGGATGGGAGACAGCTGGGTAATAGTTAGAAGGAGACAAGTGAAAAAATGTCAGATGGAGTTCTTGAACAGCCGCTCATTGACTACTTGTGTATGATCACTGGTTTTCCAGTTTCAGATAACTCTTATCTCCTCTGTTCCCTTCAGTTTCACTCTGGACCTCCCATTTTTGTGCCCTTTCCCATGCTCACCATTTCCTCCCTTCTCTGATCCCATCACCCATTCATCCCCCCTTCCTCCTTCTAGTTCCATCCAGTCAATACTCACACATTTCATCCAATGGGTCCCCTCCCCCATCTGGTTCCAACTGCTCTCTGTCTCTCCACTAATGGTTCCATTATCACTCTCCTTAGGTTCCAGCTCTTGGAGCATTTGTGTACCTGCTTATCACCCTTCAGCTGCTGCATCTCCTCCCTTCCCTTCAAAAGGCTCCATCAGAACATCATTCCTAACCTCTCCTTGGTCCACCTATCACTTACTGGCCCCCTCTCCACTCTCAGTCCTGAAGCAAGGTCCTGACCTGTAACATCAACAGTCCATTTCCTCCCACAAATCCTGCTCAACCCATTGAGTTCCTCCAGCAATATGTGAATTGTAACCATCAACTCTGGGTAACTTTTTACCACCTTATCTATCAGACATCTGTCTACCTCCATTTTCAAAACATTTGGAGGATATGTTTTTGATAACCTTTTAGAAAAAGAATTTCAAGACATGTAACTCTAAGATGAAAAAAGTCATCTCATTCTGTCTTAAATGACTTATATTGTCAGCTAATTAATCTTACTTCAATGATTAAATAAGACAGTGTATTAAAACATGTCAGTGATTTTACCAATTAAATTTTTTGTTACAGCATTTTAATTGACCTGATCAAATAGTTTTTTATCTCTTCACTTGCTGTAAAAGTAAAGAGAGCTAGAGGAAAGCAGTGTTTCATGCAGGATATTGCGTGTTAATGAAATGGGTGCTAATTTCTGTTACAAAGAAATCTATCTTGGAGGTGACCCAGATTCTGTTGTAAATCTATTCATTCTTTGTACCATTTTCATGCAGAGTAGATTAAATCTGATGCAAAATAATTAGTAGGTCACCAAGCTCAGTAAAGTCCAACATTGATTTGGCAAGAGAGTGCAAAAGTGGCTAAAAGGGAGATGATTTGCTGATTTGTCCTGTTCACTATTTTGAAACATTTTTCCTGTTAATATACATTCTCTGTGGAGTTCCAAAATGATTGAACATCATCAATAGTAAAGATTCACTGATAGTCTTCAATCTTTATTAAGTTTTTGAAATGAGCAAATTATTTTTCTGTCTGAAGAAATTGTCTGCTCCCAATGACCTGTCCAGCCTTTTTATAGATAACTTCATGAACTTCTTATTCCTTCAAATTCTTAATCTCTGGGAAGGTCCTGAACTTGAATAATGGTCTCCATACTGACTTCCTGCAGAGAAATATATTGAGGCCTTATGTCCCATACTGTGGCTGACGTGGCCAGCTCCTAAGTTCCTGCCAGAGTCACTACTTTCATTATTCTGTGAATGGACCAGGCTTCAAATGTCAATCATGCTGCAGGCAGCTGAGTTAACCCTGCTCACGTGCCATGTCAGAAGCCAATGACATTTGGAAGCTAAGCTGTCTGCTTCCAAATGCCTTTACGACCCGTGGAATATTTTACATAAAAATGTAAGAACATAATATGTAATAAAATAATTTTAAATGCATTCAATGGCTATTAATTAATTAAAATCATAGAATTTCAGTGATATAAAAATATTCAAATAACCTACTTAAGCTTTATTTTTAAGTGAAATGTAGCACTTATATTCAAGTGAACAACGCCATAGCTAGTGTGAGAGAAAGAGAGCAGCAGGAGTACAGAGGAAAAAGTTCAATAAACGAGTGGTTGCATACTTCTTGTCTTCAGTGTTTTCCTGACTTCTGCACTGCAATATACAAGCTTGTGAACACACTGCTGCGTATAATCAATAAACTTGGCTGTGGTGCCCTTAGTTTCTTCTCCACCTCTCAAGTATTGATAATATATACTGCAGGCCCCAGTCCTCTATTTGGCATTTCACTAATTACAGATTACCAATTCGAGATGACTCTTTTATCCTCACTCAGTTTTTTCATCAGTTAACTGCTTCACGATCAATCCCAATATACCAGCTCCATCTCAGTGCATTGTGAAAACTAGAAAATGTGGTCATAGTTGTTGGCAAAGGCCAGTAAAATCAGCCCACTAACTGAACAATCTGTTCTGATTTCCAAATTTCTTTTATTCCTGTTGATCATTGTACTTTAAGTTTGCTTCTCCATCCAACTCTTTGCATTTGTTGCTACCTATTCTTCACCAGTGGAAGTAGTGTTTTCAAGTTCATGATCATGCACTCTTTAATTCATCTTTCTCACTTCATCTCTGATATATTTTGTATCCTATTTGTAAGACTCCTCACAGAATCACCATTAAATCAAGCTTTCAAACATTTCCCTTGGCTCTTTTCCTAAAAGTTTATTATGTGCTTCTCTCACTTTTGTAAAGTGTGTTTCCATATTTTTTGTATTAACTACGCTGTGTGTGCTCCATGACATGTTGAATCTCAGACTAATTAATAACAATTGCTCATATTAATTAGTATGAGATGGTGACGATCAGGTTTGCTATGATCGAAGTTGTACAATCGATGTTAATATCTCCCTCTTGGGGATGGGTAAAATTAGGCTAATTGTTATCAGGTGAGAAGAACCGTGCACATAGTGAGAGGTACCAGCTTGTCCACTGTCAAGCTGTGTATTCATAGATCAAATTTTCACAGGAAGAATCCATAAATCCCTTTAAACTTTTCAAATGGTCGTTAAGGTCCATTTGTTTATGAATACTGCTTCCTCATAGGGTATGACATAACAGGACATGTTTAAGAAAAAAATGACCCATTGGCAAACTATGCAAAATACAAAATTTGCATTGAAGCTCCAAGCCAATACAGACTTTATACTTTTCGGAACATGTTGTTGGAGACAAGGAAAGAAATTGTGTCAAGGCAGAAAAACTAACTGATATTCCCACTGAACAGATTGATTTATTTTTATATTAAAAGTGAAACAATTAGTAGAGGATTTTGTATTTTTATTCCATTCTGATTGATTCAATAATATTTGCCAGTGAGTACTTGAGAAAGTACTGACAGATTTTTATCTCACATGATGGTGTGCCTGATTTATTGTAGCAGGAGAAATCCATTTAAATACAACCCTCCCTCAACAGAGTGACTAACTTATATAAGACCATAAGACATTGGAGCAGAATTAGGCCGTTCATCCCATCGAGTCTGCTCCGCCATTCTATCATGGCTGATTCTGGATCTCACTCAACTCCATACACTTGCCGTCTCACCATATCCTTTGATGCCCTGAACGATCAGGAAACTATCAATTTTCACTTTAAATATACCCACTGATGACCTCCACCACAGTCTGTCGCATAGCATTCCACAGATTCACTACTGTCTGGCTAAAAAATATTCCTCCTTACCTCTGTTCTAAAAGGTCACCCCTCAATTTTGAGGCTGTGCCCTCCAGTTTTGAATACCCCCACCATAGGAAACATCCTCTCCACATATCCTGTCCTTTCAACATTTGGTAGGTTTCAACAAGACCCTTCCCACCCCACCACGTTCTTCTAAATTCCGGTGAGTACAGGCTCAAAGCTGCCAAGCACTCCTCATATGTTAACTCCTTCATTCCTGGAATCATCCTGTGAACCTTTTCTGGACTCTCTCCAATGACAACACATTCTTTCTGAGATATGGAGCCCAAAACTGTTGATAATACTCCAAGTGCAGCCTAACTGGTGTCTTATAAAGGCTCAGCATCATCTCTTTGCTTTTATATACTATTCCTCTTAAAATAAACGCCAACACTGCATTTGCCTTCTTTACCACAGACTCAACCCGTAAATTAACCTTCTGGGAGTCTTGTACGAGGACTCTGAAGTCCCTCTGCACCTCTGATGTTTGAATTTTCTGCCTATTTAGATAATAGTTTGCACTATTGTTCATTTTACCAAAATGCATTAACATATATTTCCTAATACTGTGATCCATTTCCCACTTTTTTGCCCATTCTTTCAATTTGTCTAAGTCTTGCTGCAATCACATTGCTCTCTCAGCACTACCATCTATCTTGGTATCATCCGCAAACTTTGCCACAAAGCTATCAATTCCATTATCTAAGTCATTGACAAACAATGTGAACAGCAGCAGTCCCAATACTGACACCTGAGGAACACCACTAGTCAGTCATTGGCAGCTAATCAGGAAAGGCCCTTTATTCCCACTTGCTTCTTCCTGCCTGTCAGCCATTTCCCTATTGACACCTGTATCTTTCCTGTAACGGAAAGACAGTTTATAGTCTATAGACTATCTTGAACTAATAAAAGTTTGATGCAAATATTGAGTCATAAATGCACTAGGCTGTTTATCAGGTTTGAGAATATTGTGAGACATAATTTGATCTCTCAAACTAAAAGCCTGCAAATTGTTCATCAAATGCATACACATGCAGGATCACAAATGAAAAACAAAGATAGGAAATATCGAAGAGTGTTATTCCTTAACAAATAAGGACTAGGTAATATAATGTTGGGAGGTATTTTGCAGAACAGGATAAAATGAGTACAATAGTTTGCAAATACATGGTTAAGAGAGTTAGGCCTTTAAGTTACATTACGGAATCAGTGTTCCATGACATATCACACTTGTATCAAATTCTTTGTAATTTGCCTCAGTAGTCATGTTAGTCAACTCAAAACAAGTTGGTTAGAACCTCCACCACAAAAGCAAATAATGAAATTTTGGTTAAAGTTCTGGTCATGCTTCAGAACATCGTTGAAATTGTGTCCTCTGTCACTTTCTGAACAATGAAAATGTTTTTCTCTTTCTGTATGAAAAGAAATCCGCTCATGGGTAGGCAGTTAGGAATGCAAATTATTTTCATATGTAATTTTCAGCTGTTTAGATCTCCAAGAATGACTGTCACTCCCAAGTGCCAGCAGTTTAGAGTCCTTCCATTACAATTTCTGTTGTGCTGTATTGCTTTCAATTAGGTCTAATACTTGAATTGCTGCATACATAGATGTTTTATAATTTCAATGTTGTGAAGAAGCAGTGTAACAGTGATTGCATGCACTGTTTTTATGTACCTGTAAAACCAGTAAAGCCCTGATTTAGTACTCCTTATCTCTCTAATACCTCCACCAATCAGCAGAATCTGGAGTTCTTTAGGTTCTATTACATCGTATAGAAGCTTTAATTGGTTATCTAAAGGATGATAATTTAAATGAATATTGTGCAATTGAATGTCACTATCATACTTGTTTGGTCCATTTTATGAGTTATTGTTTTAATATTATTTTGTTGTTTAATGTGACTTAATTTTCAGTAACTTCTCATCTGTAATTTACTCTCCTCAATCCCTGTCCTTTGTTCACTACTATCATTCTGTCATATCATCATTACCCTATCATCCTCATCACTGCTCTCTGCTACAGTCTATGGAGGTAACCACAGTGTGTGCTGTCATTATTTTATGTTGTCTATGAAATCATTAGTCATTGCCTTGAACTGTGCTGTGCTGTGTGTATTTAAAGCTGTGATGTATTGTGTATAGCGTGAACTGCATGAAATTATTTGTATTTATCCATAGTTTAAGAATGTTGAACAAAGTGAACAAAAAGAACTTTCTTCAAAGATTCCAAAGGAAATATTAAAGCTTCACCAATTTGCAGATATCTTACCAATGCCCTTTCAGTGATATCTTGAAGGAAATTGCTTTGTATTCAGTAATTTTGCAAGTGGTGACATTGAATTCTTTTTATTCCACTTGCTGGAAGCATTGTATGCACAGGTTTCTTAAGCTGAGAGGTTTCTTAGCAGTGTGAGTTCCAGAGACAATCCTATAATTAGACAGCTCACGCAGCATTTTGTAAACCTGTACATCTGGAGAATGCAGCTCACCTGGGTAGTCAATAGGAGAAACAGAGAACACTTTTAACTCAATGTCTTGTTCACATTAACAACATCTAGTATTGTCCTTCCGCCTCATGCTCCTGAATATTCTGTGGATACACATGAAATTGTATCATTTTTAGAACATCTTATTTCTTATAAGGATCATGTTTTAGGTATTAACTTAGACATTGTGGCATGTGATCTACTTCACTTGCGATCTATTTATCATCAGAGATGCTGAAGCAGTTTCATACTCTGCCCATCTGTTGTTAGCATTATAATCATTCAGCTTGTCTTTTTATTAATATCTAATCATCTGTTTATTTGACAGCTGTTTCAATCAGCTGCACAGAGTCTGCTGCTCATGACAACAGTAGCAATGCCAGTCTTCAGCAGAAAGAATGAAACAGTGAGTGCTATTCATTATCCCCTCTGCTCACCCTTAGCTTGTATACACTTGCTATTGTTAAATATTGAATAATTGACAAATATTACCTTGCGAATTGATTTAAAATGTAAGCAGACTGAAATGATACAGGCTTTCCCCTCATATTCAAACATATGGTGCAAGATTCACAATAGGTTAGATTGTACATAATGAGTTTATTAATCATGAAAAATGACAATAAAAAATTTTCAGATACGGTTTAAGTTTTCTGATGTTCTTGAGTGATTCCAACCAGTTCAATACTCAACCTCTTGATACAAAGGTTCAAAAATTTCCCCAACTAATGCTCAAAAACTTCAAGCATCTGCAGAACTACCAATACCCATAACTACTGCTGCTGGGATCCACTAAATAACTTTGTCCCAGTATTTCCAAATCCCAGATTTACAAATAGTGCTGAAGCAAACAACTCTTAATTGACAAGAATATAGTGAGATGCTTAATTTCCTATCCAATATCATACTTTGAATCTTGTAAAATCCATGGCTGCCAATCCTTAGAACACCATTCCCTAGCCAGGTTTCCCTAAACAGGAGTAAGTACTAAACAATAAAATATTGTTAAGAGATTATTTTAGTGATAGCATGTTAATGGACACGTAACAGATAATGTGCTAACAGGGGTCTGCTTGTTTCAAAGTCTGATCTTAGCACAGTTTCATAATTTGAATTATATGCTGATGCAGAATCCCACAGATTTGTCACTCTTGCACTGATTAAAATCAATTTTTATGTAGTATCTTCACAACTACTATAAAAACCTTGCACTATTTTCTGTTCTTGAATCTTCATTAAAGATGATTATGAGGAGAAACTTCTATTAGACATTTACACTAAGATGCATGTTATTAACTACTGGTTGTACTTTTTCTTCACATACCCTTCTTTTAAAACCACTGGATCTAAATATGTAGTGTATGCCCATCGAGCGTCTAGTACTTTATAGGTGTGAAACACAAGTGCTCAAAGATAAATTCTTCCCACATTGCCTTTAGGCGGAACTTAAATTATTTCAGTAATGAATACCGAGGGTTGCCTAATAATTATAAAAAAATTCAAAACTAAAACTGCATCTGCAGGGGCACACAGTAGTATACCGGTTAGCGCAATGCTGTTACAGCTCAGGGTGTTGGAGTTTGGAGTTTGATTACGGCACCATCTGTAAGGAGTTTGTACATTCTCCCTGTGACCACATGGGTTTCCTGCGTGTGTGGGTTTTCTCCCATGGTCAAAAGACATACCTGTCCATAGATTAAATGGTCATTGTAAATTGTCCTGTGATTAGGCTAGTGTTAAATAGATGGGTTGCTGAGTGGTTGGTCCAGAGGAGTCTGTTCCACACCGTATCTCTAAATAAAAATAAAATGTTGAAACTTGAAACACAAATAGAAAATTCTGGAAACTCTCAGTATTAGAAAAGATTTTACAAGGAAGGTGAATTAACAAAGAGTCTTTGACCTGAAATATTAACTTGCTAAGTACCTTCAGCAATTTCTGTTCTTATTTTTGATTATTATTTTCTGCAGATACTTTCTCTTCTAGAGTAACATGCCAGAGCACAATACTCTGATCCCTCTTACCTGATTTAGATAAAAAGGCCACTGAAACTTACTATAACAAAGTCATGCCAGTGAATAAGACCATAAGATCATAAGACACAGTGTAGGAGCAGAATTAGGCCACTCAGCCCATGAAGTCTGTTTGCCATTCCACCATGGCTGATTTATTATCCCTTTCAACCTCCTTGTCCCCGTTATCTTCAACACCATGACTAACCAAAAACCTAGGAACTTCTGTTTTAAATATACCCAATGATTTGGCCTTCATGGCACTGAATTGCACAGTTTGATCACCCTCTGGCTAAAGAAATTCCTTCTTACCTCTGTTCTAAATGGACGTCACTCTATTCTGAGGCTGTACCCTCTGGTCCTAGATATACCCACTACAGGAAAGATCCTCTCCACCTCCAGTCTGTCTAGGTCTTTCAATATTAAAATCAATAAGATCCCTGCACCCCCCCCCCCCCCCATTCTTCTAAATTCCAATGAGTACAAACTGAGAACTATCAGAAGTTCCTCATACGTTAACCCTTTTATTCCTGGAATCATTCTCGTGAACTTCCTGTGGACCCTCTCCAATGCCAGCACATCTTTTCTTAGATAAGAGTCCAAAATTACTCACAATACTCCCAATGCGGTCTAACCAATGCCTTATAAGGTCTCAGCATCACATCCTTACTTTTATTTTCTAGTCCTCTCAAAATGAATGCTAACATTGCATTTGCCTTCCCTACCACCAACTCATCCTGCAAGTTAACCTTTAGGGAAATCTGCACAAGGACTCCCAAGTCCTCTTGCACATCTGTTTTTTGAATTTTCTCTCATTCAGATAATAGCCTGTGCCTTTATTCCTTCTACTAAAGTGCATGACCAGTCACTTCCCTACACTATATTCCATCTGCCACTTCTTACCTCTCCACTTATATTTGGATTGTCTGTAAACTTGGCCACAAAGCCATCAATTCCATTATCCATAATGAAGGTCAGGAATTCATGTGGATACTCATATTGGTGTTGTTATTGTATTGCTATTGATTTATTGTAAAACGTACCAGAATACAGTGAACATCATGTTTTACAAACTGTGTGTACAGATCAGATCACTACTTGGTCGATTGAGCTAGAATAAGGTAAAAAAGATGCAGGAAAAAGTGTAAAACTGGCAACAAAGTTCAGAGTAGGTAAACGAGAAAATGTAAGATCAGAATAAGGTAGATTGTAAAATCAAGAGCGCATCTTATCGTAGAAGAGGTTCATTGAAGAGTCTGATAACAGTGGGATAGAAGCTGTCCTTGAGCCTGGTGGTACACACTTTCAGACTTCTGTATCTTCTGCCTGATCAGCAAGGGTAGAAGAGAGAATGTCTAGGGTACTGAATCTTAAAACTGATTTTACAAGCATGAAGAGTGAATTCTGTTGGTTCCCATCAGCAGGAATTATATTTATTGATTACCAAGATATGGTTTTGAGCTGAAATGCCAATTTCTTCCATGTTTAGCACAATATTCTTTCTTCAGTAAGGGAGTTGAAACATGCACTATAAACCTGACAGTGGAAGAGCATGAAGAGGCTGATTGCCACTTGAATTGTATGCCAGTGCCCACAAATAAAACCGCCCAGAACTTTGGCAGTTGGTTCCAGGGGTCTTATACCATACACCTTATGCCCATTAGGAATAGACAGTCCTGGGCATTACATACCAGGAAAAAGGCGAAAGCCTTAGAAGGAATATAGAAAAAGTTCTCTGTACTGTAAAAGCAATGAAGGACTTTAGACTTTGGGGGCTCATTGACCAGAAGGGCCTGTTACCATGCTATATCTCTAAATAAAATATGAGGCCGGAAAATTTAAGATTATTTTTCATGGGAAAGAGAATGTTAAAAAGAAATAAATGATTTGAGATAACAGAGAAAACAGAGAAAATCTCTTCCGTCTGATTCGCGGGTCAATAAGTAGCAGGCATATATTCATAATAATTGTTAAAAGATATGGAATGGAGATGAAATACACTCATTGGACACTTTACTATGTAAACCTATATACCTGCTTATTCATGCACATATCTAATCAGCCAATCATGTGGCAGCAACTCATGCATATAAGGCATACAGGCATGATCAAGGGATTGCATTGTTGTTCAGATCAAACATCATTATGGGGAAGAAATGTCATCTTAGTGACTTTGACGGTGGAATGAATGTTGGTGCCACCAGATGGTTTGAGCATCTCAGAAACTGCTGAGCTCCTGGGATTTGCATGCCGAACAGCCTCTAGAGTTTACAGAGAATGGTGTGTAAATGAAAAACATCCAGTGAGCGACAGTTCTGTGAACAAAAATGCCCTATTAATAAGAGGTCAGAGGAGAACAGTCAGACTGGTTCAAGCTGACAGCAGCTCAAATAACCACATTACAAAAGTGGTGTGCAAAAGAGCATCTCTGAACGTACAACATGTCAAACCTTGAAGTGGATAGGCTACATCGTCAGAAGACCACACTGGTTTCCACTCCTGAACCTAAGGAATTGGCTACTGACTGTATGTTTTCCATTAGTGAGTTATTAGTATTTGGAATGTTCTTACTTAAAAGATGGAGAAATGTAAAGGAAGGGATATGGTGTTAGTGCAGAAAAGTGCTGATCAGTAAAAGATCGGCTATAACCTTATTGAATGATGGAGCAGGCATGAGGAATTGAAATTCCTACCAGTTTTTCTACTAAAACAGTAGTTTTCAAAGCAAGTTGGTTTTTGAGATCGACACACTTGATATGAAGTAGACAAAATACAGGATTAGGGAATTGACACTGTTTGGTAAAGGCCCAAGTGCCGAGGGAGAGATTCAGCGACTGAATGATCAGTTCACTGAGATTTAATCAGAATTGTACAGAACAAACGGAAAAGTGATAAACGCTAAACCAACAGAGCTGCTAATTAAACTCTGAAGCTAAAATCTAATGCCATCTCTGCAGCTTGGAGACGGTAACTAAATACTAAACCAGTACTGCTCCTTTGCAGCGTCAAACTAAATTGTAGTCTTCTTTCCCGGAAGATGAACTAAGGTAAACAGGGGCCATTGCCATCACTATGCTTTGGTCAAGACTCAACAAGGCTGAATCAAAAGGAAAGGAGTTTAATGCAATGGCAGATAAACCCTAACTGGCTGGAATCTGCATTCTCACAAGCATGATTGCCGAGCCCCTTTCAGCTGCCTGCGAGGATGCCCAGATGCTGCAGCAAAGTCTGTGGTTGTGACAGGGCCTTCCCTCGCTAGGCACAGCTCCCGAGGTGTGAAACCCGTGCCTGCTGGAAGTCCTAGATGAGAGATTTGTCCAGTATCTCACAGACCAGAATTCAAGAACGGTCCTCTGGGCCTTACCCCTCCCAATCCATGAGGCACTTGACCCTCCCAGAAGGTGCCACACAGAACCAATTCACCAAATGAGAAGGGCAGTAGGGGTGAATGGAGCAAGGGGTTGGGGGATGTCACTGGCTTGAAGTGGAAAACATGGAACACTTGGTGAATATTCATTGATGATGGTAGACATAGTCTATAGGAGGCTTTAGTGATAGCCTCTACTACAAATGGTCACACGTAGCATGGGGCCAACTTGCGGCTCTCAGCTTTCAAAGGAAGATTTCTAAATGCCAACCAGACTTCTCCTGGGTTAGAAGGCCTCACCTCTCAGGGAAAAAGGGAACCTCTGGCCCATCTTCAAGTGTACTTCTAGCATTAGACTAACTATTCAACAGCAGGAATTTCCTTGTCAATCTCTTGGTCAGGGGAGAGTGATGGCTGGAATTGAAACAAGTGTGCAGCTATGGCCTAAGTGCAGAAGGAAAGACAATGAAGTGGATGAACAGTTTGCTGACTTTTAATAAGAACTGTGCAGAATTAAAGGAAAAACAATAAACACTAGATCATTAACTACAACTCTTAAACTGAAAGCTAACACCAACACTGTCGCTAGGAAGCAGTGACTTAATATTAAAAGATTAATGCTCCTTTATAGCACATGGTTGTCTCCAGCTCCTGATTCACTGGCTCATTCTGCTCATTAGAGTGAGGGTGGAAACCTGGTGAGAGGCTAGCTATGACTCTCAAAAGAGAACAGAAAGCCTTTCAGAAATGGGATGTGAACTGTGGTCGTCGATCAGGCACTGTCCTGAGGGAAGCCACACAGCATGAACATGTGCTGAACCATAAGGATGGCAGTTTCACGAGCCGATGGGAACTTAGGGAGAGAAATTAAGTGGACAGCTTTGGAGAACTAGTCCACAACTACCAGAATGGTAGTGTTTCCATCTGATGGAGACCAGCTAATGATGAAATCCACCAAGAGGTGGGATCAGGGACAGTGAGGCACAGGCAGTGGGCAGATCCAACCCTACAGGTGCTGACATAATATCTTGTTCTGAGCACAAGTGGGGTAGGCAAGGATGAAGTCATGGACATCCTAGGACATAGAAGGCCACCAAATCATCTCTTTCTAAATTCCAGGGTCTGTTGAATCTCTGGATGGCCAATCAGCAGAAAGAGTGCCCCATTCCAACACTTTGGGGCACACAGTGGCAGGGACAAACAGCCAT
The DNA here is from genome assembly GCF_048418815.1 of Hemitrygon akajei. NCBI lineage: Eukaryota > Metazoa > Chordata > Chondrichthyes > Myliobatiformes > Dasyatidae > Hemitrygon > Hemitrygon akajei. Next base: position 146,849,615 of record NC_133133.1, on the reverse strand, counting down.
TTGGGAGGGCGCCCCACCTGGGCCTGAATCCAACTATTGGACAGACCTCACCTCTGCTTCTGTTCCCTAAATCATCAGATAAACTATACATGAGCAAGGAAGGATGGGCTCCGGAATGGCACTGTCCTCGGAGATGTCAAACTGGGAGGAGAGAGCATCATCCTTAGTAGTTTTGCTGCCAGGACGGTAGGTGAGGATGAAATTAAACCAAGTAAAGAAGAGAGCCCAACAGGCTTGACAGGAGTTGAGTCTCTTGGCATCACAGATGTAGGAGAGGCTCATGTGGTCTTTCCATGCCAGAGAAGGGTGCTCTGCCTCCTCCAACCAATGTCACAATGCCTCTAGTGTCTCTTTGGCAGCCAGAAGTTCTCAGTTTCCGACATAGTTGCTCTCTGCAGGAGTCAAGTGATGGGGATAAAATAGCACAGGGGTGCAGCGGATTACTTACAGAAGAATGCTGTGAGAGTACATCTTCAATTCTGACAACCTCGATGATGAGTGAACAGGATGCATCTGGTTGTTGCAGCACTGGGACAGTGGTGAACCATCACTTTAGTTCTGTGAAGGCTTGGTCTGCCTCACTTGTCCCTTGGAACCCTGCAGAGCTCTTCTTGGTGAGTGCAATGAAACTGATGTTTCTGATGAAGCAGCGATAAAAATTTGCAAACCCCATGAAGCATCTCACCTGTTTGACTGTGAATGGTTTGGGCTACTCTGTGACTGCTGAACTTTACACGGGTCCATGTGAATACTGGAAGGGGTGAGGATGTAACCCAAGAGTAACATCTACTCTTCGTGGAACTCATATTTCTCTGGTTTGGCATAAAGGTTGTTCTCAAGGAACTGTCAGAGAACCCTCCAGACATACTGGACGTCTTTCTGGTGAGAATGCGAATAGGTAATAAAACTAGAGGAAAAGGATTTTAACAAAGGCAAAAGTCTCTAAGTAAGAACTTGAATCCAATTGTAAACAAGTTGGGACATTGGAAACCTGACTGGATGAGGACTAACCAATCAGGGGAGATGAATAATGGGAGTATAAATACCACCGGAATAGACATGCCCAGCTATCATCCCTGATGAAGATGGCAGAGTTTGTCATCGAAATGTTGGTTAAAACTAATACCTGTACCCAGCTGGAAGCCTGAGAGAGTTTATTCGTAGATAAGAATGTCATCCAAATACACAAAAATGAACTCATTTAACATGCTCTAGAGCACATCATGGACCAGGGCCTGCAAAACAGCCGGGGTGTTAGCCAGACCACATAGCATCACAAAATACTCATGGTGACCTGTGGAGGTATTGAGTGCTGTCTTTCACTCGTCTCCTTCTTGGATGCAAACCAGGTTATAAGCAGTGTGCTGATCTCTCTTGAAGAATATGGTTGCTTCCTGGAGATGTTCAAATGCAGAGACAAGGAAGAAAAGTAGTGGAAGAAGGAAGAAGGTAGCGGTTCTTCACCATGATACTATTGAGGGACCGATAATCAATGCAGAGATGGAACTTGCCATCCACCTTGTTTACCAAAAAGAAGACCACCCCTGCTAGCAAGGTTGACAGATGGATAAGTCTTAATGCCACTGCCGCCTTGATGTTTTTCCATGGCCACAGTTTCAGGACAAGAGAAGAAAAAGAGCCAACTCTGGGGAGGACTTGCCTTTTTCCTTGGTGCAGGTCCAAGAGTCGGTGGGCAGCCTCCTGACCCCATACTGGAAGATCAAACACTCTCCCTTCAACTCAACTATGAATTGTTGTGGAAAGACAGGGCTACAAGAGAACCTTTTTCTCACAGAGCCTTGAACAAGCTGAATGCAGGTCTGCCTAAGAGAAAGCCAGTTTACAGACATCATCTCTGAACTACCCTGACTGGGCTTGGAGAGTCAGTACACACTGGGTAATAAAGTTCCTGCAGCCATTGGGGTTACCGGCGTATCTGCATGGTGGAGGAATATTCAGTTCTGACTGGAAACTGCTCAGGGAATCAGGCATTTGTGGCTGAGGCTGATGAGACTGTTATAAAAGAGGATGTGGAAAACGTTGGGAGTGGTACTGTCCTGGCTTAAGGCTGTTGAATTGCAGCAATGAAAGTGGTAATAGCTGCCATCTGATTCTGGCTGTTGGTAGTGAGCTGTTGAACTATGCCACTGAGATCAGTAATGACTGCCATCTGATTCTGGAACTGTTGCTGTCTGCCAGTTTGTATTGGTCTTGCCATGAAAGCAATTGTTGCACTGCCTGAGCCATTTCTGTAAACACAGTCTCCACTGACTTTAACCTCTCTTCCATCTGACTAACAAACTTTGGTTTGGCTGGGCTTGCCATTCTGCGAGTAGTTATTACACTGCATGAGCCACTTCTGTCAACTCTGAACTGCCGAGGTCAGCTGTTCTCTATCTTCACAGGTCCCATTCTTGGGGTCTTGCTGTCTTGCTGACACAGTGTTTGGTGATTGGCCCAAATGCAGAGGCAGAAACACAGCAGCAGAATGATTAATTCACTGAGTTTTAATGAGAACTATACAAAACAAAAGGAAAAATAATGAACACTAGGCCAACAGGGCCGCTAACTAAACTCTCAAACTGAAATCTAATGCCATCACTGCAGCTTGGAAACAGTAACTAAATACCGCATGAGTACCGCTCCTTTGCAGCGTCACTCTAAATTGGAGTATTCTTTCCCAGAAAATGGAATAAGGTAAGCAGGGTGTGTTGCCATTACTATGGTTTGTTTAAGACTTGACAAGACTGAAAAGAAAGGAAGGGAGTTAAATACAACCACAAGTAAACCCTGATTGGCTGGAATGTGCATTCTCACAAGTCTGATTGCTAATCCCTTTCAACTGCCTGCCTGTGAGGGCACCCTGTGGTGAACTACATATACCTGTCTGGACACGCCCCCTGCTGACTGCTCCTGTGGCTCCTCCCACAGACCCCGGTATAAAGGCGATTGAGGTCTGAGCCCGGCCTCTCTGTCTCCAGGATGTAGTATGGTGGTCAACCACCGCTTGTTCCTTCTTCCAGTCAATAAAAGCCGCTATCTCGCCTTTACGTCTCAGAGAGAGTTATTGACGGTGCATCACACCTAGACTCTGCAGCAGGGTCCATGGTTGTGACAGGAACAAGCACAACTACTCTTTAAAAGAGCTAATGCTGTCATTTTAGGGATACTTCTTTGATTTTATTTTTACAATCTGCCTGCTACAATACTGGGAAATTCTGGATTAGTGTAATGCTTGCAATCCTTTTTTTCATATCCTTGCCAAATGCTTCATATTTTTCACCTGTTTTCCTCAAAATTAAGCATCTCTCTAAGGCTTCCAAGGCTGTAATTAATAGCAAACTGACCATCTTGCCTTGATTCCTCTACACCAGAACCCGAGATTCCATATCTAAGTCTTATCAATGACTCCAAAAAGATATTGCTCTTATGAACCTGTGATTTCTTCTTCCATAAGTTCTCCAAGGTAGCAACTGACCTAGATCTAGTCCACTGTATATACCTTCTGAACCATTCATTGTCAAAGTGACAACTGCATTTTATAATAGTAGCAAATAAGATGATAAATGCAGTTACATTAAGTATGCTTGGTTCTTAGCTTAACCTTCCTTCTCACAATAATTCTGCAGAGAGCACATGGAATTCTCCTGGGGGTTGCAGGTTCAGATGTTCCGCTGAGAGAACTATTGAAACTTGCTCCGAGGTATAAGGTAGGTTGTCAACTGTATCAATGCGTTTCATGTTTGAAATATTAAGGAAGGCTATTAAAAATCTTAAAGCTCCACATTGGTTAATGCATTGAATTTTTTTTTCAGTGCCAGATAGGAGTAGGTTTAATAACTAAGCTAAATATAGATATCAAAAACGCTTCACTGCATCATATATCTCGGGGTTGTTTCTGACGACTATACATCTCATAGAATCATAGTGTTATATAGCACAGAAACAGACCTTTCAACCCAATGTCTACACCAACCAGGTTGCCTACCTAAGGCAGTCCTGTTGGCCTTGTTTGCATCTAATGGTGTGTGATATCAGGCTTCAGTACCTCCTGGCAGATTGCCACTAAGCTAATCCCATTTGCCTGCATTGGGCATCTTTCAAAACCTTTCCTATCCATGTACCTTCCAAATGTCTTCTAACTGTGGTAATTGAACCTGCTTCTACCACTTGGTCTAGCAGTTTGTTCCATATACTCACCATCACCTGTGTGAAACATGCCCCTCGTGTTTGCTCTTTCACCCTAAACCTATCCTGCCCTGGGAAGCAGACTGGGATCTACAACCATCATGATATTATGTTCTTCTGAGGTACCCCACAGCCTCCTACCTTCCAGGCAAAAAAGATCCTTATAACTCTTTCTCTCTCACTTTTAAAAGCCTCCACTTCCCAGACATTCCTTTACTTTCAAATAACCTTTCCCAATCAATCTTTATAAGCTCCTATCTAATGCCATCAAAATTAGCTTTGCCCAATTGTGACAGTAACTTGGGGGTCAGTCTTATCTTATTCCATAACTATTTTAAAACTAATTAAATTATAGACATTGATCCCAAGGTGCTTCTTCATTGACCCTCTCGCCATATGCCCTCCCTCATTTCCCAAGAGCAGGTTGTGTATTGTCTCCTCTCTTGTAGGGTCATATACATGCTGCATAAGAAAATTTTCCTGGCCACAGTTAAAATAACAAATCCTGCTTCATCTAAGCCCTTAGCTTTACATGTGGCAGTTCCACTCAATATTAGAAAAGTAAAAGACACAAAATGATGGAGGAACTCAGCAGATGAGGCAGCATCTATAAAAAAGAGTAAACAGTCAATGTTTTGGGCTGATTCCCTTCTTCAGGAGTCCTGAAGAAGGGTCCCAATATGAAACATCAACTCTTTTCCATATATTTTGAACCCAGCGTTTTATGTCTGTTGCTTTGGATCTTTAGCATCTGCAGATTTTCTTGTGTTAAGAAAGTTACAGTCATTCCCTATTACAGCCATATTATTTCTAGAGCAATCTGTGATCTCCCTACTTACCTGCTTCTCCTTACGTACTTGCCAAGACACTTCATCAGGACTAGAAAGGAAGGGGGAAGATGCCAGAATAAAAAGTTGGGAAAGGGAGGGGAAGGAGGACTAGATGGAAGGTGATAGGTGAAGTCAGGTGGGTGGTGGAGGTGGAAGAGGCGCAGGGATGGAGAAGAAGGAATTTGATAGGAAAGGAGAGTGAACCATAGGAGAAAAGAAAGGAGGAGAGGTACCGGGGAGGTGATGGGCAGGTGAGAAGAAGTAAGAGACCAGAGTGGGGAAATAGAAGAACAAGGAAGCGGGAGGAAAAAATTACCTGAAGGAGAAATCAATGTTCATGCTATCAGGTTGGAGGGTACCTAGATGGATTGTGAGGCGTTGCTCCTCCACCCTGAGAGGGCATCATCGTGACAGAAGAGGAAACCATGGACCAATATCTCAGAAGGAGAATGGGGATAGGAATTAAAATGTTGGCCAACAGAAAATTCCATTTTTTACGGATGAAGTGGAGGTGCTTGACAAGGCGGTTTCCCAGTTTACGTTGGGTTACACCAATGTAGAGGAAGCCACATTGACCACACCGGTTAAAGTAGGCAACCCCAACAGATTTGCAGGCGAAGTGTTGCCTCACCTAGGACTGTTTGGGGTCCTGAATGAAAGTGAGGGAGGAGGTGTCTGGGCAGGTGTAGTACTTTGGCTGCTTGCAAGGAGAAATGCCGGGAGGGAGATTAGTGGGGAGGGATGACTGAACAAGGAAATCACAGAGGGAACAATCCCTGAAGAAAGCAGAAAGCAGACGTGAGGTAAAGATGCGTTTAGTGGTGGGATCTCTTTAGAGATGGCAGAAGTTGCAGAAAATGATGTGTTGGATGCGGAAGCTCATGGGGTGGTAGGTGAGGACAAGAGGAACTCTATCCCTGTTAAGCTTATGGGAAAATGGGATGAGTGCAGATGTCAGAGAAGTGGAGGAGATGCAGGTGAGGGCAATACCAATGGTGAGGGAAGGGAAACCCCGTTCATTGAAGAAAAAGGACATCCCTGATGTCCTGGAAAGGAAAGCTGCAGCCTAGGGTAGATGCAGTAAAGGCGAAGGAACTGAGAAAAAGGAATAAAGTTTTTACAGGAGACGGGGTGAGAAGTACAGTATAATCAAGATAGCCATTCTAATCAGTAGGTTTATAAAATATATTGAGAGACAATTTGTCTCTGGGGATGGAGACAGAGAGATCATGAAAGGGGAGAGAGGTGTCAGAAATGGACCAAGTGAATTTAAGGGCAGGGTGGAAGTTGAAAGCAAAGTTGATGAAATTATGAGCTCAGCATGGGTGCATGAAGCAGCACCAATGCAGCACAGAAAGAGCTGGGGAGCATTACTGGGGAAGGCTTGGAACATGCACTGTTCCAAATAGTCAATGAAAAGGCTGGCATAGCCGGGACCCACGCAGGTACCTATACCATTAACAACTTGATTGGAATGTCTAATGATGAACAAGCTTTCAGATCACTAGGGAACTGCTTTATGTTTCATACACTATTGATTTCTATTCAAAAACTGGGAGAATTGAAGTCTTACATGGCTTTCTTGGACTTTCTTCAGCAGAACCACCGGTTCCTGCACATCAGAAAGGCACCACAACAGCCTATTTTTCCTTTCACTGAGATATTTGCCCATTTCATGCAACTCCACTTGTGCACCAGTGCCTTTCCTCTAAAACTGTAATTTTGTACTTTTCCTTTTCCCCTTCATTTAACATGACACTGCTACCTTATTTCATGTCTTTCTCCTACCTTATCTCCCAAATGGTAGCTTTAATTATTCAGCCAGGACTTTTAGACACTTTGTTTTCTCATTTTTTCTCCTAACTCATCGCCACTCATCAAGCAAATTTACCTTTGATTCTATCTTTCCTAGCAACTTGCCTTCTGTTATTGTTGCTATAAATGAATGAATTCTCTCGGTAATCCTCACTCACATTGAGTTATTGTAGTACTCACTATCGCCACTCACAGAAGCAGCAACATGAGTGTGGACATTCTCAGTAAGACTTATTCAAAGGCAAGTAGTGCCCCCTTAAGTTCCGACTCTACATGAAACATAAGCAGTAGATGTGCATGCAACATTTTGTAATAATCTTTAACAACAAAGAGGAATAAATCAACAGCATGCACTAATTACTGTTGTAACAAAACGCAGATGCCTTCTTCTCCCAAACAGGTTTGACTATTAACTCCGTGTGAATGCAGATTGAGAAGAGAGAGAGAAAAACATTCACTTGAGTGAATATTTCTTCGCTGTTGCGTCATAACTGTTTTAAAATTTTCTTCCCTTTATCATGTTCTTCATGCAGCTTGGAGTCCATGGTTATGCATTCCTGAATACCAATAACGGTTATATACTTGCTCATCCTGATCTCCGACCTTTGGTAGGTGATTTTAATCATTCTATTTTGATGCAAGCAAACTTGTACAATGAGAAGGAATTGAATTAAAAGAGTTACTTCCATGAGAGGAGATGGTTTAGAATGGTCACATTTTAAGTAAGAGTTGTGCTCAACGACACAAGCTGAAACAGAACCTGTCCTCAGTCTACAATTGCCCTTTGAAAAGATAATGCAATTACACTACAACGGGAATGAATATCAGCTTTAAACTTTGAGTAGAGGAAGTGTTTCCTTTGGCACCAGACCTGAAAGTTCCAATGGATTGTTTAAGTCTCCCTGATTTGAAGAATAATCTTTTATGTACTATGCGCAAGCAGGGGGGAAATACGCCCAGTAGCAAACTTCAGCTTGTAACTGGTGCAACTTTAATTCAAAAGTTCAAAGTGCGTACACTTATAATCAAAGAATGTATAAATTATACAACCTTGAGATTTGATTGCTCACCAGTAGCCACAAAGCAAGAAACCAGAAAGAACCCAATTAAGAAAAAAATTCAAATAAAACACCAACACCCGATGCACAAGAGAAAGAAATAAAAAACACAAATCATGCAAGCAATTGAAGCGAGCTATAACATCCAAACCAAAATAGAGTCCTCCGTTCACTAAAGTAGTAAGTTAGTGTGGGCAACACTTTCCCTTGGGATTTCTTCCTCCCCGTCCTGAATTTTGTCAGGTCACTTTTACAATGCCAGTGAGTGCAAGACATGCATGGGGATATATTGAGAAACAAGTTACATTTGTTTGGAGTTTGGGAAATCTACTTGCCAGTATTAATAGCGGAGATAGATTTGCTCTACCACAGGGCTGAATGTACAAACAGAGCCAAAAGACACAAAAAAAACTATGAAATATTGAAATTTTAAAGGAACATCTGAGAAGGTATTGAGGGGCTTGAGCCTCTTTAACAGAATCATACAGAGGCTCCCCCACCCACTCACAGTGTCAATCCCACTATGACAAAGCTCTGGATCCCATGTAGAAATGGTCAGCTGCATCAGAACCCACAGAATTAGAACTGAAGCAAGTCACTCTTGACTTCACTGGGACTAATAAGGAGAAAATGTATGTTTATGTAGATACTTGCATTTAAATACATATTAAATAGACCTAGAAAACAAGGACTCTTATATCAGAATGCTGTACCTGGATTTCAGTTTGACATTCAACGCTATTGTATGACAGACTGTGGTGAACAAACTGCTACTCTTCAGTCTAAAAGCACCACTGTGCAACTGGATGTTGGACTTCCTAACGAATGGGCGTCAGATAGTCAGGATGCACAACCGCTCCTCCTTCCCCATCATCCTCAACACAGGTGCCTCCCAGGGCTGTATGCTGGGCCCACTGCTGTACAGTCTGCTCACACATTACTGCACGACCAAACACCTGAATAACCACATTGTCAAGTTCGCCAATGACATGACAGCTGTGGGGCAGACAACCAGTATGCAAAAGACAAAGGCTATGCAGATACAAAGAAATAAAATAGTAATAGTAATAATAATAATAATAATAATAATAATAATAACAATAATAAATAAGCAATAAATATCAAGAACATGAGATAAAGAGGTATTGAAAGCGAGTCCATTGGTTGTCTGGACATTTCAATGATTGGGCAAGTGAAATTGAATGACGTTATCCCCTTTGGTTCAGGAGCCTGATGGTTGAGGGGTTGTGACTGTTCATGAACTTAGTGGTGTGAGTCCTGAGTCTCTTGTATTCTCATCCTGATCGCAGCAGCAAGAAGAGAGCATGTCCTGGGTGGTGGGGATCCCTAATGATGGATGCTGCTTTTCTGCGACAGTGTTTCATGTAGGTGTGCTCAATGGTTGGGAGGAATTGGTGTTTCTATACCATGCTGTGTTGCAGCCAGTCAATATACTCTCTGTTACACATCTATAGAAGTTTGCCAAAGTTTTAGATGTCATGCCGAATCTCCACAAACTTCTGAGGAAGTAGAAGCGCTACCATGCTTTCTTTGTAATTGCACTTATGTGCTGGGCCCAGGACAGGTCCTTAAATAATAACTCAGAGGAATTTAAAGTTGCTGACCCTTTCCACCTCTGATCCTCAGAGGCTCATGGACCTCTGGTTTCCCTCTCCTGAAGTCAGTCATCAGCTCCTTGGTTTTGCTGACACTGAGCAAGCGGTTTTGCTGCTATTGATGATAGAGATAAATAATAGCAAACTTATTGTACACTGAGTTTCAATGATGTCCAATAGTTCTGCTCAAATACCATTCTAAAGTGATAGTTCAGCACCTTATAGGTAATCCCTTGTGATGACAACAAGCTAATAACTGGTTAATTGAAATATAAAAGGCTTCATTGCCTGGTTTTTGACTTCCTCCAAGTGAAGTCTCCCATTCTCCGAATTTCATTTTTAGATATGAATCATGTGGGTTTGATGATTTTCTGAAATAGACTTGCATGTGTTTTTAACACTATTTTCAAAATTCTCCGAGTGATCACACAAGGAAGCCAGAAATGATTAGGGTGAGTGCTGTAATGAGCAGGTGTATTCAGGCCAATGTCACTTTTCTGTAGCCTCAGGCTGCTCATTTAAAACTCTTTAAGAATGGTGTCCCAATTATGTCACCTTGTTCTGAGGGGATGTGGCTGCCACTCAAGTATCATATGACTAGATTTTTTGACAAGACTTCAAGAGCTGGCTGAATTGTATTTGGATTTAACACAGCATTCATGCAATTTGCAAATGATCAATTTCATGCTTGATAGATTACTGAACATCAAGAGTGCTACGCTCATTCTGGCAAATCTATAACTTAAAACTATATGGGTTAAAGTAAGTGAGTCCAGTAGGCTGACTGGACATGAAGCATGGAAGGTCTGATAAGCTAAACTGCATTTTCTTTAAAGGCAAGGCCAATTAACTCAGAACATAGATTGGCACAGGGCATTGTGATATCACAGCTATTAAGGAAACATACAGTAGTTGAGAAATGACTAGGTCTGGCAGTTCAGTGTTCTGGGGTCCTGATGCTTCCCGTTTGACAGAGGTGAAGTAAGTGAGAAAGGGGAATTGCACTATTGATTATTGAGACATCATGGCAGTATGTGGAGAGGATATCCTGTGATATCGGGGAATGGATATACGGAGACCACTTTGTAGAAGAGCTTTGATACCTTTTGCAACTGTTGCTATGAACCATAATATCAGCAGACTGAGATTTGGACAGCAGACAGAACTGCCACCACAACAATCAGACAGTGGGTGTGTGCTCTTTGCATTGTTTACGAAGCTGAAGTATCTGCTTTCGATTCTTCAAAATGGCTGCCTCACAGATACACTAATGCAGATGGTCATCCATTCCTAATTAAAAACAACAAACTTCAAACTGTTAAAAGCCCAATGGTACTGGTGCTAGACTCCTAAATACTGCTTAACATTGAACACAGGTATCAAGGCTTTTTACCACACTTTCCAATGTACAAATCGTTTTGTGCATCAGCATTCTTCTTCAGCTCCTGTTCATTGAAGAATCCAGCTAAGCACACTGTCCTAATATGTTATAAGATCATAAGATATAGGAGCAGAATTAGGCCATTTGGTGCATCGAGTCTGCTGGTGATGTCTTGGATGCCCTTCCACATGTGCCGCGTGTCGCTGCTGTCCTGGAAGTGACTGTGGATTAGCTGGGCATGTGCACGCTTTGCCCCTCTGATGGCTCGGGACAGTTTGGCCCTTGCTGTTGTTAGAGCTGACTTCTCGCCTGCTTTGAAGGTGGGGTCGCGGGACCTCAGCAGTGCATGCACCTCTGTGGTCATCCATGGCTTCTGGTTGGCACGTATAGTGATGGTCTTGGACAGAGTAACATCATCAATGCACCTGCTGATGTAGCTGGTCACTGATGCTGTGTACTCCTCTAAGTTGGTAGAGTCGCCATCGGTTGCAGCCTCCCTGAACGTCAGTGTGCTCAAAGTAGTCTTGAAGAGCAGAGATGGCTCCTGCTGGCCAGATTTTCACCTGCTTCTGAACTGGTCTGGAGCGCCTGACGAGCGGTCTGTATGCTGGGATTAGCGTAACAGAGATGTGGTCTGAGTATCCGAGGTGGGGGCGGGGCTCTGCCAGGTATGCATCGTGGATGTTTGTATAAGCAAGATCCAACAAGTTCTCCCCTCTCATTGCAAAGTCCACATACTGATGGAATTTGGGGGCTGAGGAAAGTCCATCTCCTACCCCCCATCCTCATCACATTCTACAGAGATTGTATTGAGAGCATCCTGAGCAGCTGCATCACTGCCTGGTTTGGAAATTGCACCATCTCAGATCACAAGACCCTGCAGCGGATAGTGAGGTCAGCTGAGCAGATCATTGGGGTCTCTCTTCCTGCCATCACAGACATTTACACTACACACTGCATCTGTAAAGCAAACAGCATTATGAAGGACCCCATGCACCCCTCATACAATCTCTTCTCCCTCCTGCCGTCTGGGAAAAGGCTCCGAAGCATTCAGGCTCTCATGACCAGACTATGTAACAGTTTCTTCCCCCAAGCTATCAGACTCCTCAATACCCGAAGCCTGGACTGACACCTTGCCCTACTGTCCTGTTTATTATTTATTGTAATGCCGGCACTGTTTTTGTGCACTTTATGCAGTCCTGTGTAGGTCTGTAGTCTAGTGTAGCTTTCTGTGTTGTTTTTTTACGTAGTTCAATCTAGATTTTGTACTGTGTCATGTAACACCATGGTCCTGAAAAACATTGTCTCATTTTTACTATGTACTGTACCAGCAGTTATGGTCGAAATGACAATAAAAGTGACTTGACTTGACTTTCATCTTGGCTAATCCATTTCACTATCAGTCCCGATCTCCTGCCTTATCCCCATATCCATTCATGCCCTGACTAATCAAAAATTTGTCAAATTGTGCCTTAAATATACCCACAGTTGCTTGTGAAAACAAATTCCAGAGATTTAACACACTCTGGCTAAAGAAATTCCTCCTCTAAATGGACATCCCTCTATTCTGAGGCTGCTTCTTCTGGTCTTAGACTCCATCACCGTAGGAAACATCCTCTCCACATCCACTCTATCAAGGCCTTTCAAATTCGATAGGTTTCAATGAGATCCCCCCTCATTCTTCTAAATTCCAAGTGAGTACAGGCCCAGAGCCATCAAATGCTTCACATATGACAAGCGTTTCATTTCCAAAATAATTTTTGTGAACCTCCTTTGAACTCTCTCCCATGTCAGCACACCCTTTCTTAGGAAAGGGGCCCAGTCTTTTCACAATACTCCAAGTGAGGCCTCACCAGTGCCTTATAAAGCCTCAACATTACATTCTTACTTTTTATATTCTAGTCCTCTCAAAATGAATGATAACATTGCATTTGCCTTTCTCACCACAGACTCAATCTGCAAATTAATCTTTAGGGAATCCTGTACGAGGGCTCCCAAGTTCCTTTGCACCTCAGATTGTTGAATTTTCTCTCCATTTAGAAAATATTTCCCGGGACTTGTGCTATTCTTGCTCTCCGTCTCATCTACAATACACATGCCCAGTGTCGCCATGAATAGAGCCCGTCCTCTAGTTAACTAATAGCGCAATCTCTCAAGTTGAGGAAGCTGTTCTCCTGAGGGGTTATCTATTGATGAGTTCTCATGTGTCTGTTAAAATATCTGCAAGTCAATACAAGCTGTGAGATGTGATGTTGGTGGGTAATGGGAAGAGGTGATTTTAGTGCTGTCTGTCTAGCAGAGTAGTTCATGTAGTATTGCATTTGAAATGAAAACCCCTATTTACTTTTCCAGCATTGTTCAAAAATTTAAATGCCTACATTCACTTCTTAATAAAACCAAAATATACTAGAAATACTTAGCAGGTCAAACAGCATCTGTAGCGAGAAAGAAAAACAAGAGTTAGCATTTCAAGTTACTAACTTTTCATCAAATTCACTTTATCCCAGCACAGGTTCAAGTAGAACAATGCCCAGAAGCAAACACAGCTGCAATGCACCTCCCCTTTAAGTTTTAAGTAGTGCAACTTGGAAATTATACCAGTTCTCCTGCTAGTGTATGATGCCAGTAAAAAGCGTGGGCAATTCTAGCTGCATACAGAAGTCTTTATAATGAGCTGCCAGCATGGAAATCGTGTGCTTTCCACACTTCACTGAACAAAAATATGTTAATCATGCATTGGGATTCCTTTCTGCTTTTGCTGGCTATCTTATTTAACCCACCAGTGAAAACCATTGGTGAAAAAAAGGGTTTACATTCTACTGCAATAAATGCTGCTGATTATTGTGTTATTTAGTTTCAAACTGAAGTACCAAAAGTGGCCAAAAATGTTAGTACATTTTTATTAGTACAAAATGTTAGTACAAAAAAAGTGTATGGGACATTGGAAAAAATGTTGAATTTCCCCATGGGGATGAATAAAGTATCTATCTATCTATCTATCTATCATGTGTGCACTTAATTGGGTTAGCAATGAAGCTTAACTGACAGAGCATTGTACTGCAAATGTACCAGCTGCAAAATGCACAGTAATTACTTTCCAAACCCTAAACTCAACCTGGTCCTCTCAAAAACAGGATTTATTTTCTCCATCTTGTGTACTGAAGTTAACATTATATTATTGAAAAACTTTGGAGGATGCACTCTGTTGAATCATACCAATATTTAAATTCTCCTGGGGCAGCATGGTAGTTTAGTGGTTAGCACAATGCTTTACAGGCAGGACACCTGGGTTCAGTTCCTGCCGCTGCCTGTAAGGAGCTTGTACATAATCTCTGTGACCATGTGGGCTTCTTCTGGGTGCTCTGGTTTCCTCCCACAGTCCTAAGATGAATCCGATGGTAGGTTAATTGCTTGTTGTAAATTGTCCCCTGTTTATGCTAGGATTAAATAGAAGGGTTGCTGTGCAGCGAGGCTCAAAGGACCAGAAGGTTTTATTCCGCACTGTATCTCAATAAAAAAATTTAAAAATTCAGTTCAGAGTATCTGCTTGTGCCAGTTGCAGGGACAATGCAGATCTTCTTTAAGTGGTTCAGCCTGTTTTACATGCTGTAGAATTAGTTTTCACTTGTGTTAGCTATTTACAAAAGTTGACCCTATCCCAAACTATTAATGCAAAGGACATCTTGATTAGCATTGGCTTCATGGAGTGATCATATAAATAAAGAGACCACATGAAATTGCATTGAAGCAACTACAGCATTATGAATTAAAAAGGCTTTGCAATCTCACTATTGCCCTCAATCCATAGTCATTGACCATCTCAGATATAGTAGGTTTAAAGATTAAGACCGCAAATTGGCACAAAGGTCCTGCTCTACAAGCCAGTTTAGAGCAGCATGGTAGTACAGCAGTTAGTGCAATACTTCACAGTACCAGCAATCACTGATCAGGGTTCAATTCCTACCACTCTCTGTGAGGAACTTGTGCGTTCTCTCTCTGACTGCATGGGTTTCCTCCAGGTTCTCTGGTTTCTTTCCTATTACACTCCAAAGATGGGTTAGTGAGCTGTGGGCATGCATGTTGGCACTGGAAACATGGCTCCTGAGACATCTTCGGACAGTGTTAATTGTTGACACAGAAGATGTATTTCTGTGAATGTTTTGATGAATATGTGGTAAATACAGCTAATCTTAATTTTAAATATCTGCCCTCCTGCATGTGCCTGAGATATAGATTATTTACTGCAGCTGCCTCAAGCACGTTTCCCAGAAAATGCTCCAAATTCATTGGCAGAATAAGTGAACAAACTTCAATGTACTTTCTTAGACAATATATTATCAGTGAGACTCTCACTATACACGACCAATTCTGATGATACCCAACCTGAGGCTCCTGAAATTGAAAATGTATTCCAAGTTTTGTCACAGGAATTTATTACCCTGAAGATAGAGAAAAATGAAGCATTCAAATCCACTTTGATAAAGCGTATCATGCCTGCCAACTCTTGGAAATCCTTCATCCATGAATATTCAAAATGGAGAAAGGGTGTTCAGGATGGCATTGAAAATTTCAAATCCAAGTATTAGGAACACATAGAAGCCAGTATTAACAGCTGAAGGAATATATCATCTGCCAAGCTGTTCATTTATCTTTCCTACCTTGTATCTGTAGATTCCATAGAATCAAAATCAGGTTTAATATCACCAGCGTATGTCATGAAATTTGTTAACTTAGCAGGAGCAGTATAATGCAATACATGATAATATAGAGAAAAAATAACTAAGTATTTTATATATATATATATATATATATATATATATACACACATATATATATTTCAAATAGTTACATTAAAATAGTGCAAAACAGAAATAATATAAAAAGTAAGGTGGTAGGTGGTGTTCATGGGTTCAATATCCATTTAACAATCAGATGGCAGAGGGGGAAAAGCTGTTCCTGAATTGCTGAGTGTGTGCCTTCAGGCTTCTGTACCTCCTCCCTCTCATCACTCTCATCCACCATCTCAGAATCCATAGAACTGGATGGAAACAAACCATAAAGGGACTACATAAGAAGAATTAGTGATGCCAATGTTCATCCTTAGATGCTATACGGTTTAGTTCTGTAAGAAATTCTACTTCTACTAGTGAAACAGACTTCTCCCTTTAAGATAAAGACTTGAGATCAAAAAGAAGCAAACATAGTTGTTCTTCATTAAATGAAAGTTCAAATTCTCACAGGCTGTGTTTAAGAAATTACAAGCAAGCCAACCACAGCTTCACAGCTGCTTTCCTCATTAATTCCAGGGCTGCCAGTGTGACTGTAGAATTGCTTAGGTTGCTGGACACCCCCACACTACTTGGTTGCCATGGAGGCACCCACAACTGATGAAAAAAAGAAGATAAATTCTGAGCATCAACATTTTTAAAACAAAATACAACTTAAATAAAATAAAAAGTGAATTAAGGTATGTCTGCAAATTAAAAGGTGCATAAGATGTACGTGATTCATAGCAGAATAAGATCCTATAAATAAGGCATTGTGAACGATCATTGCTGATCCATTCTGAGTTCCTGTTCCAACCTGTCACCAAAACTGAATACTACCTTTAAATTGTTACTTCCTTTAAAACTATCTTTTCTCACCCTTTTCCATGCTTGAGATTTTCTCTGCCAACAATTCCTTTTTCATGGCACAAACTGGCTTTGACAAGACGGCAACGCTGATATAGCAGTACAATTGAAAACAGAGTTTGATCCAAAAAAAGAATGGCTGCTTCATCTCATTAGTGAAGAGATTTGCAATGATAGTAATTGTTGTTCTGTGGTATTTAATATTTTATGAAAAATGGTCTTTTCTACAAAGGGAGGGCTGGCCCTCTCTCTGTCTGTGCTGTGAAGGCAGAGGAAGGGAATATGATTTTGGACTTCATCGCCAGGTGTTTGAAGCCAAGAATCTGTGTGCAGTGGCATTAAATGCTGAACACCTCACAACTGAGGTTAATTTGCTGCAATCACATCATTCTTCCCTTTATTACAGCAGGTTAAGTGCCAAATGATTACAGGAAGGTGTTTACTAGTGGGTAATCACTAGTAGCTGCTTCATCTTATCCCCATAAAATATGATGCTTGTCATCATTGGAACCACCATTACCAAAAATTCAGCTGGAATTAGAAGTGAAGCCTTCGAAAACAAATTATCCTTCAGATGCCAACTTCACTGTCCAAAGCTGTTGAAATGTTTATTTTTCATTCTTCTCCAAACAACAGCACCCTTATATCTTTCTCTTCTCATATCATTAAGAAGTACAAATTGACTGGAAGATAATAGAAATCCAAGTCCGTGGAGATACACATTCCCAGCCATGGGAATGATAGTGATAGTGTGCATATGTGAATATTAGCTCAGAGGTGGAATTTGTCTGTGGGCATGATGGAAAACCTGATGCCAACTTTCTAGTATTTTGAAGTCAATCACATTGTCCACAGCTATTTTTATGGAGCTGCGTTTAAATTTTATGGGGGTTCCCAACCTTTTTTATGCCCTTACCATTAACCGAGGGGTCCTTGGACCCTGGTTTGAGAAACCCTGCTGTAAAAGAAACTGATGCTTTGGCTTAAGGAAATGTTTGGTACATTTTCAGATCTGTCAAGAGCTTGCATAGAATGACATTGATAAGTCCAGTAGAGTGGATTGGCCCTCATCAGTCTGAATAAAGAAAGATGAATAACTCCAATAGAGCATTTACAAGTGAAATAATAATCCATTGTCTCCTGGGTTAGGTTTCAACTTCTATAAGCATAAGTTACATGAATTCTGAGTGTTGCAGTGGAAGCTTAATATTTTGTCCTGCAAGTTGGCATTGCTGCCATTATAGCAATGAATACCAATGATCAAAAAAGTTTGCAGGCTTTCACTGATGTATGGCGATGTGCTGTATAACAGATTACTAGGATCGATGAAGCACTCCACAGTAATCATAGAGGCTTCACAGATCTGGGAGCATTAGTTCTGGTATTGCACATGGGAGGCTGGAAGTACAGGAATGCACAAGGGTGCTTGCTGATTTTGTGTGATTTTGGCTTCCTTTCACTTATTAATTTGTGGTTGTAATTAATAAAAACTTTGTGAGTTGTGGGGAAGTTAACATAGTGGACTTGATTCTTTGTTCATTTCTCTGGATTCAGCAATTGTCAAGGCCAGCATTTATTACCCAATCCTAATTGCCCTTGAGAAGATGGAGGGTGAGCCACCTTCTTGAACTATTGCAGCTGTTATGACAAAAGTACTCTGGCAATCATTGTGGGGAGAGAGCTCAGGATTTAGACCCAGAAATAATGAAGGAATGGTAATATACTCCAAATTAGACTGGTGTTGGAACTTGAAGAAGATCACGCAGTGGTTGTGTACCTGAAGCCTTTTCTGTTCTTGATGGTAGAGATCACATTTAGGAAATAGGAAATTATGAGCCTTGCTAAGTAACCAGGGAGCATTTTGTATTTGGTACTGTATGTTCTATAGCCAGCAAGCACCAGTGATGAAGGAATGAATGAAGAAATGAATGATTAAGATAGTGGATGGAATACCTATCACATGGACTGCTGTGCCTGGATAGAATACAGCTCCTTAGGTGTTGTTAGAACTGCTATCATCCAGTCAAGGGGACATTTACCTTATAGATAGGCTTTGGTGTGTCAGGACAGAAGTCCCTCAGTACATAGTATTCAGCTTCTGAGCTGCTCTTCTAACTATAGTTTTTATATGGATGATTCATATGAGTTTCTCATTGATGACAAAGAGACCAAAAATTAGAGGAGTGCAGGTTGTCTATGGTTTGTAGCATTGGAGGAAATGAGAGATAGGAGTGCAGTAGGACATAAAGATGGCAATTTTAACATTGAGATGGTGTTCACCAAGAGCCTGGATAGACCGCTAATGACGGAATGAGAATTAGTATGTGTTAGAACATGGGCAACAGAATTTTGTGTGACCTTAAGAGAAAGCGAAGGAGACATGGTATTGACAACTTAAGTTCAGAATTAATGCTGTCATTTTACTTCATGTTATTGTTATGAAACCAGTAACTGGTTTCACTTACCAGCAAAGATAGATATGTCAGTTGAAGTCCAATGGTACTATTTTCAAAAGTTTTATTAATAAAGGGGCACAAAAATTAAGGTTAATACAAACATTCAGATAACATGCGTCAATACTCAATCTAAAACGCAGGTACATTAATAATCACTCAGAAATAAGCTCTTTCGTTGTCTAGGGTATAATACTGAGTCCAATTGGAAATATAAAGAGTCACTCTGCAGTCTGCAGGCTTTTCCCTTTTGGTTTCACGTGTTGGAGAGAGAGAGAGATAAACGGAAAAACTTGCCCAAAACATCCATGGAATCAGGGGAGCGATCTTCCCCGTTGTTAGTTAAAAGCGATCTTCCGTTGGTTCCAGCCACAAACCCCGCATTCGGAATTTAACGCACGTGGCTTACTTCAAAATGGCTTCCCGTTCCCACGGGAAGCGTTATCGTGCTTCTTGGTGTCTCCTTGGTGCGTCTGAGGGTCGTCCTCTTTCAGACCCTTCTTTATACTGCCTCACGGGATCTCAGGTGTCAATCAGGTTGCAGGTGATGCAATCTCTCTCTCAACCAGCCCACTTTGCCCGAGGGCTTTACAATGTCCCTGCGAGTTGGCACGTCTGCAGTTCCCAGGTGTCTCCTGAGAACAATGCCACAGTCACCAGCTTTTGTCCCAGTGGAATGCGGTATCCAGCACGTCGCTGTCTTTCCATTTCCTGTGTCCATTCAGCCTGTCTCTCTCTCTCTCTCTCTCTTGCTCTCTCTCTCTCGGGTCATTGACCCCCCTTTCACTAGGGCTCTTGCAATTCTCACAAAGGAGGGGGCTGGTATCATAACATTATTAAGAGACATCATGTTGATTGGAAAAAGGAGGAGGCCATGTGCAGGTCCTTGAGGGATGCTGAAGGTAATCTACACACTGGAAGTGAAGCTACTAAGATATCTTTTCAGCAGATAGGCTTTATGTATTCACAAAGATATTATCATTCCATGAACCTGGTTTTATTTTTGTAAACAGTTTTTCTCTTGCAGGCACAGTGTTATTGAATATGTCCAATTAACACCACAGGAAGACAAGAGTTCAAGTCCTTGTCAGTATTGTTCTGAAATTTTGTCTAGGAGATACACAAAAGTGTCTCAGATAATTTTCACTTGCTCCCTTTGGAGAAGATCTGACCTTCAATACACACTTCCCTCCTGTCTTCCTCTGTCATGTAACAAGGACTGAGAGTGAAAATTTAGCATGAAATAGAATTAACTCAGACAAATTATGCTCTACCGTGGTATAGTACAGGGTGTTATATTGCTATTGTCCTTTCTTGGTTCCTGAACTAATTTTAAATTATTCTTCCTAATTACAGTATAAAGAAGGGAAAAAAGTGAAGCCAAAGCCAAATTATAACAGTGTGGATCTGTCAGAGGTGGAATGGGAGGATGAAGATGAAATTGTGAGTTGTTTCTGTTTCATTTTTGTTTTTATTTTTCCTTCCACATCTTCTGCTATATTCCTTCTACCGTCCCAAACACGGGGCACTGAGGTTGTTCAGCTCACTTAATTTCAACTCATGTTTTAAGCTTTCCTTTCAGGTTTACCTGCCTCAGAATCCATCAGGTCAGGAAAGGTAAAAGTGCTGTGCTGAAGTCAGTCTCCTTTGCACTAAAGTACTAGCCATCTGCTTTTGATAAAAAAAATTCCTTCAGTTGATAAGAAAAATGAAAAATGGTGTGATATGAGCACTTTGGATGATTAGGATAAAGGAACAAAGTGTGTTATTGATTCAGTATGTGAGTGAGCTAGTGCAAAGACAGCATCTGGTGAATGTGTGTATTTAATATTGTCTAATTGGGACAAATATCAGGGCAAGGGTATCTTGTGGTTTTGACAGAGTGGGTGAACTATCTATTTGCTGGAACAAGTGCTGGTAGCGTATTGCATGTGATGAAATTATATTTGTGTGGTGAATTGCTAGCACATGCAAAAATTTAACTCAACTTTTATGATACAGAATTACAGAAGAAAGCCCACAACACCTCTAAAAAATAGCTAGTGCAAAATATTGCGATCTTTTTAAGAGCTTTTAAAACAGAATTTGTGAGTCACACAATGCCATCTTAACACCAAATATATGGTGCAGACTGATTTCAAGGTATATTTAGCTCTGAAACTATAATCTCAGCAATGACTCAATTTTTTTCCAACACACTTGTTTCATTTTGTTTCTGTCATGATTGTTCACATGAATGACTTCACCCTAACTTTATGTTTTAATAGTGTACCGGAGATAATATGCACCAAGTGACCACTGTATTAGGTAGATCCGTACACCTGCTCGTTAATGCAAAAAAATTTTCAGCCAATCATGTAGCAGCAATTTAATCCATAAAAGCATGCAGACATAGTCAAGAGGTTCCGTTGTTGTTCAAACCAAACATCAGAATGGAGAAGGGATGTGATCTATGTGACTTTGACTGGGAATGATTGTTGGTGCCAGACGGGGTAGTTTGAGTATTTCAGAAACCTCTGATTTCCTGGGATTTTCACACACAGCAGTCTCTAGAGTTTACCAAGATGATGTGAAAACAAAAACCATTCAGTGAGTACAGTTCTATAGGCAAAATGCCTTGATAATGAGAGAGGTCAAAGGAGACTGTTCCAAGCTCACAGCACTCAAATAACCACACGTTACAACAGAACACACAACACATCAAACCTTGAAGTGGACAGGATATAGCAGCAGAAGAACACAAATATACATCCCTTTGCCTGGAGGTACCTCATAATGTGGCCACTGAGTGTATGGGGAGGAATGAGTCATCCTTTAATGGGAGGTGAGTTCTAGCAAGGCAATTATTTGTTAGTTAAATAGGGTGTGATATTAGTTTTGGGATGAGCTGTTCAACATCTTCCTGCTTCTTTCTGATTGACGCTGCATTCCTGTTCCACTCCCAACCTGACTGAACAAGTAGGAGCTTAACATATTTCAATCAATCCCATGGAATCATTTTAGTGCATAAACATAACTTCTTGATCTGTATATACCATGTTTTCTTTTCACCCATAAACCATAGACAGTAGCTGAAGCTGATAGCTAATTTCAAATAGGTTTCTATTAATGTGATTGAATTTGGATACCAGATTTTGTTTGAAAGTGCTTTGTTCTTTCAGTAGGCAAATCTATAATTATTTTTTACTTACAGTGCATGACCAGTTCACAAGAGTATATTATTGCAGCTTTGTATCAAGTACCTAACCAGTGGTCATGGAAAATTATTCCCACAAGATAACTTTCTCTTAAAATAAAATAAAGCCCATGCATTATAATTCTTACTATGTCCGGTATCTTTACTATTCAAAGAAAGCAATGTAAGAAACTTCACTGTAAAGAAGCTTAAAATTGACAGTGATATTTTCTCCCCTATATATAGCTGAGAACAGCCATGGTGAATGGAGAAACGGGAACAATGTCAATGAATGTGAAAGTACCAGTTGATGAAGGAGTAAGAGATATACTTGTCTTTATCACATCCTGTTGTTAATGATTTATTCAGTCTAAAGTCCTTTATGCCTTTTGGAAATTCCAACTGACATTCTCTACTTAACAGGTATGACTTAATAGATGCTTTACTCTGTTCATCTGAATTACAATCTGTAATTCAATACAAGGACATTTCAAACATTAGATGAGTGAAGATCAATTTATTTTCTCCCAATCTGTCAGAGGGCTCTTATCTAGAAACAGAATTTCATTCTATTTTGAGGTATTACTTTTATGCTACATTTTGCCTTGGTAACATAATTGAGTAACACTAAAAAATTTGCTACAATGAGATATCCTCACTTGAAGAAAACACAGTTGTGGTGTTCTCTCATTCTAAAGTGTTAAAAGTAAACTTACAATTACAGAAATGGAAGTGATGCCTCAGTCTACAGCTACATTTCAGTTATACCTACTTGTGCAGTTAAAGAGTTCCCACCATGGCTGCCATAAGGTTGAGTAATACTATGGTGGGAGATGAAGGACAGAAAACTAAGGATCTGGTGAATTAGAGAGAGTACATTCAAGGGTGAGGGTAACATTGGGAGGAGGGGGAATATAGGGAGTGGGAAATGGTTAAATGGTACTGCCTTAATGGACTCTTCAAGTTGTGGAGCAGCCCATTCTGATTCCATGCTACAACTGGACTGCTCCTTGGAAGTTGCTTGGGGTGTCAAATTGCAGTATCTAGTTCACCGATACCATGTCTGGATAAGACAACACTTTAAAATCAATATTGGGAGGTCAGTAAAAATAAAAAATAAACTTCCCAGCAAGATCTCTTTGGTTCTTTTATCCTGACATTCCACATATTTATGATTTTTTATTTATTTAGAGATTCAGTGCAGAATAGGCCCTTCTGGCCTTTTGAGCCACACTGCCCTAGCCTAATCACAGGACAATTTACAATGACCAACTAACCAACTACCATTCTTTGCTTAATTGTGAATTAACAATGAAAGTTGTAAATAACAACCTTTAGATCTAATTTCTGTAAGTATATCATCATACCAGTGAAATACGATAGGAAAATGAAATACATGTTTGAGTGATTCCAACAGGAAATAGCCAAGGAATTTCCTGATTGCCAGGATTCCAATTTTTAAAAATGGTACAAATACTTTATAACTTGCACTAAACAACTTTGATGTAAAAAAATGGGATATCACACAGATATGATTTAAAAATAATATTGTTGTGACAGGATTCTTTTCTTCATCCATCGCAAAATGCCTAAAATAATGGGATCAAATTTTCAGAAAATTAAGGCACAAACTTAAGCTGAGGTACAAGAGTTCCATGCATTGATGGCCAAGGACCGTGGTTCATTTTCTTATCTGTATGAAAATCTCAAAAGTGACAGTTCTGGGTAGAAACTGCATGTGAAAATAATGGAAAAGAGTGCTGAGATTCACAATGTTCAAAATAGCAGTATTGAATTCAGCATTAGAGTCTATGGGCCAGCAACTATAAAATGGGATTAGTATACTCAGCTTAACTAAAAAGAAAAAACTTGCAAGGATGTTGCCTGTACTTGAGGGATCGAGTTATTGAGAGAGGTTGGATAGACGAGGACTTTATTCCTTGGAACACAGCAGACTGAGAGACGAGCTTATAGAAGTTTAGAAAATCATGAGGAGCGTGGATAGAATGAATTTCCAGGTTTGGGAAATCAAGAGCTTTAGGGCATAGGTTTAATGTGAGAGGAGAAAGATTTAATAGGAAATTGAAGGGAATTTTTTTTTACACAAGAACTGGTATGGAGGTGGAATGACTGCCAGGGGAAGTGATTGAGGCAGGTAGAATAACAATTTTTAAAACACAATTGGACACGGATTGGAAAGGTTTAGAAGACTTGGGACAAATGCTGGCAAATGGGATTAGTTTGGATGGGGCATCTTGGTCAGTTTGGACCAGATGGGCCAAAGGGAGAGAAGGATCCATTTGCAAAGGGAGGCATTGAGACCCAGGTTAAGGAGTTTTGTGATGAGTTTGCTTTGAATTGTGGAATTGAAGTTGGAGTCATAGTCAATAAATAGTAAGTAGCCCTCCTATCATGCTTCCAAGGTAAGCGGCTGCATTTGGTTGATCCTGGAAGTCCTGGAGTGGAATCAGGTGACTAAAAGGTAAATGACGGCTTATGAACAGACTTGGAAGACCTGGAATGGAGTCAGCTGGGCTGGAAGGCAAATGTTATTTCTTTTCCTTCGGTAGGTCTGGAAGTCCAGATGAGAAGTGAGATGCACCATCATGTGGTGTCTAGTGGAGCCTCAGCACCAGGACTTGGTCTTAGGTACTCTACAGAGTCAAGCCTTTGCTTCAGTTGGGCCTCAGCATCAAGTCTCTGCATTGGACTCTCCAGTGGAGTCCAGAGACCGGGTCCCATCAGTGGGGGAAGGCAGGCTCCATGGGATTGCACTTTCATGCTGTTCTATATGGATAGGACAATTCCAGGCCTCACTGGCTGGTTTGATGTAGGTTGGAGTCAGGTTGGTAGTTCATTTGCCCCAGGAGTTTGAATGACTGCCAAAACAATAAGTCGATTTAAAAGAACATTATTATTATTTCTTAAAGTCTTCGAATTTAGGTTTAAAGGAGTAGAACAATTATAATAGAAGTAATGAACAAATTTGCAGAGAGCAGCTTCAATGAGTTGCCATACTCCAGAGTTAATTGCATTGTGAGGAATCTGCATGAGTGTAAAATTAAGACCTAACCAAAATTCAAGCAGCCAAAGTGAAACTGAAATCAATCTAAACAAGGCCTGGTCATTTTTATTGCTGCTCAGGAAACAGAGTTCAAAGGTCAAAGTAAATTCATTATCAAAGTACATATAGATCACTATATGAAACCCCGGTAATTCATTTTTCTGTGGGCAATCACAGTAAATACGAGAAACACCATAGAATCAATGAAAGGTCACACCAAACAGGGTAAGCAACAATTAATGTTCAAAAATAAACAACCATCTGAAAATACACATGAAAGAGGAAAAAATAAATGACACAATACATATCAAGATCATGAGATGAAGAGTCCCTGAGAGTGAGTCCAGTTCAGTGGGAACAATTCAGTGATGGAGCAAGTGAAGTTGAGTGAAGATATCCCCTTTAGTTCAAGAGCCTGATAGCTGAGCAGTAATAACTGTTCCTGATCCTGGTGGTGTGGGTCCTGTACCTTCTTCCTAATTGCAGCAGTGAGAAGAGAGCATGGTCTGGATGGTGGGGGTCCTTGATGATAGGTGCTGCTTTCCTGTGACGTCACTCCATGTGGGTGTGCTCATTGGTAGGGAGGGCTTTACCCGGACTGGGTCGTATCTACATCTTTTCAAAGGTTTTTCCATACAAGGCTATGATGCAACCTGCCAATATACTCTCCACCACATATCTATAGAAGTTTGTCGAGGTTTTAGATGTCATGCTGAATCTTTGCAAACTGCGAAGTAAGTAGAGACACTGCTTTGCTTTCTTCATACATGGTGAACCCAGGACAGAACCTCTGAAATGATATCACCGTGGAAGTTAAAGTTGTTGACCATCTCCACCTCTGATCCCCTGGTGAGGACTGCATCATGAACATCTGGTTTCCTCAAATGGTCATCTCCTTGGCCTTGCTGACATCATGTGAGAAGTTGTTCTGGCACCACTCAGCCAGATTTTCAATCTCCCTCCTATACAGTATAATGATTCATTACCACTCTTGATTCAGTGAACAACAGTGGTGTCATCGGCAAACTTAAATATGGCATTGGAGCTATGTTTAACATCACACTCACAGGTATAAAGTGAGTAGAGCAGGGGGTTAATCACATAGTCTTATGGTGCCTGTGCTGAGGGAGATTGTGGAGGAGATGTGTTTGCCAATCCGAACTGACTGGGGTCTGCAAGTGAGGAAATTGAGAATCCAGTTGCACAAGAGGGTATTGAAGCCTCAGACTTGAAGCTTATTGATTAGTTTTGAGGGCATCAGAGAATTGATTGCTGAGCTGTAGTCAGTGGAGAGCATCCTGATGTATACATTTTCACAGTCCAGATGTTCCAGAGTTCAGTGAAGAGCCAATGACATGGCATCTGCTGTAGATCTGTTGTGACAGTAGGCAAATTGGAGCGGATCCAAGTCACATCTCAGGCAGGAGTTGATAAATTTCATCACCAAATTCTCAAAGCACTTTGTCACAGTGGATGGAAGTGTTACTGGATGGTGTCATTGAGGCAGGTTACCACATTCTTCTTAGGCACCGGTATAAGTGAAGCCAGCTTCAAGCAGTTCAGTATCTCAGACTGCAAAAGCAAGTGGTTAAAGATAACAATGAACACTACTGTTGTTGATCAGCACAGGTCTTTAGTACCAGGTAACCTGTCTAGGCTGAATGCTTTCCATGGGTTGACCCTCCAGAAGGATACTCTCATGTCGGCCTCAGAGACTAAAATCACAGGGTCACTAGGAGCTGTGAAGGTTCGTGAAGGTGCCTCCATATTTTGAAAAGCGAACATAGCAGCATTCAGCTCATTTGGGAGTTGAGCCTTGGTGTCACCCATGTCACTTTGTTTCTCTTTGTAGGGGTGATAGTATTTAATACCTACCACAGCTGTTGAACATACTTCAGTGTTTCAAGTTTGTCCCAGAATTGCCACTTCATACGTGAGAAGGCTATCCAGAAACTGTACCTGGACCCCTTGTACTTAGTTGCTAGATCTGAATGTTGCTGGCTGGACCTCAGCAGACTGCTGTTCTCATGGTTCATACAACTATAAGACCATAAGACTTAGGAGCAGAATTTGGTCATTTGGTCCATTGAGTCTGCTCTGCCATTCCATCATGGCTGGTTTATTATTCCCCTCAACCCCCATTCTCCTTGTGACCTTTGGCATCCTGATTAATCAAGAACCTATCCACTATAAAAATACCCAATCACTGGCCTTCACCGTCATCTCTGGTGATGAATTTCACAAATTCACCAACCTCAAGCTAAGAAATACCATCTCATCTATGTTCTAAATTCTGAGGCTGTGTCCTCTGGTCCTAGACTCACCCACTAGAGGAAACATCCTCTCCACATCCACTTTGCTAGGTCCTTCAATATTCAAAGTGTTTCAATGACATTCCCTCTCACATTCTTTTAAACTCCATTGATTGCAGGCCCAGAGCCATCAAATGATCCTTATCTGTTAACCCTTTCATTCCTGGGATCATTATCTGGAACCCCCTGTGTACCCATTCCAATGCCAGTACATTTTTTTCTGAGATAAGAAGTGCAAAGCTGCTCACAATACTCCATGTGGTCTGACCAGAGCCTTATAAAGCTTCAGAATTACATCCTTGCCTTTGTATTTGCTCTCTTGAAATGAATGCATATGCCTTCCTTACCTGTACAAGGACTCCCAAGTCCCTTTGCACCTCTGATTTTTTGAATTTTCTCTCCATTTAGAAAATAGTCTACCAAAGTGCATGACCATACACTTCCTGACACTGTATTCCATCTGCTACTTCTTTGCTTATTGTCCTAATCTGTCCAAGTCCTTCTGTAGCTTCCCTGCTTCCGCAAACCTACCCACCCTTCCACGCAGAACTATCAATTCCATCATCCAAATCATTAACATATAACATATTGCTCTTGTGTTTCTATCATGGACTGTTCCTCTTTTCTTCCTGGGTCAGAGAAATCTTGTAGCCACAGTTCCTTTGTGTTCTCTCCCAGCTCACCCATGCACAGGCTAGTAATAGTGCACACAATGGAAAGGACGTGATCAAGCTAGAGACAGAGCAGAAAAGATTCACAAGGCTGCTGACTGGTTCGGAAGTCTTGATTTATCAGGGGAGATTGGATAGTGTAGGTCTGTTTTCTTAAACCAGAGAGAATAGGTTTAAGGTGAGAGGGAGGAGGTTTAAAGGGAATCTGAGGGGTACATTTTTCACACAAAGTGTAGTTAGTATTTGTATTGAGCTGCTAGAAGAGGTGGTGGAAGCAGGAACAGTAACAACATTTGAGAGACATCTTGACAGATACTTGAATGATCAGGGCAGGGTTGAATATGAACTCAATGCAGGGATGTAGGTTTAGTGTAAGTGGGCATAGTGGTTGGCATATACGTGATGGGCTGAAGCATCTGTTTCTGTCCTATACAACTCTGTCATTCTATGACTCTATAACACCAATCTGAATGTATTTGCAATCCACATTGATCATCCATATGCCCGGTGCACGGCATGGCATCACCATCAGACCCTAGAACTATGTGTGTAAAATTGATAAATACTCTTGGTGTAAGTATTTTAGTACTGGGGCATTTTAATTTCCTGAATATTAACTACTATTGTCTTAACACAAATGGCTCAGAGGTTTTTTGAGGTTTGACCAGGAGAGCTTTTTCACCTAGTATGCAAGTAGACCTAAGATCAGTACTGGACCTTATCTTGGTGAACATTGCTCAGGGAGGATTTTGAAGACAACTATCATAATTCTGTATGTTTCAAATTTGTTATGGAAAAAGATAGGGATTAGCTCAAAATAAATACCTTAAATTGGGGAAGTCAAATTTCAATGAAATAACTTAGCAAACATAGATTGGCAGAATCTACTTGCAGATGTCCACATCCGTACAGAGAGAGTAAAGCATTCAAAGAGGAAATAGTGAGAGTTCAGTATGTTACTGTAAGAGGGAAATCCAAGGGTAACAAGTGCAGGGAATCTTGAATGTCAAAAGAAACAAATGACAACATTTAAGAAGTGTCTAAATGACCAATTTAATCACCTGGGTAGAGAAGGTTGTGTATAAGTGCTGGAAGATAGGATTTACATGGATGCTTCCCCACTGTTAATGTGTTGTGGTGGGTTGAATGGCTTGTTCAGTCCTGTTGTGCAGTAACAAATACTGATATAATTTTATTCTCTCTATTTGAATTTCCAGAAACGCGTCTTATTTCTAACAAATGACTACTTTTACACAAATATTGATGACACGCCTTTCAGGTGATATTCTATTTCGAACATTAATTTCATTCATTCTCATTGCTTTCTAAGTAAAGGTATCTTATTAAACAGAGGATTTGGTGTTAGTGATCTGTGGAAAACAATATAATGGAGTGAACCGATCTAATGCAAAGAACAAAAAAGGAAGTTAAATGGATTGAATCTATCGCTTAACAAGTATCCTCTTCAAAAACCCTAACATATTTTCAGCTAACATCATAGTAATAAAGCTCTATTTTCAGTTTTTAGAGAATGGAAATAATGCAGTCCTTTTGCTGATGAAAATCGGGGTACATTCAACCCCACTCTAATCTTGATCTTTACTACAGGCAAGGGGAATCTACTTCTTGCAAGTTGAATCAATGAGAGTGACTTCACTATAGCCGTGGGGCAAATGAGTTACTTTATCATGTGCACATACTGTATCAATTTTACTAGGGTAACAAAGCCACACACTTTTAAATCAAATTCTGTAAGGTCTCAATGAAACGAAAAGTGTCAGCAAGTAGGAAGTGAGGATGGAATGCAGAGAGATAATTGCTGTGCCATGCTTTCTCCATCCATGTTTAAGCACTTTTCATTGGTGGGCAGAAAGGAAATATTACAATAAGTTTGGTCCCACATCTCAACTGTCCTTACCTGCAGCACTTTAGAAGTGATTGATAGGTGTTTACCTGGAGAGATTGAGGATAATACATGACCAAAAATACTTTTAAATTCAATTTTCAAGACCTGAACATAACTGGAAGGACCACCATTTTTTGCTCATTTCTAGTTAATCTTGATGTTGTGTCACAAACAAGAGAAAATCTGCAGATTCTGGAAATCCGAGCAACAGACACAAAATGCTGGAGGGACTCAGCAGGCCAGGCAGCATCCATGGAATAAAGCACAGTCTACGTTTCGGGCTGAGACCCTTCGGCAGGACTGGGGGAAAAGAAAGGCTAAGGAGTAGATTTGAAAGGTGCAGGGAGGGGAGAGAGAAACACCAGGTGATAGGTGAAAACGGAGTGGGAGGGATGAAGCAAAGAGCTAGGAAGTTGGTTATGAAAGAAACAAAAGGCTGTGGAAGATTGTAAGCGATGAAAATCTGAAATAAAAAAAAGTTGATAGGAAAAATCAGAAAGTCAGCCAGTATATATGGAAAGAAAAGCAGTTACTATCAGAATTAACACACACAAAACACCGGTGAAACACAGCAGGCCAAGCAGCATCTATAAGGAGAAGCATTGTCGACGTTTCGGGCCAAGACCCTTCTCGGCCCGAAACATCGACAGTGCTTCTCCTTATAGATGCTGCCTGGCCTGCTGTGTTCCACCAGCATTTTGTGTGTGTTGTTTGAATTTCCAGCATCTGCAGATTTCCTCGTGTTTACTATCAGAACAATGAGTCACAGACCCTAAATACTGACTGTTCCATGGATGTTACATGACATACTGAGCTTTTTCAGCTATTTCAGTATTTGCTCCAGACCATGGTGAAGTCTTGAAGTGAGAAAACTTTTGGCATTGCCCAGTAAATGAGCCTCAAAACAGATGTGCTGCTTGTGTAGTGATCAGAGTGCTGCCCTCTGAACTTCCTGAATATTGCATAACAGCTGTCAACATGTCCCCATGTAGAAGTTCCAAAAGAATGTAAGAAAGATCTTGTCTACACTCACTTTCCATCTTACCCCTCATATTCTAACTGTGAGCTTTTAGCTTATTGCAAACACCTTTGCACATTTCTCAAAATTGGCACCCCCTCAACATACACCACATTGGCACAGCAGTTAGTACTGTTGCTACACAGCTCCAGGGAAATGGGTTCAATCCTGACCTTGGGTGCTGTTTAAAATGAGTTTACAGATTCTCCCTCATACCATGTGTGTTCCTGCAAGAGCTTCACTGTCCTCCCATATTCCAAAAGATTGCTTCAGGTTTATTGACTACAATGAATTACATCCATTTTAGTTGGGTGGCAGAGGAATGGGAGAAGTTGATGAGAACGTGAGAGCCATTAGGTTTCAGGGAAATAAATGAGGGAGTGAGATTAATGAGAATTCTCAGAAAGCCTGTAAGGACAGATGGACAAAATGCCCCTCTTCTGTAACATAAAGAAATACTAGAAATGAGAAATGAACTGAAGTCAGTGAGATAGAAATGCCTGCACTGCCCTTGTGGTTTAGATCAAGATCTGCTTCACTTAAATCAAATCCTTGATTTAAAACCAAAGAGGGCTGTTCCAGAAATCCTAAGGAACCATTGATGGAATAATATTACTACTGCTCTGAAAGCATATGAAGAACAGAATATAATTCAATTGGCATGAAGTTTAATAGGCTTTGAAACCTTTGATTATTTAATCCATTCTACTGAAAAATCAACTAAGGGTGTTGCTAGTATGCATAATATGCAAGATTGTATGCATCATGTCATAACTGTCTTTCTTTCTTTCAGTCTGTGTATTGTTCTTACAAGGGGTCATGGTGAATCTCTATTCATTGGAAATGTATCTGTGGAAGAAGGTAAGAACCTATAGCTTGACTGTTTCTCAGTAGATTTTAAAATCTTGTAAGAGATGTCATGACAATATTAAAACTGTATTCTTTACTTCCTGACAATAGTTACCTATGCTCAAAATATGAAAAACATGAGATAATTGGCATTTCATTGATGTTACTTTGTCCCAAATCTGAATTCAGTAAAAGGGTGAAGTTGGGACATCTGGAGGTGAGAACTGCTGAATGAGGAAATTTTATTCATTTAATTGTTTCCATTGCTATTCTCTCAACTTCTTCAAGTCACCTAAATATCTCTATATTGTTCTGAAACATTGCTCGTTTCTGTACACAATCCATTCAAACCTACCTCCTTCTTCCTAATTAAACTTCTCTGGTTTTTCTTTGTTTCATTGTGCAAAGGTTACAGATAAATTGTATTTTGTTATTATGTGCCATATTATCTATTATTTAGGCATATGAGGATTGAAAATTACCAATGTATTTATAGTGCAAGTCTGGTGGAGTATGATAGATAGTAAATTGGTAAATTGGTTTATTATTGTCACATATACAGTGAAAAACTTAGTTTTGCATGCCATCCATACAAATTATATCATCGCATTAGTACATCAAAGTAGTAGTATATGGAAAACACAATAACAGGACACGGTGTTACAGTTACGGGGTAAGTGCAGTCTGAACAAGCAATAAGGTGCTGTCATGGTCTGGTCCGTGAAATCCACATTCCGGTTCACAGCCCAGTCCATATTCCTTATTCCAGATTTTCCGGTTTTTCCCAGTTTCTGTCGAGGCAGCTGATTCTCGTTTGGGCTGGCTTCAGAAATAGCTTCAGGATTCAGCCTCTGGCTGCTGGATTGTTCCTGTCCAAACCCCCTGTCTGTATCCCTTCCCTTCACCTTCACTCCTGGAGCCTTGCCTCGCCTAGTTCCAGAGTCTGAGCCCGAGTCAAGACCCAGGTTCTGGGTCCTTGTCCAGGTTCCAAGTTTCTAATTCCCAGTTCCATGTCCTGGTTCCACTATCCTAGTCAAGTCCTAGCCCAGGCCCAGAATCCTTGTCTTGTCCAGGGTCTGTGTCATGTTCAGCATCCTTTCTTCCCCTCTTCCCTTGCTTCCTTCTCATGCCTAGTCCTGTTCCTGGTAGTTCAGTGTCTGTGTCTTGCATTTGGGTCTGCTCCCAGCACCACCCTTATGACAAGTGCAGGCCATAACAAAGTAGAATGTGAGGTTAAGAGCCCATCTTATTGTACTGGGGACCACTGAATGGACTTACAACAGCACGATAGATAGAAGGGCAAGGAAATCATCAGTTGATCTCCCTCAATGTACCAATAACTCTATCTCTATCTCTCTCTCTCTCTCTCTCTCTCTATATATATATATATATATATATATATATATATATATATTACAGTACTTATATAAGAACCTAAGGAATAGAAACAAGAATAGAGCATTTAGTCTCTTGTATCTTTTTCATTAATATCATAACTGATATTTTACCTCAGTGTTGTTTTCCTGTACTATTACCCAATTCTTTGATTTTCTTAAAATCAAAAGCAAAGCAATCTTAGATTTGATTGTACTCAGTGACAGAGCCTTCTTTGTTTTACTAGGCAGTGAATTCCAGTTCGATAGATTGCTTATCTCTACTCTGGTCAATTGCTTACTTTAAGGTTGTGATCCCTGCTTCTACATACTCAGCCTGGGAAAACATTAACCTGACATATCCCCTTTTAAATCTGGGTGGGGTTTTAATGTTTCAATAAGCTGACCTCTCATTCTTCTAAAATTAAAGAGACTATAGGCCCAAGATCTTTTCTCACTGATAAGCCTACAGTTCTCAGGAATCAATCTGGCAAATCTTTGCTGTGCTTCCTGTAATGCAAAATCAATATATCCTTCTTCAAGTCAACAACATTTCAAATGCCATTTTACTAGACCTCTATACAAATGAAAATCGATATATTCACTCTTTTGTTCAAATTCTTTTGCAAAAAAGACCAACATACCATTTGGTTTCTTAACTTTAAGTGATTCATGTACAAGGTTCACCCAGTACCCTCTGAACACAAAACCTGATGAAGGGTCTCAGCCAGAAATGTCAACTGATAATTTTCCTTCATAGAAACTGCCTGACCTGTTGATTCTTCCAGCATTTTGTGTGTTGACCTTCAATTGCTTGCCCATGTTCCCATATAGCTTTATATAATCTGAAATGACAGATATTTGATATTTGATCATCTGATCCAAATCACTGATAACCTACTTTGTAAACGCTCATGGCCTCAGCTTCAATCCCACTGATCGCAATTTTACAACCTGAAAATGATCCATTTATTCCTGTTCTGTTTGTTACACCATTAACTATACCTTCATTCTGCTTGATGATCTCTTGTTTGGGACTTTATTGAAGTACACTTATCAACTAGTTCATTCTGATCTATTCTGCCAGTTACAACCTCAAAGAATTCCAACTAATTTGGCAAACCTCATTTTCTTTCCACAGCTCCATATTGACTTGCTAAATCCTGAAATAATTTTCTGAGTGTTCTGGCTACCATTTCTTTAATTACTGTTTCCATCATTTTCTGTACTGATGCTGAGTTCTTCATCTATTTTTCTCTATTCTTGAATAATGGGGTTACCTTTGCTATTTGTGGGAACCATTCTAGATGTGTAGGATTTTGGAAGATAATAACAGACTGTTAACAATCTCCATAGTTACTTCTATCTAAACTGTTTGACATGGGTCATCAGGATCTGAGGATTATTACTATTCAGTCCCAATAATATTCTCGATACGATGAAATCTTGATTATCCAGCGTCATCATCATTACAGATCTATTTTTTTTCAAAGATGGATCTTAACTGCTCATATTTCTTCAGCAAAACATCTTTTTTGTCGTATCTTGGTCAGTGGTTGCAGTTTTCATCTGATGGACTGAGGAGTAGATTTTGGTCCTTTAATAAAAAATCACCATGAATCAATTTTAAATCACTGATTTACTTTTTTTTAAATTTCAGGGTTACATGACATAGACCAACCTGATGTGACACTTGCCAATGAATGGTAAGGTGGTATTACTGAATACAAGTGGACTTTGGATTAGCTTACGATTATTCAGTAGTTTATTTGTAACCGGTGTCCATACTCTCAATGGAAAAATAATTTTTTTAGTACTTTTATAATCTCAGGACATTTCAAACTGCTTTGATGTAGAAAACACAGCAACCAGTTTGTATAACACACACAAAATGCTGGAGGAACTCAGCAGCCCAGACACCTCTATGGAAAAAAGTACAGTCGACATTTCAGGCCGAAACCCTTCGGCAGGACTGGAGAAAAAAAAAGCTGAGGAGTAGACTTACACACAGGTGACCTAGTAGAGTAGTAGCTTGCACAATGCTTTTACCAGTGACCTGTGTTCATTTCCCACCAGTGCCTGTAAGGAATTTGTACATCTCTCCCATGACTGAGTGGGTGCTCCGGTTTCCTTCCACAGCACCAAGACTTACCAATTGGTGCCTTAATTGGTCATTGTAAATTGTCCTGTGATCAGGCTAGGGTTGCTGGGCAGAGTGGATCGAAGGGCCAGGCGGGCCTACTACACACTGTATCTCAATAAAATAAAATAAAAATAAAGCAATATGATAATGGAGAGAAATCAGTAAATCATGTTTATTACTATTTCCCAGTCAAATCTCACTTATCAAGAAATTCAACTGGATACTTACCAGTAGAATTAATTCTGGTGGGACTGATCTTTCATTCACATATGATGTGCAGATATTTGCAGCAGTCAGCATCCAGCACACCCTTTCAACACTGTTGATGTAAATTGAAGCCACAAAAGTAGTAGGTCTACAACATGCTGCATTTTGATTCCCATTTCTTATAAAGGAACATTTAATTAACAAGCTTCCAAAGGGCACCAATTTTCTCTAATCCTGGAAAACAGTGATTTGCTCCTAAGCGACAAGAGTACACAGCTCTTTTCATCTGTATGAGATGACTTAGAAGTGGTTTAGACAATGAGTGGCATTTGTCTATGGCATTATGACAGCTGTCACCTGACTCAGCAGATGCTTCCTGGACAATATTACTGTGGGATATTTGAAGAGAAATGTACCTCACTTCCTGAGAAGAAGTGTTGTTCTGGCTCCAAAATACCTCCCAAAAGAGGAGGTAGAGAGCTCTTCCACACTCCTTACCACCATCTGCTTCAGTCAGACAGATATAACAATAACCCAACCATCTACACCAGTGTTCTCATTAATTGTCTCAATTGAACACCTCTTCCTTCAGAGCAGTTCCACTACTAAGCTGAGTAAAAGATACCTCTTGGATGAATCAGCGTATATTCCACAGAATGTGCTTTCCACATATAAATCAAACACTGTTTGGAAATTTGGAGAGGATAAATGTTAGAGGTAAATACCTGGTGGGTTTCTTTCAGTCTCTGTTTGAGAATGTAACTGGGATTCACTAGCCCCTCTGCCCATTAGAAGGAAAACCTTCTGTGAGTGTGAGTAGGGAAGATGAATGAGAATGTGCGTGACTGGATGTCTGACTAGGTGTATATGCATGCTTCAGGTAGTAACAATATTAATAAACATTGTTGTGAGTTTTTAACTTCCAAGAGATATATTGTCCAAGATTAGAATTTTCTATTATGTAATATCTAATATTATATATATCTAATAATATCAGCTATAGAAATACAGAAGCATGGAAAATGGTAACAGAATTAGGTCATTCAGTCCTTTTTTTATTCAATATGATTGTGTTAATCATCCACTTTAGTACTCTGAACCTATCTCCTCCCCAGACTCTTTGATGCTTTTAGCATTATTAAATATATCTAGCAACTTTTACAATATATTTAACTACTTGGCCTCTGCTGTCTTCAATGGTAGAGAATTCCACAAGATGAAGGGATTTCTCCTGATCTCAATTTTAAATGATATGATTGGTTAATTAAAGATTGATATCCAGCAGACAATAATGTATGGAGGTATAGGACAATGATGATGATGGCATCCGTTAGTCTCACGAGACCATGGATCTGCGCCTGGAAAGTCTCCTCTCCAAGGTGCAGTTGCCCATGCTGCAAATCTCCCCTCTCCACGCCACCGATGTTGTCCAAGGGAAGGGCAAGGACTGATACAGCTTGGCACCAGTGTTGTCACAGGAGTTGCCAGAGTGAGGTTGAAGGCAACGTCAGACTGCCTTAGGGACTCCAGCTCTGGATTTGTCCTCAGGGTTTACTCCCAAAGCCTTTCCCATGAGTGGGTCTGGCCACAAGGCAGCAGAGGTTTGAAATCAGAGTTTTCCCTCTCTTAGATGGACTGTCTTCCCAGGCTGACGAGCTTCATCTACCCGAATATCCCCAATATGTAATATTATTTGAACAACAGGTTGAATGACCTTGCAATAAGAAATCATTGAACTTCTGATGTTTGTTATGCAAGTCTTGAATAAAATAGAATTTTAACAGAAAAGTTAGAATGCGTAATCTCCGTCAGATAGCAACTCCCATTGAAATACGTCATATTTGAATTGATATAGCAGTTACGTTACTGGATAAGCATCCAGAGTTGTGGACTGTTGATCCAGAAACAAGAGTTTGAATTCTGACATTGTAGCTGAGGAACTTCATTCAAATAACCAAATAAATCTGTAATGTAAAAATAAACACTACTCCCAGAAAATATAATCACAAAATTATTGGACTGTCATACAACCCATGAGGTTCACTGAAGTCCTTCAGGGAGAAAATGCTGCCATCCTTACCCAACCTAGCCTTTGTAATCAACATGCATAATTAATTGCCTCATTAATTCTGATGTAATTAGTGACGAACTGAAAATACTAGCATTGCCAGTACCTTCTACATCACTTGAAGGATTAAATGAAACACTACTTCAGTGAATTGTGAACATCCGCAGGAGAAGTTTAATGTTAGTACTAACCATCACAACTTTTTGCTCGATAATTATCACCTACAGAAAAAATTACAAAGATTGTGCCTTCCTTTATACAACAGTTGACGTATGTAAAACATATTAGCAAGAAATAAGAAAACAACATTGAATACAATGGCAGCATTATTTGGCATTGCTGTCTTAGTATTGCACTGGATTGTTGGGCTAAATCCTAGAGTCAAGCTTGAGCAAATGGTCATCTGATTGGGGGTGATAGGGATGGGATGGTGTGAGGCAGGAATACCCCTAAATTATGACTAAGGTTGTTTAGTTCTGTTAGAAACCGTCCAGTTATTTAATCTAAACATATTGCTTCAGTATCTTTATGAAGTGATAAATCCACTCTGATGCCATTTCTGAATTTATTTAATATTCTAATAAACCTGAAACTTGAAAGACTTTAAAACTTATACATGTGAATAAAGGACTTTTATTTTTCTTCCTTTCTGCCAGGATTTATTGTGTAACTGATATTGACACAGACCATCGCAAGCTATCGCAAAAAGAGGCTGTAATTCGTTATCTTTCAGGTCTGGAACCAGATCTGGAATGTGAGCACAAAATCTGTATATTTCATGTATAAGACTCATTACTGTTGTTAACAAGTAACATTCAATGTCAAAAAAAAAAGAGATTCTGCAGATACTGAGATCCAGATAACACACACAAAATACGGGAAGAACTCAGCAGGTCAAGCAGCGTCTATTGAGAGGAATGAATAGTCTTCATGCTGCCTAACCTGCAAAATATCCAATATCACCTGCTGAAAGAATCTAAAGGCTCAGTGAAGGTTTGCCTTCATGTTATGTACCAAGTTGATATTCAATTGAACAAGAATCTAAGCTTTTAGAATTCTTAGGGGAGATTTCCACATCAAGTTCCTGTTTTAGCAGGGCAAAGTACAGGAGCTCACACTAGATTCTTGACATCCAGTTTCCCAGAACAGCAAAGAACAACAGTAGAGAAAGCTGGGCTCATTGTGCCGTAAAGAATACATCCCTCTTTGGGTAATGCTAGAATTATCTGTTTAGCGCCAATTCCATCAGTGCTCTTATTTGTGCAAACTGAAGGCTAAGCAAAGTACTAGTGTACATAAATATGTTTTTATATCTTTGCAGCATACAGTACTTCAGATAATTTATATGTGTCATGTGAGCATTTATCCACCAAATATGCTATTTTGAATATACCTTTGTCTATATATGCCTGTATCCCTTGTATTTATCTTTAAATTTTATGTCACCTTGAAATGTTTACTTTTATGTGAAGGTGATGAGGAACTGGTCCAAGAGGTTCTCCTTGATGCTGTAATAACTGCTCCAGTTGAAGCATACTGGACAGCCATAGCCATGAATGTTTCAGAGTAAGTATAGTCATTACAAGAAAAATGTATTAAATAGAATAGATTTGTAAAACTTTCATTCATCAGAATTTAACAATTTACCAGGTTTATATGAAAAATGAAATTTAAAAGGGGTATCACTGAAATTTTTAAAGTTTTTTTTTGGTTAATAAATTTATTAATTTAATCATAACTCCCCAGAAAAATTTGTTCTGATTTGTGAGGTTGCTGGATGTGAATATCTATTCTAGTATCAAAGTATTAAATTATTGGTGATTGCTGTCTTATAAATATTATTGTATTCCTGAAATGCCCATTTATGATTTGTTAATTCCCCTTTCATTATAGTACCAAATACTTCTTGCTTTTTTCTAAGTTTATTCATTAATTGTTATATACTGCTCTACTAATTTAATGATTTGTTATTTGCCAGATCTTGATTTGTTACTGCTGCAATTAATTATTACCACTAATGCCATGTATGCTATTAATTTATTAATTGGCTACTTTGTTCACTGATCTATTGATTTGTTGATGCACTACAATACCTCTTCTGATTTTCTGGGAAACAAATGTAATACTGCTTGCTGGACACTACAATCCTTATTTTATTCTCAGCAACAGGCCAAGCCAACAATGGTAAACTCCATAATTTATTTAATTTAAGTAATTTCAGCAAATTCCTAAGGTAAGCACATGTTCGGTACAGCTTTGTGGGCCAAAGGGCTTGTATTGTGCTGTAGATTTTCTATGTTTCTATGTTTCCAGGAAAAAGATTATCATCTGCATTGAGTTGGTAGAGAGAAAAGAGTTGTGGGAGAGGGAGGAGGGAACGGGTGCTGAGGTTACCTCCTGTTGCAGGGTTGAAGTACGTGTACATAGATGATTAAGAACTAAGAAACTCTCCTATTGAGACATTGATGCTATTTTCAAAGTACCCTATTCCAGTAATAAGGACATACTTAATGTTGGTCCCTCACTCTTTTATCACCTGATGTCGGCTTTAATATGAATGAATAACTGGTAAGTGCTTGCATTATTATGGTCTTATTGACAGATAATAAAACTTTTGAGACTATTTCACTTATATAACTCCAATCATTTTTAGGATTGAAAAAAAAATAAAAATAGAATTAGAAAAGTTGCAAATAAATAGCCATGTCACACCTCAATTTTCTAATTTCCCAATTGTCACTCTTAAACTAATAAGACCATTAGACCATCAAACAAAGAAGCAGAATTAGGCCATTTGACCCATCAAGTTTGCTCCACCATTTCATCATGATTGATCCTTTTTCCCTCTCAGCCCCAGTCTCCTGCCTTCTCCCCATATCCCTTCCTTCCAAAACCCCTGTCTTAAATATACGTACAGACTTGGTCTAATGACAAATCAGAGAAAATATTTTTTTCACATCTGAGATATAATTGTTTTTTATTCACATAATTAGCAAAATCACCAAGTATATTATTCTGATGCTATCTTCATGATGATACTCCATGCTGTTTCGTTACTATAACAACTGCACTTTTACTAGTCCTGCTCCTATATCTTATGTTATAATTATTCTGATATTATGTACACCTGAGAATATTTCTTTACAACTTGTGGGATTTCTTTCTTTATCTTGGATACAGAAATAATGAAGATGGCA
The DNA here is from genome assembly GCF_048418815.1 of Hemitrygon akajei. NCBI lineage: Eukaryota > Metazoa > Chordata > Chondrichthyes > Myliobatiformes > Dasyatidae > Hemitrygon > Hemitrygon akajei. The sequence continues at coordinate 146,808,658 of NC_133133.1, read as the reverse complement.
TTGAGATGGCTTTTCTGGGCACTCGTGCAGGCCTGATGCGAAGTAGTCTTTTTATTGGAGATGAAAAGCTCTCAAACAAGTAGGTGTAAATAATTAAAATGTGCATTCTCACCTTCTCCTTGTGAAAATAAGAAAAATTGCAGAAACTTCCTGATACAATTGCATGATGTACAGAAAAAGGGAAAAAAATCATTTTTGGAGGAAATTCAAGCTGTTCTATTAAGCATTAAAACAGTTAGCTGAATATTCTCAGCATCTGTTGATATTGCTGGCAAACTGATATGCCAGCAATATCAAACTGATATGTGCTATTGAGTTGGTTTCAACTGAGAAAGCTTGTCCATATTTACTAGTTATAGCAAAAAAATGTATATTTTATTCATTTAGATTTTCATAGACATATGTAAAGGTACGAAATTGTCAACATTAACAGTAACCGATGGGGCTAACAATTAGCTGAAGATATTCCATTTGACAGGTTAGTAAACAAGGTAGCCTCATATGCATACAATTGGAAGAGGAAGTCAGGCAGATATCCCCTTCTTTCCAGAAAGCCTAATAGATAGATAGATAGATAGATAGATACTTTATTCATCCCCATGGGGAAATTCAACATTTTTTTCCAATGTCCCATACACTTGTTGTAGCAAAAACTCATTACATACAATACTTAACTCAGTAATAATATGATATGCATCTAAATCACTAACTCAAAAAGCATTAATAATAGCTTTAAAAAAGTTCTTAAGTCCTGGCAGTTGAATTGTAAAGCCTAATGGCATTGGGGAGTATTGACCTCTTCATCCTGTCTGAGGAGCATTGCATCGACAGTAACCTGTCGCTGAAACTGCTTCTCTGTCTCTGGATGGTGCTATGTAGAGGATGTTCAGGGTTTTCCATAATTGACCGTAGCCTACTCAGCGCCCTTCGCTCAGCTACCGATGTTAAACTCTCCAGTACTTTGCCCACGACAGAGCCCGCCTTCCTTACCAGCTTATTAAGACGTGAGGCGTCCCTCTTCTTAATGCTTCCTCCCCAACACGCCACCACAAAGAAGAGGGCGCTCTCCACAACTGACCTATAGAACATCTTCAGCATCTCTGTAATTCTGTAATATCTGTAATTCTGTTACAAATGATACAATACTTATTGGGGTGAATTTTCTAAGCCTCATAATTGCCTGGCTTATACTTCTCCTTACATGGTACGATTAGACACAGCACTTAGATTTTGGCTGGCAATTTACCTGCAGATTTTCTCACTCTGCCATCATAACTGCAGATAAGAATTTTAATTGTGTGAGAAGTTTAAAAGAAACATCAGTTTGTTTGTTTAGCGAGCAAACACGAGGAAATCTGCAGATGCTGGAAATTCAAAAAACAACACGCACAAAATGCTGGTGGAACACAGCAGGCCTGCTGTGTTCCACCAGCATTTTAGTTTGTTTGTTTAATTAATTTAATATCTTGTTTCACTAAGTGATCAGTAATTTGTTATAACAAGGGATATCTTCCTTACATGGACAAATTTCTTCTTGTCATATTCTTTTCACTAAGTTGAGGGAATCAATAATGAAGTCTACATTGAGTTTTGATTGATGTAATAAAGATGCTGAAGGTTCATTCCCACTACCTGTTGTGTGGCAGAGTATTGAGTTATAAACTGCCACAGCTACTTATGGGGTTTTGAATAGCCTTGTTTAATGAGGGGTCTTTCAATGGAGATCAGAGATGAACTGCTAAAAATCCTCTGGAAAGGTGATAGATTAGATAACATCTGATAAAATCTGCTTTCCTCAACCAAAAGCACCATTCAGCAACACACACAAAATGCTGGAGGAACTCAGCAGGCCAGGCAGCATCTAAGGAAAAGAGTAAATAGTTGACGGTTTGGGCCAAGACATCAGGACGAAGGGTCCTGATGAAGGGTCTTGGGCTGAAACACCTGCCCTGCTGAGTTCCTCCGGCTTTTGGGTGTGACTCTTGGATTTGCAGCATCTGCACTTTTTCTCATCTTTGCAGCATTCAGCAAATTTCATTTCTTTGATAGACTCTACATGGGAGGATGCAATATTGGGCCTCCTTTTAGGGCAAGCAATTGAAGTGGCAGACAGGAAGCACTTTGGCTCCAATGACCATTATTTTATTAGTTTTAAGATACAATTGGAAAGTATAGGTTAGGTGCACAGGTCAGAATCCTTAACTGGAGCAGGGCTAATTTTGGTGGACAGGATCCAGCAGAAGTCGATCAGGTAATCCTGTTTGAAAGAAAACGAATCAGTGACATTTTTAAGACTGTGATATCAAGAATCCAGGCAAAGCATGTTCCTACTGATGCGAAGGGTAAACCTGGCAAGTTTTGGTTACCTTGGCTGATGGGAGATACTGAGACTCAAGTCAAGAAAAAGAAGGAAACATACATTGGGTTTAGGAGGACAGGAATGAGTGAATCCCCTGATGACTATAAAAAGATTAAAAATACCCTCAACAGGGGAATTTATTTATGTATCAGAGATACGGCTTGGAAAAGGCCCTTCCAGCCCTTCAAACAGCAACCCCTGATTTAACCATAACCGAATCACAGGACAATTTATAATGATCAATTATCCTACTAACCGGTATGTCGTCAGGCTGTGGGAGGATACCAGAGGACCCGGGGAAAACCTACACATTCCACAAGGAGGACATTCAGACTTCTTACAGATGATGCTGGAAATGAACTCCAACCTCCGACGCCCATCACGCCAATCACTACACTACCGTGGCAATCAGGCGGGCAAAGGAGGGTATGAGATATATTGGATAGGTAAATTTCAGGAAAATCCCAAGAACTTCTATAGCTTTATTAAAAACAAACTAGTAGCTAGGGAGAGAGCAAGTCCCCTTAGAAATCAGCCATGCTGCCTGTGTTTTGAACTGCAAGAGATGGGTAAGATTTTTAATGAATATTTCTCCTTGCTGTTTACTGAGGGCAAATCATAGTTGCTCAGGAGGTAAGGGAAACCAGTGTAGATGTCTGGGGGACTCTCATGCTACCAGATAATGATCCGTACAGTGTACCGAGGTAGATAAATCCCCGGGTCCTGACCAAGTATATCCTCGGACTTTGTGGGAGGCAAGAGAGGAAATTGTGTGGTCCTTGTTGCAATGTTTTGGTTTTCGTTAGATATTCGTGAATTTCCCGATGATTAATGTTGCTCCTTTCTTTAAGAAGCGTAGCGAGGACAAGACAGAGAACTACAGGCCAGTCTACCTGATATCATTAGTGGGGAGGTTACTGGCGAGAGTTCTGAAGGAGAGGATCTACTATATTTGTTTAGACAGAGCTTGATTAAGAGGAGTCGGCATGGGAAATTATGTTGACGACTTTTTTAAAGATTTGAGAAGTAACCAAAAAGGTAGATGAGGGTTTGGTAATGGATGTTATTTATTTGTTTATCAATGTTTTTGACAAAGTCCTGTAAGGTAGATTGGTCTGGAAGATTAGGTCCAATGGAATTCAGGGAAACCTTGACAGGAGAACTCAAACTTGGCTCAGTGGTAGGAAACAAAAGGTGGTGGTTGAAAGCTGTTCAGGTTCTCCAGAATGGAGGCTGAAGATTAGTGGTGTGCCACTAGGGTTCCATGTTTGGATCTTTGTTACTTGTTATTTACATAAATGGTCTGGATGCAAATGCACAAATTTGCAGATGACATGAAATTAGGAGGTGTTGTTGATTATGTAGAAGGTTATCATAGATTACAGTTGATCAGTTATGGAAGTGGGTCAAGCAGTGGCAAATGGATTTCAATGCCGGTAAGTGTGAGATGGTGCGCTTTGGAAAGTCAAAACAGCGTAAAACTTATACTGTGAATGGTGGGACACGAGGTAACGTAAGAGACTTGGGATTACAAGCTTATAGCTCATTGAAAGCGGCATCACAGGTCGAGAGGATAGTGAAAAAGGCATTTAGTATGTTGGTCTTCATCATTCAGGGCACTGAGTATAGGAGTTGGGACATTATGTAGCAGTTGTACACATCATCGGTGAGGCTGCACTTGGAGTACTGTGTACAGTTTTGGTCACCCTGTTCTAGGAAAAACTGTGTTTAAACAGGAGAGAGTGCGGATTTACAAGGGCATTACCAGGACTGGAGGGCCTGAGTTAGATTGGCCAGACTAGGTCTTTATTCCTTGGAACATCGGAGAACGAGGGATGACCTTATAGAAATGTTTAAGACTATTAGAGGCATAGACATGATGGATGGTAATAGTCTTTTCCCCAGGCAAGGGGAACCCAAAACTAAGGGCATAGATTCAGGGTGAGAAGGAGAAGATTTAAAAGGATCAACTTTTTCACGCAGAGGTTGGTGAGCATATCAAACAAGCTTGTAGAGGCAGGTACAATAGTATCATTTAAGAAGCACTTGGATAGATTCATGGAAGGGAGGGGCTTAGTGAAATATGGAGGAAATCGGGTCTAGCTGGCTGGGCACCGTTGTCAGCATGGACTCGTTAGCCCAAAGGACCTGCATCTGTGCCTTTATTGAACTTTTCACCCTATCTTCTATTTACAGATTGTTAAGGGAAAGTCAAGATCTTAATACATCTCTATCCATGCACACAATCCTTATCGTGCATCATGGTATGATATTGTGTGTACGCTCATGGATGTGACACTCAGAAATGCATTAGTTTCTATGAATTTTGACATACCTTGGTATGAAAACAATTATCCTAAATTCATTAGTCTTATCTCAAGATGGCCTTCGTTATCTCACTGCACAATGTGGCATCTCAGTATGAATTACATATCCTGTGTTCTATATCTTGCATTGCAGCAGAAGCTAAACAGTGCAGTTAACTAAATTGTGACCTCACATATTAAACTCTAAAGCAGACACAAAAGACTGCAAATGCCAGTATCTGGAGTACAAACAATCTGTTGGGAGACAATCTGCAGATGCTGGAAATCCGAGCAACACACACAAAATGCTGGAGGAATGCAGCAGGCCAGGCAGCATCTATGGGTAAGAGTACAGTTGACGTTTTGGGCTGAAACCCTTTGGCAGGAATGACATCTGTTGGGAGAATTCAGCAGGTTGAGCTGCATCTGTTGAAGGAAAGGTATCATTGCATCAGGACTAAGAGTGGAGAAGCCGGACAGCCAGTATAAAGAGCAAAAGAGGAGTGGTGAGACAGGAGTCTGAGGTGATTGGTGGAATAAGGAAGGGTATTAAGATTGAACCAGGTAGTGGAGGGGCGAGGGAAAGAGTTGGAGTTAGGGAGTAGTAGCAGGTGAATGATAGATGAAAGCAGGCAAAGAGAGAGAAAAAATATGAAAGACAGATGTAGTGGGTGGTGTATGAAAGATGCTGAACAGGGATATGCAGGAACACAAAGGGAAAGGGGAAAGATAAGCAAAGTAGGTGATAATGGAGCCCATCAGGAGAGAGGAGAATGGCAAATGAAACCAGACAAGGGAAAAGGATGCGAAAGCCTGTGGGTGAACTGTGTGTGTAGTGAGAGGATGGGACTGGGGAGAAGGGGTCAAACTTGGGTGACAGGGGCTGGAAAGGGAGAGGGTGGTGGTTGAGGGAAAGGGGACAAAAATGGGAGGACCAAGGCAGATCAGAAGTAAGTGGGAATGGAGTAAAGGGAGGAAAGGGTAAGGAACCTACTGGAGGAGAAGTCTACCCAAAATTAGAAAACTCCATGTTCATGTCATTGAGTTGTTGACTATACAGACAAAATATGAGGTGCTGTTCCTCTATTTGGATTGAGCTTCAGGTTGGCAGTAGAGAAAGTTGAGGATGGACAGGTTTGTGTAGAAATGGGAAGAATTGACACTCAGTGATTCAGGAACAGCTTCTTCTCCTCTACCATCCCATTCCTAAATGGACATTGAACCCATGAACACTATCTCACTTTTTTCTTTTATATTATTTCTGTTTTGCACTATATGCATATGTATGCTTACTGTAACTGATTTACTTTACTTTCTATATTATCAAGTATTGGATTGTACTGCTGCTACTAAGTTAACAAATTTCACCTGCTGGTGATAATAAACCTGATTCTGATTCTGAAATGACATGCAGCTGGGAGCTTGGATGGCGATTGTGAATGGAGCATTTGTTTTCTGTGTAAAGGCCCCCAGGCTGCACTAGGTCCTGCCAATGTAGAGGAAGCTTTATCAGGAGCTCTGAATGCAATAGATGAGGTTGGAGGTTGGCATTACCTGAAAGGGATGTTTAGGATCCAGGATAGTATTAAGAATAAATATTACAGCTCTTGTGATTATAGTGGAAAGTTTCAGTAGAAAGGTAAGAGGTTAGGGAGGGACAAGCAGACTGGAGAATCACAGAGGCAGTGACATCCATGGTAAGCAGGAAGGGTTAGGGAGAAGAAGACGTGGCTGGTGATGGGAACTCTTTGTAGATGATGGAACCTCTAAAGCATCCTAGGATTGAACACATTTAAACTCTTCAATTTTTTCTGGTTGCAATATAAATCTATAGGCTATTTACAAATAAAATGAAAGCAAAAACATCTAAGGTTAACCACCTCTTACGCTTATTTGTAAGAATAAGAGTTCTTACAAAATTAGTTATACGAACACGCAAGTGATTTTTGCAGAATTTTATTATTGCAATGACTCCACCTGCAGGGAAACTGGTGTAAGACCAGAAAAAAAATTCAATATAAACATAAGTTAATTCTGTTCCCCAGAATTCAATAAGTATGATGGTTAAGCTTCAACAGAGTTGCAAAACAAATGCATTAACAAATATTTTTCAATTATAAATGTGCAATGAAACTTGTTTCATAAAACCTGGAAGTTTTGTCCCACTATCCTTTCCTCCCATTGGTGTAAGAATGTACACACAGGCACATGGCTGACAGATATTCAGTAAGGCAAACTAAGGCATGCTGAGACAAACTTCATGAAGTATTAATATTCTGCTAATCTGGTTCAATTATATCTTCTATTTCTAGGTATTATCCTCCAAAAGAAAAACACTGCTTACCACATATGATGAGATTTTGTACTTCTTTGTGTTACTTTTCATATCCAGTATTTTTCCAGAGTTGAGTTCTCTGATTATTTTGGGGGAAATAGAGTACTTTAGCTTTCTTGATACGGATTTTTTTCTCTAACTGGAAATTAGATTTACCCAATTACTATATAAGATAGCTCAGGCTAAGGTTAATTCCTAAGGATAGGGGTTAAATGTCGTTCTTGCTATAGATATCTGGATTCCACAGTAACAAGAACTACTATCAATATTGTAGCCTTACCATTATTTAAAGGTCAGTAACTCATGGTGTCTTACAGATGCAAATAAGATTTTAATTACCATTTGTAGCAACAGTGTATAGTGCTGAGCCTGCTTCAGACAGCAACATGATTCAGAGAGTTTACCTGGCAAATCTAATTTCTCATCATCTTGTTATTAGTACTTTCTTATGGGTCACTGGAAGCACAAAAACACTTCCATGTTTGCAAAGAAACACTGCATCCTCTTTGCTCTGGTCTTCCCTCCTCTGATAGTCCACTTGCTTCTCTGTGTGAAGATTCTGAAGGGATTCAGTCCATACCTACATGTCAATATAAAATCATGTTTGCTGCCTGAATGCTCTTTGATCGTTTGTTTCATTTTACAGAAAGTTCCTTACAACTCGTGACAGATCTAGTATTTTCACCATGGATCATTTCCCTCTCTGGTACCGACGAGCCGCTGAGCATCCAGCTGGACATTTTGTTTACTACATAGCCTTTGAGGCAGACATGGGTTAGTACTTATGAAAACATCTTTTCTTAAATGCTGCACTTATTCCCCAGAAAAGCCCTACCTCTTCTCTTGCACCTGTCTTCCCTTCTCTTCCTTTGACTGGGATTGCTTTATGATCTTCATATAGCTTATGTCCATTATCATCTCATTGCCCATCTCTAAATGCAATTGTCAGTACGTGTGCAGGTTGCTAGATTTGTGTATGTCCCTGTTTGCATATATACTTATGTATGTATACCCGTGTAGATCTGTTGCTGAATCAGCCTGATGTCTTTAACTAATCATGGGAGATCTCAACTACATCTCAATAACTTCAGAGAGAGAGTAAGACAAGGGAAAATGTAGCTAAATGTAAGATGCAGCACAGCCAAAGGAAACAGTGTAGTCTTCATGCTATGAAAAGCTCAAAGAATCAGCAGAGAAACTTCATAAGAATGTTCCCAGATCTAAAAGATGATTTCACTTCTGAATGATTGAACCGGTTGCAAGAGATTTCACCTATGGCAGAATCTAAAACCTGGAGATGTAAATATTAATGAATAATACATTCAATGGAGAAATGAGGAAATACTTGTTTATATTTATAGAGATAAAAATATGATGTTAGAAATCACTGGTTGATGAAAAGGGTTGAGTGCTTTCAAATGAAATGTGTCTTAATAAATATGGGAAAAGAGAATAGAAAGATCAGGTGAAATGGTGAAATGGGGTCATTGGAATACCAACAGTGACTTGTTGAGGTGAATGTCCTCCTTGTGTTTGTATATTTACTGTTTGTTTAATCTTTTTCATTTTTAATATAATTCCACTCAGGAAAGAAAAATAGAAAGAAAATGGTGACAACCAGTACCAAGGTGACAGTTACTGTGAACAAGAAGACAGCTATTGCAGCAGGTAGGAAGCCTGGACTTGTATTTGCATTATATTTGATTCTGCTGTTTGAAACTTTCTTACCTCTTCTCTGTGAATTAGAAATTTGTTTCTCTGTAACTTACTCTGTACAGAATCAATAAGTTTACTCAACTACATTTCTCACAATAAGGTATATCCTTTTATGGAATGCTATAGAGAAATCCTGCTTATTAATATAATGATTATGAAAACAGCACTGCTTGGAGCACATTTCAAACATATACTGTACATTATTTCACACATTTGTTCTTTTGAGTAGAAGTGTATTAATAAAACCCTTATTAATATAACATAATATAATCAACACACACAAAATGCTGGTGGAACGCAGCAGGCCAGGCAGCATCTATAGGAAGAAGTACAGTTGATGTTTCGGGTCAAGACCCTTCATCAGGACTAATGGAAAAAAGAGATAGTAAGAGATTTGAAAGTGGGAGGGGGAGGGGAGACCCAAAATGACAGGAGCTGACAGGAGGGGGAGGGATGAAGCTAAGAGCTGGGAAGTTGGTTGGCAAAAGGGATACAAGGCTGGAGAAGGGGGAGTATCACAGGACGGGAGGCCTAGGGAGAAAGAAAGAGGGAGGCGAGCACCAGAGGAAGATGGAGAACAGGCAAGGAGTTATTGTTTCCCAGCTCTTAGCTTCATCCATCTCCCTCCTGTCTTCTCCTATCATTTTGGGTCTCCCCCTCCCCCTCCCACTCTTAAATCTCTTTTTTCCGTTAGTCCTGACAAAGGGTCTTGACCCGAAATGTCGACTGTACTTCTTCCTATAGATGCTGCCTGGCCTGCTGCGTTCCACCAGCATGTTGTGTGTGTTACTTGAATTTTCAGCATCTGCATATTTTCTCATGTTGCGTGATATAATATTTATTTAGTGATACAATGCAGAACAGGTGTTTCCAGCCCATCAAGCAGCTTCAGACAGCAACCCACCAATTTAATCCTCGTCTAATCATAGGATAATTTACAATGACCAGTACTGAATGTTTCTGGCATAAGTTGGGCTTCTCTGGATGTAGTGTCACTTGAATCATGTAGCATTTTACTTCAATTTTTATGAACCAATCTGGATTCAACTGGGAAAACAAGGAGTTTTAAAGTATTGAATTAACCAATTAGTTATGGTTATTGTGTACTTTAATCAGTTGGCCTACAGATCTTCTCAGCCTATATGATTAGTGCTTAAATGAAAAGTTAACTAGATTTTCTAAAGTATTCCTTCTTTCCTGCTTTCCAAGCTATATAATTAGCATCCAGAAAAAATAGCAAAATAAATACCCAAAATGAACTTCATTGACATCTTCAAGAACATCACAGAGGAAATGGAATTTTACAATCTAGAAGTCAAGTTTAAATTGTGTATTATCAAGATAAGAGTAGTTAAAATGCCCATAAGGTCTCAGAATAGCATCAAAAGAGTGATCTTAATAGCCTATTTAATTCCTAAGGAAAAGAGCAAAACAATATGCATAGCAGCTGGTGTTATTGAAACTGGAAGCTGTGAAGGAACAATACAAGCAAAGACTGAACACCACAGATTTATCAGATGAACAAGAGAACAAAAAAAATCAACACAAGACTGTGAAACAGTGCCAAAACAACATAGAGAGAGACAATATCAACAAACATTTGAACTGGTTCAGAGGGACTCTAAAGCAGCGGGTCTGGAGCATGCTATTGATCTTGCCTATGATTTGTTTTTTTTAAAGTACCATTTCCCCAAATAGCAGAAACTTTAATATGGGGAGAATAGTAATATTTACAATTAGTCTCAAGGTACTGTTTTCTGACAGAAGGTGGAAGAAAAAGATTTCATAGCTTGAAGCTTGAATCATTAGCATGGTGAAGGTCCATCAGAAGTTCTATCAGGCAGTATCTAACTCACCAATTATTAGAATCAGAATGAGGCATGTTGTTGTGAAAAATTTTTAACATAGCAGCAGCAGCTCAATGCAATACATAATACAGAGGAAGAAAAAATTAATAATAATAAATAAGTATATCAATTACAGTATACATATATTGAATAAATTAAAAATCATGGAAAAAAACAGAAATAATATATATTAAAAAGTGAGATAGTGTTCAAGGGTTCAATGTCCATTTAGAAATCCCTCTGCAGCTTCTTCCGGTCCTGTTCGGTAGTCCCCCTATACCAGACAGTAATGCTCATTGTTATTTGGGTTTCTCTCAGGTGCCAGACTTTATTATAGTTTGGTCCATATTTGTAAGAAGAGCTAAATTCCAGAGATAAGGCGAGAGTAATTGCACTTGATGTCATGCCAGTATTTGACATGCATGGCATTGAGAAGCACTGGTAAAGCGGAAGTCAGTGGGCATTAAGTGGAAAGCACACCAATCATTGGAGCCTCACATCACATGAAAGAATTTAGTTGTGATTGTGTAGGTACCAATACCAGGACATTGTTACCGGATTTTTTCTGTCAAGCAGAAGAGTGGATGATTTCACAATGTTCATTTCCACCTGCAATTCCTAAGCTAATAAAGCAGTTGATGCCTCCACACAGCAAGACCTAGATGTATTCAGGCATAGGCTGATAGGCAAATAAATTCCGCAACACAAAAATGCTGGGTAGTGGCCATTTCCATCAAGGCAAAGTCTAACCACCTACTCATGGCATTCATTTGAGTTACTACAATTAAAATTTTGGGACAACCATTTGGCATAAACTCAAATGGACTAATCACATCAATACTATCACAAGCAATGCAGAACGGAGTCTGAATAACCTGCGGTGAGTGACTTACCTCCTGAATGAGTGCAGTTCCAACAACACTTAAGAAACACAACATTATCCAGAACATAACAACTCAATTCATCAGAATCCCACTCACCTTTACTCCTCCCTCTTCCTGCAGTGTACTCCATCAACAAAACACATTGCAGATATTGACCTATCTCACTCCAGAAAAACTCTCAAACTCATGACTCTACCCACAACAGGCACATGGGGGCATTGCCATCTAAATGTTCTTTCAATATCCAATGCCAGTAAAATAAATAAAATGATACATTAATGTAAAATTAAAGTAAATGATGATATTAGTTACATGGTCATGTAATATATAGTTATAAGCTGTTAACACTTCAGGAAACTGCTTTAATTAATCTCAATGACTGCCTTGCCTTATGGATATGAAAAAGAAATGTAACAGCATTGAAACTGAAGAGAATGGTAGAACAAAGGGATCTGGAAATACAGATCCATAGTTCCTTGTCAGTGGTAGATAGGGTCATATAGAGAGCATTCATCACATTGGCTTTCATAAACCTAAATACTGAGTAGAGGAGTTGGGATGTTATGATGAAGTTGTACAAGACGTTGGTGAAGCCTAATTTGGAGTATTGTGTGCATTCTGGTCTCCTACCTACAGAAAGATAGCAATAGGATTGAAAGTGTAGAAAATTTACAAGAATTTATCTTGGACGTCAGGACTTGATTTATAGAGAAAGGCTGAACAAGTTAGGACTTTGTTCTCTGGAGCATAGGAGAATGAGAGACGATTTGACAGAGGTATATAAAAATTATGAGCAGTATAGATAGGGTAAATACAAGCATGAGTTTTTTTCCACTGAGGGTGGGTGAGACTGAAACTAGAGGTCATAGGTTAAGAGTGAAAGGTGAAATGTTTAAGGGGAACATGAGGGTAAACTTCTTCAGTCAGAGTGAGAGTATGCAAAGGGTAGATGTGGATTCAGTTTCAACATATAAGAGAAATTTGGATAAGTACATGTTTGGGAGTGGTATGGAGGACTATGGTTCAGGTGCAGGTCAATGGGCTAGGCAGAATGATAGTTTGGCGTTAACCAGATAGGCTGAAGAATCTGATCCCATGTTGTAGTGTAGTGTTCTATGACTCTAGGAGCAAGATCTCTTCTTGACATTTTGCAATAGGCTTTGAACATTCACAATTAAACACATTTTTGTTGTCCTACTAAAGGAACATATAAACATCCATCTGCTGGTACTGTCAATGTACGATTGTGGTCTTGAAGTAGAAAAAGTTTCAATAATTTTTGCTCTGTGCGGGCACTTGAATGCACAACATAAATAACCAAACAAACAATTGATATATCTCTCCTTTCGTTTGCTTAGAGTTTGAATGAGTCTAATAGGTTACCTTAGTGTTGATTTTGTATAATATCCTCATTTAATTCTTTTGGACTGAAATTTGCAAACAAATGCTTGAGGTTCTACATGGAACCATTAACTTCTGAATGGTGACAGTTTGAAGCTTGCACACACATATTGTCAAACACTGAAGTCTCAGACTTATTGACAGACTCGGGACAATAATGTTAATCAAACCTTAATAAATCATTCATAAATCTTTTGCATATGAGAAATTTGCAAGGCTGATATAGACCCTGTAATTCTAGTTGCAAATGGAACTGTTTTACTTTTTGCTTTATACCATCTGAAGGTTTTGGCTTATGCTGGGATTTAGTTTGTGGATGGTTTTCCACCTCCAGCATCGCAATAAACTAAATGTTCTTCACCTCCAAACCTAAGAAATAAGCATCTTATCATTATAGTTATCAGTCCACCAATTGCTTTGGATCAGTGGACTAGGCCATATTCGGGGATTCATCAACCAATATGAACAAATATTTCTCAGTCAATCTGTGCAGACAAGTATGTGTTCACAAAAACTTATTGCTCTTCCCAATACCAGGATATTCATAGTTTGCTGATGACTAGATCTGTGGTGTTAGGGACTGGCAACCAAAAGACCTACAAGAAGTTCAAGTATGACCTCCAGCAAAGAGGCAATTTTAGATGAAGCTGGAGACACAAATGGATGCTTGACTCCTGTAACAGGGCTTTCATGCCATCACTTCCTTCAAGCCAATAACAAATAGTATAAATAGCTATTAAATCACTCACTGGTGAACATAATGTCTTTTATGGCTGCTTTGAGAGGGAGAATAATGACACACCTGCACAAGTTCCCATAGCACCTGATGACCCTATGATCTCAGTCTTGGAGGCTGATGTCAGAACATCCTTCAGAAGGGTGAAGCTCACAAGGTAATCCTTGCAAGGAGACAGGCCCTGCTGGCGTAACTGGTCATGTGCCAAAGCCTGTACTGACCAACTGTCTGGAAGGTTCAGGGACATCTTAAATCTCCTGCTTCTATAGTGTGTGGTTTCAAGATGGCATCAATCATACCACATATGATTTGGATAGTCATAACACATATGTCAGGCTGTTGTTCATTGACTACTGTTAACTGTTCAATATACCATCATTACCTCAAAACTTTCCATCAGCCTCCAAGACCGTGGCCTCTGTACCTCATTCTGCAATTAGATCCTTGTCTTCCTTACTGGGAGACTACAATCAATATGGATTGGAGACCTCATATCCTCTTCACTGGCCATTAACATAGGTGCACCTCTGGGCAGTGTATTAGCTCCCTGCTCTGCTTTCTCTTTAATATGACTACCTGGATAAGTACAGCTCCAATGCCTTCTACAAATTTGTTGATGGCATTACTATTATTGAAAGAATTATGAATGGTGATGAGGAGGCATGATCAGGAGTGACATGATCAGCTGGTTGAATGTTGTTATAACAACAACCTTGCATTCAACGTTAGCAAAACCAAGGAACTGAATGCAGACTTTAGAAAGGGGAAGTCTGATCAACCTGCACTAGTCCTCATTGAAAAGTCTGCTATGGAAAAGGTGAGCACCTTCAAGTTCCTTTGGGTATCAGCATCTCAGAAAATCTGAGCTAGGCCTAGCACATAGATCAAGAGGGTAAGTAGGGAAAAGGTAGGACCACTAAGTATAAAGAAGAGAACATGGGTGAGGTCCTAAATGAGTACCTGCATCAATATTTACCAAGGAGAAAGATGTGGAAAATAGTGAGATTAGTGTGGAGCATGCTAGGACATTTTGAGTTGAAGGAAGAGGTTAAGTTTCTTGAAGAGCATTAAACTGGATGGGTTCCCATGGCCTTTTACCTCTAGTTATTGAGAGAGTCAAGAAATGAGATTGCCATGATCAAGGTGTTTGTGTCCTCCCTACCTACAGGCGATGTCCCAGACAACTGATGCATACCTAATGTTAAAGCTAGTCAGCATGGACTGGGCCGTCACATCTACTAACTTGATTGGGCTTTTCAAAGAGTGATGAAGGTAACTTGTGAAAGTGGAGCTGAGAATGTAGTCTTTGGTAAGGTGTTTTTAGTATGGATTTTAGTAAGGTCTTTGACTAGATTCCAATTGGTAGGCTCCTCCAGAAGACTGAAATGCATGTGATCCATGCTGACCTACCCATTTGAATTCAGAATTGGCTTGCCCGTAGGCATCAGATGGTATTGGTCAATAGCGTTTATTCTGGTTTATTCTGGCTGGAGGTCCGTGACTAATGCAGTTCTGAGGGAATCTATTCCGGGAACTTTGCTGTTGATGATATACACTGTGTAAACAGATGAAAGTGTGGATGGGTAAGTTAGTAAGTTTGCAGATGATCCAAAGATTGGTTACATTATGGACAGTGCAGATTTTTTACATGGAGAGTGGTAGGTGCCCAAAATGCATTGCTAGGCATGGTTGTGGAGGCAAATTTGACAGAGCTATTGTGGTGAACTACATTTACCTGCCTGGACACGCCCCCCCTGCTGACTGCTCCTGTGGCTCCTCCCACAGACCCCTGTATAAAGGCGATTGGAGGCACTGCTCCTCCCTCAGTCTCCAGGATGTTGTGTGGTGGGTTCTGGCTGTTGACGCTGCTGACTGTGCTTTCTTCCAGCTAATAAAAGCCTATCTCGACTCACGTCTCCGAGAGTTATTGATGGTGCATCGGCTATTTAAGAGGCTCCTGGATAGGCACGTGAATGTGCAGAGAATGGAGGGATATGGACTTGTGTAGACAGAATGGACTAGTTCAAGTAGTTTGGCACAACTTAGTGGGGCAAAGAGCCTGTTCCTGTATGGTACTATTCTACTATTTGTTCTTTGTTCTACTTCTTTCTCAGTTCTGATGAAGAGGGTTGGACTTAAAACATTAACTGTTTCCCTTTCTAAAGATGCTGCCTGACCTACTGAGTGCATCCAACATTTTTGTTTTCATTTCGTATTTCCAGGATCTGCAGCTTATTTTTACTTTCCTCTTATGGATTTAGATTGTATGACAGTGGATTGAAATGATTGTTATGCAACAATGCAGTTGGCATGCATACTTTTTTAGTAAGTTCTCTATTATAATTATGAATAACATTTGGTGCACACAAGTTGATGGATTGAGAAAATTGAATTAATGAGAGGGAAAAAAACCACCATATGAGAATAAATATCCTTACAGAAAAAGCTAAAAAGAGTTTTTTAGCAAAGCTTCAAGGTGAAAGGAGCAAAGAAGTGACAGGGAAAAAGCACATCATATAGAATATCCTTTTAGTTCTCAAGCAACTGCCAGAACCTATATGATGACTGTTGAACTGGAGGTGTTGCTGTCAGGGATTATTGGGAGGACAATTATATTTTCTTGCGCTCTGCCATAAATCAACATTGCAGTACACTTCTGATGAGAATAATCTAGCTCTCAAACTGTAACTGACAGTTATTGTCATTGGTATAATTTTAACTTGTGAGCAGTCTTGGGAAGATAGAGAGTGAAGTTTGGAAGTAGATTGGTGGATATTGTATGTACTTAAAGTGATGCTATATCAGGAATCTAAAAATTCTGTTTTTGGCAAGCTCACCAAAACTCATTATTTAATATAACTTAATATAAATATATTTATATTAATTATTCTTAATTTAATATAGCAAAACAGAAGAATGGGAAAGGTGAAAATTGACAAACTAATCTATAAATAAGTAATGTATCTCTACAGATGTTTCCTTGATTGGTCTGTGAAAGATCGAGGGCTGAGGCTTGCACACATTGGAGCTTAGACCAAAAGACGTAGGAGCAAAATTAAGCCATAAAGCTCTTTGATTCTGCTCCAACATTCTATCATGGCTGAATTATTATCCCTCTCAACCCATTCTCCTGCCTTCCTCCTGTAACCTTTGATACCCAGACTAATCAAGAGCCTATCAACCTCCACTTTAAATATATTTAATGACTTAGCCTCTCCAGGCATCTGTAGCAATGAATTTAGCAGATTCACCACCATATAGCTAAAGAAATTCCTCCTCATCTCTGTTCTAAATGGATGTCCCTCCATTTTGAGGCTGCACCCTCTGGTCCTAGACTCCCCCACTATAGGAAACATCCTCTCCACGTCCATTCTTTCTAGGCCCTTCAATATTCATTTCAATGAGATCCCTCCTCATTCTCCTAAACTCCAGTGAGTACGGGTCCAGAGCCATCAAACGCTCCTCATACATTAACCTTTCATTCCTGAGATCATTTTCATGAACTTCCTCTGGACTTTCTCCAATGCCAGCACATCTTTTCTTAGATAAAGAGCCCAAAGCATCTCACAATGCTCCAAGTCCAGTCTGACCAATGCCTTATAAGGTCTCAACATTATTTCCTTGCTCTTATATTCCAGTCCTCTTGAAATGGATACTAACATTGCATTTGCCTTTCTTACCACTGTCTCAACCTGCAAGTTATCCTTTAGGAAATCTTGCACAAAGACTCCTACGTCCCTTTGCAGCTCTGATTTTTAAAATTTTTCCTTCTACCAAAGTTCATGACCATACACTTCCCTACACTATATTCCATCCGCCACTTTTTTGCCCATTCTCCCAGTCTGTCTAAGTCCTTCTGCAGACTCCTTAATGCTACCTGCACCTCCACCTATCTTTGTGTCATCCACAAACTTGGCCACAAAGCTATCAATTTCATCATCCAATTCATTGACATATAATCTGAAAAGAAGCAGTCCCAGTACCAAACCCTGTGGAACTTCACTAGTCACTGGCAGCCAACCAGAAAAGGTCCCCTTTATTCACACTCTTTCCTCCAGCCAATCAGCCAATCTTCTATCCATGCTAGTATCTTTCCTGTAATACCTTGTTAAGCAGCCTCATATGTGGCATTTTGTCAAAGGTTTTCTGAAAATCCAAGTAAACAACATCCACTGACTCTCCTTGTTTATCCTGCCTGTTATTTCCTCAAGAATTCCAACAGATTTGTCAGGCAAGATTTCCCCTTAAGAAAACCATGATTTTATCCTTTGCTGTTGGGCTATTGATTAACATTGCATTCATGGAATATAATCCAATTTTCTATCGCTTTGTACCTTGTGTTTTATCACTAAACGTGAGACTGTGTAATGAGCTGATCCAGCACTTATATCCAGGGAGTTTAGGCAAAAGACTTAACAGGTCTTTAATTTTGGGAAAGAAAGTAAGACAAGAAAATGGGTCGGGGATCAGTGGAAGAATATACTGTATATTAGAGAATTATTATTAAAAGATAGAGATATAAGGAACAGGAGATAGGAGGATGGAAAGAGATAATTGGAGAGAAAGAAAATGTACTACAGACTGAAAAATGGAGTAACAAAAGATATGTTGAGAAATTCGGCAGGTCAAGCAGAATCCGGACTGGATGAGAGAGAGGGAGACTGCAGAGGGAAGGAACGGAGCTTCTGGATATTCTGAAATATGCTTATGGGTCTTGGGAGATAGATTATATATATATATATATATCTGAATTCATCTGAATTTGATTGAAAGGTACACATTTAGCACTCAGGGGCTTACACAACACTGGTTAACAGAGCAAATGACATGGAACAGAACAGTTGGAAACCGGTTCCATTTTTAAGTTGCACGTTTACCTGGATCTGGGTTTAATCTGGCAATGACTTTTGCATTCTGTTCATTTCACTCTAAATCAGGAGCAGATTCTGTGTGAACAGCTCCCAAAGTCAATCCAGATCCATACCCAATAATCTCTTCTTTCGATAAGAGATCTTTGAGCATTGCTTGCATGTTGCTGGATCTGTGTGATTCACAGGTCTGTCTCCATCATATGAGAAATTTAAAATTCTCTTCTGTATGCCAACAGTATATCTGTGTAGTAATTGGGCAAAACCCTGTTCAAACAGGTGCCTATCATTGTTGCCAAATGGTTTTGCCAGAGCCTGCTAATGTGGGTGATGACATCCGAACAGATGTAAAGAATCATGCTGGAGATCAAATAACTTGCTTCGAAGTGGATAACTCCAAACAACTATTTAACAAATGGCTAGTCAGCCATTTACTCGTGTAAGTAGTTGTCTAAGTTCTATTATCTAAATTCCCTTTGAAATAATGAACCACCAAAACATTAACCATCTGACTATTGTGAGTACTGGCATTCAGGCAGAGAATGCCTTTTGTGCAGTCAAAGAATCTGCCACGACTTTTCCTCTTCTTCCAACATTTCAGGATAATTCTATTGTGCTGGAGATAATGAAACTGAAATACAGGTTTAGCACACCTTAACCAAAGTGCTTAGGGCCGGAAGTGTTTCAGATTTTGGATTTTTTTCAGATTTTGGAATATTTGCTTCTTTGTAATCGTAAAAAAAATTCAAGTGTCGCCTTTTTTATATATAAAATATGTTTTGACAATAATGCTCTATACTTCTTAGATTATTTTATATAAAAATGGAATAGCCATATAGACAGGTTAGAAACTGAACAGGATAAGAGGGAAGTGACAAAAGAATACATAGGCTTCCTTTTAAATATGTTATTTTTTTAAATCAGTTGTTGAATTTTGAAAGGACACCAAACTTGTTTAGCATAAAAGGTAAATGGGAAGGACGCTGCTGTTCGTGAGATGAAGAAGTGATGATGGTAAGTTAGTGATATTAGGTGAGGAATGTTGCAAGGATAAGGACTGAGGTGGGGTAAGAGGGGATGGGAAAAAGAGACATAGTGAGAAGATAATGTACAAATAAATGATTAGGGGTGATAGAACAACCTCAAGTGATTTTCTTCCTATACATATGATGCCATAGAGAACAATCATGTTATAATTTTATAATGTTCTTAACTAATTCCCTACATTTAATAGTAAATTGGGGCTACTAATACGATCTGGTATGGGGAGGGCGTTACTACACAGGATCAAAGTAAGCTGCAGAGAGTTGTAAAATTAGTCAGCTCCATTATGGATACTAGCTTCCATAGTATCCAGGACATCTTCAAGGAGCAGTGCCTCAGAAAGGCAGCATCCATCATTAAGGACCCCACCATACAGAATATGCCCTCTTCTCATTGCTACCATCAGGAAGGAGATACAGAGCCTGACTCAACATGCTTTGGCTAGGAACATCAGAGGAATCAGCAAGGACCCCACTCTGATTATTATTATAATAATAATAATAATGAAGGAAATGATTGACTGAACATCTTCCATGCAATTAATAATCTGCTAGAAGTCACAATATAGCTTTAAACATAAAGAAATTCTTGACAAGCCATTTTGTAAAGCTACTTACAGTACATGTCAAATGGTTCAAAATAAGAGGCCTGAAAAAATATTTTCAGTGTGTGAGTCCTTATAAATAAATTGTCATGGTTATTTTAATGATACTTAATTTTTTCTGAATTACTCCAAATCTCAGATTTGTCTTATCTTTGAGATTCCAGGTGAAGAGATTGTGGGGGAGGGATTGCTTCACCTATGTCCCAGTAGCTGGTTCCAAGAGTTGCTTGATATCGTCTAGCCATATTTCCTTCACCCACTCTATATTTACTGCAGGGAGCTAGAGCAGTCTCAGCTCCTTAATCAGCACAGCTCAGATCAAAAGCTTAATTGAGCTGACACATGGCTCAGCCTTTCTCCACGTCAGTGCCTTAAAGCCAATACAGCTGCATCAACAGAAAAATAGCTACATTAATAATTGCTTTCCCTTTTCTCTCATAATTTATGCACACTCCCACAAATATGAGCAGTTCTCATTGATAATGTTGATTGTGAATTACCAAATCTAATCTGAAACAATTCATTCATTTGAAATCACTTCATTTCAAAATTATCTCATCCAGATTCTGGGTCTCGACCCAAAACATCAACACCACCACCCCTCTGACAATAAATGTTGCTTGTTCACTCATTCCCTCCAGCAGATTGTTTATTGCTCTAGATTCCAACATCTGTAATCTCTTGTCTCTCGTTTCTAAACTACTTTGCTATAAAGTGCTTTGGAATACCCTTGATGACTTGAAAGGAATTATGTAAATAAAAGACTTCCTTTTATCATAAGAATGACTGCCCCAAATATTAATATGAAGAGAAGACTTACAATTGCACAATCTCTCTGTTGAGTTTAAACTACAACTGATGCTACCAGCAGCCTCTATCACAATTGTGCACTAGATGGGCATGCTATTCAGGTCTGATTAGTGAAGCAGAAGTGATAGCGATTTTGATTTCATACTTCAACAGAATATAATAGCATATCAGCTGCTGCCGAATTTTAAAGATCACTGATGACTCAACATCAGCAACAGAGCAATAAAAAAAGATGAGAAGCAGCACACACAAAATGCTGGAAGAACTTAGCAGGCCAGGCAGCATTTATGGAAAAGAGTCAACAGGTTAGGTTTTGAGCTGAGGCCCATCATCAGGACTGGAAGAAAGGATGTGAAGTCAGAGCAAGAATGTGGGGGGAGGGGAGGAATTAGTACCAGGTGGTAAGTGATAGATAAAACCGGGTGAGGGGGAGGGGTGAAGTAAAGAGCTGGGAAGCTGATAGGTGAAAGAGATAAAGGGCTGGTAAAGGAAGAATCTGATAGAAGACTGTGGAAGGAAGGGAAGTGGCAGAGCACCAGAGGGAGGTGATGAGCAGCTAAGGAGATGAGGTGTGAGAAGGTAACAGGAATGGGAAAGGTGAAGTGGGTTAATTCATGGAAGAAATTGATGTTCAAAAAAAAAGATACTGGTTATTGCTAATAAGCTTATTCATGAAGTGAACATGATGTGGTGCTGTAGAATAATTCCTATAATAAATTTCCACATTCAGAAATCAGATTTGAATTGATTTCAGAGTTGTTTGTCAGTGAATTTGTGTTGTATTCAGAATAGAACAAAGAATGGGAGGCAATCTGTTGCTGGATTTTTGGAGACAGATTGACGGAATTAGTAATATATGAACAACTCTATTTGCTTCTGTTAATGTTAACAAGCAGTTTTCTTGATGGTGTGAAATAACTGACAGAGAATCTTAATCTTTTCTTTGTTGGTCAGTCCAGCTTGGTTTTAAAATCCCATCCGGTGCCATATTCTTCATATTGACATCATCTGTCTTCTGTAATTAGAAGCTTCATTGTAATCATTAAAAAAACTTTCAAGTGTTGCCTTTTTATATAAAAAATATGTTTTGGCAATAATGCTCAATACCATACCAAGTGTCATATTCTGCTGAATAATTTATGTTTTATGCTGATTATCAGTATCAGATCATAGATTTTCTGCCAGCTGGCAACTCAGAAGGAAGCAGATAGTGGAAATCTGTTCCTTCCCATATGTTCCTTACTGAGTTACTCTGTTGCCCTACTTTGCTGCTTTCCATTATAATCCACATTTGTGATGGTTTGCAATCATGTTATTACAGTGAATTTTTAAGATTTTATCCTTATAAGACAAATTGGGTCAACCACAAATATATATATATATATTTACTTTCAAAGATTCAAAGTACATTTTGAAGTTCAAAGTTCAACATACATTTACTATCAAAGTCTGTATACATTACACAAGCTTGAGATTCATCTCCTTACATGCAGCCGCATAACAAAGAAACCCAAAAAATCTATTTAAAAAAAGACCAAAAAACGCCCACTGTGCAGCAAGAGAAAAAAACAAGCCAAGTAAGCAATAAAGGTAAGCAAATAGCATTTAGAAAGTGAGTCCTCGGACACAGAACCTGGAGAAGCTGGAGCAGGCCACAGCCTTAGTTCAGTGCATAGCAGAGTAGGCATCATGGAGCCTGCAAACACAGAGGCCAGAGCAGCCAGAGCAGGCCCACTGCCTCAGCCTCAGTGCAGCAAAGAGCAGAGTAAACATCATGGAGCATCAAGCAAAACCAACCTGACCCTTGCCTCTGGTCCCGACTCCCCTGCCCTTTCAATCGATCTGGCCTCATCAGAGTGTCGGGTCACTCCTTGTTCTAGGACCCAGGCCCTGTAGCATCAATACACTCTGGGTATGGACCCACCGCCAGGCTTCAGCCCACACCTAACTTTTCCACATCTTAGATCAATTAAGCTTCACCCTCTGTTTAGCTGGACAAGCCTCAAATCTGACTCTCCTCCACTCTGACTTTGCACTACTCTACTATCCCCGACTTTGTCTCGAATATGTTTCAATCTCACTTCAGCTTCACGTTGCACCTGAATGCTTCAACCCTTGACTCAGTCTCGCTTTCGCTTGCCTCTCCATTGTTTGCAGTGATCGCTTTACCATGTTTTTTTTACAGAAGAGGTCTTAGTGATAATGTATTTAGTTGTATTCCTTGTTTTGGTAACCACCAGTAAGTAGTCACTCACCTTCAGCAGTGCTGTCTTAAACCAGTATTTATTATCGAAGTATGTATTCTATATACAACTTGAGATTTGTCTTCCCACAGACTGCCATGAAACAAAGGAAAC
This sequence comes from Hemitrygon akajei, assembly GCF_048418815.1. Taxonomy (NCBI): domain Eukaryota; kingdom Metazoa; phylum Chordata; class Chondrichthyes; order Myliobatiformes; family Dasyatidae; genus Hemitrygon; species Hemitrygon akajei. Next base: position 146,785,391 of record NC_133133.1, on the reverse strand, counting down.
CCCAAAACCCATTCAAAAACAAACATCAACCCTCCCCACAATGCACAAGTAAAAAAAATCATCAAAAAGCAAAACCAAAAAATAAAACAAACAAAAACAGAGAATATAAAACGCAAAATCAAAAGAATTCAGGCATATTCAGTTCATTTCAATCTAGCTCTGCGTCATTCGTTCTCTGCAGGCCACCCCCATCAAAATCACCCAAAATACCAACAAAATAGAGGAGAGACCAGAACCTAGAAAGACATCATAACGTGTACTGCAGAGTTCAATCCACAAACTGCGTTAATTAACCCTTGCCCAAGACCCAGGACTCCAGCACAATCCTCTGGCAGCATAGAGCGAGAGAGAGAGAGAGAGACCATAGGTATACAGGGACCTTTCTATGGCAGCAGCGAGCGAGAGGCTGGAAAATGGTGCTGAACACCCGCTCATGCCTTAATGATTTCAATCTTCCTCGATGCTTTAACCAGTGAAATAAGCGAGAAATGGAGTCGATCATAGGCTCACGCCCCATCTCTAGGCTTCTTGTCCTTGAGGCCGCACACTTCGCCTAAAACCTCAGCAAACACCTTCGGAGACAGCAAAGCCGTGATCGCTCGATCAGCCTAAAAACACACCACCAAAGTGTAGATCACAGGCTCCAACAGTAGCAGAAACACACTTGAAAGAAAACAAAGACATAAAAGAAGTGAAGGAAGTAGTTTCATGAACTGTCTGAAGGATGTCGCCCTTGGCCGTGTTGTTCACTAGCGCCATCTTCTTCCGGATTAATCCAAATGGAGAGGGAGTGGCATTTCTTTCATTTATTGTATGCTGTTTGCTATATTTCATCATGTTCATTATTCAGCTTCCTCGGAACACTGATTTCTTTGATTAAGTATATCTCAAAACCCAACTTCTTTCATATTTTTTAAGTCCTCATCCTTATTACTCAAAACAAATTCCTTCCTCTTTTTTATAATATACTCTATCTCCTCTCTGTACACCATCTTGTCATTGTTGGTGATGAGAACATTATTGTGTCATCCGCGAAATTGATGATTTGGTTGGAACTGAATCTAGCAGTGCAATCATACATCAGCAGCGGGCTGAGCACGCGGCCTGGCGGGGTAGGGGGTGGGAGGGGCACCAGTGCTCAGTGTGATGGAGGTAGAGGAGCTGCTGCCAACATGGCTTGACTTTAGTCTTTCTGTCAGGATCCAATTACAAAGAGAATATTGAGACCCAACAAGGACAGTTGACCCACTGTGTGCTGAGGGATGATCATACTAAACACCGAACTGAAGTCGATCAATAGCATCCTACCATATGAGGCACCATTTTCTGGCTGGGACAGGTCAGTGTGGAGGGCAGAGGCCGTTGCATCATCATTGGACTGATTTGATGGATAAGTAAACTGAATGGGACCAATCTCGGAGGAAAGTGGGATATTATATGATCCATCACCAGCTGCTCAAAGCACTTCATGATTGTTGAAGTCAGTGCCACTAGATGGTAATCACTTAGGCCAATTACCATTGCTCTGTTGGGTACTGAAATGATGCTGTCTGACTTGAAGCCTGCAGGGACACAGTGGACTGTTTCCGAGAGATCGTAATGCTCTCCGTTAAGACCTCTGTTAGCTGGACTGCACAGTCCCTCAGCACTTGACCAGGAACGTTGTCCGGCACTGCCGCTTTGTGTGCCTGGCAAGGGCCCTCAACACCTCAGCTGCGGCCAGACATGGTGCCTGCTTCTCAGGATGAGAGCGGGCTTTCCTTGAAGTCACCTCATTCAATTTGTCAAATCGTGTTCGGAAAGCATTCTGCCTATTAGGAAGGGAGGCGTCACTTTCATTGTTGCTCAGGATGGATTTGTAGTCCATTATGGAGAGAATGCCCTCCCTTATTGTGTCTCTGGTGTCACAGAAATGCCTGTACAGGCTCTATGAATAGTCCCATTTTGCCTTCTTGATAGAACAGGAAAGCACAGCTCTTGCTGATCTGAAAGCCATCTTATCTCCTAATCTGAGGGCAGCATCCCAATATCTCAGCAGTGCCTGGACCTCTGCTATCAACCATGCTGGATCCCTTTTATTCATCAATGTTAATGTAATGGCCATAGGTAGCCACCTCTCTGAACATGTTCCAGTCTGTGTTTTCAAAACTACTTTGTGGAGAATAGTGCATGACTACTGCAGTTCAGTTCCCAGTCAATGTTTACCAAACAGATATTGATAATACGGGATTCAGTGAAGGTAATGCCATTAAATGTCAGGGGTGATTGCTGGGTGTTCTCTAGTTGGATATTGTCATTGCCTTGCATTTGTGTCAACGAATGTTACTTGCCACCGATGTTTGCCTGATCCTGGAGATTGCCCAGGTGATGCTGGATTTAGGTGTGGACTGTTTCATTTTCTGAAGAGTCAAAATAAATACCTTCTGACCTTACATGAAGGAAGGTCATTGATGAAGCATTTGAAGATGGTTGAGCCTAGGGCACTACCCTGAGGAGATCCTGCAGGGATGTCCTCTTGTTGAGAAGAATCTATGTCTTTGTAAATGCTGATTTATCCTGCCTCTTTGATATTTCATTTCTCACTATTATTTTTAGGCTGTGGAAACTTGATCACTCCTTTTTCAAAACAATGGTGGCACCAGACTCACAGTCCTCTGGCACCATTACTGTAGTCACAGTGGTTTGTAAAGTGATAGACAGAGTTTGTGCCAGGTACCTCCTTGCTTCTTTTCAGAGCCAGGGATAAATATGGTCTCAGTTTAGAGATTTATACATTTGTAAGGTGTTTAACCCTTTAATATGTCCTCTCCCTTTTAATATTTATTACTTCCAAAACCTTATGTTCTTCCGCTTTAATGTCAATTCTTGTATTATTCTTTTCTTCTGTGATGGAAGAGCTTTATATGTGCCTAATATACTATTTTGGACTCCAATATGACCTTTATGTTTCTTTGATGTCCACTTTTCCTTCACGAGTTCATGAAACATCTTTGGATCTTTTTTTAGTCACTTTATCTGTCAATGTTTTATTTCTTGTACCCTTTTTTCAGCCTAATACCACCTCCTGCCCTGAATCATTTGCTATGCAAGTCTTGGCTCTCCAAGCACCTTTTAAAATTGATGAGGACTTTGCTTCTATCACCTATCAGGTAGTGAATTCCAGGCCCTTCCCTCCCTATCATTTAAAACAACTTTCCTCATTTTTCTGCAAACACGATCTGGCAGGATGCTATGCTCTGGCAGGATAGATTAGAGGGCTTGTCTAGGGAGACTATTTGGGTGGAATTGAGGAATGGGAAAGGTATAGTAACACTTATAGGAGTGTATTATAGACCACCTAATGGGGAGCGAGAATTGGAGGAGGAAATTTGTAAGGAGATAGCAGATATTTGTAGTAAGCACAAGGTTGTGATTGTGGGAGATTTTAATGTTCCACACATAGACAGGGAAGCCCATTCTGTAAAAAGGCTGGATGGTTTGGAGTTTGTAAAATGTGTGCAGGATAGTTTATTGAAGCACTACATAGAGGTACCAACTAGAGAAGGGGCAGTGTTGGATCTCCTGTTAGGGAATGAGATAGGTCAGGTGACAGAGGTATGTGTTGGGGAGCACTTCAGGTCCAGTGATCACAATGCCATTAGTTTCAATATAATTATGGAGAAGGATAGGTCTGGATCCAGGGTTGAGATTTTTGATTGGAGAAGGACTAACTTTGAGGAGATGCAAAAGGATTTGGAAGGAGTGGATTGGGACAATTTGTTTTATGGGAAAGATGTAATAGAGAAATGGAGGTCATTTAAAGGTGAAATTTTGAGGGTACAGAATCTTTATGTTCCTGTTAGGTTGAAAGGAAAGGTTAAAGGTTTGAGAGAGCCATGGTTTTCAAGGGATATTGGAAACTTGGTTCGGAAAAAGAGAGATATCTACAATATATATAGGCAGCATGGAGTAAATGAGGTGCTCGAGGAATATAAAGAATATAAAAATAATCTTAAGAAAGAAATTAGAAAAGCTAAAAGAAGATATGAGATTGCTTTGGCAAGTAAGGTGAAAATAAATCCAAAGGGTTTCTACATATATATTAATAGCAAAAGGATAGTCAGGGATAAAATTGATCCCTTAGAGAATCAGAGTGGACAGCTATGTGTGGAGCCAAAAGAGATGGGGAAGATTTTGAACAATTTCTTTTCTTCGGTATTCACTAAGGAGAAGGTTATTGAATTGTGTAAGGTAAGGGAAACAAGTAGGGAAGTTATGGAAACGATGATGATTAAAGAAAAGGAAGTCCTGCTGCTTTTAAAGAATATAAAAGTGGTTAAGTCTCCAGATCCTGACAGGATATTCCCTAGGGCCTTGAGGGAAGTTAGTGTAGAAATAGCAGGGGCTCTGACAGAAATATTTCAAATGTCATTAGAAATGGGGGAAGGTGCCGGAGGATTGGCGTATTGCTCATGTTGTTCCATTGTTTAAAAAGGGTTCTAAGAGTAAACCTAGCAATTATAGGCCTGTAAGTTTGACATCAGTGGTGGGTAAATTAATGGAAAGTATTCTTAGAGATGGTATATATAATTATATGGATAGACAGGGTCTGATTAGGAACAGTCAACATGGGTTTGCACGTGGAAGGTCATGTTTGACAAATCTTATTGAATTTTTTTAGAGGTTACTAGGAAAGTTGATTAGGGTAAAGCAGTAGATGTCTATATGGACTTCAGTAAGGCCTTTGACAAGGTTCCACATGCAAGGTTAGTTAGGAAGGTTCAGTTGTTAGGTATTAAAATTGAAGTAGTAAAATGGATTCAACAGTGGCTGGATGGGAGATGCCAGAGAGTAGTGGTGGATAACTGTTTGTCAGGTTGGAAGCCAGTGACTAGTGGTGTGCCTCAGGGATCTGTACTGGGTCCAATGTTGTTTGTCATATACATTAATGACCTGGATGATGGGGTGGTAAATTGGATTAGTAAGTATGCAGATGATGCTAAGATAGGTGGTGTTGTGGATAATGAAGTAGGTTTTCAAAGCTTGCAGAGAGATTTAGGCCAGTTAAAGGAGTGGGCTGCAAGATGGCAGATGGAGTTTAATGCTGATAAGTGTGAGGTGCTACATTTTGGTAGGACTAATCAAAATAGGACATACATGGTAAATGGTAGGGCATTGAAGAATGCAGTAGAACAGAGTGATCTAGGAATAATGGTGCATAGTTCCCTGAAGGTGGAATCTCATGTGGATAGGGTGGTGAAGAAAGCTTTTGGTATACTGGTCTTTATAAATCAGAGCATTGAGTATAGGAGTTGGGATGTAATGTTAAAACTGTACAAGGCATTGGTGAGGCCAAATTTGGAGTATTGTGTACAGTTCTGGTCACTGAATTATAGGAAAGATGTCAACAAAATAGAGAGAGTACAGAAGAGATTTACTAGAATGTTACCTGGGTTTCAGCACCTAAGTTACAGAGAAAGGTTGAACAAGTTAGGTCTTTATTCTTTGGAGTGTAAAAGGTTGAGGGGGGACTTGATAGAGGTATTTAAAATTATGAGGGGGATAGATAGAGTTGACGTGGGTAGGCTTTTTCCATTGAGAGTAGGGGAGATTCAAACAAGAGGACATGAGTTGAGAGTTAGGGGGCAAAAGTTTAGGGGTAACACGAGGAGGAACATCTTTACTCAGCGAGTGGTAGCTGTGCGGAACGAGCTTCCAGTAGAAGTGCTAGAGGCAAACATGAGGAAATCTGCAGATGCTGGCTGGCCTGCTGTGTTCCACCAGCATTTTGAGAAGTGGTAGAGGCAGGTTCAATATTGTCATTTAAAGTAAAATTGGATAGGTATATGGGCAGGAAAGGAATGGAGGGTTATGGGCTGAGTGCAGGTCGGTGGGACAAGGTGAGGGTAAGCGTTTGGCACGGACTAGAAGGGCCGAGATGGCCTGTTTCCGTGCTGTAATTGTTATATGGTTATATGGTTATATGAGGAAATCTGCAGATGCGGGAAATTCAAGCAACACTCACAAAATGCTGGTGGAACACAACAGGCCAGGCAGCATCTATAGGAAGAAGTACAGTTGACGTTTTGGACCGAGACCCTTCGTCAGGACGCTGACTTCATTTTGGGTCCTGACGAAGGGTCTCAGCCTGAAACGTCAACTGTACTTCTTCCTATAGATGCTGCCTGGCCTGCTGTGTTCCACCAGCATTTTGTGTGTGTTCCTCATTTTTCCTTTAATTTCAATGTCAAATATAAGATGCACTAAATCTGTGGCATCTAGCTTATGATCTTCTGCTGATAGAAATAGGTCTTTCCTATTTAGTCAATCCAGTCTTTTACATATCTCTGTTAAATCTTTCTTTGACCTCCTTCTGTTCTGAAGCAAACAAACCTTCATATCCAATCTTTCCTCACAGCTACAACTTTTCATTGCAGGCAATATCCTCATAAATCTCCTTTGCACCCTCTCTAATGCAATCACATCTTTCTGGTAATGTGGTGACCAAAATTCTATGCAGTACTCAAACTAGTTTAACTAGTATTGCTTACATTACTAGAAGAATATCTTGTACCTGCCCCACTACCTTGAAGGGTCATGTATATATATTCCAAGACTTTCTTTTTCCATGGTATTCACTGTCCTCAAATTTATGATGTATTCTTATGCCTTAGAATATCTTCCAAATATATTAACCTCACACTTCTTCTGACTGAATCCATTACCACTTTGCTACCCAAAAATCTGTTCATTCCTGTGTTCTAGGAAGTTTCTTCTCACTGTAAACAAAATGGCTAATATTAATATCAGCTGCAAATTTCTTTATTTTGCCTACATTTAAGTCTAACCCATTAATATATGTTACAAAATTTTTTTTTAAATCTGAGTACTGAGTTCTGAAAAATTTCAATAACAGCTTGTCAGCCATATTCATTACCCAGTAACACAACCAATTTTGATTAAATTTGCCACTCTCACCTGGACACTATCCTGCTTGCACAGATTCTACCCATCCCAGAAACATTTGCAAAGATCCAAAAATGTAAACCCTTCTCTTCTGGTGGGGTATATACAAGCACGACAAGTTATATCTGAACCAGAATGAGCCCTATACCTTTGCTGGGAGGTTTGCTTATAGTATTTTAGATGTTTGAAGCTAATTTGGCAGGTGGATGGAATACAGAGTAGTTGCATAATTGGAAACAAGATTCAGTTAAATATTGACAAAAATCTAGGTCAGTCCAGTAGGCAAACAAGATAGGCATGATAAGGCAATTCATATTTAGTCATCCATTAAAATGACCTATATCCCTATTCCTATAGAAATGTATAGTATTGGAATTATAACCTTAGATGTCCAATTTTTTAAATCCATCATTAAACTGCCTAAATTCATGTTGTGCAACACACACAAAATGCTAGAGGAGCAGGCCAGAGCACATCTATGAAGAGGAATAAACTGCTGATATTTCAGACTGAGACCTTTAATCAGGACTGGAAAGGAAGAGGCAGAACCTCCAGTGTTCTGTGTGTGTTGGTCACAATTTCTGGCATCTGCAGAATTTCTGGAGCTAAATTCAAGTTTTGGGACCTCAAGCCTTTGTCTACCATGATGTTGCTGCCTACATAGCTGTTTATCAACCACCTTCCAGATTCTATACAGCTACTTTGAGACATCTCCAACCCTAACACCAGGGAGGTAACATACCAATTGAGACACACTGTAGTCCCAAAAACACACATGTGGTCCCATTACAGTCAGCTCCCTATTGCTATAGCTTTCCTAGTCTTTTTTCTTCCCCTGCTCTGCTGAGCGTGTGGTGCTACAAATTTGGCTATTGGTTTTTGCCCTTGTAAGGCCATGTCCCTAACAATATTCAACAATATAAATTTATTTGAAAGGGGGATAGTCGCGAGGTTTTCCTGAAGTACCTACCTACTCTCACTCTCTTCCACCATCAGCCATTGCTCTCAAAATGTGATTTCATCTTCTATAGCTTCAGATTTTATTGCATTAGACTCTGCATCCTGCCCTATAATGGAAATTTATTACTTATAAAATATATGTTCATGCTGCCACTTCTTTTAAAAATATGGTCAAAGTTCAAAGTAAATTTATTATCAAGTACATATATGTCACCATATGCGATCCTGAGATTCATTTTCTTGTGGGTGTACTCAATAAATTTAGTAACTCTAATCAAATCAATGAAAGGCCACACTAACAAGGTGAACAACCAGTGTGCAAAAAGCAAACTGTGCAAACGCAAAAAGAAAAAAAAGAAATAATAGTAATAATAATATATAAATAAGCAATAAATATCAAGAACATGAAGAATCCTTGAAAGTGAGTCCATAGGTTATGGGAATAGTTCAGTGATGGGGCAAGTGAAGTTGAGTGCAGTTATCCCCTCTGGTTCAGTAGTCTGATGGTCGAAGGGCAATAACTGTTCCTGAACCTGGTGCTGTGAGTCCTGATGCTCCTGTACCTTCTTCTGGGTGACAACAGCGAGAGGAAAGAATGACCTGGGTGGTGTAGGTCCCTGATGATGGATGCCGTTTTCCTGTGACAACCTTCCATGTAGATGTGCTCAATGGTTGGGAGGGCTTTATCCATGATGGGCTGGGCCGTATCCACTACTTCTTGCAGGGTTTTCCATTCAAGGTCATTGGTGTTTCCATACCAGGTTGTGATGCAGTCGATATGCACTTCACAACACATCAATAGGAGTTTGTCAAAGTTATAGATGCCATGCCAAATTTTTGCAAACTCCTAAGAAAGTAGAGGCACTGCCGTGCTTTCTTCACAAACCTTAACAAATTTATTTTAAAAATAAAATTGTTAGCTGTTTTTTTTTATAACATAGCCTTGATTAAGGCATCAGAGATCTAAGGTGTGTCAGTAAGCTGGATCCAAAATGAGGTTGCCAACACAAGAGAGAGGGTCACAGTGGATTGGTGTTTACCTGCAAGCCTATAACAAGTGGTGTTGTGCCACTGGAATTGGTGCTAGGACTTTTATTGTTTTAATATATATAAATGAATGAGATTATAGAGAGTATGATAAATAAGTTTGCAGAAATTATGAAAATTGTTGAAGTTGTAGATAGCAAAAGATGTTGTGTAAGGATACAGTATAGATCAGTTGATAGATAGATAGATAGATAGATACTTTATTCATCCCCATGGGGAAATTCAACATTTTTTTCCAATGTCCCATACACTTGTTGTAGCAAAACTAATTACATACAATACTTAACTCAGTAAAAATATGATATGCATCTAAATCACTCTCTCCAAAAGCATTAATAATAGCTTTTAAAAAGTACTTAAGTAGTTTACTTAAATACATTAAATACAATCAACCCCGGCACTTTAACATATCTTACTCCTGGTGGTTGAATTGTAAAGCCTAATGGCATTGGGGAGTATTGACCTCTTCATCCTGTCTGAGGAGCATTGCATCGATAGCAGCCTGTCGCTGAAACTGCTTCTCTGTCTCTGGATGGTGCTATGTAGAGGATGTTCAGGGTTTTCCATAATTGACCGTAGCCTACTCAGCGCCCTTCGCTCAGCTACCGATGTTATACTCTCCAGTACTTTGCCCACGACAGAGCCCGCCTTCCTTACCAGCTTATTAAAACGTGAGGCATCCCTCTTCTTAATGCTGCCTCCCCAACACGCCACCACAAAGAAGAGGGCGCTCTCCACAACTGACCTATAGAACATCTTCAGCATCTCACTGCAGACATTGAATGATGCCAACCTTCTAAGGAAGTACAGTCGACTCTGTGCCTTCCTGCACAAGGCATCTGTGTTGGCAGTCCAGTCTAGCTTCTCGTCTAACTGTACTCCCAGATACTTGTAGGTCTTAACCTGCTCCACACATTCTCCATTAATGATCACTGGCTCCATATGAGGCCTAGATCTCCTAAAGTCCACTACCATCTCCTTGGTCTTGGTGATATTGAGACGCAGGTAGTTTGAGTTGCACCATATCACAAAGTCCTGTATCAGTTTCCTATACTCCTCCTCCTGTCCATTCCTGACACACCCCACTATGGACGTGTCGTCAGTGAACTTCTGCACATGGCAGGACTCCGAGTTATATTGGAAGTCTGATGTGTACAGGGTGAACAGGACCGGAGAGAGCACGGTCCCCTGCGGCGCTCCTGTGCTGCTGACCACCGTGTCAGACCTACAGTCTCCCAACCACACATACTGAGGTCTATCTGTCAAGTAGTCCACTATCCAATCCACCATGTGAGAGTCTACTCCCATCTCCGTTAGTTTGTGCCTTAAGATCTTGGGCTGGATGGTGTTAAAGGCACTAGAGAAGTCCAGGAATGTAATCCTCACAGCACCACTGACCCCATCTAGGTGAGAGAGGGATTTGTGCAGCAAATACGTGATAGCATCCTCCACTCCCACCTTCTCCTTATACGCAAACTGAAGAGGATCCCGGGCGTGCCTGGTTTGTGGCCTCAGATTCTGTATTATCAGCCGCTCCATGGTCTTCATCACGTGCGACGTCAAGGCAACAGGTCTGAAGTCATTCAACTCCTTTGGTTGTGGTTTCTTCGGTACAGGGACAATACAGGATGTTTTCCACTGTCTGGGTACTCTTCTCTGCTCCAGGCTCATGTTGAAGATGCGCTGTAGTGATAAGATGGACAGACCTGTGTCAGATGGAACTTCATCCAAATAAGTTTGTGGTAATGGATTTTGGGAAGTTAAATTTTGGTCAGACAGTGTTTGGGAGTATTCTGAAGTTAGGGTATATAGCAAATATTAATTCCACCAGCAAACAATCTTCAGACCTGAGTGTGGATTATAGATTGAATTTTACCTGGAACTACAGACTGGAGTTGATTATAAACCAGACAATGCAGATTAACATTCATTTTGGGTGTCTCCAGTGTGAGTGCAAAGAAGGAGGCATTTTGACAACTGTATGCAATTCAAAGGAGCCATTGTAGATAAATTGTAACTATAGAATTGTTCTGCCATTACCTTTGATCTTTAGCAGATAAAATGTCACGTTATAGTGGGTTGAGCAGGCTTCTTCTCACGAGAGTGTCTCAATATGGTGCCCGTTGCTAATTTTTGCTGAATAAAGCACTTCTCTGTCCATTAGCTTCAGTATCTCTCCAGTGAGTTCGTTCACATCACAACAGACAGGTAGAGTAAATGGCAGGGATCTTAGAATATATAAAGAGCTTAGGTATACAGAGACCTTCAGGTTCAAATCTAAAACTCCCTGAGAGGAGTGACACAGGTAGATAGGGAAAAAGCACTTCGTATGCTTGCCTTCATAGGCTGATGCATGAAGTATAAGAATTGAGCAATCAAGCTGCAGACGTACAAAACATTGGCAGGATCGCATTTGCAGCATTATGTACAGTTCTAGTCAATACACTACAGGAAGTGTGTGGTAGCAATAGAGAGAGTGCAGAAGAGATTCTCAGGACGTTGACTGGAATGGAAAGCTATAGTTATAAGGAGAGGCTAGATAGGCAAGGCTTATTCTCAGGAACGTAGGAGGCTGAGGGGTGACTTTATAGAGGTATGTATTTTCCCAGTTCAGAGAGTCCAGAACTAGAAGGCACTGGTTTAAGGTGAGAAAGGGGGAAACTTAAGAGATCTGAGTGGTAAAGTTTTCATACAGAGGTTAATCTCCCTCTCTTTGATACTGTTGGAGAATTGTAACAAAGCAAAGTTTAATCAACACGGTTTGTGGATTAGACTATAGTTCACATTATGATATATTTTCTGCTTTATGGTGGTACCTTTTCTGTTGCTATTCTGGGTGACTTTGAATCAAGGTTGCCTGCAGATAATAGACACTGAGCAGAACTGAATGTGAACTCTTCGATTTCATGCTTTATATTTTGTGTTTTAGCTTTTGCTTTCTTGTTGCTGATTGAATGATTTGTTTTATGCGCAGTGAGGGTTGATGTTCTTGTTGCTGGTTGCACGGATTTTTTTTTGCACGTGATGCGGGCGTTGATGTTTTTTCCTTTGAACTGGTTCCATGGTTTTCTTTCTTGGTTTTGTTTGTTTTGTGGCTGTCTGCGGAGAAGACAAATTTCAGGGTTGTATTCTGCATACATATTTTGACAACAAATATACTTTGAATCCTTTGAGAGCTGCCTGAGGAGGTGCTGGAAGCAAATAATTAAATGGTATTTGGATAGGAAAGCGTAGACAGACACATTCCTGATGCAGACAAATAGGTTTAAAGTAGATATGTACAATGGTTGGCATGGGCAAGATGGGCCAAAAGGACTTGTTTCTGTGTTGCATAATTCTTTGATTCTATGGCTTGAAGAGTTTTTTCAATCATACTGCAATGTGTGAAAACCTTTGGTGTTGTAGTTCCCCCCTCTGGTCACCATGTAGCACTGCATGGTGATTTCAACTTTCAGGCAACCTTGCATCTTATTTAATCCTGGTGTTTCAATGGATTTTTACTAATAATACAAGAATTATTTTTAGTCATGAATATCAACATTTTCAACTTATTTATTTATCTCTCATTCTGAAGTGGTCATTAATTTCATCTTTCTGCACCATTGTCACCTAGTACCTCACTGAGAGCCACCGAACTTTGGCCTAGCTCCCAACCAACATTGTTGGTTCCATGCTGATCCGCCACCATTAGCTGGACTTTGGACTCATCATATTTACTAGCATCACTGCCCATGTTCCTGACTTTTACCCCTTATTTCTGTTTTTTTGCTATTTCATACCTATATTTATTCTGGCAATCAGTGCCTGTAACTTTATTGATTGGAAATGGAAGCACTCCCTTGTAACAACAGGGCTTATAAACTGTGACTAAAGCTGAAAAAATACATTGTCATAAGCAGAAGGAAGTTATCCCAAGGCGAAATATAACACCACTGAAATATAACACAATCATTAAAGTCCTCGGCTATTTCTGTTTTTGATTATAGGAACTTTACATTTAACATGGAAAATATATTAACCCCCACATTAAATGTCCCATGATACCAAATGTTAAAAAAAGCATACATCAAGAAATAAACACAAACTTTAATTGTTTAAACAAAATACAGAACATATTAAAAGAGGATAAGATTAGTTATTACTGTCTTGGGAAAAAATAACTTTAACAAAATTCCTTGATAGAAAACAATACATTCTTCAACATTCTATTATATTTATCAGCAGAAGATTAATTTTTGTGACACCACACATATACACAATCTAATTCAATTATAAACAGAATATTCATTAGATGAGTAAGTATCCTATATGCTAAAATAGTGGAATTTAGATTAACATTATTTTTCTCTAAAATCAATCTAAGAATAATTATGCAGTACACTCCTGCTTGCCAATGCCTTGGATTGCTGCTTTAATAGCAAACAGGGCAATAGTAAATAAGAAAGGCATTCAAATTTTCATTCAGTTTAATAGCAAATAACAAAGGAAAGCTTTTGTACTCTGTGAATAACATACTGTTTATCTTCTGTATATACCTTGTAAGTCTAGAAATTGATCGCTGAAGTCAAAGAAACAATGTACTATGCCTTCCAACTGATAACTAGACATTGATTCGATTAAAAACCTTCACTCTGACTGGGGAGAAATGGGCAGAATAGAGGGATGGCCTTTGTGTGAAAACCAACCACATAGATAACTTTTCTGATCTTGTCAGGAAATACTAAAATACATTGGTAGTTGCAATTAATGCTCATCAACATGTCAATGGACTTCTTTCCATGTTTCCAAGACTGGTATTGCTTTGATACAACTAGTTCAACAAAATGGGAAGTGTCTTCCCATACTAGGGTTCAATTTTATGTCTTTATCCATTCATCCCTTTGGCATCTCTAGCATAGATGGCCAGATGTGAGCAATTTAACTTTGTAGATCTGTATTGGACAAAAACAAGCCAGTCAAATCTCTTTCATGTTATAGGTAATGTTGTGGCAAACTAATAATTCAACCCAACATGGTAAAAGAAACTTAATCAGTTTGGTTTTATAAATATTAAAATGATATATAGGGATGCTCTTGAATTGGCTGAATGTATTTCTGGAGAATTCAAAAATAACTCTATTTGAAATATTTCCACTGCATAGACTTGTCTGTCATTCAATAATAAACTTTCTGAATAAAATGACCATTTGGGAAAATGATGACGCCTGATCATAGAATCCTGCATCACAGAAAAATATTCTTTCACCCATCATGCCTACTTCAAACATAAACTACCTATCCACATCTATCCCATTTACCAGCACTTGGTCCATAGCCAAGTCTTGATGATTTGAGTTCTTGTCCAGATGCTTCTTAGATGATGTGAGAGTACCTGTCTTCACCATCTTCTTACGTTGTTGGATACAGTTGTAAATAACTTCTGGATGAAAAAATTCTTCCTCAGATGCGCTCTAAACCTCTTACTCCTCACCTTAGCCCCAGGCCCTTTGATCTTAGACTCCTTTGCTGTGGAGAAATATTTCTATCAACCTTATATATACCTATCATAATTTTGTATAACACTGGTCCCACTCAGTTTCCTTTGGCCAAGGAAAACAAAAACAGCCTAATAAATCTCTCTTTATCCACCCTATGCCTGCTACATCTAATACTTCTTCTGTAATCATAATATTCTAGAATTTTACCATCCCAACTAAAACATCCAGCAAACAATGTCTTCCTCTTCAGTGAAAACGGATGAAAATGTTAATTAAAATCCTTGTCCACATCTTCTGGCTCCACTTGCTGATTTGCACTTCAGTTCATAAAGGGTCCTACTCTTCCCCTAGTTACCCTCATTTTGGATTTTCCTTAAGCTTAATTGCCAGTGAGATTTCATAGCCCTTCATCTATCTTCCCAAGTTTTTAACCCTACACTGTATGTGCTCCTGAAATGCTCTATACTTAGCAGACGATTCCAATTTTTCTTTTATCAGACCCCAAATATCCCTTGACATCCAAAGTTCCCTGGACCTGTTCTCCATACTCTTTACAGAAACAGTTTGGAGCTGAATTTTTACAATTTCATTTTAAATAGGCTCCCAATTCCCAAATCTAGATTCCCTGGAAGAATCTAGATTCTTCCCACTTAGTGCTTCCCACTAAGTTTACCAGGTCCTATCTAACAATATTAAAATTGGTCACCCCCAGTTCAACTGTATAGCTTCTGATCTATCTTCGTTGCTTTCCGTAATTTCTATGAAAACTCTCTAGTTATGGTTACTATCTCCAAAGTGCCTTCCCACCGACACTTGTCCAGTTTCATTCCATTAGATCAGGTCAAACACTACCAAATGCCCAGACAAACTATTTATGTACTGGCACAAAGAGTTCTCAGGGTGAACTTTGAAAATTTAACCATTTAATCCTTTAACATTAAGGTAATCTGTTTAATATCAGGAGAATTGAAGTCAGTAAATTGATATATTGGTAAATTGGCTTATTATTGTCATATATATAGTGGAAAAAAACGTCTTGAATACTGCTCATAAAAATCAAGTCATTACAACAGTGTATTTAAGTAGTACAAGATAAAAAAAATAGAATGCAGAATAAAGTGTAAAAGCTATAGAACAAGCGCAGTGCAGATAAACAAAGTGTGCAATCATAATGAGGTAGACTGTGAGATCAACAGTCCTTCTTATTGTACCAGAGGTCCACTCAAGAGTTTGATAACAGTAGGACAGAAGCCATCCTTGAACCTGGTGGTACATTCTTTCATGTTCTGGTATCTTCTGCCCAATGGGAGAGTTGAGGAGAGAGAATGTTTAGGGTGAGTGGGGTCTTGGATTATGTTGAAAACTTTAATGATAATAATAATTTTTAAAAACTTAGTTTTAGAGCACTTTTCATACAGATGATGTAGTTCAAAGTGCTTTACAATGGGATAAAGTGCAAACGTGAAAATAAAAATAAATATATCAAAATAAAAGACAAAAGGATGTTTAGTTAAAAGCAAGATTAAATAAATAGGTTTAGAGTTGGTGTTTAAAGGTGTGTACTGATTCTGTATGCCTTATAGTTTTTTAAAATTGGTCACCCCCCGTTCAAATGTATAGTTTCTGATCTATGTTTGTTGCTTTCTGTAATTTCTATGAAACCTATCTAGTTATGGTTACTATCTCCAAAGTGCTATCTCCATTGAATTTCACAGATTATGAGTATAGTTCAAAATAGCAGACCTGCCAATTATCTTTTGAAAGTTATTGTTTAAATTTAAGAGACTGACGTAAGAACACCAGAGCGGTTGAGCAGAATGATAAAACAAAAATGATTCTTTGATGTACTCTGGCCACTGACTATTAAGAGCTTTAAATACAAGTAAGAGAGCTTTAAAATCAAATCTAAAAGATACAGGAAGCCAATGCAGAGTGGCTAGGATGGGAGTGATATATTCTTTCATCTTGGCTTTACCAAGGCAGCAAAAAAGTGTAGACAGAGTCCATTGAGGGGAGGCTGATTTCCATGATATGCTGAGCTGCGTCCATGACTTTCTGCAATGTCTTGCATCATGGACAGGGTAGCTGCCATACCAAGCCCTGATGCATCCAGAGAAGATGATTTCTATGGTGCATCACTAAAAATCAGTGAGGGTCAAAGAGGACATGCCAAATTTCTTTAACCTCCTTTGAAAGTGGGAGTACTGGTGAATTTACTTGGCCGAGACAGCAATGTGGTTTGACCAGAACAGGTTATTGGTGACGTAGGAACTTGAAGCTCCCAGCTCTGTCAATCTCATCACCACTGATGTCAACAGGACCATGTGCACCACCCACTCCCCCCTTCCTGAAGGCAGTAACCAGCACTTTTGTTTTGTTGACATCGAGGAAAACATTTTTGCCATGCCACCATGTCACTGAGCTCTCTATCTCCCTCCTGTGGTCTGAATCATTGTATATGGCCCACTACAGTGGTATCATCCGTAAACTTAAAGATCGAGTTAGAGAAAAATCTGACCATGCAATCACGAGTGTGTAGGGAGTAGATGGGGTACCGGTGTTGAGGGTAATCATGGCAGAGGTGTTGTTTCCTATCCTTACTGATTGCAGTCTGTTTGTTAAGATCCCTTGCATCTATAACCTTATTCCTCATACTTGTCTGTGATTTGCTTACCTATCTGCTGATCTAGCTCCCTGTGACTGTTGGGAGATTTGCAATGCAATGGCAACAAAATAATCACCGCCATTTTATTTCTAAACTCTACACCAATGGCATAATTTGAAGAGGTTTTCAGCTATCTTCCCTCATTAGTGTAGTGATGGTCTATATGATCAATAATGCATTGCTGGCCAAAATATCTGAAACTCCTAGATCCTGGAATGTTGAGTTGCTAGATGTTCCCTAATTGCAACAGGATGATTTTCACATGTGATGATCAATGTTCTAAGTTAATCTGCCTTACCTTGCATTAAAATAAGTGCATTTTAGCCTTCCATTCCTCCCAGTTGGCTTATCATTGCATGTCTGTTTTGCCTACTGGATAGTATAGACAGAACAACAGATATTAAACCATGTAAAGAAACACAAACATCTGTAAAATTAGTAACCTGAATACAGAATTAACTCATGGTTGTAATCCAGTCCAGGAAGTGAAACATACTTTTAGATTATATTCCAGGCTACAATGCTGCCATATTTTCATTGCATTATATGTAAATGATCTTATTCCTGCTGCCTGTTGTTCTTTCCCAGAACAGTTCCCTCCTTATCATGTTATTATCTTCAAAATCCTCTACTAAGCCAACTTAGATATTAAATTCATCATTTTACAGTACAGAAGCATGACCTTCAGGCCAATTAGTCCATGCCAACCTAGATGCCTATTGGCACTAATTCCATTTGCCTACATTTTGGCCCATCTCCCTTTAAACATTTTCTATCCTTGTATCTGTCCAAATATCTTTCAAACATTGTGTTTGTAACTGCTTCTCCACCGGCAGCATGTTAAATACACCTGCCAAAATCTTGCCCCTCAAATCTCTTTTTAAGTTTTCTCCACTAACCTTAATAGCCAGATGTTAGTGTAGTGGCATCAGCACCGGACGTTGAGGTGAATGGTCCTGAGTTCAAATCCCACTTTCCACCTATGCTGGGTTGAGTATCAAGCAGGCAACTTGGCCTTGTAAAAAAAACAGTCAATTGCTATGGAACGGCAAAATTAAAATGCCGTTTGATATGCCACAAGGCGCAGAAAGGAACAGCAACTAACCATACACCTATAGACTCCCCTATCCTGAGAAAAGGCAGTAGCTATCTAGGCCACTCATAATTTTCTAAACCTTTGTGATGCCACCCCTCAGAATCCTTTGCTCCAAGGTAAGTAATGAAACTTGTCAAGGTTTTTCTTAAAACAGTGCAGGCAACATTCCTTTTCTGTCCTCTCTCTTGCTTAATAACTCTTTACATATTGTGTGGTGACCTGAACTGCAGATAGTATTCCAAATGCATTTTAACCAATAATTTGCACAACTGTAATATGGCATTCTAACTCATTCATTCAGTGCAGTGCCTTGGCCAATGAAAGAAGCATACGCTGAGCTGTAGTCTATAAACAGCAGCATGACTTAAGTAACACCTGGACAGTAGTAATACCTACATTAGGCTTCTGTTTGTTGACTATGGCTCAATGTTCAATGCAATCATACTCTCAGTTCTAATCGAAAAGCTCCAAAATCTTGGCCTCTTGCACCCTGCTTTGCAACTGGATCCTTGACTTCCTCACTGGGAGACCACAATCTGTGCAGACTGGAAATAGCATCTCTTCCTCATTGACAATCAATTAACAAGAAAGTGTGATTAACCCACTGCTCTACTCTCTCTACACCCATGACTGTGTGGCTAGGCACAGCTCAAACACCATCTAGGTTTGCCAATGACACAACTGTTTTTGACAGAATTTCAGATGGTGAAGAAGAGGGGTATAGGAGTGAGATAGAACAGCTGGTTGAGTGGTGCCTTGCACTCACCGTCAGTATGACCAAGGAATTGATTGTGGACTTTAGGAAGGGGAAATAGAGAAACACACACCAGCCCTGATTGAGGGATCAGAAGTGGAAAGGGTGAGTAGTTTCAAGTTTCTGGGTGTCAACATCTCTGAGGAGATCTATTCTGGCCCAACTTATTGATACAATTACAAAGAAGACATGATAGTAGCTATATTTCATTGGGAGTTTGAGGAGATTTGGTAGGTCACCAAAGGTAGTCATAGATTTCTAAAGGTGTTCCAATTGGTTGCATCATTGTCAAGTATGGAGGGGCCACTGCACAGGATCAGAAAAAGCTGCAGAAAGTTGTACACTCTGCCAGCTCTACCATAGGCACTAACCTCCCCCTCATCAAGGACACCTTCAAAAGGTGGCATCCATCACCAAGGACCACCATTACCCAGAACATGCACTTTTATTGCTACCATCAAGAAGAAAGTAAAGGAGCCTGAAGACACATACTCAGCATTTCAGTAACAGCTTCTTCCCCTCTGCCATCAGATTTCTGAATGGATAATGAACCCACAAATGTTTCTATAGTAATTTTTCACTCACTTTTTGCACTGCACTACTGGTTAAATTTATTTTTTAATATATACTTGGAATTGTAATTTATATTTTTTTATTATTATGTATTGCAATACACTGCTGCTGTAAAATAACAGATTTCACAACATATGCTGGTAATACTAATCCTGACTCAGATTCTGATATGGTTTCTTCACAATACTGTGTTGCAACTTTCAGGGAATACGTACTTGTATCTCAAGATGTTGTAATTCTGTAACACTTCCCAGGGCCAGGCCATTCACTGTCCTGAATTAATTTCTCAAAATGAATCACTTTTCCCTTGTCTGAATTCTGTCAATTATTCCCTTGGCCCTATAACTTATGCCATTTTTATTTGACTTTTAATTGATTTTCAAGCCATTCATGAATATCCAAATTACTCAGCCACTATTATAGAACCTGGTATTGATAGTGGTGGTTGGGGGGAGTGTGGTGCATAGGGATAGTGAAGGAATTTCAGAACCTCAGTAAGTATTGTTAAAAAAAATTAAGTTTGGACACAAAAGAAAGCTCTCCTATTGGTCTTACATCATCGATAATACTCATAATGCCCATTCATTTTTGGACTAAAATGAAGATTAATCAGCCTTGCATGAACATGGGTAGCATATACAGTATTCATAAAATTGATACCAATGTGTGAAGGCTCATCATTATCAGTAGATTCATCAACAAATAAACTGTATTTCTACATGAATCAACTTTCACCTTGTTGTATCATCATGCTAAATGGGATAGCCTGCAGCTCAAAATAAGACATCCAGGAGCTACCTGAAGCAGCAGAATGATATTCCACTGCAATCTGTAAGATCCTTTCTGTCACTATAGTGATCAATGCCAGGTTCAGTGAGAAGTTCAGAAGGGCATGCTGAAAGCAACATGAAGCAAACCTAAAAATGAGGGATCAGCATGGCAGCGCTGTATACCAAAGAATAAAATAACATGCAGTGGACAGAGATAAGCAACCACACAACCAGTAAATCAGATCAAAGCTTCACAGATCTGCTGCATCTTGATGCAAGTGGTGGTAGGTAATTAGACAACTCTTGAGAGACATATCTCCAAGAATATGGTCAACATTGGATGCACCGTTGATATGATTTCTAGTGACAATGCTGAGACATCGCTAACTCTAATCCATTCACTCTAATCCCATTTTATTTGCCCCACATTCCCCTCAACTCCCTCAGGTTTGTACTTTTACACTATTATACTTCAAGCTACCATTTAACTTTCTCTTGGGATTCCCTCCATTAAAGAAACCACTCTTCTCACTCCAATGTGATATCAAAAAATGACAAAGAGCACTGAACACTGCAAAAGTTAGGGACAGGACAATATCCCAAACATATCACTGAAGATCTGTGCTACAGAACTAGGCATTAATGTAGTCAAGATGTTCCATTACAGTTGCAACATTGGTATTGGTAATTTTATATTTGATATATTCAATATTCAATTCCATCTGCCAAATCTGTCTCTAACCTCCAAGAAGACCATAACCTTGTCATAGGGTTTGGAGGCTTGCATGCCTCAATGACCCAGAGAGCCATGATGGCTGGAGTCAAGGGTTTGTGCTGTGGCTTTTGGTAGGGTCAAAGGGTAGAGGCCAGACTGAGAGTGGTCCAGTAGTCCTCCAGGTTCAGGGGTTCAGCTCAGGGACAACAACCCTGACTGGACAACTTACGGAAATACCAGTGAAAAATCCTTCTATATTTGTGTGCGTCTGAGGACCCTGAACCACAGCTGGGCATAACTGGCAGTAAGTAAGTAATATGTTTCTATATCTCATTAACAGAGGAGTCATAGAGTCATAAAACACTTGTAACCCATTGAGTCTGTGCCAACTGTTAAGGACCCATTTACTCTAACCCCATTTTATTCACCCCACATTCCCCTCAACTCCCTCAGATTTGTACTTTTACACTACTATACTTCAGAAAATATTAAAGAAAAAAAGGTTAACACAGTCTATTGCAAGAATTCTCAATTTCCAGAAGACTTCCAATAACACAGAAAGTATTCCTGGCTGAAAACAAGGATCTCTTTCAATTTCTCACAGGTCAATGGCCTTATAATCACATTTTTTTACATCTCATTCTATTAAGATTCATGACTTTATTATAACAGAAATTTACCATATACTGTATGCATGAGTAATAGTTGTTTGAAATTTAGAATTCAGTTTTTCCAGTGAATCATCATTATTTAGGAACTGCCAATTATCAAAATGCAAATTCTAACCACATCATCGGCACCAGCCTACCCACCATCAAGGACATATATACCAAGGGTGCCAGAAAAGGGCCAGTAACATCATCCCACATCCTGCTAATGGACTGTTTGTTCCACTCCCATCAGGGAGGAGGCTACATAGCATCCACTCCAAGATGATCAAACTCGAAAACAGTTACTTACCCCAGCAGTGAGGCTGATCAACAGCTCCACCCACTAACTCCATCACTACTTTATTATTTCTGTCAGTCATCTTATCTACAGCCTAACATCACTTTATGGATATACAATCAATCTATGTATATAAGCTATCTTATGTATTTACATTCATAATATTGTGCTCTTTATCTTTTTTGGGGGTTTTTTGTGTGCTGCATCAGATTGAAGTAACAATTAGTTGATTCTCCTTTACACTTGTGTACAGAAAATGACATTAAACAGTCTTGAATCTTGCTTCACCATGTTGGCGCCATTGGCAAGATAAAATGAATGCACCTGATAAACTAGTTAACGAAGACATGAGTTTTGCTTTTTTTTCCATTTCAGATGGTTACTAATTTCTTTTTTAAATATCTGATCATTTTTATATTCATGCAGACATTTTGTATTTAGAAAATGTATATATTTAAAATAAATTCACCTTACAAAGAATAAGTTTCCAATTTTGGTTTTAATATTTTTGGTTAACAGCCTTGCAAAGTAATCAACTTTGTTGCTACATGCATTGGTACAACTACCTTAATCCTAATCGTATCCATTGGGTGTCTTCTTTTCAGACAATATATTTTTAGATTGTATGTTAAAACTATCCAGACAATGAAACAAACAAGATATAAAAATGCTTAAAAGGAAGCTAAAGGCTCAATTCTTGATCTCTCAATTAAAAAGAGTTGTTTTCATTCAAGGATTGAAATAACAATTCTGCCTTGATCTCTAAATATCTCTCAAATAAAAGGCATGCAATAAAGTTCTGAAGATCATCTTCTTTCTTTCTACGGAAGTCCATATATCAGTGACTTCCATATTCCCTGAAGTTCCAGAAACAAAACACAGCAGGACTTAAGCCTATAGATGCATTTGATTAGATGACATTGATTTTTTTCCCTGTACTTCAGTGAGAATTTAACATCAACACTTGTATTAGCACTGCAATAAGCACACAGAGGCCTAAACTGGAGAAAACTGAAGATGGTAGCTTTTTTTCCCATCCAAAGCATAGCTATCCTTGTATTTCATGCCATGGAAGAAGCTTGCTTTTGTTCCTCCTGCTCTTGCTCACCATCTCCCATCAGTGGCTGGCGCTTTTTAAGCTCCCGGTGGTATTTTGCCATCAAGGAGGCATATATGCAGCCATATGCTCCAGCAACCACCATCATGATGCAAACAATTCCACATAAGACTCCAGCAATGATGACTGTCCCAATGGCTCGCCTGACACTGGCTGGACGGTAACGTTGTCTTGCACAGTCTGAGGTATGAATGTACTGCGGCCTTGAAGTGATGAGTTCTTGCTTCACACAGGGAGGGGCAGTGACTGTTTTTTTATTTGCTGAAGATTTGTTTTCATCCTCTAATTGGATACAATAGTTGAACATCTCTATTGGAATTATTCTGAGATCTTTCCCTCGGAGGCCCTTTGGCAGGGAACATTCAATTCCATCGAGCTTTCCACCTAGTTTTAGGATTAGAAAAATCATTTAAAGAATTTAAGTCACTACACAATAATAACTTTACAAAATTATCATCTGCTTAAAAATTAGTTTAGCTTTACATTTTTTCAGAAATTATTAGCAATGAATTTTCTCTTTCCTTTTCACTCAGCCATATCACATTTGATTTTCAATTGGGAAGTGACACCTGGTTAATTTTGTACCTGTAGGTATGCAACATGTGAAATCCCAGGAACATAGTTCAGTATTTTTCATATTTTAAATGGAAGAAGAGAAGTTATTAAGTTGCTGAAATTAATTTATGTGCTATTCTCCACTGGAAACACCGATTCATAACAAAATCATTTACTGTCTTATTGAAATACCCTTTCAATAGGAGGCATAAGACAAAAATAAGTTACATTTCTATATCACCTTTGACAGAGTTATGTACTTTATTTCACTTTTCGATGGAACTATTATCAAAAAGCTAAAACTATACATCATGAAGTGATATATTAGCATAGGTGTTTAAAAAGTGCTTTATGTAACATTTTAAAGGATATAAAGTAGTAGAGAAAAGGCAAATTTTACAAAAGTGAATTCCAGATGTTATGACAAAGGTAGTTCAATGTTTGGTCAACCAAGGGTTGGCAAAAGGGATTGTGGAAATTCAAGAATTAGGGAAGCACTTTAAGCTCAAAGAGATGGATTAAAGGATGGTTCAAGGATGGAAAGAGTAGGGTCATAGGAGAACAAAGGTGAACACATTAAAATTGAGGCTTTGCCATATTAGGAGTAATGTAATCATGGCAAATTTTTGGTTATGTGAATAGAAGGTGGTACAGTGTTGCACAGTGTTAAATTAGTGCACAGAGATTTCATTAAGATAGTATTTCTGAATTTCTAAAGCTAACATAGGCAGGGATGAGAGTTTAGCAACAGATGAATTAAGGCATGTTAGGGAGAAGATGCATATCGCTTTGATGAAAGAATCAGAAACTGGTCTCCAAGACTAAACATTTTTGTTTAGATATTTACAGAAGCAAGTAGTGGTGCTGTCTAGAATCTGGATTTTGGGAAAGAGCCGGTCTTTGGTCTTCCTAATATTTATAAAGTAATCACAACAATGAATATTCATTGACATCCAATTGTTCAAGTCACTTTGCCTCACTGCTATACTGATTGTGATCATCCATTACAAAAGATAGAAATGAAGCTTGTTATTTTCCCATTTAGGCTCATTAATACATATATGCTTGAACTCAATTTTATTCCAAGTGATCTTGGAGGAATTAAAATTCAGCTCAGGGTAGCAAGTATATTTGTAGCTGTATTGATTTGTTCCACTCACCTTTGTACTGGAACCATTCCATCCAGTGTTTGAACTCCCTCAGACTGCAGTCGCACTCCCAGGGGTTCCCGCCAAGCAGCAATTGCTGGAGAACTTCAAGTGGCTCAAAGACCTCTCTTTCGAGATTTGGCATCCTATTCTCTTCCAAATTCAACCAGGTCAAGTTCTGCATTTCATCAAATAAAAGTAGTGGAATCTGAGAGAGGCCATTAACAGAAAGGTCTAACCTCTGCAGGCTGGTGGTTTTATAGAAGATATTTTTATCCAGGCTTCGAATGCTGTTGTTTCGCAAATTGAGGTCAATCAGATTCCTGATGTAATCAAATGCATCCGATGGTAGTTGGTCCAGGTAGTTGTTGGACAGGTCCAGCTTCTCCAATGTGGTAAAATTAGTGAATGTGAGAGCCTGGAAGGTTCTGAGTTTATTGTTACTGAGCGAGAGAAATTTAATGTTTGATGGAATGTCTGTTGGGATAGTCACCAAGCCAAGATTGCTGCAATCCACTTCGTAAGTTTTACAAGAGCAGTGTGTGGGACACGCCGACAAAGTGTTAATAATAGTAAGCATTACAAAGAGCAACAATGGTGGACCTGTGGAGGAGCAGAGACATAGAAATCAGAAATTTCAGTGGTTACTAATGAATGGTATACTGTCTCATAATGGAAAGGTCACATGGCATTTCCCTGGACATAGATCACTGAAGCAGTCAGAAACAAAAGCAACATGATCTAGATCAACAGACAATCACAGTGGGTATACCCTTACTCTTTTTCATTAGCTAAGTTCAGGATTGAGGATTCAGGATTGTTCTTTTCTCAGAGAAGTTAGTAAATTTGAGGAAGTCTACATTGATTCCTCGTGAGTCTTGCAGCACAAAAGTAGCCCCTTCAGAGTCTGTGCTGACCTTCAAGCATTGATTTACACAAATCCTTCTCCTCAGGTTCCCATCAATTCCTTCCATATTCCACCATTCACCTTCTAGGGGCAATTTACAATGGCCATTTCAGTTACCAGCACAAACGTGTTTGGGATTTGGGAAGCTGAAGTACCCAAAGGAAATCCATGTAGTCACAGGGAGGAGGTGCAGTCTCCACACAGGCAGTATCGGAGGTCAGGACTGGACCCTGCTCATTACAATTGTGGGGTAGCAGCTCTTTCAGTTGTGCCACTTTGCCACCTAGAGTGAGTATCTTTCACAAAAAGTTTACTCGCATAAAAAAACTACTGTGGAAAGATAAAAAAGAGGGTTAAAAATTCAACCCTTAGCTATTGAATTCAAAGGGCTTATGGTTTGGGATCATTTTCAACCACTTTGTGATTACATAAAACAGATAGAAATTACAGAAAGATCAGGTGGGTAGAGAATTTGTCCTCTGAGATCTCACCTAAAATTTGATCAGAACATACCAGACAATGAGAGAAAATTTGAACCTTGAGGTTTGCTGCTGCTTCATTAACCTAACTGGGATTTTTCTTTAGCTGTAAAAACAGATCGTTACTGGCTGAAAGTAAATGGTTAGCAGAACAAATATGACCTACATTGATGATGAATTTCACTCATGTCCTCCAACAGCCTCCTCACGGGACTACCATGTGCAAGTTTCCAATTGGCATTTTGAACAATACTAACCCTTAATTTACTTTCCAAATGAAAGCCTCAAACGTTCACTTGTATGCTTGAGTGAACAAATCAACAAAATCTTGGAGCTCAGCTTTCAATGTGAGTACAAAAATAAGTTTTGTTGCTTACTGCAGTTCAACTGCGGAGATTCACTTAATTTTAGCTTTGGAGTGTAGGTTGAAGTCTTTCCTATTCGTTCTGGAGATTAGTTCCACTCCTAGAGGAAGCTGAAGATTAGGGCAATCTTATGACAAAAAAAAACGGACTGCAAAAAGCATTGGGGCAATGCTTAACATCGGACTTCACTGTGACTTTTTTTTATCTGGAAGCTTGCTGGTTAATATCATGGAGCAACAAATGATGAAAGCAAATTTGTCTGCAATTCAATATAAAGAGGATGTTGCACAACCCCTCTCAATTCATGGTCTCAGTAGCTTAACTGAGGTTAGGGAGGTTATGCATATTAACTGGTGCTGCCTTCTGCACTTTTGTTTGTGTTGTTGACAAAGGGTGAAGATCATATCTTTTGAGTCTCTGGATGGACAGGATTCACACTGTGATTTGAGGTGAACCTCTGACAACTGAGTAATAGGAATACTAAATAATATCTGTATCAGCCCTGCACATGCAAGCTCCTCCCAGTCTCCACCCAACTAGCAGGAGTCATCCAGCACTTGTTTCCAATGCATCACCTGCAGCCTATTTGAACCAAGCTCTCATCCACAATCCGTTCACTTATACAAACTAGCCAGCCTCAACCAGTTGCTCTTAGCATTTAGTTACTTTGTTTCCTGTGAGTTTAGTATCGGTTCTTTCTTCTTTGTGGCCCCCTCATGGCTTATCATTTTGCAGTTTTTCGCTGCTAAATCATCTCCATTGCTCTGCTCTGGGCCATGTCTCTTCTGCATTTCCTGATAGAGTGAGTGAACCATCAATGACCCAGCAGAGTATGCCCATCTAAAGAAATTCGTCCATCGAATGAACACACAATCCAGAAGTAGTAGGAAACCATTGACCATCTGCCTACCATTCTCTTCCAAATCTCCATCTTGCAACAGTCACCCTACCTCTGAGCCCTGGATTACAGTTCCCAAACACTTTGACAGATCTCCAACCCAATGCTACAACTTCCTGTCCCAGTCCAGCCATCTCTGTATTCTATGGACTGAGACAAGAAAGTTTGTATCATGTCTTTCTTGACTGAGCAAGCTCTGACCTGGGCCACAAATAACTAGGGCAATAAAACCACCATTTTCAATAAATCTGAGGAAATCGCCACTGAAATGCTTCAGGGTTTCGACCATCTGGGTAGTGGAATGGAGGGGGGAGGGAGCGGATCGGATACTTCACCTGCTCTGTGCCGGAGTACCCTGTGGAATTCAGGACCCTCTCCAGTGGAGAGCAGCTGATTGTGGAAGTGCTATTGGCCTATTATTATCATGGCTTCTTGGAGTACTTGAAAAATTAGTTGTCTACCTAGGAGATGCCCACAGATCTCAGAAACCTCATCACGCAGGCCTCCATATTGACAAGCTTCTAATGGAACAACACTCCAGACCATCAGCCAGAATCCCACTTCCATTCCCAGACTACAGGATCCTTATCATCAACACCTTCAAGACCCATGCATTTAGGGAGAGCACCATTAACCTCCACAAGAGCATGAGCATAGAAGGCTTGGTGGATAAACAACTTGTGTGCTTTCTGCAGTACCACCAATCACCCACGCATCAAATGGCCACTGCACCTGGGAAAAGGCACCACCAGGCTGAGGGACCTCCTATCTGGTAAGCTCTCCCCAGCCCTTTGTTCTAGCACCATAGTCCACCTTACTCTCTCTGTCCTCCACCACACCTGCTGGCTCTTTGCACACAAGAGGCTCTGGTGGTTTCTAGTGCAACAGGCAACTTTCTGGACCGGGTTCTGTACGTGCAGCTTGGACTCTCCACTGAGCCCATCTCTTACCCCTTTGGCATCATAGCCATTGACAGATGTCCCTTAGGATCTGGAATAGTCAGACTACACACATGGTCTGTGCACATAAGCATTGGAGAACACTGCAATTCCACCCAGTTCCTCCTGATCAACTTACCCAACACTCACAAAATGCTGATGGAACACAACAGGTCAGGCAGCATCTGCCTGACCTGCTGCGTTCCACCAGCATTTTGTGTGTGTTGCTTGAATTTCCAGCATCTGCAGATTTCCTCGTGTTTACCCAACACTCACTCACCTTGGGTTACCTCTGGATGTCCAATCATGGCCCTTACTTCGCCTGGTCATCTGGTTCACTGCTGAGCTGGGAACCCACTTGCCTGCAACCTCAGTTGACCTCACCCCATAAATCCATGGAGATGGAGGAAACCT
The DNA here is from genome assembly GCF_048418815.1 of Hemitrygon akajei. Taxonomy (NCBI): domain Eukaryota; kingdom Metazoa; phylum Chordata; class Chondrichthyes; order Myliobatiformes; family Dasyatidae; genus Hemitrygon; species Hemitrygon akajei. Next base: position 146,756,620 of record NC_133133.1, on the reverse strand, counting down.
TTGACGCCACTGAACTCCACAGGAATACCATGACTTAGCCATCGCTTTCAGTAAAAGGGAGACCAGCACCCTAGCATCTCATAAACCACACAACTGTGTGATCGACTTCCTTCCAGGCATCACCCCTCCCTGAGGTTGTCTGTTCTCTTTCTCCTCCTGAGACCCAAGCCATCACCAAAGCACTCAAACATCCCAGTCCCCAGCCGGTGCAGGATTTTTCTTTGTCAAGAAGAAATGTGGGTGTTCATCCCTGCAATGTCTACTGTGGACTCAACAAAATCACCATTAAGAACTGCTCTCCACTCCCCTTGCTGGATAGTGCCTTCGAAACACTCCACAGCGCCTAGGTCTTCAAACTGGATCTACAGACCACTTACAAACTGCCAGCTGGATGGGTGGAAGTCAGCCTTCATAACATCCACTGAACACAACAAATACCTGGTGAAGCCTTTTGGACTTTCCAACAGCCCAGCTGTTTTCCAAACCTTCATCAATGAGATCCTCCCAGACAACATCCTTATCTCCAATGAGCCCAATACCACATCTCTGATGTCCTATCAGTCCTTCAGCATCTCCTTCAAAACCAACTGTACTGCAAAGTAGAAAAATGTTAGTTCCACACCCTAGTCATTTCCTTCCTAGGCTATGACCTTTCACTCCAAGACGCAAGCCTAGAAAGTACACCTGTTGCTTGGCTGTGACCATACTCCCTCTAGTGGCTACAGCGCTTCTTGGGCTTCTCCAACTTCTACCACCAGCTCATTAGAATCTACAATCAAATCATCGCTCCTCTCACCTCCCTCACCAAGTCACTAATGGATAACCTGGTCTGCTGTCTTGGATCTCACTTCCGAGTCGCTTCACCACCACTCCCATTCTCTGCCATCCGAACCCCTCCTGATCTTTTGTGGTAGAGCTGGAAGCATTTTGACATGGGCACCTGGGCCATCCTCTCCCGGTGCAGACCAGATTGTAAGACATGCCCTTATGCCATCTTCTCACGCAACTTCAACTCTACACAATGTCATTATGGAGTAGGAGACAGGGAGCTACTCACCATCAAATGCACCTTGGAGGAATAGAGACATTAGCTGGTGGGAAACACTGAGCCCTTTCTGACCACCAAAACCTCATATCCATTCAAAAGACCCATCAATTCAACGCATGCCAGCTCACTGGGCCCTGTTCTTCAAGCAATTCCACTTCACCATCTCCTACCAACCCAGCTCCAAGTACACTAAAGCGGATCCCCTGTGTGGCAGTTAGACCCAGCTGAAACGGAGACCCTCAGCCTATTATTCCATCCTCCCAGATCCTTGTCCCAATTGTCTGGGACCTTGAGAACCAGATCTTCCAGGCACTCAGTTCAAGCTTGCTCCAGTGGACATATCTGACAACTGCATGTATGTGCTGGTGGCTGTGCACTCTGAGGCACTCCACTGAGCCCACTCCTCACCCCTCTCTGGCCATCCAGGCACAGGACGGACTCTGTTTTGTCAGTTCTGGTGGCCTACCATGATCACAGATGCATATCAGTTCATCGCTGCCTGCCCTCAATGTGCCCAGTCCAATTCCTCCAATCAGCAACCCTCTGATGGTCCCTCAAAGTCCATGGCCCCACATTGTCATGGATTTCATCATTGGTTTGTCATCTTTCAATAGGGCCACAGTGATCAGTGACCAATGGTGGACCAGCTCTCCAAGGTGGCCTACTTCATTGTTTCCATCAGCCACTGAGACAGCAGACCTGGTTCTCCAAAACGTAGCTTGCTTCCACAGCTTCCTCCAGGACATTGTGTCAGACCGGGGCCCAGAATTCGTCTCCCAGTTCTAGAGGGCCTTCTGCTCCCTCCAGCACACCTCAGTGAGTTTGTCCTCAGGCTATCATTCGCAGACCAATGGACAGGAAGAAAGAGTCAATCACGCCACCTCGAATTCTTCTCCAATGCTTCACCACCTCTAATTCTTCTACATGAAAGAAGTATCTGCTCTGGGCCAAGCTGTCCCACAATTTACACACCTCCTCTGCCACAGGGTATGTCACCATTTGAAGTGCTTCATGGCTACCTACACTGTTGTTCCCCATGGAAGAACCCAACGGTGGATGTCCTGTCTGGCTGGGCCCTGGCTCGCCACTGTCGGAATGCTTGCAGGAGGGCATGGAGAGCTATTCTAGTTGTCAACCGTGTCCACTGTTGCCTGGCTTACTGCTGTCAGCATACAGCCAGATTACACTGGCTATCCACCTCACTTCTACCACTGACTCCACTTCTACCACTTGCACACTGACTCCTGCAAGCTTTCACACCAGGTCATTGGTCCACTCAAGATTACCCATCGCATCAGTCTAGCCATTTACCATCTCCAGCTGTTGCCGTCCCTCAGGATCATACCTACCTTCCACGTGTCCTGCCTCAGGCCCGTTGTCTCTGAACCCACATGACTCTACACCTCCAGAATTTAGAATACTGGAAGGTGGTCCAGTGTACACAGTTTGCCAGTTGATGGACTCACATTGATGTGGATGGGGTGTATAGTACCTGCTCGACTGGGAAGAGTACAACTTAGAGAATGCTGTCTGGTTACATCTTGGATCCATCACTTATTGAGGAGTTCCACCGGACCCATACAAGTCGTCCAAGGGCACCAGGGGCCAACCATGGTGGGGGAGGAGGGGATCTTGTCATGAAAACATGAGTCATCTGCCACTCATTCCCAACTCATCACCTGCAGCCTATTTAAACCCAGCTCTCATTCACAATAGTTGTTCACTCATATGAACCAGCCAGTCTTAACCAATGTTCCTAGGCTTCAGTTACTTTGTTTCCTGTATGTTTAGTTTCTGTTCTCTCTTATTTTGTAGCCCCCTATGGCTTGTTCTTTTGCAGTTGTTTATTAAAGTTATCTTTCACTGCTAAGTCATCTCCACTGCTTTGGTTTTGGGTCAAGCTTCTTCTACATTTCCTGACAATCTGTACAGTAAAACTCCAGTAAAGCATTGATTGCATTGTTTGAAAATCCTGATAGTCTGACATATGGTTCGCTTAGTTTAGTGTTTGAAGCTCAGATTCCAGCTCATATTGACTTTCAGCTGGAAATCTTCAAGCAACCAACACTTCTACCGATGTGGTCACTAGGAAATACAGTGGAGTCCACCTACTCCCACGTCATGCAGTTTCAACACATTGTCTGGCCCTGCATTTCTCTTTATTTAGTTATATTCTGTTTTAATACAGTATATTTCTAAATACTTATTATTATCCAATTACTGGTGCTTAAATTACAGTTGTAGAACTGCTGAGAAATATAGGAAAGGGGGGGGGTTAAAAGGAACTTACCCACTTTTACCTGAAGAGAGAACTGAAGTCGTATCAACTGTAGTACAAAAGGCTAGAGGAGATTTAATAGAGATTTTAAAATTATGAAGGTTTTATGATACAGAGAGAGGGAAATTGGGGTCAGTAATGAAGAAGTCATGACTGAAATTCACAAAGAGATAGATATTGGAAGAAGATTTTCATCAAAGAGTACTGTAGTTATAATAGAAATCTTTAGTATTAAAGCAGGCCTTAGTACCCAGAGATTCCATCTACAATACAGTTTGTCATCTTTTGTATAAGGGTGCAAAGACAGGCTGAAGAAATGAGAGATAACTACTTGAATGGGTCTGATTCTTTCGGTATTTATATTTAGATGAATTGGCAAAATAGATAATTCTTTGCTATCCTAAAAAATTAAAATTTGAAATGATGCAGAGATTTCCAAAATACCAAAGGCTTTGTGATTTCTGTAAGACGCTATTCAGGTATTTTATTTCCACTCGAATGTTGTGTGAGTCATTGAGTGAAATGAAAGAGTCATGCATCTTGAGGAAAATAGCTGACACCTACTTTGCTGTCAAAAGAGTAGAGAATTAGTTCCTTCGGGAAATGATCATCATTTTATTTAAAGAAAATTCAATGTCTGGTTTGCTTTCAATTGTGCATTTGTAATTTAGTATTGAAAAGACTGAGTTCTCTGACATTCTAGTGCTTAGCATCCTTCAATGATCTTGATTGTTTAATGTGCCAACTGGAAATAATTTGCCCTCCTATTAGATGCTTCTCTCTCCACCTCAATGTTGACCAGCTAATGAACTGTATAAATATGGTTGATGTTGGTCCATGGCCACATGTGATTATCTATCCCACTCACTCTCTCATGCTCTCGCTCTCATTCTCTCACTCTCTCTCACTCTCACGCTCTCATTCTCTTACTCTCACACTCTCACGCTCTCACACTCACTCACTCTCACATTCACTCTCTCTCTATCCCTTCCTCGTACTTCAACGTTTATTTTCCATATCTCATTTCATTTAATTCTCTCGATTCTTTCAGAGAAATTTCTTCTCATGCTAAAAGGTTTTAAAATTATAAAGTTTTCACATAAAAGGAAGAAGTCTATTTCCTGGGGTTGGAAGTCAGCAGTGAAGAATCTATCATCTCTAAGAGAATGAATGGAGAAGTATAAAATCTTCACAGATGATACTTGAAGTATTAAATGTTTTGTCATGAAAAATGATGCAGTGAATTTTGTCAATATTCATAACAGAGGACTATGGCTATGGAGAAGATTAGAACAATGTTACTAGTCCTACATTTTTATAACCTTTTACCCTCTATGTCTCACATATTTCACAGTACCATGTCCACTTGATTGCCTTTTATCATTTTTATTAGACTTTAAAATTTAGGAGTACGTTGGAGCAAAGAAAATGAAAAGAAATGTAGAAAAGATGTCACCTATAATGAAAATTATGAGTTAATAATATGTTTCTACTGATCCATGGACAGCCAGTAAAATTTAGAATTAATGCTAAAAGTGTACATAGGGAGTTGAAAGGATGTTTTCATAAAATTTTAATATGTAATGTTTTAGATAATAAGCTCTTAAGGTTTAGTTACTCATACATTCAACAGAGAGTTTGAGGAGGGAAATAATATCTGCAGAAAATAAGCAAAAAAATGCTATAGATAAGGCATATACAGGTATAGCAGGAAGATGACTAATGCATTGGTCATGATCTTTCAAGAATCACTTGATACTGGCATGGTCCTGGAAGACTGGTAGATTGCAAATGTCACTCCACTCTTTAAGAAAGGAGGAAGGCAAAAGAAAGGAAGTTATAGGCCAGTTAGCCTAAATTCAGTGGTTAAGAAATTGTCCATTATTAAGGATGAAGTTTCAGGGTACTTGGAAACTAATGATAAAATAAGTCGAAGTCAGCCTGGTTTCAGTAACAGGAAATCTTGCCTGACAAATCAGTTAGAGTTCTTCGAGGAAGAAACAAGGAAGTTAGACAAAAGAGAGGTAGTGGATGTCATTTACTTGGATTTTCAGAAGGCATTTGATAAGGTGCTACACGGGGCTGCTTAACAAAATAAAATCCTATAGTGTTACAAGAGAGATACTGGCTTAGATAGAAGAATGTCTGACAGGCAGGAGGCAGCAAGTGGGAATAAAGGGGGCCTTTTTCTGGTTGGATACCAGTAACTAGTGGTGTTCTTCAGGGGTCAGTATCGGAACTGCTACTTTTCACATTGTTTGTCAAAGATTTGGTAGATAGAATTGATGGCTCTGTGGCAAAGTTTGAGGATGATACTAAGATAGCTGGAGGGGTAGGTAATGCTCAGGAAGCAATGTGATTGCAGCAGGACTTAGACAAATGGTCAAAAATATGGCAGATGGAATACAGTGTTGGGAAATGTACGATAATGCATTTTGGTGAAAGGAACAATAGTACGGACTATTATCTAAATGGGGAGACAGTTCAAACATCAGAGGTGTAGAAGAACTTGGGAGTCCTCTTGCAAGACACCCAGAAGGTTAATTTACAGGTTGAGTCTGTGGTAAAGAAGGCAAATGTAATGTTGGCATTTATTTCAAGAGGAATAGAATATAAAAGCAAGGAGATAATGCTGAGGCTTCATTAGACACTAGTCAGTCTGCACTTGGAGTACTGTCAACAGTTTTGGGCCCCATTTCTCAGAAAGGACGTTTTGTCTTTGGAGAGAGTCCAGAGGAGGTTCACGAGGATGATTCTGGGAATAAAGAAGTTAACATATGAGGAGCATTTGGCAGCTCTAGGCCTGTACTCACTGGAACTTAGAAGAATGCTGGGGGATCTCATTGAAACCTACCAAATATTGAAATGATTAGATAGAGTGGATGTAGAGCAGATATTTCCTATGGTGGAGGTATCCAGAACTAGAGGGCACAAACTCAAAACTGAGGGGCAACCTTTTAGAACAGAGGTAATGAGGATTCTTTTTTAGTCAGAGAATAGTGAATCTGTGGAATGCTCTGCCACAGACTGGGGTGGAGGCCAACTTCATGGGTATATTTAAGGCGTAAGTTAATAGTTTGGTGATTGATCAGAGCATCAAAGGATATGGTGAGAAGGCAGGTGTATGGGGTTGAATGGGATCTGGGATCAGCCATGATGGAATGGCAGAGCAGACTCGATGGACTGAATGGCCTAATTCTGCACCTTTGTCTTGTGGTCCAATAGATCCTCTATGTTCATATGGAGTCTTCTTTTGTTCTCTCATCCTCTCTCATCATTATTCATGATAATTGCAGCCAACATTGAGAAATACATGCAACAGGGTAAATTTTAAGGATAATTAATACTCACTTGTCCAGGAGACCTTCCTTCCCTCCATAACAATTGTACTTCTCACAGCCTCCATCCTTAACATAATTTGTGTGATATGCTGGTTTCACTCTTAGAATTGTTGGTTCTTTTCTTGGGTCTGGTGTTCTGCAGAATAGGAATTGCAGTAATGTCCAAGGTCACAGCTCAGTGATAAAATTGCTTGGGTCTTCCAAACCAGGTGTAAATTATCTTTGTTACGTATAAGCAGTCATGTAATGAAATCAGTCAGATTTTTATAGCCTTTACCCAGTACTTAAGACTCTGGTGTAGAGTCAAAGTAACAATGAAAATCTGCGCTATCTCTGAATGCATGCTATTTATGATATGCTGAACCATCAGGAGGCAGCGAGCACTATACATGAAATGATTGATCACAGGAGTGCTGCAAGGGGGCTCACACTGTGTGGAAAATCCATCCTATATACAGTCTGTTCACACTTACCTTGTAGCAGTGAAGAAACTGGCTGAGATTTTGAATTTGTGTCTTATTTTAAGTTTACGCTTTTTTACAGGATGGCAAGCCAAACACTTACTAGCCATAACTGCTCTTGGGAAAATGTTGATGCTCTTCCTTCTGGAAACTGTGTAGTCCTGTAGGAGAAAGTGCTCCCACAGGATAGTGAGCTCCAATATTCGGAGCTAACAACAATGAAAAGTTGATGATACATAGATCTCCAATCAGATGCTGTGTGAATTGAAAGAGTTCCTGATATTGGTAGTGTTCTCATGCATCTGCTACCCTCGTATTCCTTGGTAATATGTAGAAGTTGTGGGTTAGGGAAATACTGTAACAGTAGAAGAGGTGAGTAACAAAATTACCTTTTATAGATAGTACACAGTGCAAACATAGTACATTGGCGGTCTAAGAGATGAACGTTTGGAATGGTGAACAGGTAATTGGGGCTGTATTGTGAGTGAAATTGGGGCTGTATTCATCAACATATTAATATGTTATAGTATTCCTAACCAATGGACTTTTAGAATCTAAAGCAACACACACAAATTGCTGGAGGAACTCAGCAGGACAGGCAGCATCTATAGAAATGATTAAAGTAGTCAAGGTTTCAGACTGAGTCCCTTCTTCAGCACTAGAGAAGAACAGGGAAGATGCCAGAATAAAAAGGTGGTGGGAGGAGAAAGAGGATAGCTTGAAGGTGATGGTCGAAGCCAGGTGGATGGAAAAATTAAATGATTGGAGAGAGGAATCTGATAGGAGTGGAGAGTAAACCACAGGAGAAAGGGAAGGAGGAGTGGACTCAGGGGAGGTGATAGGCAGGTGAGAAGAGGTAGGAGGCCATAGTGGGGAACAGAAGAAGAGGGGAAGAGGAGGTAAACATTTTTTTTTACCATAAGTAGAAATCAACATTCATGCCATCAGGTTGGAGGCTACCAGACGGAATATAAGGTGTTGCTCCTCCACCCTGAGGGTGGCCTCATTATAGCGCAAGAGGTCGCCATGGACCAATATGTTGGAACGGGAATGGGGGTCAGAATTAAAATGATTGGTCCTCGGGAAATTCCACTTTTGGTGGATGGAGCATAGGTGCTCTACAAAGTGATCCCCCAATTTACGACAGGTCTCACATTTGCAGAGGAGACCAAATCGGGAGTGCCAGACCCAGTAGAGGACCCCGGCAGATGAAGTTTTGCCTCATCTGGAAGGACTGTTTGGGGTCCTGATTGGGGGTGAGGGAGGAGGTGAATGGGCAGGTGTAGCACTTTGGCTGCTTGCAGGGTTAAGTGGCGGGAGGGAGATTAATGGGGAGGGATGAATGGACAAGGGAATCATGGAGGGAAAAATCCTTGTGGGAAGTGGAAAGATAGGGGAGGTAAAGATGTGTTTGGTGGTAGAATCCCTTTGGAGATGGTGAAAGTTATGGAGAATGATGTATTGAATGTGGACACTCATGGGCTGGTAGGTAAGGACGAGAGGAAGTCTTATGGTTAATGCAACGGGGAGATGGGCTGAGTGTGGATGCTGAGGAAATGGAAGAGATACAGGTGAGGGCAGCATCACCAGTGAAAGAAGGGAAACCCTCCTGATGTCCTGGAAAGGAAAGCTACGCCCTGGGAATAGATACGACGGAGTCGAAGGAACTGAGAAAAAGGAAAAGCATTTTTACAGGAGACAGGATGGGAAGAGGTATACTTAAGACAACCATCAGAATCATAAGGGTTATAAAAGATACCAGTCAACATTTTGTCTCCAGAGAGATTGGGAAATGGGAGGGAGGTGTCAGAAATAGACCAAGTGAATTTAAGGGCAGGGTGGAATTTGGAGACAAAGTTGATGAAGTTGACAAGCTTAGCTTGGGAACATGAAGCAGCACCAATGCAGTCATCAATGTAGAGGAGGAAGAGTTACCAGGGAAGGCTTGGAACATTGACTGTTCCATGTAGCCAATGAAAAGACAGGCATAGTTGGAGTCCTTGAGACTGTCCCCGGCTACCCCTTGAGTCTGGAGAAAGTAGCTGGAGCTGAAGGAAAAATTATTGAGGGTAAGGACCGAAGGAAAAATTATTGCTGGGTAACCATACACAGATTCCAATATATTTTGTCAAAAATATTGACCAAAAAGGTGAATTCCATAGGTGAGATGAGAGTGACATAAAGGTAGCATTTGAGTTTGTCATTGAGGAGCCCTGCTAAAAACTGAAGTCAATGGAGATAAAAAGGAAAACTCTTCAATGGTTGTAGTCGCACGTTGCATGAAGGAATGTATTTGTGTTTGTTTGAGATAAACCATCCCAGCCATATGACAACAATGACCACCTCCAACAAGAAGAACTCTTAACCACCCACCCTTCATATTCCTTTGATATACCATTGATCTGTGCCCACCATCAATATCCTGGCAGTCAGTGATGATTGATGACAACTGTGGCTTCAGGAGCAGTTCAGAGGCTTTGTATCCTGCCATAAGTGACACAGCTCCTATCACCACAAAACCTTTCCATCAATGCAAGGCACAGATTAGGAGTGCCATGGAACACACGCTTGGATCAAACAGCACTCAGCAAACTTGATACCATCTTGAGCTAAGTAGCAGGTTCTTCAGTACCAAGTTCAGCACTCTGGCCATTTGATCCCTCCAGCAGCAGTGCATAATGGCTGCATGATGCGCCATTAGCAAAATGCACTTTAGTTACTCTCAAAGCAGCCTTCACACCTATCACAGAATCATAGAGTCACAGAGTTGTACAACACAGAAACAGGCCCTTTGGCCCATCAGGTACTATCTGCATCAATACTATATATTAAGTCCACAGTCTTCTATGCCTTGACAATTCAAATATTAGTCTTGATGCTTCTTAAGAGTCTTATGCACCACAAGAGTCTCTGACTTTACCACATCTTATAACTGCACATTCCAGATTCCATTCACCCTCTGTGTGGAAAAATAGCCCCTGGTCCGTGATCCTCTCTAAACCTTCGAATTCTCACCTTAAATCTTATGCCCCAGGGAGATATGTACATCCATAGAAAAAAGATAATTTTTCTATCTGCTTAACTATCCCTCTCATAATTTTACATGTCCCTGTCATGTCACCCTTTAGCTTCCCTGCTCCAGGGGAAATAAATTCAGCTATTCAGTCTTTTGTTTTAACTGAAACACTCCAATCCAGACAACATCCGATATTTCTGCTCTGCATCCTCTCCAGTGCAATTGCACTAAAGTGCAGCAACCAGAACTGTTGGTCTAATCAACAGTGCAAGATCCATTCTTTTACTTCCAGTCAATCTGGCCTATGGATTCATTTACATAGTGAGCAAGAGATTGATAAAGGCTTCTAAAGTTCAAGAATCAGTGTCATAAATGGAGGCTTATAGTACAAAAGCATGGAAGTTATGCTAAAGCCTCAATTCATGTTGTAAGACTCAGGTACAGAAATCTGTCCAACCTGATTAGCACATTATAGAAAGGATATTAAGGTCTACAGAGAATGCAGAAACGTTTACTGGAAAGGTAATGATGATAGGGAATTTTGCTTAAGTGGAAAGACTTGAAAGCCTAGAATTGGTCTCCTTTGAGTAAGGAAGCTGCACGGGTGATTTCAGGCATGAAAGGTTTTGGTGGAGTAGAGTGGGGAAACCATTATTGCTCACAGGAGATCTAGTAATCAGATTCATTGCTTTGAGATAATTAACATGAAGAGGAGAGAAATGAGTGTAATTTCCTTTTGCACAGATATGCTGCCAAATAGTGGCTTCAGAGAGGTCATACTATGACAAGAGAGATGTCGAGCACAGAAACAGGCCATTCAGCCCAACATACACTGGTGACTCGGCACCCTTCTGAATTAATCCCATCATCCAGCAGTCCTCTATTCCTAAAACAATTGAAGTGCTTCCCAAGAATTTGTTAAATACTGTCAGTGACTCAGCTTCTACTGCTCTCTCAGGTACTTAACATTCTCTAGGTGAAGAACGTCCCCTTACCAAAGTCCATATCATCTAATTTTATCCACCTCTGATGTGGGAAAAAGCTCTTTGCAGCTTACTCTATTTATGCCCCTTGTAATTGTATATACCTCAGTCATGTGCCCTCTTAGTCTTCTGCATGAGGGATTACAGACCTAGCTTCACCAGTCTCTCCTCATAGCTGAACTGCTCCAACCCATGCAATATTCTGGTGAATCTCTGCACTCTCTCCAGTGCTATCACATTCCTGCTGTACCTTGGTGATCAGTATTGCTGTCAGCTGCTTTATGGCAAACTCATCATGATGCACAGATGTGGTAGTCTTGTCCCTGCTCCCCTGAACATCTGCCAGTGAAGAGCTGACCGTTCTACCTACCATGAGAGTTCACCATTGTTATTCTGACTGCAGACTACACCTTGCCTCAGGCAGACATCAAACTATTATTTGAGGAACAAAGTGCTCTAATCAACAAGACCAAAGTGGCGTACCCCTACACCTGTCACATTGTGGCAAGAGACTTTAAACAGACCAGTTTGTATCTCCTAACTACTATCAACACATCACCTGCAATCTCCAAGAACTCAAAACACTGGACCGTCATTATACCACCATAAAGAACACCTACCACTCCATCCCTTGCCTGCACTTTGATAAATTCAACCAGAGGACAGACAGAAATTGAAGAACATAGCACCAGTGAAGAGGACTACAAAGAACCAAATTTGGGATTGCAACAAGTCAGTGGGTTACCCCACATTGAAGAATTCCTCAGTAGATCTAAATGAAAACACTGCAGTTGTCACCGACTTTATAAGGACACATGTGGACTAATGTGAACCCACAAAAATATTTTGAGTCTTCCTTAGTCAGGAGCCCTAGATGAACTAGGAGATTTGTAACCTGCTGAGGGCTCGATCTGTGGTGTTTAGAGCTGGCAATTCAGAGTTATATAGGAAATCCAGGTCAAGCCTGTGGAAAGACATTGCAAGTGCAATGAGGCTACTTGAATTAAGCTGGAATCACAAATGAATGCTCGATAGCCATGGCAATGCTTGCATAATATTACTTCCTACAGGGCAAGGTTAATTAACAAAAATGGCAATGTCCCATTGCTCCCAGATGAGCTCAATGCCTTTGATGCATGCTTTGATAGGGTAAACTATGACACACCAAGACAATCCCCCACTTCTCCAGATGACCCTGCAATCTATTTATCTGAGGCTGATGTCCAGACATCCTTTGAGAGGATGAATCACACAATGGCATCTGATCCAGGTAGCTTATTTGGTTGATTGCTAAAAGATCTGTAAGGACAAACTGGGTGGAGTATTCATGAGTATATTCAGCTTATCACTTCTGCTGTCTGAGGTTTCCACCTGCTTCATAAAGGCATCTCCAAGAAGAGAGCAGTGATCTGCTTCAATGACTACTGCCTGGTTGTGCTTACATCAACCATAATTCAAAATTGTTTAATATTCAAGATTGTTTAATGTTATTTCCAGTGAACAAGTGCAAAGATAAACATAATAATGTCTACTCTGATCCGATGCAGCACAAAAAAACACAAAGGATAAAGAACACAATAATAATACTACACAAACACACAATGAATATAAATACATAAGGTGGTTTATATACATAGATTGATTGTATGTCTATAAAGTGATGACAGGAAATAATAAAATAGTGTAGGAGTTAGTTGGTGGAGGTGCTGATCAGTCTTCCTGCTTCGGGAGAGAAACTGTTCTTGAGTCAAGTTGGAAGAGCAACAACTTATATTCCATCTGGGTAGCCTCCAACCTGGAGAACATCAATTTCTTGAACTTCCAATAATGTCCTCCACACCTTCTCTATTCCCCATTCCTCTTTCACCTTATCTCTTTATCTGCTCATCACCTCCCTCTGGTGCTCCTCCCCCTTTTATTTCTTCATGGCCTTCTGCCATCTCCTATGAGATTCTCCCTTCTCCAGCCCTATATCTCTTTCACCAATCAACTTCCCAACTCTTTACTCCCCCCTCCCAGTTTCACCTATCACATTGTGTTTTTCCTCCTTTCACCCCAGCTTCTAACTCTGACTCCTCATCTCTTTTTCTTCAGTCCTTCTGAAGAGTTTTGGCCTGAAATGTCCAGTGTACTCTTTTCCATAGATGGTACCTATCCTGCTGAGTTCCTTCAGTTTGTTGCGTGGATTTCCAGCATCTGCAGATTTTCTCTTGTTTTTGAGTCTGGTGGTCATGGTGTGGATGCTATGTAGCCTCCTCCCTGATGGGAGCGGGATGTGTGGGATCCTTCATGACTCTTTTCTGGCACCTGTTTGTATGTATGTCCTTGATACATACATACTGGTAGGCTGGTTCCAATGATGCATTGGGGAGGTTTGACTACCTGTTGTAGAGCCTTCCAGTACAGTTTCCATACCAAGCAGTGATGCAGCTTCTCAGGATGCTCTCTATAGAGTGTCAGGATGCATCGGATGAGTATAGATATGCAAAGTCCAGCTCTTGTCAGCCTCCTCAGAAAGTAGAGACTTTGCTGAGCTTTCTCGACCGAGTGGGATGTGTTCTGGGACCATTTCTCATTGGCAGACCTCTGTCAGTGAGGATTGGTAACACCATTTTCTCACTGTCCATCAACACGGGTGTCACTCAAGGTTGAATGCTTAACCTGCTGCTCTACTCTTTATACATACATGATTGTGGGCTAAGCACAGCTACAATGTCTTACACAAATTCACAGATGATACCATCGTTGGACAAATCACAGCCAGTGATGAATCAATTTATTGAAGCGAGGTTAGTCACCTGGTTGGGTGGTGCTGCAACAGAAATCTGACTTCACGAAAGGAAAGGAGGGTGAAAATCTGCCGGTGTACTTTGGAGGTTTGACAATGGAAAGAGTCAGCAGCTTTAAATTCCTGGGCATTAACATATCAGATGACCTGTCTGGGCCTAGCACATGGATGCAATCTCAAGGAAGACACACCAGAATCTTTACTTTCTTGGGAGGTTAAAGAGGTTCAGCTTGTCATTGAACATTCCACTAAACTTCTAAGATATATTGTTGAAATTAATTTGAATGATTGCATCAAGGTCTGATACAGAAATTCAAAGGTGCAGGATTACAAGAAGCCCCAGAGTAGTGGACTCTGCCTAGTACATCATAGGGACATCGCTCCTCATCATCGGATATACTTACAGGATGAGTTGCCTCAAGAAGGCAACGCCTATCATCAAAGATTCCTACCAACCGAGCCATGCATATTCTTGCAGCTTCCAATTGGCAGGCGGTATAAAAGCCTGAAGTTTCTCACCACCGGGGTCAAGAACAACTACTTCCCTTTAACCATTCTGTTCTTGAACCAACTGGCACATCTCTGATCACTGCAGTTTAGCAACACTATGTCCATCGTGATCACTTTGCACTAAAATGGACAGATTTTTTTTGTACTTACTGCGCTTTCTTGTCAAAAATGTGTATAATTTATGTTTATTTTTTTCTTGTGAATGTTGCTTATATGATGCTGTACCTATGATGTCGCAGCAATTAAGATTTTTATGGCACTTGTGCATGTAACAATAAATTCGACTTTGACTTTCAACTGTGAGAATTACACACAGTACTTCAGCTGAGATCTGAACAACTTTCTATATAGTTGGAACAAAAACTCCGTACTCTGTACAGTATTTAGTGCCAGCACTAAAGAAGGCGAGTATCCCCTAAACCTTCCTAAATAACTATGTTATCTGCCTGCATTGCCACTTCCAAAGATCTACAGACTTCAGGGTTCTTCTGTTCATCAGTACTCGCTAAGATACTCATTAACGCAGCCATTAGTCCTCCCACTCTATATTCATGGTGAATTTGAAAGATTCCTGATATATACAGTAGTTTAATTTTGAAGTGTATTTAACAGAATAAATGCAAATACTGTATATTGTCATGTAGCCACAATTTAAACTAAATTATGTATTTACCCCAGAAGGGTGTTTTGTGCTTCCATTCAAAATGAGAAATTACAGAAGTAGCTCTCCCTGCCTTAATCTCACATATTACTGGAATATGGATTGTCTACCAATTCTCATTAAAACATGTTCATACAACATGCATTTACTTCTTCTCTGTCATAAATTATTTAAAATATTTGTTATAGATTAGTTATCACTGTAACTACAAATTATGAGACAATCCATCATCAAACTTTCATCTAAAGGATCCAACCAATTAGATTCTGCAGACAGATAGAAATGAACAGATAGATGGAGAACTTAGAGATAACTGCAATCAGTGGTCAGAGCTCAAAGGGTAGACATAAACTTAAATGCTAATTGGCATTGATACAGCTAAAGATAGGGGTAATTTGGCAGGAGCATTAATGGTAGACATAAATGCAGCTAGATAGAGTAAACAATGACAGTAACTAAAATAGTAATTACAGAAAAGAAGCAAAGGTATAAGGAAATATTTTGAGAGATTCCTGTGCCTGGAGCAAGTTACTTAAATGAATATGTAGTATTGGTAATTAACAAAGAAAAGAACATGGAGGATAGTGAGATCAACGAGAGTTATGCCAATATTCTAGGGTATGTTGATATTAAGAAAGTGGAGATGTTGGGTCTCTTGAAGAACTTTAAGGCAGATAATTCCCAAGGTTATTGAGAGAGGCAAGAGAGAAGATTGCTGGAAGCTTGACGGAGAGCTTTGTGACTCCTTTGCTACAGGCAAGATCCCAGAGGACTGAAGAATATCCAGTGTTTTTCTTCTGTTTAAGAAAGTCAATAGGAACAAACCTGGAAATTATTGGTTGGTGAGCCTTACATCAGTGGTAGGCAAATTATTGAAGAATATTCTTAGGGATAAGATAGATAGATAGATAGATACTTTATTCATCCCCATGGGGAAATTCAACATTTTTTCCAATGTCCCATACACTTGTTTTAGCAAAACTAATTACATAAATTACTCAGTAAAAATATGATATGCATCTAAATCACTCTCTCAAAAAGCATTAATAATAGCTTTTAAAAAGTTCTTAAGTAGTTTACTTAGATACATTAAATACAATCAACCCCGGCACTTTAACATATCTTACTCTTGGCGGTTGAATTGTAAAGCCTAATGGCATTGGGGAGTATTGACCTCTCACATCTACTCACATCTGGAAAAGCAGAGATTTATTAGAGATAGTCAATATGGCTTTATGTGAAGGAGGACATGCCTTGAAAACTTGAATGAATTTTTATGAAGGTGATTGATGAGGGCAGGGTAATAGTTTTGTATACATGGACTTTAATAGAGTCTTCATAATAGGCTGACTCAGAAGATAAGGGCACATAGAGGTTTGTTAGATTGGATTCAAAGTTGCCTTAGCCATAGTTAACAGAAAGTAGTGGTGGTTTGGCATTATTCTGGCTGAGGTCTGCGGCCAGTGGATCTCTGTTGTTTGTGACACATATAAGTGAACTGGATGAAATTCAGAATGGGCTGATAGCAAGTTTGTAGACTACACTAAAATTGGTTGAGTTGTGGATAGTGAGGAAGTTTGTCGATGGATTCAGCAGGATATAGACCAGCTGGAAATGTAGGCATAGAAATAGCAGATGGAATTTAATTAGGACAAGTGTGAGGCAATGCACTTTGGAAGGTAAAATGCCGCAGGAAATCATACAGTAAACAGTAACACCCTTAGGGAAACTACCACACTATCTACTTATGTGGCCACTCCTTGAAAATGACCATGTAGATTGTGTGGTAAAAAACAGCATATTTACCTTCACTGGTCATGATGTTGAGTATAAAAGCCAATAAGTCATGTTGCAGTTGTAGACATCTTTGGTTTGACTTCACATGGAGTATTATGTGTAGTTATGAACATTGTATAGGAAGAATGTGGAGGCTTTGAACAGAGTGCAGAAGAGGTTCACCGGGATATTGTCTGGATTAGAGTATTAGCTGTAAAGAGAGATTAGATGAACTAGGATTGTTTTCTCTGGAATGTTGGAGGTTGTGGGCAACTTGATAGAAGTATATAAATTATGAAAGGGTACGTAGAAACTTTTTTCCCTGGGTGGAAATGTCAAATACTATGGGGGCAAATCTTGAAGTTGATAGGGGGGTTATGCAGGGAGTTGTAGTTAACTGGAATGTACAGCCAGAGGTACTGGTGGAAGCAAATAAAATAAAATAAACACAAGAGGTTCTGCAGATGCTGGAAATCTTGAGCAACACACACAAGATCCTGGAGGAACTCAGCAAGTCAGACAGCATCTATGGATAGGAATAAACAATTGAAGTTTCAGGCCAAGAGCCTTCATCTGGACTGGAAAGGTAAGCGGCAGAAGAAATTCAACAAAGTTTAGACAAGCACAAACCCAGGCAGGGAATTTGGGAATACAGACCATAAGCAGGAAGTAAAAAATAATTTGGATTGGCATCATAGTTGACATAAACATTGTGGGCTAAAGGGCCTGTTCCTGTGCTGCATCATTCTACGCTCAATAAATGTAACAGATATGGACAGACTGACAAATGTTTAGCTATAGGCAGATATAGATACCTGACAGACTATCTGGACAGGTAAGTAAATGAACAAGTGGTTAGATAAAAATAGACTGAGTGACAAACAGTAATACAAGCGATACAGAGGACCCTGTAGGTATAGATGGATTAGCAAACAAGTGGATATACTGCAAACAAATATGGGCCCAGAATATCAATTTATGACTTGAGCAGAACTGACTGTTAAGATGAAATAAAATGCTGTGAATAAATGAATAAAGGATAGATTTATCATAGAAGCAAATTTGTTTGGTTTTTATCATAATTTACCTAAATCTCTGGATGCTTATATATTTGTCAATAGAATTTCTGCTTCATGTCAGAATCAGAATCAGGTTTATTATCACTTCCATATGTTATGACATTTATTGTTTTTTGACAGCACTGCATAATCCAGTGATAATAAACCAGATTCGTGTGTGCAAAGAGTTAAGAAAGTAGAAGGAATAGAATACTTGTATTCATTTTGCTTATTTTTTAAATGAGCACCTTCACCATTCTTTCTCAGTCCAATTTGTTCAAATTAATTTTATATATCTAACTATTTACATTTTGGATGCCAAAAATACATACTATATAAATGCAATAAAGAAAGTCATGAGTACATAGATAATGTACAGAGACTCTAAGGAAGCAATATATAATACACATCTCTTTGTGGGAGAAATATATTTACAGATTTTTTAAAAACAAGTGAAATGACAGAAGCATGTAACATCAAAAGACAGTATCATTTCCACAGAAATATCTCAAACATGCAGAACCTAGTGGAAAACAAAAAAAAAAGACTTCTAGCAAGAAATAGTTAAATCTTGTCACTCATTCCTGCATTACATCTTCATGCTTAATCAACAAATTTAATTTAATGGTGCAAGGCAAGAATGCTTCCACTTTAGGAATTCTGTATAAAATACGAAGAGGCACAGACCCTGTTACAGTGTTTAGTCTCTGAACCATTCAAATTTCAACAAAACTTTTTTAATGCACTTACATGGCACCTTGATGTCTCAGTTTCTCAAGTCATTCTAAATGCTCTGGTTGCTGTTTGGTGTTACCACAGTTTAAGGTGCTAGCTGTGGTGTAATGAATCCTATGGCACATACCCAGCTCTGATGTTAGAACCACTGTGCAGTTCCTCTGCTGCTGCTGTGTTATAGATAGTAACTTGAGAGCTACTGCTCTACTTACTGCTGATCAGCTGACAAACCTGAGACCGTACAGAGCAATTGGCCAGTGCTCATATTTTAGTGACAGAGGTACTTAATTTCCTTTTGCTTGCATTTGTAACAAGTGCCTTCACTATTGTTTGCAAATCCAATCGGTTTGAAATATTTTCATATATCAAACAATTTACATTTTGGATCCCAGAAGCAGGCACCATTTAACATGAACGCAAGAAAGTCTGCAGATGCTGGGAATCCGAAGCAACATGCACAAATGCTGAAGGAACTTAGCAAGTCAGGCAACATCTATGGAAATGAATAAATGAATGAATAGATTGTCAACATTTCAGGCTGAGAACCCTTCTTCAGGACATTTAACATGTATGCATTAATTTCAAGAATGAATGAATGAGGAATAAAAGTATACAGTGTATAGTTTTCCATATATAAGTTTCCATTTTCACTGCTCTCAAACATTTCAAGGTCACCTGTAATGAAGTGTAGCACAAAATATCACACCCACAATGAAATATAATGCTGCATTTATTTATTTTTAATGCTGTTAAATGAAGAAACATTCTTTTTTGGAAACAAGGGGAGCTCTCTTCTCTTCTTCAAGTGTGGCTTGAGATTTTAATGTTACCTTGAGCCCCTGAAGTGGCAACAGGGGAAACATCTGATGTAAGTGACAAGGCCTTCAACAATGTAACATCTCCTTAAAATTGCTCTTGTATGTCAAGTTAAATTGGACCATAAGATCGGGTGTGTGAGTAGAACAAACTGAGCTCAGCTGAGCTGGTTGATCCTGGGCACAGCAGCCATTTTTTCTGGGTAATAGAAACTAATAGGTATCTGACTCTTAGATACAATTAAACTGATACTTAACTCCTCACCAGTTTCTTACAAAACAATTCTAGCAAAACTCTATATCAGCCATCTAACTTTGCATCCTACATTATTCAGCTTTGCTCAGTTGCATCCTGAAGCTAATACTTCTGTGGCTTCAAGAATTCAACAACTGTGCTTCATATTTCAATATTATCTCTTACATTATGTTTTGACTTTATGTATGCATTGCAGTTTCTGTGCGTTTAGGTGCTATCACATAATGACAGGGCTTAACTTAATCCTAATCCTAGGCCATAAAATATGCAAAAAGGGGGGGCAATACATGAGGGAAACTGTGTCTGTGCAGAGTTTGGTACTTTTGGAGGAAAAATTTCCATGGGCTGAATCGTAAAGCATAATGAGTTCAGTTATGGCTTCAGTGAAATTAAACTTCTATAAGGTGAAGCTGTTACCAGAAAGAATGTAGTCCTCCTAGCTCACAGATTTATATGGGTTTTCTGCAGATAAAATTACTTAAAACCAAACTTACTAAACTAATCTATAATCCTTTTAAATACAGGAGGGACTTATAAGCACCACAAGTGTTACATCTGCCCAATCACCTCCTAGATCACCACATTCAGAGCCCCAAACAGTCCTTCCAAGTAAGGCAGCACTTCACCTGCAGGTCTGTTGGGATCAATTACTGCACCCAGTGTTCCTGCTGTGTCCTCCTTTACATAGGTGAGACCCGAAGTAAACTGGAGGAATGGCCTTCAACACCTCTGCTCTATGAGCCAAAAGTAGAATTTCCCAGTACCCAACCATTTTAATTGCTCTCCCTATTCCCATTCCAACATGTTAGTTCAGGGCCTCCTGCTACCACAATGAAGCCCTTCTCCACTTGGAGAAACCATACCTCATATTGTGTCCAAACTAAGAGCATGAGCATCAATTTCTCCAAATCCCAGTAACTTCTCCCTCATCTCTGCTTTAACATCTCCCATGCTGGCTCTCCTCTTACCCCTTCTCTTCTCCTCACCTGCCTATCACCTCCCTCTTGTGCCCTTCCTCCTTCCTCTTCTCCCATGGTCCACTCTCCTCTCCTATCATTCTTTTTCAGCCTTTTACCTTATCCACCTATCATCTCCCAGTTTCTCATACCAGCTCCCCGACCCCTCCCACCATTCACCTTCCTTCCTCCTCACCTGACTTCACCTATTACCTTCCAGTTTGTACTCCTTCCCCTCCCCCCCATCTGGGATTTTCTCCCTTCCTTTCCCATCCTGATCAAGGGACTTGGCCTGAAATTTGACTCTTTATTCCTCTCCATAGATGCTGCTTGACCTACTGAGTTCCTGCAGCATTCTGTGTGTGACACTCTATCTTGTTTATAACTGTACTTCTATTGAAAAAACTACATGTAACATTACTGGCTGCTGTAAAGGTGAAATGAAGAACAGGCTTTATTTA
This sequence comes from Hemitrygon akajei, assembly GCF_048418815.1. Taxonomy (NCBI): domain Eukaryota; kingdom Metazoa; phylum Chordata; class Chondrichthyes; order Myliobatiformes; family Dasyatidae; genus Hemitrygon; species Hemitrygon akajei. The sequence continues at coordinate 146,735,477 of NC_133133.1, read as the reverse complement.
GGTATTTTTGTAATTGACTTGATGGGTTAAATAAAATGGAATGTTTTTGGAAACTTTACGCTTATTCTATAAACTGATATAAAGAGCTGCACTTCTAGTATTACAAACAATTTAACTTAAATCCTTCTTAATGCATTTTCACTGTATGGGCCAGACAGCCTCCATATTCAGTGCTGTTTTTTTTTTAGCAATATTATGAAACCAAAGAAAGCAAATGGAATTAAAAACAGAATATGCCAGAACGACACAGCAATGAAAAAGAAACACATCTCCCATCATAACTTTCCTTAGTTAACTCTGTTTCTCTCACCACAGAAGCAGGGTCATCCAATGTTTCCTGCATTTTCTATTTTTCTCTCAGACCTCCAGTTTCTGTTACATTTCTACCACTACTTGCTGTTCAAGAATGCTAAACTAGACAGGACTATAGAGAATCAAGCCTATTTGTAAAACCCAGCATCCTCAACACAGGAAATGCAGTTTCCATGGTTACTTCAGAGTAACTATGGAAACTGCATTTTGTCAAACTGTTTGTTTCTTAGCCAAAGTATGAGAATTTTCCTGTGTGCTCATTCATTAGAGTTGCCTTCTGTAAATAATACTTATTTTTCAGTGGAATTTTCAGATTTTTTTTTTGTTATTACAATTGGGGTATCAATACATGCATAAGTGAAATGTCCCATGAGGTAAAGGCTGCACTTCACCTTTTGTTCAGAAAATTAAATGTCCCCTTTGTGTATGTTTTATTCCACTATAAATGAAATTCCCATAAGTAGCTGTAGGTTATATAGAAGAAAGACCTATGACGCAGTATGGTGCACTGAAATGGTATCAAAAGAAGATAGAGGCAAATAATAAGTGGCAAAGCTGTAAATTATTTAATAAATGGCAATGATTTTCAATAGAACCAAAAAAGTTTGCTTTGGAATATCTACTTAGTTGAAAAAGATCGATTATATTGTTAACTAAATAAAGACAGTGAATTTCAACCCACAAGTACTGCAGATGTTGGAAATATGAAATGAAAACAAGAAGTGTTGCAAACATTTAGCAGCTCAAGCAGCATTTGCAGAAAGAATTAGCACTCAAAATAGATTTGCTTAAGTTCTAATGATAGAGAAGCTGGTTTAAGTTGACACTGGATCAAACAAGGAAAGTTTACATGTATTAAATACATCAATATGAGGGATATGAAAGATTTACATTTTAAAGCAGAAACATATTTCAGATCACTATGAGGTCATGCATGCTTTTCATATTGCTTGGTACACATCACTAGTAGTACAGACAAGAATATTTCAGATTTGGCTCCTGAGGAGCTTTACTAGTTTCATATTGTAATTTTTATGTCAGAGGTGGAAAAACTACTAGGGAGAATTCTTAGGTACAGGATTTATGAGCATTTGAAGAAGCATGGTCTTATTTGGGATAGTCAACATGGCTTTGTGAAGGGCAGACCATGCCTCACAAGATCAACTAAGTTTTTCGAGAAGATGACAAAACAAATTGATGAAGGTAGAGAGTGGTGTACAGTATATGGATTTTGATAAGGTGTTTGACAAGGTTCCCTGTGGTATGCCTCTCCAGAGAGTCACTAGGCATGGAATACATGATGACTTAGCTGCGTGGATTTGGAATTGACAAAAGGCAAAGAGTGGTAGTAGATATAGAGTATTCTGCCTGGACATCAGTGACTTGGATGAGGAAATGGAGCATGAGTTAGTAAATCTGAAGATGACACAAATGTTGGAGACATTGTGGATAGCGTAGAAGGTTGTTATAGGTAGACTATAGGTAGCTCTCCAGACAGAATATGCTTTACAACAATATATAGACAGGATGCAGAGATGGGCAGAGAAGTGGCAATACAAGGTGATACACTTTGAAAGATCAAACTTGAAGGCAGGATTTATGAACATTTGGAGAGGCATAATATGATTAGGAATAGTCAGCATGGCTTGGTCGAAGGCAGGTCATGCCTTATGAGCCTGATTGAATTTTTTGAGGATGTGACTAAACACATTAATGAAGGTAGAGCTGTAGATGTAATGTATATGGATTTCAGCAAGGCATTTGATAAGGTACCCCATGCAAGGCTTATTGAAAAAGTAAGGAGGCATGGGATCCAAGAAAACATTGCTTTATGGATCCAGAACTGGCTTGCCCACAGAATGCAAAAGTGGCTGAAGATGGGCATATTCTGCATGGAGGGGGGTGACCAGTGGTGTGCTTCAGGGATCTGTTCTGGGACCCCTACTCTTCGTGATTTTCATAAATGACCTGGATGAAGAAGTGGAGGGATGGGTTAGTAAATTTGTTGATGACAAAAAGATTGGGGGTGTTATGGATAGTGTGGAGGGCTCTCAGAGGTAACAGTGAGACCTAGATAGGATGCAAACCTGGGCTGAGAAGTGGCAAATGGAGTTCAACCCAGGTAAGTGTGAAGTGGTTCATTTTGGTAGGTCAAATATGATGGCAGAATATGGCGTTAATGGCAAGTCTCTTGGCAGTGTGGGGGATCAGAGGGATCTTGGGGTCTGAATCCATAGGACACTTAAAGTTACTGCGCAGGTTGACTCTGTGGTTAAGAAGGCATACGGTGCATTGGCCTTCATCAATCCTGGGTTTGAGTTTAAGAACCGAGAGATAATGTTGCAGCTATATAGGACCCTTGTCAGACCCCACTTGGAGTACTGTGCTCATTTCTGGTTGCCTCACTATGGGAAGGATGTGGAAACCACAGAAAGGGTGCAGAGGAGATTTACAAGGATGTTGCCTGGATTGGAGAGCATGCTTTATGAGAATAGTTTGAGTGAACTCTGCTCTTTTTCCTTGGAGTGACAGAGGATGAGAGGTGACCTGACAGAGGTGTACAAGATAATGAGAGGCTTTGATCATGTGGCTAGCAAGAGGCTTTTTCCCAGGGCTGAAATGACTGGTAAGAGAGGGCATAATTTTAAGGTGCTTGGAAGTAGTTACAGAGGAGATGTCAGGGGTAAGTTTTTTATGCAGAGAGTGGTGAGTGTATGGAATGGGCTGCTGGCGGCAATGGTGGAGGTGGAAATGATAGGGTCTTTTAAGAGACACCTGGATGGGTACATGGAGCTTAGAAAAACAGAGGGCTATGGGTAGGCCCAGGTAGTTCTAAGGTAAAGACATGTTCGGCACATCTTTGCAGGCTGAAGGGCCTGTAATGTGCTGTAGATTTTCTATGTTTCTACGTTGCTAGTTCAAGATCAATGGCAGGTTCCTTAGCAGCAGGGAAAGGCTGAGGATCCTTGCGATCTAAGTGCATAGATCCCTCAAAGTTACATATGTTGTTAGGGCAGTTAAGAAGGACTATGGTGTGCTGGCCTTTATTAGTCAGGGGAATATTAGTCAAAAGCCATATTAAACTCTGGTCAGAGCACACTTAGTGTTCAGTTCTGGCTGCATCATTATAGGAAGGATGTGGAAGCTTTATAGAGGGCTCAGAGGAGATTTACCAGGATGCTGCCAGGATTAAAGAGCATATTTTATAAAGAAAGGTTGAGTGACGTTGGGCTTTTCTCTTTTGAATGATGGATGAGTGATGAGTTAATCAAAGTGTATAAGATTATGAGAGGTATAGATAGAGTGGAGAGCCAACATCTTTTTCCCAGGATAGCAATGACCAATAGTAGAGGATATCTGTTTAAGGTGAGTGGAGGAAAGTTTGGAGGTAAAGTCAGAGGTGGTATTTTTTACACAAAGAGTGGTGAGTGCCTGGAACCCATTGCGGGGAGTGGAGATGGAGCTGATACAATAGAAACAGTAAAAGAATCTTAGATAAACACATATACGGATGTAGGAAAACTGGAGACATGGGCTGTGTAGGAGGGAGGGGTTAGATTGATCATGGAGTATGTTTATGTAGGTCAGCATAACATCATGGGCTGAAGGGCCAGTACTGTGCTGTATTCTTCTACGTTCCCAGGTGACCAGAATGGTGGACTAGAAGATGAAGACTTAGATTTTAGTTTTAATTGATGAGCAAGAGATTATTGCATGGCTATATTTCTCTGTGAAGTTTGTGGTGCTAATACTCTTCCCCATTCTGCAACAAACTATGCTATCACTACTTGCTGCTCAGGCAAATGCAACAGGAAATATTAAACTGAGCTAGACTTTAGAGAAACCGTCTGTTAATGAAACTCAAACTCATGTTGGCACAGGTTACAAAAACACAAAAGAAAATCCTTGTTTATTATTTGCATTTGAGAGAAGCTGTACTAAATCAATAATGGACCATGTGGCAAAAACAACACATAGCGGAATAAACATTCAAAATCTACAGGCTGTGGAGGATCTGTTATTTGGTATACTTTGTGTAGGAGCCATGTATCTATTTTCTATCTGTGCTGTATTATTTTATCGTGGGTAGTAAGTCACGTGGGTTGGAGTGTGGTAGAAGTGAAGAGTTTAGTTACATATTCATCCTTTGTTTTTTAGTCAATCTAGTTTGGGTAGAGCTAAAAAGTGGGTCAGGGATGATAAGTTTTTTGCTGATCACTTAAAATTGCTTAAATTCACTTAAATATATTTGAATGCATTTAAGAATGCTTGACTTAAGTACATTTAATATGCTGAGGCTGTTTAGTTCATTATATCACTAGTTTTAACTTCAGTAGGCAGTGTTTATTGTTTCAAGTTGTTATCGTTTTATTGTTTTTTTCCAAGTTTCTTAATAAAAGGTCGAATGTATTCTTTGACTTTGGAACTTTGTTGTTGGATGGATGGTGCATCATAAGGTGTCTACACCCCATGCTTAGTCTCTAAGTGGTTTTGGTTTGTTTGAAAGTAACCACTACCCTTTGATATTAGGGTAATATCTACTTAAATATTAAGAAAATCAAGAGTCAAGAAGTGATGAGATAGAAGGTGGTATGGTGGCTGAATGACCTATTTCTGCTTAGATTTCTTATATTCTTAATGTCAAAGAAGGGAACATTTAGAACATGAAATATATAAAGCCATGTGATAGCAAATCAGAGATCCAAACCAAATGTTAGCAAATTAGAATAAGTCACATTACCATCAACAGGAAAAAAAAAAGAGATTTGCATTTAGTCCGAAGTTATGTTTTGTATTTCTCAAGTTCCTTGCTTGGCCCAGGGATCACTTGGTTTTCTTTCAAACTCATTGACCAGATGGTACAATGACTATTCACTTATCGAATCAGATTTCAGGAAGGTAGATAAATTGACATAAAGGGCCCTGAAGTAATAATATTGAAAGAGATGTAAGGTACAGTAATTATATGGAAATATTTAACATGTCCAGGTAATAGTGAAGCAGAAACCAACAAAGCAAACAGATTTCAAATACAAGAACTTTGAACTATGATTTTTTTTAAATATCTGAGAACATCAGTGGAGAGGGAAACAGAGTAGAGAGACAACTTAAAACAAGGAATGAAAAAAGAGATTCAGCCACTTATAACGCTAGTACAAAGTTAAGGAAGGAAGACAAGAGGAGAGAACAACAGGGAAAATCTTTGATAAAGTGAAATCAGAAGATACTAAGAATCAAAATGGATCATGCTATGAGGCAAAGCAAATATGTAATGAGCTAAAGGACATGATGAATTTTGAAGTGCTGAATGCAATTGTGTAATCATTGACAACAGCTGGAGTATGAAATATTGAGACCAATGGTTCTAATCTGAACTGGTCAAGTTGAATCCTGACGCGAGAAGCTGATGGGTAACATATTGAAAGATGAAATACTGTTCCTCAAATTACCAATTTGCTTCATTAGAACAATGTGGGAAGTTGAGGATGAAAAAAAAGAGTGGGCATATGATGGAGAATCAGTAAACCAGAAACTCCGGCTTATACTTGCGCCTGAGGAAGCCTCCTGCGAAGTAATTGCACTATTTCCATTCCTTATTGTAGAAGAAACTAGCTGACATAATAAAATAACTTCTTCCATCTAGAAAGGGTGTTTTGGCAGAAATAAAAGGGTAGGTGTAGCAGTTCTTGCAATTTTGTTGGAAAACAAATCTCTTGAAAAGTGAATTATTTTGAGAAATGGATTAACAGAAAATCTCATCACAGTTGAATTTGCGCTAAATTTTAATCACTGAGATATAAGGTAAATATATAAATAATGAAGATGAATTCTTAGAATCAGATCATTTATTTATTGAATAAACTTTGAATTTTCAAAGGTGAAAGTCAGCAACTAAGGGGAACCCCAAGAATCTTGATGAGCCTTGTCTAACCAGGCCCTCAGCAGTAGAACCATGGGATATAGTCAACTCTTTGAAAAGAGACAAAAACCAAAACTAATTTACAGTACTATGGAACTGGGTGTGGGATGATAAAAGTAGATAACAATTCATTAAAATGCAATTCTTGAAAATATTGTTTTGGAGCCACAACAAATGCATACTTTGATGCACAACTACATAAACCTGGTAGAAAGTCACCCTTGATTGATCGTTCAAAACAAGCAATATATTAACTATTGCTTAATGTGTTCCAATTCCAAAATTACTTCCATTTATTTCAGTAAAACAATATTTCAGAAACAGAGTACCAAGTGCAACCTCTGCTGCACAATATGTTCAACTTAATCAGTCAAGACCAGGTTTTAACCCCAATGTATGGTTAGTGTAGCATAATGAAAGCAACTAATAACTTCAGGTCATCTGTTCCCAAACAGATTCTACTGTAGCTTTCTTAGCCTCATGTTTGCTTGGCGAGAAGTTTAGAACTTGAATTTTCCATGTCGAGCAAATTCAATATTTCTACATGATAACTTAAAAAGTACATAGGCTCCTAGATAGATACATGAATATTCAGAAAATAGAGGGATAGGGATATATGTAGGAGTGTCAGAGGAGTCTCTAATGGCTAACCCCTCTCAAACTTTGTACACTGTTGCATATCCTCCCACTCTGGGAAGAAAGACAGCACCAGCAACCAGATCAATAACACCATCAATAGCTCTGCTGTAAAGAATGGTAGGGCAAAGAAGTGGTGAACAATAGTGACAGAGAACTCTTTAGCAAGGGAAATTGACAAGCATTTATGCGACTGTGAGTAGGACTCCAGGATTGTGCGCTGGTTCCCTGTTGTCAGGGATAAGGATGTCTCTGAGCAGGCACAAGACATTCTGAAGGTTGAGGGTGAGCAGCCAGAGGGTATAGAAGATCTGCTGCCAAAAGAACTTAGGAGTTAAGTAGTAAGTTAAAATGGAGTACACAAGATTGCATTTTCAGGATTAGTTCCCATGTTACAAACTAGCAAGACAAGGAATAGTTAAATATGTGACTAAGGAGCTGGTGCAAGAGGGAGAGCTTTGGCTATATGGATCATTGCTCTCGCTTCCAGAGTAAGTACGATCTGTACAAGATCTGGTTGCACCTGAAATGAAGAGGAACTAATTTCATGGCAAAGAGGTTTGCAGTGCAATAGGGAGGGTTTAAACAGTCTCAGAGGATTGGAAACCAAAGTAGTGGTGTGACAGATAGGAAAGTTGAGACTAAAGTTAAATGTTAAAAGTGAGCAAGTTTAGTAGACAGAACAGACAGAGCGACGGAGGATGAGAGGTGACCTGATAGAGGTGTATAAGATGATGACAGGCATTGATCGTGTGGACAGTCAGAGGCTTTTTCCCAGGGCTGAAATGGTTAGCATGAGAGGGCACAGTTTTAAGGTGCTTAGAAGTAGGTACAAAGGAGATGTCAGGGGTAAGTTTTTTATGCAGAGAGTGGTGAATGCGTGGAATGGGCTGCCAGCAGCGTTGGTGGAGGTGGATACGATAAGGTCTTTTAAGAGACTCCTGGACAGGTACATGGAGCTCAGAAAAATAGAGGGTTATGGGTAACCCTAGGTAATTTCTAAGGTAAGGACATGTTGGGCACAGCTTTGTGAGCCAAAGGGCCTGTATTGTGCTGTAGGTTTTCTCTGTTTCTATGTTTCTAGACAGGGAGCAAGTAAGGTATCTTCTATGGAAAAGAGTACAGTTAACGTTTTGGGCCAAAATGTCAACTGTACTCTTTTCCATTGATGCTGCCTGGCCTGCTGAATTCCTCCAGCATTTTGTGTGTGTTTCTCGGATTTCCAGCATCTGTAGGTTTTCTTTTGTTAGCAAGTAAGGTATGATAGACAAAATACATTTGTTTTAATGCAGGAAGCCTGATGGTTAAAGCAGAGGTGCTCAGAAGATTGGTGCATGGAACTAGGGCATTATGGCCAACTGGGCAAGTGCGCTGAAGAATAGCAGATGGAAGTTAACATGGACAAGTGTGAGGTCATTCACTCTGTTAAGTTAAGCCAGAGCAAGACTGACACAGTAAATGATAGAGCCCTGGAGGGTGTTGTTGAATAGAAAGACCTAGGGATACAGATACATAGTTCCCTGAAAGTTATGATGCAAATAGACCAGGTGGTGAAAAAGGTGATTCATATGCTTGCCTTCATCAATAAGGGATTGGGACATCATTTTGCAACTGTACAAAGTGTTGGTGAGAACATACTTGGAGTATTGTTTACAGTTTTGGTTGCCTAGCTATAAGAATGATGCTATTGAATTGGAAAGGGTATAGCAAAGATTCACAAAGATTTTGCCAGGACTGGAGAACCTGAGTTTAAATAGAGGCTGGATAAGCTAAGTCATTTATCCCTGAAGATTTGAAGGATGAGGGTGATCTTATCGAAGTATATAAAATTATGAGGGGCATAGATAAGGGCCACAGTAGTAGTCTTTTTCCCAGAATTAGGGAGTCTAAAACTAGAGGACATAGATTTAAGGAAACAGGGGAAAGATTTAACGGGGACCTTAGGGACAATTTTTCATACAGAGTATGGTGGGTAAATGGAATAAACTGCCAGAGGAAGTAGTAGAGGAGATTACAAATACATTGTTTAAAAGGCATTTAGAAAGTACATGGAAAAGAAAGATTCAGAGGGACATGGGACAAACAAGTGGGATGAGTTCCGGTAAGCAACTTGGTCAGCATGGACAAGTGGGGACAAAGGACCTATTTCCATGCGGTTTAACTCTATGATTCTATCAATGAAATGAAAATAGTTTGCTGTTACACGGTTAAAGTGTAAGTTATCACGAGATTAATTAGAGAAAGTGGATCAATTTATATTCTTCATGTAATTGTATTTTTTGATTTTATAACTGTCACGGTCTGGTCCATGCTCCTTATTCCAGGTTTTCCGGGTTTCCCCAGTTTCTGTTGAGGCAGCTGATTCTTGTTTGGGCTGGCCTCCTAAATAGCTTCAGGAATCAGCCTCTGGCTGCTGGATTGTTCCGGTCCAAACCCTCTGTCTGTACCCCTTCCCTTCGCCTTCCTGCCTGGAGCCCTGCCTCGCCTCGCTTCGCCTCTGCCTGGAGCCCTGCCTCACCTCGCCTCGCCTCTGCCTGGAGCCCTGCCTCACCTTGCCTGTGTCTGGAGCCTCACCCTGTTTGGAACTGTCTTTCTGTGTCCACGCCTTCGCTAGGTAGGTCTGGCTGTTTGCTGCTACCTTGCGTTGGGAACTGTCTCTGTGTCCACACCTTTGCTAGGTAGGTCTGGCTGTTTGCTGCTACCTTGCGTTGGGAACTGTCTCTGTGTCCATGCCTTCGCTAGGTAGGTCTGGCTGTTTGCTGCTACCTTGTGTTGGGAACTGTCTCTGTGTCCACGCCTTCGCTAGGTAGGTCTGGCTGTTTGCTGCTACCTTGTGTTGGGAACTGTCTCTGTGTCCATGCCTTTGCTAGGTAGGTCTGGCTGTTTGCTGCTACCTTGTGTTGGGAACTGTCTCTGTGTCCATGCCTTTGCTAGGTAGGTCTGGCTGTTTGCTGCTACCTTGCATTGGGAACTGTCTCTGTGTCCATGCCTTTGCTAGGTAGGTCTGGCTGTTTGCTGCTACCTTGCGTTGGGAACTGTCTCTGTGTCCATGCCTTTGCTAGGTAGGTCTGGCTGTTTGCTGCTACCTTGCATTGGGAACTGTCTCTGTGTCCATACCTTTGCTAGGTAGGTCTGGCTGTTTGCTGCTACCTTGTGTTGGGAACTGTCTCTGTGTCCATGCCTTTGCTAGGTAGGTCTGGCTGTTTGCTGCTACCTTGCATTGGGAACTGTCTCTGTGGCCATGCCTTTGCTAGGTAGGTCTGGCTGTTTGCTGCTACCCTGTGTTGGGAACTGTCTCTGTGTCCATGCCTTTGCTAGGTAGGTCTGGCTGTTTGCTGCTACCTTGTGTTGGGAACTGTCTCTGTGTCCATACCTTTGCTAGGTAGGTCTGGCTGTTTGCTGCTACCCTGTGTTGGGAACTGTCTCTGTGTCCATGCCTTTGCTAGGTAGGTCTGGCTGTTTGCTGCTACCTTGTGTTGGGAACTGTCTCTGTGTCCACACCTTCGCTATGTAGGTCTGGCTGTTTTGCTGTTATCTAGCATTGGGAACTGTCTCGTCGCATTCAGCATTCTGTGTTATGAGTCCTGGCCCTACGTTCTGTACCCAAGGAGGGGTCCCGGCTCAGTGGTCCATGTTCATATCTCTGCCTTGACCAAGGCTCTGGGTTCTCATCATGTCCATGTGCCTCACCCAGCACAGGAGTACCTTGCCCAGCCTGGTGCTGGGGTTCCCTTGTCCAGGAGTCTCACATCCTGTCCTGTTGTCTCTCCCTCGACCAAGGCTCTGAGTTCTCGTCATGTCCATGTGCCTCGCCCAGCTTGGTGCTGGGGTTCCCTTGTCCAGGAGTCTCACGTCCTGTCCTGTTGTCTCTCCCTTGACCAAGGCCCTGAGTTCTCATCATGTCCATGTGCCTTGCCCAGCACAGGAGCACCTTGCCCAGCCCGGTGCTGGGATTCCCTCATCCTGTGCTGAGGTTCCCTTCTCCAGGAGTCTCTCATCAAGTCCTGTGCCTCTCCTCATCCTGTAGCCTCGTCTTGTCCTCACCTGGTTCTGGAGTCCGAGCTCAAGTCAAGACCCAGGTTCTGGGTCCTAGTCCAGTCTCTGGCTTGGAGTCCAAGCCCAGGGTTCTAGTTCCCAGTTCCATGTCCTGGTTCCGCTGACCTTGTCAAGTCCTAGCCCAGGCCCAGAATCCTTGTCTTGTCCGGGGCCTGTTTCATGTCCAGTGTCCTTTCTTCCCCATTTTCCTTGCTTCCTTCTCATGCCTAGTCCTGTTCCTGGTACTTCAGTGTCTGTGTCTTGCATTTGGGTCTGCTCCCATTGCCCCCCTTATGACAATAACTCATTCTGACCTGTTAATATTAGTCAGTGAGATTAGGATATTGAATACATTGTATGAAGATTGGGTGACTCAAAACCCACAAAGTGTAATTTGTGGAGGAAAATGCAAACAAAACACAGTGGAGGAAATTGTCTTAGCTCATTTACCACGTAACCAATAAGTAAACCTTTGACTCCACTTCATTACTGCTTATTGAAAATGGCATGAGATTTTAGTTATAAATAATAAATATGAAAATGTTGTCAGGATGCATGAATTGCAGTATTTTAAGAAGTGTATAATTTTCAATTATGTATGACTGCAAAATGATACCAGATACTATTGCCTACTGCTATTATTTATAGTGGACTGTGTAAGAAACAATGTCAAAAACAAAAATCTTTATTAAAACCCATACATGTAAAATATCTTCAAGCTTTTACTTAAGATGTAAATGTTAAAAATTTGGCAGATCAGGGCTGTATTTCCTAATGAGAAATTATCTCACGTTACAAAGAACAATGGATTGTGAAGAATGTTTACTTGAAATTGCGAAAGGACAAAGATTAATCTAATAATCTATTCTGTAATTTTATAGAAGAAAGGATGAGTTGATACATCTTTGGCAGAGAAATGAAATATACAAATAATACCTAAATGAGAATTGCCATAAGTTGAGACTATTCAGTTCTGAATACCTATACACAACAAACATACTTTTGGAGAAAGCCTGACATTTTGGGGTGAAAAAGCTCTAAGTTATGCAAGGATTTGCAGAAGATTACATCTTGAATACTGGAAGGATAATGGTAATATGGATAAACTTTAAAATAACTAGAAGAAGTGGCGTTGTTAATAAGGAGTTACTCTTCTCCTTATGAAATCTAAAACAACTAGATACAATCTTAATGTGCTAATTAAGCCTGTTAAAGAGGTGTCTAAAAAAACTGAGAATTGTATTTGGATTATATTTCACTTATAGCTATAAACAAAATTGGTTGTCGTATTTAAAAGGAATATTTAATTGAAAAATATAGATATTAAACAAAATGAAGGAAAAATAAGAAATTGTAATTTAAAGGGAATGGTAACATCTGCTGGAACTCAGCAGGTCAAGTGGCATCTGTGGGAGGAAAGAAATCATTGATGTTTTAAGTTGAAACTCTACGTCCTTTCAAGGATGTAAGAAGGAGCTAGATAGGTATCTTATGGATAGGGGAATTAAGGGATATGGGGACAAGGCAGGAACCGGGTGTTGATAGTAGATGATCAGCCATGATCTCAGAATGGCGGTGCAGGCTCGAAAGACTGAATAGTCTACTTCTGCACCTATTGTCTATTGTCTATCAAGACTGAGAGTGGAGAGGTCAGATGGCCAGCAAGGAGAGAAGAAAGAAAGCAGCAAGAAAGGATTCCAAAGTGAATAGTAAACTGAGAAGATGATAGAGAGAGAAAGAAGAAAAACTGGGGAGCAGAGAGTGTGAAAATGGGAGTTGTGGAGGGAGATAAGCTAGAAAACAAAGTGCTACCAAAACTGGAGTGAGAAAAGGAAGTGAAAATGTGAATCATCAGAGAAGGTTAAAGTGAGTAACTGTTGGAACCTGATGGGGAAGGGATGGGTAAACCTACGTGAGAAGTAGGTGGATGGGGCCCGGAGGAGGTGAAGGACCTACTAAGCACTTTTTTTCTATATTACAAAGTAAATCCACGTACAAAACACACATGGCTATAAGTGTTCAACTCAGAAGATCTAAATTGTTTGAGGAACACAATGTGCAGGTTTGTGGGGAATCTACTTTTAAATTCAACCAAACATTGATGAGAATTATGTATTTTGAGACAAATATAAAATTCTATACATAATAAGTTCAGAGTATGCTCCACTTTAATTCTGGAATGGTATACTTACCATTCAATTAAACTAAAGATAAAATGACTATATTTGGGAATAAATTTTTAAAATGTCAGTGTCGGGCCTATGCAGAAGGAGCTTTGTATCAGACCAATATTATTGATATTCTGTGGTAGGATTGCTCTCAGTTGCTGCTGTTTGCAAAAATCTCTCATTTGTTTATTGGGAATAAACATATATACCGTAGATTCCGGACTACAGAGCGCACCTGATTAAAAGCCGCTGGCTCTAATTTTAGAAATAAAATCAATTTTTTAATTGTAAAGGCCGCACCGGATTTTAGGCCACACCGGATTTTCGGCCGCAGGTGTCCCACGTTGTAATATGAGATATTTACACAGAAAGATATTACACGTGAGGATTTTTTAACTTTTAATTAAATCCATATGGTAACAAAAACAAATACATATTGCAAATGCTTTTTTTCGAACCGTGCCCGTAACGCGGCTACTTTTAAATATACGTTGCGTATACTTCTTTACTGAACAACATTCCAATATCTCCTAACGACTGGTAAAAAATATATATACTGCAGCCTACCAGGAAAAGTTATTGATCACCTTTAACTTAAAAGCAGCGTTCGCTCAGATCCAAAGCCACTCGCGTAATGCGCTCCCTCCCTCCGTCCCGTTTCATCGCAAACCGGCATTTTCCCACAAGACACCGCGAAACCGGGTGTGACGTCATAGCATCCCGCGATGTAGTACAGAAAACAAATATAGTTAAAACTCTTCTAACTTTAACTAGAAAATGAATTACTAAGCGAAAATATTATAAACTAAGTAACTGCCATAAGGCAGCACAATGCTTCGAGTGTTTTCCATGTTGATGAGGGTGAGTACAAATGACTGATTTACAATAATTTAATTGTGAAAGTGCGCTTGATTTATCGTACAATTTCATTGGACCTCTGTGAACTACTCATCAATTTTATTGGTCTACTGTTATGAGGCAAAATGTTTACGAGGCGGCATGAAAAAAATCATGTATTAGCCGCTTCGGATTAAAGGCCGCAAAGTTCAAAGCTGTTCAAAATGTGGGAAAAAAGTAGCGGCTTAAAATCCGGAATCTACGGTAGGTCATTATCTCTTGACAGTATTTTACTATTTGAACTCTTTATATTAAAATGGAAATATAAGATAAACAGTTGCACATCAGGCTCATACTTTTCCAGCACAGCAATTCCCTGTAGATCTTCTGATAACTTCCTCTGGTTTGTTTCTACCTGAGTGATATAATTGAAACTGCTTCAAACTTTTACTGCCGCTAGAGAACTATGATTCAATGCAATGAATGCTTCAAAGCTTATTTTACTGATTTCATCCTGTACACAAGACACGTTAGAACCAGCACGTTGGAAGCTCATTGCCCTACATGCTTGCCAGTCTCATTTTGTTTTTGTATCCTTATTCCTCTCAGTTTATGTAACCTTGCACAGGTTTATAACATACCAATCTCTGTACTCCTTAAATACTGGTGGTCTTTTATACATCTGACTTTAATTGATCCACCATTGGAAGTGATACTTAAAGAAGCCCTTCCCTAGGCCCTCTTTCTATCTACCTCCTTCTATGTCCCTAAATTTAATTCTTATTTTGAATAAAACTTTTGGCCATTTTCCCATCATCCATAATGACTATTGAATTGAACTGAATTGACTTTATTACTTACATCTTTCATATAAATGAGGAGTAAAAATCTTTGTTACATCTCCATCTAAATGTGCAATGTGCAATTTATAGTAATTTATAATAAATGGTATGCTCAACGGATAGTCAGTATAACATAGAAATACAGTAGCGTCAGCATGAATTAAGCAGTCTGATGGTCTGGTGAAAGAAGTTGTCCCGGAGCCTGTTGGTCCTGGCTTTTATGCTGCGGTACCATTTCCCAGATGGTAGCAGCTGGAACAGTTTGTGGCTGGGGTGACTCAGGTCTCCAATGATCCCTCAGGCCCTTTTTACACGCCTGTCTTTGTAAATATCCTGAACAGTGGGAAGTTCACATCTACAGATGAGCTGGGCTGTCTGCAAAACCCTCTGCAGAGTCCTGCAATTGAGGGAAGTACAGTTCCCATACCAGGCATTGATGCAGCCAGTCAGGATGCTCTCAATTGTGCCCCTATAGAAAGTTCTTGGGATTTGGGGGCCCATACTAAACCTCTTCAACAGTCTGAGGTGAAAGAGGCGCTGTTGTGCCTTTTTCACCACACAGCCAGTATGTACAAACCAAGTGAGATCCTCAGTGATGTTTATGTCAAGGAACTTAAAGTTGTTCACCCTCCCAATGCCAGATCCATTGAAGTCAATAGGGGTGAGCCTGTCTCCATTCCTCCTGGAGTCTACAACCAGCTCCTTTGTTTTTGTGACATTGAAGGAGAGGTTGTTTTCTTGACGCCACTGTTTCAAGGTGATGACTTCTTCTCTGTAAGCTGCCTCACTATTATTTGAGATTAGGCCAATCAGAGTAGTGTTGCACTTTACTGGTAGTGTGCTTTCCTGGTTTCCTAGTGCAACTCAGGTACTTTCCTGAACTAGTTCCATTTTCCTCTATTTGATCCATATACTTCTTGGCATTTCCTCCACGTGAACATATCTAAATGTCTTTTAAACATTGTAATTGTACCTGTCTCCTCTGCTGCTTCTGGCAGCTCGTTCCATTTAATCACTACCTCTGTGTGAATATTTGATTATGCTTATAAAAGGTAACTGCATAAGATAAGAGGGTTGGGGAAATTATATTGGCTTGGATAGAGGATTGTCTAACTAATGTAAAACAGATAGTCAGGAAGAATGGTTTATTTTCAGATTGGTAATCAATATTGGTGAAGCATCTGGAACTAGAAATAAGTTGTTACACATTTTAGATGGAAATGAGGAACTTCTTTCCTCAGATGTCAGCAATGTTGGCATAAATATTGCATATATTCAACACAGATGTTGATAGTTAATTAAACTGCAAAGGAGAAAGCTGGAAGGTAATGTTGTAGCTAAGACTGGATCAGCCATGTTTTCACAGACTTGTGGAACAGGCTTACGGACCTGACTGGTCAAATACTCCACCTTTTCCCTGTTTTTTAAATGCTGGATTGTTTGTTGAAGTTAAAAAGAAAATCATCCATTGTATCCAGAGCCATTGAAATGACTAAATGGAGCAAATAGGATTGATGAGGCTGCTTTTAAAGGAAATGAGCTGGAAGGAGGTAAACCAGTAAATCTCAGATTTGGAAAACCAAAAAAAAGACATTTAATCTCAAAACATCATCTTAGTAGCACAAAACAAAGGGTAATGGTTATCAGTAGTTTTAGTGACTGGAAGATAGTGTGCAGTGAGGTTTCCCATTACTCAGCATGTTATGTTTTGTCACTCCAAAACATAAAAACTAATTGAAAGGAAAACAAGGAAGCCAGGAGTGCGAGTCAAACTTTGTTTTTACTTTGTGAGGCAAACACATATGATGTGGCGACATAATAACATGTGCTATTTACATACTTTTACATATAACTATTATGTAAACATTATATAAACAACAAAGAATACTTAATCAAACAGTATATTTACAATATCACTCATATTACTGAAATACTAAATGCACAACACTCCTCCATGCTTAGCTATATACTGCAATTCAATACAGAACGCACCTCAACATATATAGTACGCTGTATAATTCAACTATTATATAAACACTTACAGCATAGTAAATTATAAATTGTCCAGTTCAGGCCTAAAGATTTAATTGCTGTACAGGGTTTCTTACTTTTGTGGGATAATGAATGAATGATCTCTCTCCCTTCGATACCTTTGGAGGATGGTGCTGGAGCAAGGTTTAACCATTTTGGTTTGTGGAGGTTTGTGGATTGGTCTCTTCACGGACAATATGTTTTTGTGGTCACCTCTTTTCTACATTGTATTTTGGGCAATTTCCATCAGAGCGGCCTACAGACAATGAACGCTGAGCTGAAATTTTGATTTTGTGTTTTATATTCTGTGTTTTTTGCTTGTTGTTCTTTGTTGCTGTTTGCACAATCCCTTTTTGCACATGGGGAGGGGGAATTGACTTTCTTTTTGAATGGCTTCCATGATTCTGCTTTGTTTTGTGGCTGTCTGTGGAGAAGATGAGCTTCAGGGTTGTATACTGCATACATACTTTGATAATAAATGTACTTTGAATCCTCTGAGAGTCTTTCCTGACAAGGGAGGTCGTGCTGCTTGGCAGGTGAGACTTGTGGCTGTGAAAACAATCTCGGTTTCTGGAGCTTCCTTCACAGTGGTTATAGGAATTGACTGAGACTGCAGGAAATGGCTCTAACAGCTCTGGACGCCTTCCTCTCTGTCCTTTTTCCAGTTTGTGCATCTTGATCTTGGGAAGATCCATTTAGTTCACTGGAGTATCCTTTTATTGATCCTTCAGTCGCTCCCTTTATGGTCTGATCTCTCCTCTTGGTTTCCTCATCCACAGCATCATCTGACGAATCCTCTGTTTTCATATCTCCATTGACTCCTTTCTCTTTGGCCTTCCATTCATTCAGCTGGCCTTTGGTCTTTGCACCTACTTTTACAAAAAGCTTTTTGAATCCAAGATTCTGGTTCTTTATACTGACAAACCCCGAATGCTTGCAACTTTCCTGAAGCTCCTTGAACTTTCTTTTCTCTTAAATCCAAGCAACATTTCACAGGCAACTGCTTGATTAACTTATCAGAGGCTTTCTCAGATAATTTACCTACAACAACTGTTGTAGGTTGACCACTGCTTTTGTCACTTTCACAATTCCTCTGAGCGGAATGGTTCTTCTTTGGTAAAATATGTTTTCCATTCTGTTGGGCAGCAGTTCATGGTGTACAGTATGGAGACAGTTGTGGCATCATCCAATACCTTTCTTAGGCAGTGGATGTCCATTTACTTGGATTTTCAGAAGGTATTTGATAAGGTACCACACATGAGTCTGCTTAACAAGATAAAATCCTATGGTGTTACAGGAAAGATACTGGCATGGATAGAGGAATGGCAGCTAGTGGAAATACAGGGGGTCTTCTCTGGATGGCTGCTCGAAGTGGTGTTCCTCGAAGGTCAGTATAGGGACCGCTACTTTTCACATTGTTTGTCAATGATTTAGATAGTGGAATTCATGGCGTTGTGGCAAAGTTTGCAGATGATACCAAGGTAGGTGGAGGGGTAGGTAGTGCTGAGGAAGCAATGTGATTGCAGTAGGACTTAGACAAATTGGAAGAGTAGGCAAAGAAGTGGCAGGTGGAATACAGTGTTGGGAAATGTATGATGATGCATTTTGGTAAAAGGAGCAATAGAGCAGACTATTATCTAATTGGGGAGAAAAATTCAAATATCAGAGGTGCAAAGGGACTTAAGAGTCCTCATGTAAGTCTCCCAGAAAGTTAATTCACAGATTGAGTCTGTGGTAAAGAAGGCAAATGCAATGTTGACATTTATTTCAAGGGAATAGAATATAAAAACAAGGAGATAATGCTGAAGCTTTATAAGATGCTGGGCTGCACATGGAGTACTGTCAATAGTTTTGAGTGCCATATCTCAGAAAGGCTGTATTGCTTCACTCATTTTTCAAGATGAAGATGTTGATAATCCTGACAGCCCCACACTTGCAAACATGTAACTTTGCCTGAAAGTATATTAAACATCTCACTTTAGAAGCGGAAGTGCTCAACTGGTCTGTATAAGTTAATTCCTGTACATTTACCTGTACCCTTTATTTTATCTGTGCTTGTACAGTATATTACTTCATTAAAATTTCACTTGCTACTCATTTAATATCTAACTTGTACTGATTTACATGATATTTTAAAGGCATGATGAGGCGGTTAGCTATTGCTTAATGTGATCCTTCTGTAATTCGGCATTTTCACTAATCCGGCACTCCTCAGGTCCCCATGGTGCTGGATTATAGAAGCTCGACCTATATTTAAAAAATGACTTTGAAACTTGAATCTATGTAATTAACCTGGTCAAGGAAGAGTTCATAAACCCAATTACTTTCCTCTCCCTCACCTATTATCACAAACCCTTCAATCAGCTCAACAGCCACAGCATCTTCAATTATATTTGCGGTTTCAGGTTATTGAACTTGATCCAAGTTTCACAGATAAAGTGTTACCCCATTTTATTTTCTTGTGTTCATGCATTCATGCAAATTGATTGCAATATGGCATTCCTATTACCAGAGGAATAATTAACAGGCTTAATTATTTTGAATTTTCTGCAGGTTCCTGATTTTTGCATTAAGCAAGTTCATCCTTCAGCAATGACTTTTCCATGAGTACTGTTAAATCTAGTTTTATAATTTTACTATTCATACCATTTAATCACTGAAATTGGTAAAACTTGGAACAAGTTATCTTTGTTATATATAGGTGAACATATTTTCTTAAATGTACTAATTACTGCCTTAAAACTGGTCCAGAGACCATTACATAACACTTCTCCACTCAAGAATTTTGAATGGGACCATAAGAAATGCTATAGAACAGAGATTATATGAACAACATCACTTATAAGACCAATCTCTTTGCTGACTACTCTTTATTTTGTACATCCAACTGCTTTACAATTTATAGTGCCAGTTGCTCAAAAAATTGAGTCATACAAAATTCAGCAATGTTTTGAATTTACAAATTGTATTTATTTTTAAGAATGGTTAATGACGAAATGTGAAAAATATCTCACCAAAGAACATTTCTAGATGTGTTTTAGTGTGGACTGCAACATAATTGAGAATTTTAACCAAATTGGAAATTGATTGGGACTCCCATACTGTTAAGGGTCTAGATTGGTTAGAGTTTGTGAAATGTATTCAGGAAAGTTTTCTAAATCAATATATAGATGTTCCAACTAGGGAGGATGCAATATTAGATCTCCTATTAGGAAATGAGTTAGGGCATGTGACGGAAGTGTGTGTAGGGGAACACTTTGGTTCCAGTGATCATAACGTCATTAGTTTCAACTTGGTCATGGATAAAGATAGATCTGGTCCTTGGGTTGAAATTCTAAACTGGAAAAAGGCCAAATTTGAAGAAATGAGAAAGGATCTAAAAAGCGTAGATTGGGACAGGTTGTTCTCTGGCAAGGATGTGATTGGTAAGTGGGAGGCCTTCAAAGGAGAAATTCTGAGAGTGCAGAGTTTGTATGTTCCTGTCAGGGTTAAAGACAAAACGAATAAGAATTAGGAACCTTGGTTCTCGAGGGATATTGGAACTCTGATAAAGAAGAAGAGAGAGATGTATAACATGTATAGGCAACAAGGAGGAAATAAGATGCTTGAGGAGTATAAAAAGAGTAAGAAAATACTTAAGAAAGAAATCAGGAGGGCTAAAAGAAGACATGAGGTTGCTTTGGCAGTCAGGGTGAAGGATAATCCTAAGAGCTTCTACAGGTATGTTAAGAGCAAAAGGATAGTAAGGGATAAAATTGGTCCTCTTGAAGATCAGAGTGGTCGGCTATGTATGGAACCAAAAGAAATGGGAGAGATATTAAATGGGTTTTTTGCATCTGTATTCACTAAGGAAACTGGAATGGAGTCTATGGAAACAAAGCAAACAAGTAGGGAGGTCATGGAACTAATACAGATTAAAGAGGAGGAGGTGATTGCTGTCTTGAGGCAAATCAGAGTAGATAAATCCCCAGGACCTGACAGGGTATTCCCTCGGACTTTGAGGGAGACTAGTGTTGAAATTGCAGGGGCCCTGGCAGAAATATTTAAAATGTCGATATCCATGGGTCAGGTGCCGGATGATTGGAGGATAGTTCATGTAGTTCCGTTGTTTAAAAAAGGCTCAAAAAGTAAGCTGGGAAATTATAGGCCGGTAAGTTTGACATCTGTAGTAGGTAAATTATTGGAAGGAATACTAAGAGATAAGATCTACAAGTATTTGGATAGACAGGGACTTATTAGAAACAGTCAGCATGGCTTTGTGCATGGTAGGTCATGTTTAACCAATCTATTAGAGTTTTTCAAGGAAGTTACCAGGAAAGTGGATGAAGGGAAGGCAGTGGATGTTGTCTACATGGACTTCAGGAAGGCCTTTGACAAGGTCCCGCATGGGAGGTTAGTTAGGAAGATTCAGTCGCTAGGTATACATGGAGAGGTAGTAAATTGGATTAGACATTGGCTCATAGGAAGAAGTCAGGGAGTGGTAGTGGAGGCCTGTGACTAGTGGTGTGCCACAGGGATCAGTGCTGGGTCCATTGTTATTTGTCATCTATATCAATGATCTGGATGATAATGTGGCAAATTGGATCAGCAAATTTGCTGATGATACAAAGATTGGAAGTGTAGTGGACAGTGAGGAAGGTTTTCAAAGCTTGCAGAGGGATTTGGACCAGTTGGAGGAAAGGGGAGAAAAATGGCAGATGGAGTTGAATACAGACAAGTGTGAGGTATCGCACTTTGGAAGGACAAACCAAGGTAGAACATACAAGGTAAATGGTAGGACACTGAGGAGTGCAGTAGAACAGGGATTTGGGAGTACAGATACATAATTCCCTAAAAGTGGCGTCACAGGTAGATAGGGTCATAAAGAGAGCTTTTGGTACATTGGCCTTTATAAATCAAAGTATTGAGTATAAGAGTTGGAATGTAATAGTGAGGTTGTATAAGATATTGGTGAAACTGAATTTGGAGTATTGTGTGCAGTTTTGGTCACCTAATTACAGGAAGGATATTAATAAGGTTGAAAGAGAGCAGAGAAGGTTTACAAGGATGTTGCCAGGGCTTGAGAAACTGAGTTACAGAGAAAGATTGAATAGGTTAGGACTTTATTCCCTGGAGCATAGGAGAATGAGGGGTGGTTTGATAGAGGTGTATAAAATTATAATGGGTATAGATAGAGTGAATGCAAGCAGGCTTTTTCCACTGAGGCCAGGGGAGAAAAAAACCAGAGGTCATGGGTTAAGGGTGAAGGGGGAAAAATTTAAAGGGAACATTGGGGGGGGGGGGCTCCTTCATGCAGAGAGTGGTGGGAGTGTGGAATGAGCTGCCAGATGAAGTGGTGAATGTGGGCTCACTTTTAACATTTAAGAAAAACTTGGACAGGTACATGGATGAGAGGGGTATGGAGGGATATGGCCCAGGTGCAGGTCAGTGGGACTAGGCAGAAAAATGGTTTGGCACAGCCAAGAAGGGCCAAAAGGCCTGTTTCTGTGCTGTAATGTTCATTGGTCAAGAGATGACAGTCATTTCTTGCATAATCTGAATGGAGATTTGCAAGGTAGCTGCTACAAAATATTGGGGGGGGGGGGGGGAAACAGCCTCGATTTGTCAAGGGTGAGGAGATTGAAAGCTTGATCAGATCAAGACTTTCAAATGTGAAAGATTGTGCTGAAATGGGATCTGATTTACTTTTAGCAATGAAATGCATTCATTTTATTAATAAATATGCACCTGCTTTTTTCATTACATCGCTCCCCTGACTCCAATGCCTTTCACTCCTTTTCCCCAGCACCATCATATTTATTCAAATTCTCCTCACTATTATGGAGTTAAATGGTGACTCCTTTGATGGCGTGGGCAGTTAGAAGCACAGGCATCTATCTTCAGCATGATTGAAAGCTCCGTGTTTGACTACAGTAGTAATTTTGACTAAAGTATCAGGGACTTGATACTTTGGCAAGTTTCCTCATGTTTGAACACCTTTGAACTTGGACCCAGGGATCAAAACTACTTGACAATGTTTGTATGCCTACACCAAAATACCAATCATACCAAAACAATTTAAGTTAATACTAAACAAAATGCTGCAAGATATCATCGAGTTGTTCATGTAATCAAAATGATCAAGCTCAAGTTCAAATTTATTGTCAACTGAATGCACATACAGTAGATACAACCAAACAAAACAACATTCCCCCAGACCATAGTGCATCCACAAAACATATATCACAAACAGCACATAAACCAAAATGTTATACCACAAATGGGTTAATAAAATATAATTCAAAATGCATGTAGTAAAGCACAGCACAGATAAACAGTAAACAGCTCACTGTTCTAGTGATGAGACCTCAGCGGTGACAGGGTATTCATTAGTCTCACAGACTGAGGGAAGAAGCTGTTATGCTGTCTGGCAGTCCTAGTCCTGATGCTCCTGTACCTCCTTCCTAATGGTAGTGGGTCAAAGAGATTGTGGGATTCAACAATGATTTGGGCCTTTCATCTGCAAATGCTTCTGCTAAATGTCACAAATAGAGAGGATAGAAATCCCGATGATCTCCTCAGCAGTTCTTACTGTCTTCTGTAGGGTCTTGCGGTCCAATGCTTTACAGCTTCCGTACCACATAATGATGCAGCCTGAGAGGACACTGTCGATAGTGCTCCTGTAGAGAGCTGTACAGCCTTTAGAACGGGGGCAAGGAGCTTGTACACCTCAATCTATTAATATCACTGAAGAGGAATTAAAGGTATTGGGATAGGTACTTAACAGGTTACAGAGCACAAAGTCCAGCTAAAATAGATCAAGTGTGCAGTCATGAGGTCTGAAGAAGTCTACCTGATGTTCAGGATTTATAAGAGTGGGTATAGAGTTGTCTGGGAGCTAGAGATGGCGTTGTTGGATGCAAAAGAGCTGACAGGTTATTAAGTTTTACTCCTTCCTCACACCTTCATCTCAGTAAGAAAAAAAATTATGCATGTTTGAAAGAAGATTCAGCAACTATTTTTTGAAATATTAATTCTATAAGTTCCTGGTTGGCATGCATTTGAATAGTCACAGACCATAAATTACCTTGTCAGGTTGGAGTGAACAGGAGATGAGAAGATCAAGTCCTTCTTGAGAAATCTACAGAGTTGCTGCTGTTCTTTAAGTGCACCACAGAGTATTCATTCTAAAGGTGCTATACTAAAGGTTAACTATGCCCATATTGATCATGTGAAAGCCCTGACCAGAGGCTTTTTGTACTGACTTGAGTTTCATCAGGGCATTGAGGCCCAGTAACTCCTGCTGTTCAATAATTTTTTCAAAATGGCCACAGAGAGTAAGGGTGCTGACTATTGGGTCAGGTACCTCCACAGAACAGTCTTAAAGAATATGGGGACTGCTTTTGCAATATATAGCTTAGTGACTGATTTCTGACAATACTTTTCACTTCAGGTTGGCAGTTTCTGCTCCCACTGGGTGTACTATCTCTGCCTGCATCAGCTGCTAAAGCAGCATTAATCTAGCTCTAGTGATCAGAATGGAAGAGAACCAACATACCTTTAACCCTCTGAATGCTGCTCAGATGCAGCAGAATCAGAATCAGATTTACTATCATTGGCATATGTCATGAAATTTGTTAACTTTACAACAGCTATACAATGAAATACATGATGGATAAATATAGAGAAAAAGAAACTGAATTACAGTAAGTATATACTGTAAATGTCTATTAAATAGTTGTTAAAATAGTGCAAAAAATAGTAGTGAGATAGTGTTCATGGGTTCAATGTCCATTTAGAAATCAGATGGCAGAGGAGAAGAAACTGATCCTGAATTGCTGAGTGTGTGACTTCAGGCTTCAGTACCTCCTTCCCAAAGGTAACAATGAGAAGAGGGCATGTCCAAAATGGTGGGGGTCCTGAATAACCCCCACCACCCAGGCACTGCTCCTTGAAAATGTCTTGGATACCACAGAGGCTAGTACCCACGTTGGAGCTGACTAGTCTGTAACTTCCTGTAACTTTCTGCAACTTACAGTTTGTGCAGTAGCCACCCCACCATACCAGACAGTGATGCAGCCAGTCATAATGCTCTCCATTATACTTTTGTAGAAGTTTTCAAGTGTTTTAGTTGACAAACAAAATCTCCTCAAACTTCTAATTACATATAGCTGCTGTCTTGCCTTCTTTAATTGGCAAGGCTTAACAATAGGCCTGCAGAGTGCAGGTAACAATGAACCAACAATTACTAGAAAAATATATGCACTAGTAAAATACATTTCATCTATCTCTATCTCTGCTCTGGCCCCAGATGTACAATGTCAGGCTTATCATTGACATCTGCTTACCCGTCTAGTGAAAGGGAGCAGCTTCCAACAGCTTGGCTACAGCTCAGTGGGGGCACTTTGTCATTACACTGGACTATCCAAACCTAGATGGAAAATATTTACGAGGGAAAGATAAATTAATGTATATAATTAAATAACGTGCATTCTTTAATTATCATTTGATGTTAAGTAACTTAGATTCAGAATAATCTCACTAGCAATTAACTTAAACTAAACTTTGAAATTAGTTCACAGAGAACTGAAACAATTAGTGCACTGTACAATTGTTCTCTTGGTATTTAACTGGATCAATTGCTGTTTACTGTTTATAACTGGCATTAACCCTTAACAATTACATTAAGGAAATCTTGTCAAACCATCTTAATTAGAAAAAGCATAATATAGATTTTTGCTCCAAGATAAGACATTTATTTGTAAAGCTGCCTCCAAAGCCAATTGGTGTGAATTATATGGATTTAAATGGTAAGAAATCAATGATAACTACTATTTATTCCTACATGACAATGCTCCTTCCTTAATGAGAGGTATGAATAATTACAGAAGCGGTGAGTCAAATATGATGACGTGTCTTGTCAAAATTCTCTTAAAAGAACCATCAGACACGTTCTTTGGACAGTAAAATGTATCTGGTCACTTCAACAGGAAACTTTTTCTGAGATTGTGAGAATACTAATTGCAAGGCTACTCATTCTCCACCAACCTTCTGGAGTCTTGGGTGATGCAATAATGCAGTATTTCATTCCCCCTCACTTTGAAAGGTTCAATTTCAAAGAAGTAAATATTGGCCATTGCACTGTATCCTTCGCCTTTGTACTCTGCTCATTGGGAATGAATTGCTCCAGTGTTCTGGTCAGCAAATCAGTTTCACGTTGAAGTATATGCAATAGTGTGGTGAGTGAAAATGGAGTGCTCAAGTTTTTCCAGGCTACTAAGTCATTCATGTCCAGAGAGGGTGTGCCCCCAATGCTGGATGATATGATCCTTTTGCACCAACATTTGCAGTGCCCTCTTCTTTATCCACCTTGTAGTGTAGTCCCCCTGGCAATGCTGAGGTTTCCTGCTAATTATGTTGGATTCAATAGATAAAAGCAATGTTAGAAGCGATGTTTGAACTGTGTCCTGGACTGGTGTGGATGGTGGAATCTCAGCCTGAGTAAGTCAATGGCATTTCTCAATAGGATCCATAACTTTTATTGTAATGATGCACAACCAGAATTTATGGATCAGAGACAGGTGTGAGAAGGTTGGATAGGTCCCAAGGTTCAGACCTCAGAGCAGCACTATCCTAAAAGATATCTGGCAAGTTGAAGTTTCCCATGAATGCTTAAACAGTGACCATGAGATAAATAACTTCGGTGATCTATGGTGAATTGAACTTCCAAGATTTGTGAGGAGCTCCATGTTTTGAAGGGAGCACAAAATACTCCATGACGGCAGTCTAATGGTCCATATTCTGAATTTCGGGGGAGCCAGCATTGCTGGCAAATTTATTTACTTGTTCAGTTTCATCTTCTGCAAGAAAAAGTGGTGGGTTTTTTTTCTGGCAGAGTGGAACATCAGTGACCTCTCTAGAATTGAAATAATTGTCAAATTGTGAGATAGGGCATGCATCAGATGTGACTATGTGAATGATGTGGTGCAAGAAAGCAAGACGTTAATCTGTAAAGATATATCAGTCTAGGTATGAGTATGGGAACTTGGGATGTGGCTGCAGAGGATCCCGAATCTCTATGATAACTGCCCCTTAGAGATGTCAAGATAGGAGTAGGTGTCCCTATAGACCATATATGTCAAACTCAAGGCCCGCGGGCCAAATCCGGCCCACGGTGGAATTATCTTTGGCCCGCGAGATAATATCTAATTACTATTAAAGCTGGCCCCAGTAATCGAAGCGCCTATGGCGTATGATATGGCTAATGCTGAGTTTATTCAGGTACCAGGTTTTCAGGGTTTTTAGTGTTTATTCGGCAGTCTTGCTCGGCAGTCTTCTTCATAAGAAACGGAATTTGTAAAGTGAAACACTTTATAGTTATAGCAGAGACTGAGACACATGAGAGCAGGCTGAAAAAACGGAGGCAACGAAAGCTGTGTTCGCACGCGTCCGACTGATCCGACCCGCATGAAGCTGCATTTTGCTCAATCCGGCCCGTGACCTAAAATGAGTTTGACACCCCTGCTATAGACTATGGCAATGGGGACTTCAAATGAGATTATATCTCCCTTAAGATCCATGAACTTGCCTGCAATGTCAGCCCTGAAACTCCAACTCTGAGAGCATAGTCATAGAAAGCATTTTTTTTTTCTCTAAAATACCCAATATGGTTAGTTTTCAAATGCTGAAATGTTGGTCATGCTCTGTGAACACTCATCACCATTCAGGGCTCCAAACAGTCCTTCCAGGTGAGGTGACACTTCACTTGTGAGCCTTTTGGGGTCATTATTATATATAATTGCTCCCAGTGTGGCCTCCTGTATATCAGCAGGACCCAGCATGGATTGGGAGGCCACTTCGTCGAGCATCTTCGCTCCATCCACCACAAAAAGCAGAATCTCCCACCACCTCGTATTTCTTCCTCCCCCCACCCCCCCCCCCCCCCCCCCATCACCTTCTTATTCTGACTTCTCCCCTTCCTTTCCAGTCCTGATGAAGGGTCTCGGTCTGAAACGTCAACTGTTTACTCTTTTCTATAAATACTTCCTGGCCTGCTGAGCTCCTCCAGCATTTTGTGTGTGTCAATTTGAATAGTGTCTAGTTTGAGCAGTTCTGTAGTAGATGATGAAAATTTGAACTTTTATTGTGGTGACAAGTAGCGTTAAGAAAACTTGATTAAGACTGCTTTGGGCTAATGTCATCTAATTTTTGCTAGAAGTACTCTAAAGTGGCAATGCATGAGGATTGACATGATTCAATGTACATAGCTCTGATGCTGAGGCCATATTATTGCCAGAGATGCCTGTTCAAATTTCCAGAGTAATGCAATATTTCCTGGGAATGATCGCAGTTGTATTCCACTCTAGGTAAAATCATTTCAACAAAGCACTGGTCCTTTTTAGGTTCTTGGCACACAACTCATAATTTACAAATATATTATTCTATCATTGCTATTTATACTATTTTCCTATGGTGCTGTTGATCTTGTGCTCGAACTATGGTAGGTGTTTGGAGTAATGCCTGCAGGAACTCAGAACTGTGACATTGAAACTATGTGAAAGTGGAAAAAAAACTGCAGATCCTGGAATTCTGAAATATCTACTGAACAAAGACTTTGGCTCTTAAACATTAAATCTGTTTCTCTATCCAGAGCTGCTCAACCTTTTGTTGAGTTGCACCAATGAAACAAAGCGTAGGCTTGTTTTAAGTTAACCAGTCAAAAGTTTTGCATTATAATTGCCATGTTTCAATTTGTTAGTCGGTTTTATTTAATCAGCTGGGGTTCTTTTTCTGGAACAATGGAAGTGTTGCTTGCCATCCTTGCCTTAACTTTTAGTGTACGTCAATTTAAGTAAAATGCATCAATGCCAGTTTACTGAAGGAATAACCTCACCTTGCATAATTGTGTGTTTCTTTAGTGCTACATTCCATACCTGCCATAAAAACTTTGAAGTGATTGAACCTGGATATTTACACACCTGACCAAAGATTTATCTGATAATGAATCTTCAAGCTGTTGCCATTTGTATCGACCACGTGTGATTGTTTACCAAAAACTCTATATTAGGATGTCCCGGCATCCAGCCCCCTCCCACCCCTGATGCTGACAGCCACTTGCCTCGTGCTGGATTTGGTAGTGCCACTGTGAAATACTGTGGACTCATCATGTCTTGTACAAGCTCCAGCAAATCGTAATGAAGCCCCCACCCCCACTTTCTTCTAGATATCCAACAAAGGAATATGGTGTGACAGATGGAAGTTGCAATGTTTCTGCTCCCACTGGGTGTACTATCTCTGCCTGCATCAGCTGCTAAAGCAGCATTAATCTAGCTCTAGTGATCAGAATGGAAGAGAACCAACATACCTTTAACCCTCTGAATGCTGCTCAGATGCAGCAGACTATGTCTGAAACAAAGGCTTCAATGTTCACACATTTTTGGGTACAATGCTTTAAAACAAAGAAGCCTCGATATATCTGTGACTGTTCTTAAGATGATAAATTATTTATGATTTTCTAGCTGTTCAAATCTTGCTTTTAATATTTCAGGGATACTACGGAACCATGAAGTTTAAATTCTAGTGTAGTGCAATGATTAGCTGCTTCCAACTTGACTTTTAGCTAAATGTACCTCATAATTATAGATAAAAATAAAAATATTGATTTCTTTATATGAAGATTATGTGAAGTGAAATGAATGACTGGTGAATTTATGACTTGTTAGGCAGGGGTGAGTCTTGATCAGAACACTGAGCATTTCTTGCTCTTGATCAAATAGGGCTGCACCAGCATTGTAATAGGTGTTAATGACCACTTTTCTAGCAAATTCAATTGCATTGGAGGCCCAAAAGTGTAAGAAATGTGCCATCTGAGAGTTGAAGTCAGGGAATAAGAGCCTGTGTTGCACTGGTAGAGGTGTAAGATGAGGAAATATCAAGACTGGTGCCATGACCTTGGAGATGTGATCCAAGTAGGGTTTGAAGAAGGATCACAGCCATGAATTGGAGTGGTCAGGAGTGAACATGGGAAAACTGAGTTACACATATGGATGATGGAGTGGTGGGGTGGGGGGGAGTGTGTGTAGGATTCAGGCAGAGGCTCAAGATTGCAATTAGGGATCAGGATTGAAGAACACTTCTAAGAATCTGGGGTAGCAATAAGATAAGCCTCCTCTGGGAATTTTAAGGGATAATGGGGTTGTACTGTATATTTGTGAGTACTGGTAGGGTCTCTACTATCAAGAAGATCACTTTTTTAGAATCAGTAGAATCATAAGAATGGAAAATCAGGTAATCAAAGTTTGAAGGATTTTTCAGGATTGAAGAATTGAAGTTTGGAGGCCAGAAAGCTGGCAGCAAGATCACTGTGAGTGATCTGCTCATGTGGGAGTAGGGGCCAAAAAGTTGGAATTTATCGATTTATCTAATGAGGATCTTGGTCCAACATTGTTTTTGGAAGGACCTAGTTGTCCTGGGAGTGATCAAAATGATTGCTTCTGAAACAATTTAGTCCAAATTCCCCACTTTGTTCTAAAAGTACCATGCTTTCAGAGATGGTAAATTGACTAGAAATATTACATTTTTATGTTTTATTCCAGTTGAAAATCATTTTAGTTTCCATTACGCTAAATATATAGTATGTACTTGAGTTTGCAGGCCGTGCAAATTACAATTTTTGAGAAAAAAAATGTCATATCTTTAACTCAAGTATAGAAACATACCCTTAAATAATCACAAAACCAGTTTATGTTGAATTCTGTGAAAATAATTTGCTTACATATTGTTTAGATACAAGGAGATAATTAGCTGAAATGCTCCTGAGATGGACCATTTAAACAATATTTGCCCGTTGGAAACATTAGCATCATAACATGACTAGAGAGTAAACAGGAATACTTGTTCTTTAAGCTTTACGTTTAGACTATAATCACAGACTCTTTGTATCATTTAGTGCAAATGTAGAATGTGGAATTAGCTGTACACCATACTTTTGAAATGAATACATTCTTCCTCCATCACAAGCCAAAATAATAATTTTTTTCTCACAATGATTAAAATATTCATCTCTCCCAAATATCAAACAGATACACATTTTTGTTTTAGATCTCTCTGTACTGGTCTTTAATTTTATTTTGATATTTACAGTGTTATTTAATCCCTGATAAATGCAGAACATACGTTTCTTATAACTGAGTAAATAAATAAATTGCCTTACCTTTCCCATGGACTGTCATCTCTCATCCTACATCACGAGTGCAGCTTTTTTCCTGATAGTGTTGCTGAGTTGAATAACGTTACAGCTAAATATACCGATGAATTGCAGATAAAATAACCTGGGGAGACACAAGCTATCTCCTTTGTATTTTGACCAGATCTTTCTCTCCCCAGAGTCTAATGTGTTACAAGCCTGTAATCAGGTTGAAATGAAACACTCGGCTGTGACACCGGGTTTGTAGCTAAATTGATATGGCATATATTATAGCCATAGTGATGCAAGGTTTGAAATTGTAGAACTCAGTGCAATATCTTAACCTCAAACTGAATTTTGTCATTTGTTTTTATTCCTTAATTTCTCCTTCACGACCTTGTGAAACATTAAACATTCTCTCTTTTATGAAAGTTTAGGATTATTCGGTTCTCAATTGGCTGATACCTGTCTTAAGGCAAGGATGTTAGTAGACACATGCAGGAATCCCCTTCCCCATTAGGAGGTTACATTCTTTCTTCCTGACAGCCAAGCTGAGGTTAAAAAATGTGACTGCAGGGAAATCTCAGTTTCATGGTTGGCCTACTTAGGCTGTCATTTGTGCATTTTCTATTTCTAGCATAGCCCAATTTGCAAACTGTTTAATGGCTACAAATATTCTATTAAAGTGAAACAAAGTGAATGTGAAACAAATTTCAACCGCTAGCCTGTAGGATTTTCTTTGGAAATAATAGTGATCATTTTGGACCATTTGAAATCTATGTGAAAATAATAATTAATGAAATAAATAGTTGTAATAGTCATTTCCAATGCACAAAAAAAGGCATACTCTACCTAATCAAAACTGCTCATAAATATTTGGTGAGCTCATCCACAGGCCAGTCAAATAACAGTCTGTGTTAGTAATTCTCACAGTCAATGTCTCCTC
Organism: Hemitrygon akajei; assembly: GCF_048418815.1. NCBI lineage: Eukaryota > Metazoa > Chordata > Chondrichthyes > Myliobatiformes > Dasyatidae > Hemitrygon > Hemitrygon akajei. The sequence goes on along the minus strand of NC_133133.1, from coordinate 146,703,586 downwards.
CATTATCATTACAATACGTTCTATTCCACTAGTAGGGCAAACTCAATAGCAGGGGCAGCAGAGTGGCATACAGTATGTATAGGACTAAGTGACCTTAGTTGTAGAATCTGGACCACATGCCATTTCTGTTCATTTCTACTCTGAACTATTTAAACTAATGATTCCTTCTTTCCCATCTGTTGATGATGTTCCTCCCTTCTCTGCATATCCATGTGCCTATCTCTGAGTCTCTTAAATACTCCTATGGTATCGGCCTCCAGCAGCACTGCCCAGGTACTCCAGGCCCCCACCACTCTCTATGTAAAAAAACAACTTGCCTTCCACATTTCCTTTATACTTTCCTCCTTTCACCTTAAATACTGTACATACCCCCTGTACTACTAGACATTTCAATCTTGTGAAAAGAATACTGCACATCTACTGACTGCCTCAAATCACCTTATAAACTTCTATCAAATTTCCCCTCAGCCTCTGCAGCTCTAGAGAAAAAGACCCAGTTTTTCCCGAGTCTCCTCATAGCACATGTTCTCCAAATCAGATATCATCCTGGTAAATTCTTTCTACACCTTCTCTAAGGCCTCTACATCCTTCCTAACTTAAGGCAACCGGATACTATAAATATCGCCTAACCACAGTCTTATAAAGCTGAATACCACGTAAAGCCAGTCTTATAAAGCTGAATTGTACATGGAACTTAGAAAAATAGAGGGCTATGCATTATGGAAATTCTAGGCAGTTTCTAGAGTAGGTGACATGGTCGGCACAACTTTGTGTGCTGAAGGGCCTGTAATGTGCTGTAAACTTCTACATTCTATGTTCTATAAAAATTGAAGTCAGGAAAGATGCATATGTGTGTCTTGCCAGGGAACTTTGATGTCCATCACAATGAGGAACTCTGTATATGAACTGGCTAATTCTGAAGGAAAAAGCAGCTACTTGGGGCATGTGGCAGATAGTGGAGAAGCAGACATCTAACAGTTCCAGTTGACATCAGTCTCACCAATGTACATCATATCTGCTGATTTGTAAAACCATTATAGTGTATTTACAGTGCAACATACAATAAGACCATTTTTAGATCATTTTTTATGCTCCCGAAATTTGGTTCAAAACTTCTGAGCATTTGACAGGAGTTCTCTCTTTGGAGTGTAGACGGGAAATTTGGACAAGGTTGTCCTGGGACGGACCATCATTGGGCAATCCTGGACAACATGGTTTTTGTGGTGCTGCACTCAGCTCACACCCCTGTATATTTCTTCCTACAGCTACTCGCTGCTGCCCTGCACGGACACACCTACATCCCCAAATATCAATTCAAACTCTCTTGAGGCCTACATTCTGATCACATCATCCTCCAAAGTCAGACTCCAATGTCTCCCTCTCTTTAGTTCATTCAATGTACACAACCACCAACCTTAAAACCTCCCCGTGCTTCTTACCTTTTCATTGGCCCAATCCTGAACACATTCTACACTTGATCCTTGGTTCCTTCCCTCATTTTATGTCTGATTCTATTTTTCCCACTGATCTAGGAAACAGTGTCCCTGATTCCTCTCTCCCTACACCTAATTCAAGAAATAAGGCCCCCACCATCATTCAATGCTCTTGATGCATCTCTGACCTCCCTGTAGTAGCACTGGGGTCTGATGCCATACAATACCATCTCTAAGCTAATGATGCTTCTTTCCCTAGTCTAACCACAACAGGGAGATCCAATGCACCCCACAATACCCCAGCCCACCCATAACACAAGGGTCCAATGCCTCTCATTGTCGCCATCCCTTGTAAAATCATACACGGTTCTTAAACTTCACTCCCATCCAAACCACAGCATCTGCAATAGACATGCTTCAGGGCTTCCCTGCACATCTTCCCCAACCCACCCCACCCCTCACAATCACAGACCACAAGCCTCCCTTCCCCCACATACAGTGCACAAGGTCTGATGCTCACCTGCAGCCATCTTTTGTATTCTCAAACTGTTCCCCACCCCATCTATAAATGCAGATCGTGTCCACAGACACCACCCCTGAGATAATCGCAACACCGTGTGGCATATTTTCAATGAGGATGATGGGTAATGCTCATTTGTTTGAGTACCAAGTCTTGGGCACTATGTGTGAATGAAACTTGCATTGGGGAGGCCAAATACTGAAAGAGTATGGTGAGGCACAGCCTTGTTGGGTTTCCTGGTATTATTGTCTTGCGATTGTTTTTGCAGCCTGTGCAAATTGCAGAGCAATTGACTTCAACGGGAATTATAGAGCAACAATGTAGGAAGAGCAGGAGAAGTCAGGGTATTTCTTTAAATTAATTTTGTTCTGACATTTAATCTTCAATATTTTAATTATTTATAAATATTCCCATTTGTTTTTCAATAACATTATTCTTTCCATTTAATTCAATTAGCTTTTACATGTCTGAACATTTGAGGCAGTCAAAAATGTGCTAAATGCAGCTAATTACAACTGTTAAAAAAGCATCAATCTCTGCTTTGTACATTTTCAAAGGTTTATTCAAAATTAAAGCTGGCAAAATTACCAATCTCCAGCCTTACATCAGTATAGTTCTGCTGTGTGTCAAAGGCTTACAGTGGTATTTCAGAGACACAGCCTCTTCATTATTAGTGCGGCTGAACCTATTGGACTTCTGTAAATTGGAGGGTAACAGTGTGGGTTTATGTGGACTATGAATTATGATTTGATGCTGCAGAAACTTGTTTAACAAAAATAGTTAATTTTAGCAAAAAGTCAGAGGTAGTGATGTAATTCTTATAATAGAAATGGTTAATTCGAAGTCAATTTATTATCAAGTACATATATGTCACCATATACAACCCTGAAATTCATTGTCTTGCAGACATTCACAGTGAATACAAGAAACATGATAGAATTAATGAAAGACCACACCCAACAGTACAGACAACAACCAATGCACAAAAACACGTGCAAGTACAAAAGAAAGAGGAAAAAATATAATCATAATAAATAAGCAATAAATATTGAGAACATGGGATGAAGAGTCCTTGAAATTGAGTCCATTGGTTATGGGAACAGTTCAGTGATGGAGTGAGTGAAGTTGAGTGAAGTTATCCCCTCTGGTTCAAGAGCCTGATAGTTGAGGTGTATTAACTGTCCCTGAACCTGATGTGTGGGTCCTGAGGCATTTACAGTTAACGCATTCATATGTTGCAGTAATATAGTGAGAAATTTCATATCTATTATAGTAGCCCCATGATTCGTAGTACCTTCCGGGTGAAGCATTCCTTGATATCTTTATAGATAAAGAGATTCCTTTACAGGAATTTTTGCATGAGAGCGTGCTGAGGAAGCTGAGGTGTAGGTAATTCAACTTGCCAAGAAACCAGTATTCTACTTCACTAGTAAATTGCTACCTTCTTTGTTTTAATGTATTTGTGAAGCCATTACAAATTGGCAAGAATAGAAGTCCTTCTTCGTGGTTGTGGAAGGATATTGATGACTGCTACTTGGTACATTTTCTTGTAAATCATCAGGGCACAAAGGTGGCCTTTGGGCCTTTGAATCTTCACCACATCTCAAAACACACCAATTAGTCTTGTTTCCCCACTCACGGGACTTTGTAGCACCAAAGCATTTTTGCAAGATTTCCCTGCAACCAATATTATGGAATCTTGTTCATGTACTGATTAGGATGCATAGCATTGTAAGCCACAAAGGCAGAGGACACCACTATTAACTTAATGACTGGATTGTAGCATGAATATATTTAACCATGTCAATGATGTATAAAAATAGAACATAATGGTTGATACAACTGCCTTTATTGGGAGCTTCTTCAAAACAAACTGTATTCTGGAGTTTGATGATTTTGTAATATTGCAAGATCCCAAAACAACAATGTACAAGTGTTTAAAAAAAAACAATATTTCTGTTGCATATTGTGCCAGAAGCAGAAAGCATGCTGACTAATATTCTCATCCTACACAAGGTAAAACATGGCTTTTTAAAAGCTGCTGTAGAGAAACAGAAAGATTACATTAATACACAGCTGTTAGAAATAGCTGAGAGCCTTAAATTTGATACATGGATCCAGATGCATTGTTTTTCTTAACAAGATTAGACTGGAAATTTGCTGCCATTTTTATCTCATCTCTTGCATGGTAGTGTTTTTTTTCCATGGACTAGTGGATGAACAAATGATATCAAAATTATACCAATATTTTCACAGCCACAAGCAACTGGTATGTCTGCTGTCCGCTGTTAACTAAGCACTTTAGTTGCAAAAAGTGGTAGCAAATTGGACTCAACACAGACCAGGAACCTACCTTATGACATTTGCCTTTTTGTTCAGGTATCTGAAAGGCATAGTCCAACCCTTTATCCATTCTGCTGTATTTTGCTAAGGGCTTTTTTCTGGTGCATTGATGTTACCATTAATAGCATTAATAACAATTCACACTGCACTTTCCAAAGGGCCATGTTATATAGTGTGTGTGGAAATGTGTAAAAGCAAACTGGTCTGCTTTTGACAAAAGTTTCTTCTTAAAGAGTTTATCCTTCCATTGGAATTTTGGTGACACTTTTGCAGGATAGGAGCTGGTTGGATGGCAGCACCCATAATATTCCTTTTGGCCTTGTTTCCCATCTGTAAAGAGGAGGTTTGCAATTGGGAGCAGTGGCAATTGTAGTGTTTACAAGGTGAGCAGAACAATTCACTATTGAATAAAAAACACATAGAAAAGAGGTCACTTTTTGGACCTAGACTGGAGAATGTCCATCGCTGCACACAACCACCATCCTCCTCTACACTTTACTGGCATATCAACAGAATGCTAATCCTTGACCTGTGAATTCTGAAAGGACTGACAGGTTTACCTCTGTTACAGTTATGGAGCGGAATCACAAATTCTGTGGCAGTTGTTTACCAATCTTTGTAGGGATACAAATTTATTGTGAAGAATATCATAAATCTAAAGCTGATGTGTACAGATATATAATAATATCAAACAATATCATAACCAGATAAATATAGGTCCAGTGTTATCTACTTCCCCAAAATGCTTTTGTTTTTATTCTTGCTTAAAACATAGATGCATCTTAAATTTACAGTGGCATGACTGTTAACATTAACCAATTTTTTTCAAAATATCAAATCTTCATGTTTGAGGCCAGGCAACAGAAAGCCCTTGAGGGAAGGTTAGAATTGAGGTAAAATTATCCTCATGTGACGTTTACTTACCTGCAGTTATTTGTAATTTATAAATCAAAACTGGTGTGCATTTGATAATAGGTTTCATGGAAGGGGGGCAATTTTGTGCATATTTGTGGATGCCCTTGCACCCTTCAAGTAACATCTCTTTTCTTGGGGGAATTTGAAATTTTTTTTCAGCTGATAAAAAAACCCAAATGACAATAAAAGCAGTACAGCGTGCAAAATCCATCTGCAGTGAGATCTTCAATGTCATTGTCTTGAAATAGGAGTTTGCCCTTTCTTGGTGGCCTGAATCAGTCTGGGTCTAGTGCTAGGTATCAGTTTGATGACATGCAGAAAAAGAATCAAATAATTGGGCAAAGAAATAACATGTGAAATTTAGTCTGAACCGGCTCGTCATTGAGGCACTTAATATAAAGATGCTGCAGCCTTAATAAAGTGTAGCTTGACAAAAGTTCAAGGCAAAACTATCATGTCCCACAGGGGCCTTTTAATTCAAATTCCATTGTCAGCTTGCTGCAGACCCACACTTATCTTAATGTGTGTAAAGCATGTATTATTACCATACAATTTCTGTTAGTTGAAACAGAATTGGCTACATTGTTCTGAAAGACATCATTTGACATGTGTCTGATAGAAAATGTCAGATGAGCTAAGGTGAAATTCATCTGCTGGTAATGGACCAATTTCCCCTCGGTCACTAACCAATATAGAAATGATCACAGGCATGACCTAATATATGCAATCATGAGCAAGAGATTTCTGCTGAAGGGTCTTGGGCCAAAATGTCGACTGTACTCCTTTCCATTGATGCTGCCTGGCCTGCTGAGTTCCTCCAGCATTTTGTGTGTGTTGCTAATATATGTAAATTGCTATTATGTACAAATTGCATGTAAAATTGTGCAAGAGAAGTTCAATTTCTAGGCATACCGTTCTTATTTACTCACAGACATTCCGCTTTTACTAATCACATTTCTCCTGAAAGCATGCCTTTTACAGGGCCAACACTAAAACTGCATGATTTGTCCTCATGGAGATCTGAGGCCCTCTACAACTTCAAATATAACCTCACATCTGTACTTTAGATGCCTTGTATATGGAAATCAGGATAATGGTTATTCTTAGCTTTCTACCCACTGAATATTTCAGGCTTCTGCCACATCTTTGCTGCATCCCACAGTCTGTTGTTTATTGCTGCATTAGGACATTTGCTCAAGCCCAGCACTAAAGGATTGTAAGATTTCATCTGCCTTTTCTCTAGCTCACAGGAGCAGGTTGAGCAGGAACAGAGATTGTTTAAATTGTAAGGCATTTATAGGACGTCCTCCTGGAACGTGCCCCAGTCATCGTTCACAAAGAACATACGTATATTATCTGGATACTGTTCCACATCCACTTTTTCATACCTGGGAACTCAATCCTTTTTCCGTTTCCCACCTTTATTGACCCTTTCCTTTAAGTAACAGCACTTTCCACTGGCTAGAACAACACTGCCAGTAATGTGTATATAATCCTTCATGAGCTGGTTGCTGGGCATACAGTTCTTGGGTCCAAGTGTCAACAACTGCAAGATGTTGCAATTGATCAAGAGAGTATCATTTCCAAGCCTGACACCGGACTCCCCATACAGACGTTCTATTCTAAGCTCTGTCAGAACAAGAGATTGTTAGACAGATTGTGGAAACCAATCAAGTATGTACAAAGCCTCTTTGAGAAGACAATAAAACCTTAATGGTCGCTAGGAATCTCTTTTCCATGGCCATTCAGGTTGAAAAAAGAACATTGGGAAGAGCAACAAGAACCATCCCATCCCCAAAACAACCACCCTATTCCTGCATCCATGACCATAATACCGTAAGACAGAATTAGGCCATTGGGCCCATTGTCTGCTCAGCCATTCCATCATGGGGATTTATTGTCCCTCTCAGTCCCATTCTTCATGCCTCAGCACTCCCTAGAAGCCCAGCATAAATACTGCAAAGTTCAAAGTAAATTTATTATCCAAGTACATATATGTCACCATATACAACCCTGAGATTCATTTTCTTGCCGACATTCACAGTAAGTGCAAAGAAAGACAACAGAATCAATAAAAGACTGCACTCAACAAGACACCAATGCGCAAAAGATAACAAGCTCTACAAATACAAGTGGGACGCGTAGCCAAGTGGTTAAGGCATTGGATGAGCGATCTGAAGGTTGTGAGTTCGAGCCTCAGCCAAGGCAGCGTGTTGTGTCCTTGGGTAAGGCACTTAACCACACATTGCTCCAGTCCACCCAGCTGAAAATGGGTATCGGCAAAATACTGGGGGTTAACCTCACGATAGATTGGCGTCCTATCCGGGAGGGGGGGTGGAGTTTTGTACTCTCAGTCGCTTCACGCCACGGAAATCGGCATAAGCACCGGCCCGATGAGCCAATAAGGCTCGGGACAGACTTTTATTGACTTTAACTCTATAAATACAAGAGGAGAAAAAAATAAATAAATAATCAATAAACATTAAGAATGTGAAATGAAGAGTCCTTGAAAGTGAGTTCATATATTAGTTTAGTGATGGGGTGAGTGAAGTTGAGTGAAGTTATCTCCTCTTATTCAAGAGCTTGATGGTTGAGGGGTAATAACTGTTCCTGAACCTGATGGTGTAGATCTTAAAGTTCCTGTACCTCCTTCCTAATGGACACAGCAAGAAGAGAGCATGGCCTGGATGGTTAGGGGCTTGATGGATACTTTCCTGTAACAGCGCTCCATGCAAATGTGTTCAATGGTGGGGTAGGCTTTACCCGAGATGGACTGGGCAGTATCCACTACTTTTTTAAACTTTTCCATACAAAGGATTTGGTGCTTCCATACTAGGCCGTGATGCAACCAGTTAATATACTCTCCACCGCATATCTATGGCAATTTGTCAAAGTTTTGGATGACGCGCCAAATCTTTGCTAACTTCTAAGTAATTAGAGGTGCTACCATGTTTTCTTTGTAATAGTACTTACATGCTGGACCCAAGACAGATCCTCTGAAATGATAACACCTAGGAATTTGAAGTTGCTGACCCTCTCCAACTCTGATCCTCCGATGAGGACTGGCTCATGGACCTCTGGTTTCCTCCTCCTGAAGTCAATAATCAGTTCCTTGGTCTTGCTGACATTGAGAAATTGTTTGTGTTGCACCACTCTGTCAAAGAGTGCATACCTCACAAGCTATGTATCTTACTGGCCTCCTTGCCCTATTTATGGAACAGTCTGCAGCTTCCACAATGGCCTCATCAGTAATCTCACTACCCACAGGAATGCAGTAGAAGCAAGAAGAAGACGAAGAGCAAAGATTCAGTTTTCTCACAAGGTTTCCCTCACAAGGCCCTCCACTCTTCCTCAGGTGTCAATTATTCTTTTCATCCTGCGTCAACCCCCGTAAGACAGCTGAGCCAGTAAACATCCCAGGGCCGCATTTTTAGGGAGTGTGCACTCCAGCTCACAGACATTTTCAACATTCACTCATCCAGGCTGTTGATGCCACATGCTTCAAATCCCTGCACCAATGAGCTCTACACCTTCAGAACTAAACACCTACCGACTAGTGGCACTGATGCTAATCTTCATGAAGTCCTTTGAACTGCCGGTAATGGCACATATCAATTACTCCATTCCTGCCACAATGGACACTCAGCAGTATGCTTACCAACAGAGCTGCTCTACGACAGATGCCAGAGCACCTGTCACGTACTGTACCTGGCCTTGACACATCTAGGAAATAAGGACTGTTATTTCAGAATACTGTTTATGAATTTCAGTTCGGCATTCAACGCTATTGTCACACATACTTGGTGAACAAGCTCCTACTCCTCAGTCTAAATACACCACTGTGTACTGGACTTCCTAACGAACAGACCTTTGATAGTCAGGATGCACAACCTCTCCATCATCCATAACATGGGTGCCCCCCAGGGCTGTGTGCTGAGCCCATTGCTGTACACTCTGACACTCTTCTCTGCTATTAGTTTCCTCCTTCTGCAGCCCTTTACCTTTCCTACCCACCTGGCTTCACCCTTCTAGCTTGTTCCCCTTCCCCTCTTCCCACCTTTTTATTCTGACCTCTTCCCCTCTTCCTTTCCTGATGAAGAGTCTCAGCCCAAAACGTTGACTGCTTATTTATCTTCATAGATCCTGCCTGATATGCTGAGCATTTTGTGTGTGAGACTCAAAAACAGTTATTTTCCCAAGCAGTAATGCTGATCAGCACCTCCACCCACTAACCCACACCAGCACACCATCAACCACCACTACTTTATACTTCCTGTTAGAGTCACCTTCTGTGCTACAGACAATCTTTTGCTGAGCGTCACTTTATGGACATACAATCAGTCTGTGAATATAACCTATCATTTGTATTTATATTTATTGTGTTTTTGTTATTGTCTTCTTTATGTTATTGTTTTTTGTGCTATATCAGATTTGGAGTAACAATTATTTTGTTCTCCTTTACACATGAGTACTGGAAATTGCATTAAACCATCTTGAATCTTTGAAGTACAATGCAGGAAGAGAAGAAATTGGTGTCTTTTAACTTTTTGTTAAAAATCTTATTTTTCAGCTGTTGGTGTACAAATTAATCTTGCAATATTGCGCCAGAAATTCTGGACTTTTACTCGACAGGTAAGATGTGAACTTTGAGTTGATACATGACTTCTCCAATTACCTCATATAGGATGCATTTCATTTATTTTTTTTTAGTCTGTCCTGGTCACTGTCTTGGAATCATTTCCAGCTAATTCTATTTAGTTGTCTCTGAGTGGACGTTTATAAATTAATTACTATTAAGCACCATGCTTGTAATCTCATAATATGATAGATTAGATATGAAGATGAGTAAGATCAGAATTAATAATTTGCAAATTACTAATAACATAATTAGTAATTAAAACAATAATTATATCATTTATAATCATGAGTAAAAATACAGAAAGAACATGTTTCCAAGATTATGTAGATTTTTCTCATTATGTGTTATTTCATGTATCCAAAAGGTGTGACATAGCAATATTTCCTGTGAGCAGATATTAGCTGTGCATTTATCAATAATATCTGCATTTGTACTATAAATTTATCTCAGGGCTCTGTTCTTTAACTAATAAAACATAAGAACCAGACTACTAGAAGCAGTTAAGTGAAACAGAGACAAAAAGTAAATACATCACTTTTTACATATTTCTACAACATCTGGACCTCTTGACAGATATGTTCACATTCATATGTCAAATACTTGAGACTGCACATCACAAGGAGTAGATTGCTTAATGTACTGTACTGTAGAGTGATAATGTATATATTATTTTAAAATGTCTTGAAATTTATATCATACATTTACATCAAATATTTGAAATTGTAGCATTATATATGATTATGTGAAATTCTGCATTTCCAGTGCATTAAATATTGCTGTAGAATTCTTTGCACACTATGCTCAACACATTGACATGAAATTCCTTGCTCAAAATGTGTGACACATTGATGTGATAGTCACATATTCAGATTTTCCAATGACACAAAAATTGATGGAATAATAAGAGCTACAGTCAAAGATTCAAAATTATAATGCAACATTAATAGTTTAAGTAGTCAACGTATAAATTTCAACGTAGGTAACAGTGATATTGTATGTCCAAGTATTACTTAAAATGTGAGAAGCTAGAAACAATTAAACAATGTAAGAGGCAAATAGGCCTGTGCACAGGGATCCTAATAAGTACTAGTTGAGTCCACCAAATAATCAAAAAAATGCTGGAATGTACTGTTATATTCGGAGTGAGAGAGTAATAATTGAGTACCATTATCACAGTTTGACCATACCTGCGTACTCTGGACAGTTCTGGTCAGTAAGACACTACCAGATCTCATATTTGATTAGCATTCCTGGAATGCAGATAGTGTGATTGAGATTTTTAAAGCTTTAGAAGCAATTGATAGAACAGTTATGCACTTCCTTTGGTGGCATATCTGGTGTAAAAAAAACATAATGACCTTAGAATCAGACCTAGACTAGTACAGAGCAAAGTTTTTCACACAGAGCTTGGTAGCACTCTGCAAGAAATGCTATTGATAGTATCACCACTGCTATTATTCCCAAGACCACTTCAATCATCAGGTACCACTCCAGATGCCCCTGCATGTGGGAATTTCTGCAATGTTTTGGGTACTTAGCTTTTTGCTATTGCTTGATAGTCTCTAACTAGGCCTCTTCAGTCTTCCCCTTTTTCTTTTCCTTTTGACTTGTGTCTGAAATGTTACCTTGCAGAGTTTGCTGCTCCTTATATTATTTTAGCTTTCTCTTTATATGATTTTTTTTTAAAGAAAAAACATTCTAACAACAAAGGGTCCAGGACCCAGATCATTTCCTTTTCACAAATACTGCCTCACCCATTCAGTTTCCAACATTTTCTGTCTTTGTTGACAAGAGCTCTTGTATTTCATTTGTAAAGTTTGCTGTATGCTTTCATTTGATTTCTCCTCTCAAAATGCTCGCCATCATATAATAATATTTTATTAAAAATATTCAGTACTCTGAATACTTTGGCATTGCTTCTTCATTACAATGCAGAAAATATTGCAAAGAATTCTTTGCTGTGATACTTGAAGACCATTTAATATTTATCTTAAAGATGTTCCAAAACATATTTGAAACTGGACTCCCTGAAGCTGCTGCTCTGTTTCATAATTTTTCTAGCCAAAAAATTATTACATTAAAAGTGGAAGATAATACAGGACCTTATTAAGGCATGTTCAGAAGCTTTTGAAACCAAATAGTTTCCATGGGAATGGCTCCTGGTAATTTGATATTATGTTGTGCATGAGTTGTTGAGGCTGATCTTGTGATCTGCTGTAATGACTACACTGAGCAGAGTGGGTGTTCCTCTCCTTGAGCAAAAAGCAAACATCACGACTGAAATAAGCAGGATTTCAACAGCCTGCTTTGCCAGGTTTCTTTCTGTATTTTCTTCAGTTTTGTTTAAATTGCAAGCCTATCTCACACATACCAGAAATATTTAATTTTGTATTCTATTCTCCAGATTTCATAAACTTAGGGGAAAGGGGTAGCTGCAAAAGTAAAACAAAACCCTCTCGGAGGTTATGGTCTTGATTAGTCATGGTATAAATAGCACAACCGTGAAGATGCCTCACCCAAGTGGACATATCAATGAACATAGAGATTATGGACATTAATTATCATATTAAAATCTGGCCAGGCCCAATCTTGGACCTTTAACAAAGAGTTGACCCTAGTTTAGGATAATGACACCAGCAGTCTGTTAGTGTAGTTGCCTACAAGAGCTAACTTCTGAGATATCTCTTAAAGTGGGTCTGTACGTAATAACTGCACATAGAAGAATATGTTGATGAGCATTTTATAAGAGTGTGTGTGCATCAGTATTTATTGAGGGACATTAATATTGGTTCATGTTTGATTTTAATTGTGTATATAATGAGCAGGTTATGACTAACCTAAGGACTCACTTTCAAGGATTCTTCATCTCATATTCTTAATGTTTATTGCTCATTTATTATTATTATTATTATTATTATTATTATTATGATTCTTTTTACGTTTGCACAATATGCTGGCTTTTGCACGTTAGTTGTTTGTCAGTCTTGTTGTTTGCGATCTTCCATTAATTCTATTGTGTTAAATGTATTTCCTGTGAATGCCTGCAAGAAAATGAATCTCAGGGTTTTATATGATGGCATATATGGTGTGCTTTGATAATAAGTTTATTTAAACTTTGATTTGCATTGAAGTACGTTTGCATATATTCCAGGAGTTGGTGTAGTAAATTATATTGATTTATACTAAGTGTACAAACTGGCTTTAACTTACTTTATTCTTGCATTCTACCTGCTTCCACTTTGCAGTCCAATGATACTGATGTAAGTAGAGAGTTTTGGTGGAATGAGTGAATATCAAAAAAAAATCAAGCTGCAACCTGAAGTAGCTATTATTTTGCTTTTTATTTTCTGCTACTGATCAATGTCAAGGAAGATGGAGTACAAGGAAGTTCCATGAAAGAAAGCTGGAATAGATCTAAAAGGAAAGGATCCAGGATGACTGAAATGTATCAATTATTTCAATTAAAAAATTGGAATTTCAAATATATACCAAATCACTTCTTTCTATCTGTTCACAATATAGCTCTATATACAGATGTTTCCATGCAGACTGTAGCAGAGTATTTTAGAAGGAGGAAGTTTTATTTTATATTAAGTGAGGTCAACAAATATAGCTATATTTCCAAATATTCTATATGTTTTGTCAACTGGAGTTATACAGAGGAGCAGAATTAGGCCATTCAGCCCATCGAATCTGCTTCACCATTCTATCATGTCTGATTTATTATCCTTCTCAACCCCATTCCCCTTCCTTCTCTCCATAATCTTTGATATCCTTACTTTTCAAGAATCTACCAACCTCTGCTTTAAATATACCCACAACCATTCGTGGCAATGCGTTCCACGGATTCACCACCCTCTGGCTAAAGAAATCTCTCCTCATCTCTGATCTAAAGGGAAATCCTTGCATTCAGAGGCTGTGCCCAATGATTTAACTGCTATGGTTAAAAAACAGCTTTTAGCACAAGAAGGTAGAATTTGGCTTCAGACCGTCTCCAAACTTCCGCTCGCTCTCTTTCTTACACACACACACACACACACACACACACACACACACACACACACACACACACACACACACACACACACACACACACACACACACACACACACACACACACACACACACACACACACCATATTGCCCCCCTGATTACTTTAAATAGAATAGGCTGAGTTCCAGCAGTTGTGCTCTTTCTTGGTAGCTTGTGTAATTGACAACTACCAATACAATATACAACGGCTTATTTAAAGGCTGTAGCTCCTTAAACTGCAGGGAAGCTTTAAAAGCAGGCTAGACATGGGTGATAATGGCTGTTGAAACAAAATGATGTATATCTGTTTAGACAAGGAAAGAGTTACACCTCATTGATGCTATGTCATAGATTTAAAGGTGATTTTCAAGATTCCAAATAAAGCAAAGAATAATTTGAGCAAATTAGAGTAATGCTTTTAACTGACTTAGATTTTCACTTCTCACTTTTCAGTGCAGCGAAATTGAAGGAAGATGTCCCATCAGCTGTGAAGATGATGTGAGTTTCCATCCATTCGTTGTTCAGTCAAATAAAAGATTTTCTTAAATACATTTTGAAAATAACTCAAGAAGCATCTCAAAGCAAACTATGGTTTTTAACTCTTATCATGCAGGGTCTGAACTGTTTCTTAGTGGACAACAATGGATTCATTCTAATCTCCAAGAATGAGGAAGATGTAAGTGTTTTGTTAAAAATGAGGCAGAAAGAATATAAATTAAACATGGTGAGGGGACCAATGTACAATCAGATGAAAGTGGATGGACATGAAAGGATTGGTTAAGGTGTTATTGAGAAGGTAGCCATCTCTTTGAGGATGTAACAATACAGGGAAATAAAAGAGAAGCATTTCGATTTCCGGGTACATTCAATAATGTGCCACATAAAAAGCTATTGCACTAAGTAAGCTTGCATACAATTGCTAGAGAAGGGTCAATAATAGAAATTAAAGTAGGGGTGAATGGGTCATCTTTGGATTGACAATCAATAAGAATGTGGTACCATAGGGATCAGTGATGGTGACTTCAACTAATTATAATCTGTATTGATAACCTGGATGACAAAAATGAATATGTTAGTTAGTAAATTGTGAGGAGGATACAAGGACCTTGTGAAGGTAGGTTGGTCAGATGAGTGGAATCTTGAGTGGAAGTTGATAGACTCTAGATCAAGATTGTTTATTGTCATTTCCTGTACACAAGTGTAAAAAGAACAACATATTTGTTACTTTGGATACACGCGCATGTACACACGCACACGCACACACGTCTTGGGTTTCTCCAGCAGATTGTTTGTTCCGGGTGGTACAAAGGAATTCTAATACATAAAACACAAAACATTAGCCTGCACATACAGCAAGTAATTAATTGAATGGTACTAATGGAATTTTACCCCTGAGAGGTAAAATTTGAATTGGAAGTAGTGCATAGGTTCCTGAAATGAAGGAGATGATGTACGAAACACGGGATACTGAGCGGGATTGACATGGTGGACTCTACAAGGCAGCTAGAATTTGGGACATAGTTTCTGGAAAACGGGTCACCCATTAGAAAGAATATTAGGAAGAATTTCTTCTCTTAGAGGGTTGTGGACCTTTGCAGAATTTTAAAGACAAAGTCATTAAATAAACTTGAGGCAGCAATTGACAGACATATTAAACAACAAAGTCAATCAGACCTGGGGAGAAAGCAGGAAGGTAATGTTCTGAGCAAGGCTGGATCAGCCATGATATTGAATGACAGAGCAGGTTTGAAGGTCTGATTGGGTTACTGCTTTTTTCATGTTCTTATGTTCAACCAGTTATTTCAGTGAATTAGGGATTAGCAGCACCACATCTTCCCTATCTAAACACGAGATGATAATCTCCAGTAGAACTCAATTCACAACATAAACAGAGCATAAGAAACTATTCCATGTAGTCATTATAAAGCATTAATTAAAAACTGGAGTAAGTATTGTGCTTTACTGCTTTATACTTGGGGAAAATATCAAGACCTTTGAATTAATGCATAGGAAATTTACAAGAACAATACAGAAGATGAATAAAGCAGCATGTTTTATTCATCTTCAGTATTGTTCTTGTAAGTGAAAATTGTGAAATTTTTATGGATAGAATATTAATAACAGTGGAAAATCTTTATCTGAATGTGTGTTGACTGTACAGAAGCTTTCATTAGCAGCCTTGAAAAGGTTACCGAAATGTTCTTAACTAGGAAATAAATTCTCTGAGTTATACAAAGAAAAGATGGCTCATTTTAAATGTTGAAAATAATTTGAATACCAATACCCTCCTACCTTCTGAAACTGAGTCACTGCTCACAAATAGCAGCATATAAAACACCGATGCTTGCCAACAAATTGAAAATATGCCCAGCTATATACTGTCAATGAAGAGTAAGATAAATACATTACATCCCATCAGTCTATTCTGAATGATCACCATTGTCACATAAGGGGGTTTCATCAGTCCTGTCAGGGTGAACTTATTCACCAATAATGTACTCCCATCAATTAGTTACGGTTTTACTAAGATCACTCAGCTCCAGTTCTCATTATCGTCTTGCTACAAATATGCGAAATGAGCTGAATTACAGTACTCAACAAAGGATCTTCAACAGTGCCTCCACAGCTCATAATCTGTAGGCCACTCGAATAGGCATCCTGGTCAGCATGGATGAGTGGGGCCGAAGGGCCTGCTTCTGTGCTGTATAACCATATGACTCTAAAGGAGCAAGGAAAACAGCCACATGGAAATACACTACACTAACATGGAAGTACAGTGGATTGCTATTTCTTCACTGTCGCCAATAGAAAATGTTTTAATTCCCTGTGAATAGAATGATGGGAATGAATTCATCAATTGGACAGAGCAATTCAAGAACTTCACTTCACTTGTCCAAGGCTAATAAATACTGTCATTGCAAGTTATGCCAGCATTTGAAAAATCAGCTAAAATGCGGTGATGTTTTCCTACAGGAGATTGCAACTCCCTGCCAACAATTGACATAACAATTGTGGACACTCCTTCAGAGATTGAGTAAAGGGAGTAAATCCTGTGACGTGTATAAGCATTCTCAATTACTGTTCAATAACTTTGCTAAGTATACCCGCAGAAAAAGAACCTCAGGGCTGTATGTGCGACATGTATGTACGACATGTATGTACTCTGATAATAAATTTTACTTTAAACATTAAACATTGAGCTTCAACCTTAATTAGTTTAGCACAACTTCATAGGCAGAAAGGCCTGTTCCTGTGCTGTACTAGTCTAGGTTCTATGTGATTCCCTCATGTCCTTCATCAAAACTGGTGCAATCCACAAATCAGACATTTCGGAATCCCACAAATCCGCTTTGAAATATGAAAGAAATATGACATCGATAATGTAAGCACTTAACCTACTTCACATGTTTATTAATAATTCTATTAAATATTGCAAACATCCAACCTTAATGCCCTAGAATATGAAGTTTATTTGTTTGAAAAAGGAATTTCTTTAACATTTCTGTTGACAGTGAAAGAATGTGGAAGCATATCTCTGTGTCATTTATAAGGAAACTAACTGAATAAAACTTTTAAGCAAGGATAATTAGACTTACAAAGATTTTCCTAAGGGTCATCAGTCCTTCTGATGACTGAATAGAAATTAACCGCTACCATAGGAACACATCAACTATTTGTCACACATGTGCGAAACAGTTGATGTGTATATCATAAAACATGTAAATTAGGATCTTTGCCTCTCACACATCCAGTCAACCTAACTTTAAAGAAGCAAAATGAGGAATATCTAATTAGTGGTTACCATGGTAATGCAGCTATGTGTGATAAACTGCAATTGCACAGAATTAGTAGCTTCTTCAGTCAAAGCCTTCATTTATGCCTGATAACTCTTTCAAAAGCAGTGCAGTAACAGCACTGAACATGTATTCTTATTCCCAAATGTGTTATTAACAGCCAAGTCTGTAATTCTTCCTTGCATCCCACCACACTAAAAATATTCCTATGATGTACATATAATTCTGTAGTAGTAATTCTAATTCAATACAATTATACCAAAAAGATTCCACGGTAAATTTAATGTGGTGCAGAGTTATGCTGACCAACATTTGGTGCTGAAACTCCCTGAGGCTTCCAAACTTGTCCACAGCACATGTGCACATTTCTTATGTGCACTGTATAAGAAAGGAGAGACAGAAGAAAATTAAAAAACTACAAATCAGCTAATCTGACATCTGGTGTTGGCAAAATGCTCATGGAAATGATATCAAAACACTTGAGAGCCATAATATGATGTGACAAACCCAATGTGATTCCAGAGACATGGAGATGAAGGAAGGATGGGGGTGGGGTAAGGCTCAGACCAGTCCAGATTTTCAGAAGACAGTTGATTTTTATTGGGATTGGCAGGAACATTTCATATTATATCCTGTCATCCCAGCAATCAGCCTGCTAAATCTTCATTGTACTCCCTTCATGGCAAGCATATCTTTCCTCAGATAACAAAGCCAAAACTACATACAAAACTCATAGATGGACTGTTGAAAGACAGCAAGACTTCCATGTTTCTGTATTCAAATCCATCTGCATTGAATGCCCTTGTAATATTTGCCTTCCTAAATGCTTGCTACACCTTGCTTTTGGAGATTGATATACAAGGACACCAAGATTCCGTTGCTCCTTCCCTTAACCCAATCTCTCACCATTCAGATAATAATTTCAGCTTTTGTTTATAGAACTGAAGTGGATAATCTCACCTTTATTCATGTTAAACTACATTTGCCATGTATCTGCGCAATCATTCAACTTGTCTAAATCACATTGGAGTTTCTTTGCACTCTCTTCACATCATACTATACGTTCCTCCCACCTCCCTGGAACGTTTTGGACATAGGAACTAAATGTAAATTCATAACTATATGTGAAGTTTACAAGTGACATAATCCTATTAATGCTTTGATGCACCATCAATAACTCTTGGAGACTGGAAGTGAACGATAGGCTCCGAGAGTTATTGATGGTGCATCAATTTTATTAACAGCAAAAGGGAGCACGACATCTCGAAGACTGAGGGAGGAGCAGTGCCCCAATCGCCTTTATACTGGGGTCTGTGGGAGGAGCCACAGGAGCAGTCAGCAGAGGGGCGTGTCCAGACAGGTATACATAGTTTACCACATGGTTTTCAAGGACTGCAATAAAATACAACCGGAGAGGCTGCTGTCTCACAGCTCCAGCAACCCTGTGGTGCTGTCTGTTAGGAGTTTGCATGCTCTCCCTGTAACCCCGTGGGTTTCCTCCAGATGTCCTGAATTCTTCATACATCACAAAGATATGCAGATGGTAGCTTAATTAGTCACTATGCAATTGGCCCGAGACTATAGGTGGGTGGTGGAATCTGTGGGGAGATTAAAAAACGGGAATAATGTAAGATTACTGTTGATAGGTGATTGTCAATGCACACTTGGTAGGCTGAAGAGCCAGTATTTTCCCCACTATCAACATTAAACGTAATGGTTTGTCATTTCCAGTTTTCTTCTTTCCTCCATTTTTAAATGATGCAATGACTTTGCAGCCTCAAACCTGTAGGAACTGATTCAGAGTCTTATGAATTTTGAAAGATGACCATCGATATGTCCACTATTTCTTTGGAACTTCCTTTGGTATTCTGAGATGTAGATTATTAGGCTCCTGGGATTTGCCAGCCTTCAACCCCATCAATTCCATGGAGACTCTTTCTTTACCAATCCTGATTTCCTTCAATTCGTTATTCTAGACCTTTAAGTTAATAACGTACCCAGTCATATGTTTAACTTAAATTGTGCCAAATGAAATGATACTAATTACACTAGGGCATCATTTTACTCTCAACACTCCTCATCATAATCTCAGGATCTCTAGAGGGCTTTTTCATGCTTTCAAGGCAGAGATGGAAAGATTTTAGAGCAGGGGTGTCAAACTCATTTTAGGTCACGGGCCGGATTGAGCAAAATGCAGCTTCATGCGGGCCGGATCAGTCGGACGCGTGCGAACACAGCTTTCGTTGCCTCCGTTTTTTCAGCCTGCTCTCATGTGTCTCATTCTCTGCTATAACTACAAAGTGTTTCACTTTACAAATTCTGTTTCTTATGAAGAAGACTGCCGAATAAACACTAAAAACCCTGAAAACCTGGTACCTGAATAAACTCAGCATTAGCCATATCATACACTATAGGCACTTCGATTACTGGGGCCAGCTTTAATAGTAATTAAATATTATCTCGCGGGCCAAAGATAATTCCACCGCGGGCCGGATTTGGCCCGTGGGCCTTGAGTTTGACATATATGTTTTAGACGAAGGGAATCAAAGGATATGGCAATCAGCCAGAAATGCAGATGGAGACCAGGGCTGGGCACGGTTTTTTTGAATGGTAGGACAGGTGTGAAATGTTATACCACCTGTTCCCAGTTAAAGTTCTAATATGAAACATCATAGTGAATAGATTAAAGTGCATCAACTCAATATCCACTGGAGACAGGTGGAGCATATGAATCATGATGTCAATCAACGCGGTCGAAATTGGAATTGAAATTAGTGTATTATTTGTCACATCTACTCAGATACAGTGAAAAGCTTGTCTTGCATTTTGTTCATACAGATCAGACCATTACACAGTGCAATGAGATAGCAACGACTGTAGGTAGAACAACAACTGAATGCAGAATGAAGTGCAGAGAAAGTACTGTGAAGGTAGATAATAAGGTACAATAACATAACAAAGTAGATTGTGAAGTCAATAGTCCATCTTATCTTACTAGGGAACCATTCAGTAGTCTTATAGCAGCAGAGTAGAAGCTATCCTTGAGTCTGATGGTACATGCTTTCAGGCTGTTATATTATTGGCTGATGGGCAACCTGATGGAGGTACATAAAGTTATGAGGTACACAGAAGAGACTGATAGTCGGAAAGAAATCTGTCCCAAAACTTACTGACAGTGGAGGTGGCGGAAGCAGAAGATATGATAGCAACATCTCAAATTCCAAGGAGCACACATCAGATACAACCTCTCATGCTCCCAGAACACACCCTATACAATCTGAAAAGTTTGCCAACGCCTCTACTTTCTGAGGAGGCTGATGAGAGTCAGAATCAGATTTAATATCACTGGCATATGTCATGAAAGTTGTAGTTTTGCTGCAGCAGTAGATTGCAATAAATTACAATAAGAAGTATATATAAAAATGAATATTGCATTAAATAAGTAGTTCAAAAAGTGAGGAAAAAGTACTGAGCTGGTGCTCATGGGTTCATTGTCCATTCAGAAATCTGAAGGTGAAGGGAAAGAAGCTGGTCCTGAAATGTTCAGTGTGTGTCTTCAGGTTCCTGCACCTCCACCTTGATGGTAGCAACGAGAAGAGGACATGTCCTGGGTGATGGAGGTCCTCAGTGAAGGATCCCACCTTTTAGAGGCATTGTCTTTTGAAAGTGTCATCAATGCTGGGGAGGCTAATGACCGTGATGGAACTGGCTGAGTTTACAACTTTCTGCAACTTTTTCCAATCCTGTGCAGTTGCCCCTCCATACCAGATAGTGATGCAACCAGTTAGAATGCTCTACACAGTACATCTGTAGAAATTCGCAAGTGTCTTTGGTGACATACCAATTCTCCTCAAACTCCTAATGAAAATATAGCCACTGCTGTGCCTTCTTTGTAATTTCATTAATATATTGTACTCAAAGACTCCTTTTTCATAACATTGACCAATTGCTGTCCTTAACTCACTCCTCTTTATCTCTAGTTTAGGGGCCAACAGCTGTTGTGTCATTGGCTGTGATATACTAGCCACACAATCGTGGGTGTGGGGAGAGTAGAGCAGTGGGTCAAGCACGCATCCTTTCAGGGGTGCCAGTGCTGATTATCAGTGAGCAGTAAATGTTATTTCTGATCTGCACAGACTGTGGTCTCCCAGTGAGGAAGTCAAGGATCCATTTGTAGAAGGGGGTACAAAAAGCTGGACTAGACACATCTATACTCACATCCTTCTACAAAATGCACAGTAGAGAGTATCCTAACATGCTACATCACTGCATGGTACAGAAACTGCAATGCAGCAGACAGGAAGGCTCTACGAAAGGTAGTCAGAACTGCCCAATGCATCACGGGCACCACCTACCCACCATCAAGGACATGTATACAAAAGGTGCTACAGAAAGGCCAGTAACATCATGAAGGATACCACCCACCCTGCTAACGTACTCTTTGTCCCATTCCCATCAGGGAGAAGGCTAGGTAGCATCCCCGCCAGGACCACCAAAATTCAAAGTAAATTTATTATCAAAGTACATATATATCACCATATACAACCCTGAGATTTTTTTCTTGCGGGCATGCTCATTAACTCCAAGAAACATAAAAGAATCAATGAAAGACTGCAATCGACAAGATGGTCAAGCAACAACAACCAAACTTAAAAATAATTACTTTCCCTAAACAGTAAGGCTGATCAACACCCCCATCCACCTGTTGACACCACCATACCCCCACCACCAGTACTTTATCATTCCCTGTCAGAGTCACCTTAAGTACAGGCACTTCTGTGCCTAGTGTCACTTTACAGGCATAGAATCAATCTATGTATATGTAATCTATGTACTCTTTTATTCTCCTTTACATTTTGTGTACCAGAAATGACATTAAACAATCTTGAATCTTGAAGGGAGATTGAGGCAGCACATGAATAGACAAAGAATAGAGGGATAAGGACCATGTGAAGGTAGATAGAGTTTGACATCATGGTCAGCACAGTCATGATGGGCTGATAGGCCTATTCGTGTGCTTGTTTTTGTTCTGCGTTCTATGACAATTAGTTAAACAATTTAAATATATATTTCATACTTGCAGCAAATTATCACAAGGTATTCCACTGAAATGTCATTAAACAGAATTTGATATATGCCATATAAATAAATATCAGACTAAATTTTTGTACGGGGAAGTAGGTTTTAAGGAGTGCCTCAAAGAATCGAAAAAAGGTAAAAAGATAGGAAGGTATTGGGGGAGAACTCCATAATTTAGGACCTTTGTAGTTAAGGTATAGCTGCCGATAGCTGAGCATTTAAATTGAGCAGTGATGAGGCCCCTATACTCGAATGATCCCCTTGTTCATTCTCTCTTTCGATGGAGAGAGAGAGCCTGTTGGTCCTTGACATGGGGGCCTTAGAGAAGCGACGCGGAAGATTGTAACATCGAAACGGTGAGTTGCTGGTCTCCACTCTCGTTGTTGCTGGAGAGAGAGAGCCCGTCTGAAATACTGAAGTGCTGGATGCGAACTGTAGTTTAATAGACAGGATCAATGGAATCTTTGGTGCTTCGGTGCAATGGGGTCTGGGTGAACGTGCTTTTTCTGCCATGGTTGGGGGTGGGGGACAGTCCAAGCTTTTGTTGCTGCTTCTGCCTGGGGGGGTGGGGTAAGGGGGACTTCAGGGCTTTGATGTTTCTATCGTTCTATGGGATTTCTTTGTTTCATGGATGACTGTGAAGAGAAAGAATTTCAGGATGTATACTATATACATACATAAGTCACGAACAAGAGCAAATCTGCAGATGCTAGATATCCGAGCAACACACACACAATGCTGGAGGAACTCAGCAGGCCGGGCAGCATCAATGGAAAAGAGTACAGTTGAAGTTTTGGCCCAAAATTTTTGCCGCCTGACCTGCTGAGTTCCTCCAGCATTTTGTGTGTGTTGCTCTGACATTAACTGTACTTTGAAAGTTCAATATATATATATCTCAAAGGGTTATAGAGTTAGAGGGGATTACAAAATGGACAAGATTATGAAGGGATTTGATCATAACAATCAGAATGTAAATCTGAAGACCTACTTAGCAAGGAGTTTTGTATAACTTCAGATTTACAAGACTGTAATGAAGGATGAAGACAGGAGTCAATTGAAATAACCAAGTTTTGGGATAGTGATGGGTAGGATGAGGATTTTAGCAACAGATTAGCTAATTTCATAATTTTCTAATTTCTTTCCTTTCACATTCAGACAGGAAAGTTCCTGGGAGAAGTGGATGGATCAATAATGACACAACTGGTAAACATGGGAATGTTCAATGAGTAAGATATTGTTTTCTAATCTTTGTTGCAATGATTGAGATTTAGATTTAGTTGTGTACCTGATGGGAATGAAGTTTCACTGAATCTGAGAGCTCTCAAGTAATAATTTGCTGAAAGGGTAGGGACAGAACAGGTAGCTGTACTGAAGCCTAGCACAGCCTTCTTAATAACTCTGCTAATTTGTGCCAGTTTCTTTAATCCTCTGGCACATTTACAGTACCTCTCTATAATCCTTGAAAAGCATTTCAACTAGGGAAGATTTGGAATTTTCTCTGGTGCAACTTCTCTAAAGTATTCCAAGTCCAGAAATTTAACTTTTGCAAAACTGCAATAAACTGTCTCAATTTCTTTTACCTACACAAACTGTTTTACTAAACTACCCTCCCCTGTACCTCCACTTCCAGTAGTTAGTACTCAAAGACTCCTTTTTCATAACATTGACCAATTATTATCTCTAACTTACTCTTCTTTATCTCTAGTTTAGGGGCTTACATTCAACTTGGCTCCTAATGAGCCTTGTACTTGCATCTTCCTCTCATTTTTTCTTGTAGGCTGGTCCTGCAAAACCTAACCTACTTCCTTGGCCACAAATGGAGACCATCATACAGTACCTCCACGTCCATACATCAAATAGTGAGATCAGGATGCAAGCTAGACAGGTTCTAATGTGCAAACATTTTGTCCCCAGACAATATCTTTGGCAGAAACAGAACCTGAGGAGAGATTTTACCTATTTTTCGTTGTCCCTTATGTTCTGATGCATTAAAAAATAATTGAAGTACTTAAAAATAACATAATGCTTATTATTATAAATTGCTGCATATTTTGAAGGCCTGGAATCCTAGGATCCCAAATTAATTCAGCTGATTTTTCAGGTTAAACCCAAGACTGAGTAGACAATTCAATTCAGACTGTTCCTCCTCTCCAACAACTTCACGCACCCAATCTTACTCCTCTCATTTCCGTTGAAGTTATGACAGAAATGGAAGGAGACATCTGTCACCCGTGGTGAGTGGGCAGAGAGGTTTCTGTTTCCTTTTCTGTCATAAGTCCCAGTCTGAGAGTTCTGAACAAAAAAATAAAATAATTAATACAAAATAATGTAAAATATTAGTAAACTTTATCCTGCCACATCAAATTGGAAATTACCTTGATATATGAATCAGAGGATTTAGAAAGGCAACTGACATTCAGAGCTTTACGTGTACGATTATTGCCAACTGTTAGGTTTTCCCATCAAAGCCCACCCACCTGCTCGTTCCTAAGAAATATTGAAGAATAAAGATAGAGAATAGAAGTGAGCAGCATTTCTTACTATTTTTGTTTTACTCATCATTTGATTTTTATATTTATGACTTTCTCCTAATCTGTATTGATTTATTGTGCGACTACAATGGTCATAATTGTTTATAATGGCATGTTTCTAGGCTAAGTTGACAGAGTGATCTAGACAGACGACTTACCTGCTATCTGCTGCAACTACCAGCCAGACAGGTTTAAGTGCGATCTGCTGTGGGTATTATCTCACAAGCCTTACTGAAATTTGTCACAAATTTTGCCTAAACATGCTTCACTATCAGCCAGCTGTCAGCAGTTTTGCATGGCCAATTATCTCAGACGTCAGCTAGGTTTTTCTTTTTTGTCAGAAGACTGAAAGTTCCAAACAAAAAATAAAATAATGAATACAAAATAATGTGAAATATTAATAAACTTTATCCTGCCACATCAAATTGGAAATGATCTCAATGTTGCAATCAGAGGATTTATAATATTCTAAGTTCCACTGGAAGTGTAAAAAAAATTAACAGCTGGTTTGGTTGTTAGACTGTAGGTTAATAACTAAACCTGTCCTTATCATAGGGTGAAACTTTATGATTATCAAGCTATGTGCAAAGCACATACCAACCACCACAGTGGATCGGAGCCAATGCTTAATGTGAGTATGCAAGTAATCTCAAATTCATCAGAAATTGTTTATTCCAGAGTCATTTATTTGTTTCTGAAGTTTAAGCATAAAATACTGACTGACACTACAATGCAGTACTGAAGGAATAGGTTTAAGGTTAATGGCGGAAGTGTTTTCTTTCACATGAGATGTTAAACTGAGGCTCTTTCTGATTTTGAGTTCCAGAGGTGATCCACTATTTAAATTTCGATCATCATTACTGCAACAGATTTATATAACCATTATCATGTTATTAGCAGTTTGTTGTGAGCAATGTGGTTGCTATGATTCCTGCATTGCAACTGCAATTCAAAAGTATCCAGTTGCCTGTAAAACTGTATGATATATTCTGGGCAGGACAGGAAAGGCTCTATAAATAAAAGTCTTATGTTGAAAAATCCCTGCCACTTTAAATAACCTGTCTCTCTTTTTACAACAATTTGGGTAGCAGTGTAGACAGCATCCCACACAGTCAGTGAATAATTTATTCCAACAGCACTGTTTTGTCATTTACCCTGTGCCACAAAAGAAGGCATTGTGATAGTAGGACTATGGGTGGAATTCTTCATTCCTGGTAGCACCGGACCAGACGTTCATGGTGCCAGAGAAGGATGCAGGAGAATCAACAATATACACTCAGTGGCCACTTTATTAGGTATAGGAGTGGAACCCAGTGTGGTCTTCTGCTGCTGTAGCCCATCCACTTCAAGGTTTGTTGGGCATGCAGAGATGCGTGGTTTAGCTGTCACCTTCTTGTCAGTGTGAACCAGTCTGGCCATTCTCCTCTGACCGCTCTCATTAACAAGGTGTTTTTGCCCACAGAACAGCTGCTCACTGGATTTTTTTTTGTGGAATGCAGCAGGCCAGGCAGCATCTATAGGAAGAAGTACAGTCGACGTTTCAGGCCGAGACCCTTCATCAGGACTAACTGAAAGAAGAGATAGTAAGAGATTTGAAAGTGAGAAGGGGAGGGGGAGATCCAAAAATGATAGAAGACAGGAGGGGAAGGGATGAAGCTAAGAGCTGGAAAGGTGATTGGCAAAAGGGATACAGAGCTGGAGAAGGGAAAGGATCATGGGACGGGAGGCCTAGGGAGAAAAAAAGGGGGAGGGGAGCACCAGAGGGAGATGGAGAGTAGGCAAGGAGTGATTGTGAGAGGGACAGAGAGAGAAAAAAAGCAAATGGGGGAGGAGAGGATAGATAGATAGATAGATAGATAGATAGATAGATAGATAGATAGATAGATAGATAGATAGATAGATAGATAGATAGATAGATAGATAGATAGATAGATAGATAGATAAATAAATAAATAAGGGCTGGGGTAAGAAGGGGAGGGGGGGGCATTAACAGAAGTTAGGGAAATCAATGTTCATGCCATCAGGTTGGAGGCTACCCAGACTGAATATAAGGTGTTCCTCCAACTTGAGTGTGGCTTCATCTTGACAGTAGAGGAGGCCATGGATTGACATATCAGAATGGGAATGGGACATAGAATTAAAATGTGTGGCTACTGGGAGATCCCGCTTTCTCTGGCAGACAGAGCATAGGTGTTCAGCGAAACGGTCTCCCAGTCTGCATCGGGTCTCACCAATATATAGAAGGCCAAACCAGCAGCACCAGACGCAGTATACCACACCAGCCGACTCACAGGTGAAGTGTCGCCTCACCTGGAAAGACTGTCTGTGGCCCTGAATGGTGGTGAGGGAGGAAGTGTAAGGGCAGGTGTAGCACTCGTTCCGTTTACAAGGATAAGTGCCAGGAGGGAGATCGGTGGGAAGGGATGGGGGGGGACGAATGGACAATGCCACACTCAGGTTGGAGGAACAACACCTTATATTCCATCTGGGTAGCCTCCAACCTGATGACATGAACATTGATTTCTCTAACTTCTGTTAATGCCCCTCCTACCCTTCTTACCCCATCCCTTATTTATTTATCTAGCTATTTATTTATTTATTTGTTTGTTTGTTTGTTGGTTGGTTTGTTTATTTATTTATCATTTTCCCCTCTTTTTTCATTTTTTTCTCTCTTTTTTCTCTTTCTGTCCCTCTCACAATCACTCCTTGCCTGTTCTCCGTCTTCCTCTGGTGCTCCCCT
The DNA here is from genome assembly GCF_048418815.1 of Hemitrygon akajei. Taxonomy (NCBI): domain Eukaryota; kingdom Metazoa; phylum Chordata; class Chondrichthyes; order Myliobatiformes; family Dasyatidae; genus Hemitrygon; species Hemitrygon akajei. The sequence continues at coordinate 146,675,559 of NC_133133.1, read as the reverse complement.
CCCCCTTTCTTTCTCCCTAGGCCTCCCGTCCCATGATCCTTTCCCTTCTCCAGCTCTGTATCCCTTTTGCCAATGAATTTTCCAGCTCTTAGCTTCATCCCTTCCCCTCCTGTCTTCTATCATTTCAGATCTTGCCCTCCCCCTCCCACTTTCAAATCTCTTACTATCTCTTCTTTCAGTTAGTCCTGATGAAGGGTCTCGGCCCGAAATGTCGACTGTACTTCTCCCTATAGATGCTGCCTGGCCTGCTGCGTTCCACCAGCATTTTGTGTGTGTGTTGCTTAAATTTCCAGCATCTGCAGATTTCCTCGTGTTTGGATTTTTTTTTCTTTTTTGCACCATTCTCTGAAAACTCCAGAGACTGCTGTGTATGGAAAAACCCAGGAGATTAACAGTTTTTGAGATACTCAAATCACTCTATCTGGCACCAACAATCATTTCATGGTCAAAGTCACTTAGTTCACATTTCTCACCATTCTGACGTTGGTCTGAATAGCAGCTGAACCTATTGACCTTGTCCTCATGCTTTTATACATTGAGTAGCTGCCACAAGATTGTCTGCATTAACAAGCGGTGGGGGGGGTTGGTACAGGTGTACCTAATAAAGTGGGCACTAAGTGTAATTCCCAAATGACAGTGGCTCATTTAGAGAACATCAGGATATAATCCTTCTGTGAGTTCCTGCAATCTAACAAATGCTGTGCTGTTCATCATGGCCTATCCAGTGAAGTCATGAAATTTCTTTCAACAATAGCTTGTTGTGTGGAGATTATCACAGACTTCATGAGCATCTGCAAACTTGATCACAAAACCATCAAAAACATCATCTAGATTATTGACATATAACTTGAAAAGCAGCGGTCCCAACACCGATCCTTACGGAACATCACTAGTCACCAACAGTCAACCAGAAAAGGCTAGTCTTCTTTCCACTCTTTGCCTCCTGTCAGCCAGACAATCTTCTATCCTTCCTGTAACACCATGGGCTCCAATCTTGTCTCCAAGTAAACAACATCCACTGACTCTCCTTTGTCTATTCTGCCAGTTATTTCCTCAAAGAATTCTAACAGAATTGTCTGGCAAGATTTCCCTGAAAGAACCCATGCTGACTTTGGCCTCACACACAAAACACTGGTGGAATGCAACAGGCCAGGCAGCATCTATAGGAAGAAGCATTGTCAACGTTTTGGGCTGAGACCCTTCATCAGGACTAACTGAAAGAAAAGATAGTAAGAGATTTTAAAGTAAGATGGGGAGGGGGAAATCTGAAATGATGGGAGAAGACAGGAGGGGTTGGGGTGAAGCTAAGAGCTGGAAAGGTGATTGGCAAAAGGGATACAGAGCTGGAGAAGGGAAAGGATCATGGGACGGGAGGTCTAGGGAGCAAGAAAGGGGGAAGGGAGCACCAGAGGGAGATGGAGAACAGGCGAAGAGTGATGGGCAGAGAGAGAAAAAGAAGGAGGGGGGGAAATGAATAAAGCAGGGATGGGGTAAGAATCATCTAACTTCCGTTAATGCCCCTCCTCCCCATCTTACCCCATCCCTGCTTTATTCATTCCCCCTCCTTTTTTTTCTCTCTTCCATCCCATGATCCTTTCCCTTCTCCAGCTCTGTATCCCTTTTGCCAATCACCTTTCTGGCTCTCAGCTTCACCCCACCCCCTCCGGTCTTCTCCTATCATTTCGCATTTTCCCCTCCCCCTCCTACTTTCAAATCTCTTACTATCTTTCCTTTCAGTTAGACCTGATGAAGGGTCTCGGCCCGAAACGTCGACAGTGCTTCTCCTTATAGATGCTGCCTGGCCTGCTGGGTTCCACCAGCATTTTGTGTGTGTTGCTTGAACTTCCAGCATCTGCAGATTTCCTCGTGTTCGCTGACTTTGGCCTATTTTATTATGTGCCTCCTTGTACCCTGAAACTTCATCCTTACTTTGGACTCCAATGTCTTCCCAACCACTGAAGTCAGGCTAACTGGCCTATAACTGGTTTATGCCTGCCTTCTTAAAAGGTGGAGCGATATTCACAATGTTCCAGTCCTCCGGATCTGTAAAATCAGCAGATTTTACTCGATAATTATTACACTTTCATTCATACTTCCTCCATAATTTATTTACACTACTTTTTATATTTAAAGCAATTTTGTAGACGGATGAAATTGTTTAATAGCAATCTAATTTGTCCTTTGGTTCTCTCTTCAGCCCTTATACATTTTTCTTGCTGCTCTGAAATGGTTCCTGAACAACTTATTCATGTATGTACACAATATACTAGAACCAAATGTGGGTGTGGGATATCTTTCAGATTTGGCTGCCTCTGTTATGCACTCAATTTTATTAAAATATAAAACAATCTCTACAGATTGAAAAGGGACCCTGTTTTCATGAATTATTTGTCAAACATTTGTAATTTGTAAACCGAACCTGTAACCATACTATAATGTGAACTCTGTAAGGCATGGCATTATATTGGTTTTATTTGATGCTACAATGAGTATAATAATAAACATTTCTTTCAATTTTTCTTCTGCCCATGCACCAAACATTATCAAATATTTTATTAATATTCCAGTGTTCTGTATAAATTTTTGTTGCTTTACATAGCAGCGTCCTCACTCAGAGATGTTTGTAAGAATACAAGTGCATGAAATGCTACTTAATGTGCAGCAGGTTCTCGAATAAGTTCCTGGTAGATTTAATAAGGCCAGCAGACCTGTGAAAGTTTTCACTTTGTTGATTGCATTACAGCACAGGAAATGGCACTCCATATTACGTGTGCAGAACAAGCCAAATGCTGTGTGCAGGTCAGGCATAAGTTATTACACCTGGAAGCTGATACCCACTTATTTTGTCCAAAAATAAAATTAACAGAGGTGCTGTTGTGGCACTTGATCATCAGACTACATACTGTTAAGGAACTTTGAGCTGCTTATTTTAAAGTTTTTTGTTTATCCTGTCACTCATCAGCCCGTAAGCTCCCACAAGCTTACGTTATGGGTGGCAAGGTAGCATAGTAGCTAATGTAATGCTATTACAGTGCCAGCGAGCCAGGTTCAATTCTCACCGCTGCCTGTAAGGAGTTTGTACGTTCTCCCTGTGGCGCTCCAGCGTCCTCCCACATTCCATAGAAGTGCAGGTTAGTAGGTTAATTGGGCACATGGGTGTAATTGGGTGCTGTGGGCTTATTGGGCCAGGCCCCGTTACTGTGCTGTGCCTCTAAATAAATAAATAATCAAGTAAGATGAGCAGGTGTTAAAAGGAAGAGAGAAAAAAACTGCCATCCTAATTCAGTGTAGCCCACATGCAAGTCCACACTAAAAATGCCTCCAGGTCAATTGAGGATGGACGGTAACCAATTACTTTCCAATGTTGCCCACATTTCTAACATAAAAATGTAAACAGATATTGAAGTGAAAAGATAAGCGTAATATCTGTAGTTAAGTCCATGTTAGTGAAATGAGATCTGGGCTGGTGGTGCTCATGGTATTGTTTGAAGACAGCAGCCATTCCTAAAATGCACATAAACGTGAGTAAAATGAAGTTTTATCACCTCTGATTATTCCTTTGAGTCAGAGTTGTTGTAGATCCCATCTCACAGCTTTCTCCCCATTTATGGTAATGAGGATTAGGATACCAATTGCTTCTTCAAAGCATTTAATACCTGTTTCAGGCAAGTGCTCTGGACGTTTGGGAATTACTGGCTACCATAAGAACACCTGCAGAAGACAGCAAGGAATTACAGTTGGAAATTGTCCCATGACTCTAAGATTTTGCCCTAAAATAGGTGGAAAAAAACAATCAATTTGCAGCAATTTTCAAAATGGTGAATAGGGGAAAATGTAAAGGTGGATTAGTAGAAGGTTGCTTGATGGTGGCCCATGACCATGAAACACTTCCTCTTTAAGTAAATGACTTACCATTCTTACATACGTGCAGACAAGTGAATCACTGGAACATAAGAAAATCACTGCCTCAGATTCAAGATTGTTTAATGCCATTTCCAGTGCACAAGTGTAAAAGAGAACAAGATAAATGTTACTCCAGATCTCATGCAGCACAAAAATACACATTAAGATAAACACAATAATAATAATAATAATAATAAATACAGTGAAAATAAATACATAGCTAGCTTTTATACATAGATTGATGGTTATGTCCATAAAGTGACACTAGGCTGTGCATAAGATGACTGACAGGAAATAATACAGTAGTGGTGGAGGTGTTGATCAGCCTTACTGCTTGGAGAAAGTAACTGTTTTTTGAGTTTGGTGGTCCCAGGTAGTTCCTCCCTGATGGGAATAGGACAAACAATCCATGAGCAGGGTGGGCGAGATCCTTCATGATGATGGCCCTTTTCCTGCACTTTCTGTATCTACGTCCCTGATGGTGGGTAGGCTGGGGCCAGTGATGTGTTGGGTAGTTTTGACTACCCGTTGTAGAGCTTTTCTGTCCGGTACTGTGCAGTTTCCTTACCAAGCAGTGATGCAGCTTGTCAGGATGCTCTCAACTGCACATCTGTAGAATGACGTCAGTATGGATGTACAAAGTCCAGCTCCCTTCAGCTTCCTCAGAACATAGAAGCATTGTTGAGTTTTCTTGACTGTGTAGGATGTGTTCTGGGACCATGAGAGGTTGTGTGTGATATGAAATCCCAGAAACTTGAAACTGTTTGTTGGCTCTTATAAGAAATGGGTAGATTCTGTCAAACTAAATAAAGGGAATTGTGTTTGGTTTTTTTAAAAAAAAAAGAGGAAGCCCAGAATCTTTATATTATTTCTATCAAGCATGCATTGTTGGTTTTCGTTGAGATGCAGTGGAAATTGTCTGTTGAGCACTGTACTGGCATTTTAACTTAAGGTTGCTGGTTATTTGTGAAATATCTTCTCAAGACCACTAATATCTCTTTAAATTTTACAGATTTTTGGTTGAATTCCAGCTTTGTAGCCTGTGGAATGTAGATGATGTAGTAAATGGTAAGTAAAAATTGTTTGTTTCTATGAGGTTATGAAACCATTTTATGTACTCTATCTTTGTAAACATTGTAACTTACTGAGCTCTTATTTTCAATGTAATTGCAGCAGCCAGACTGTTACCGATATTATGGTTCTTTTGTTCATCTAATTTATTTTTTAAGATGCCAATGAAAAGTCTTTTTAATCATTTAGCAATCATCAAGCCTTTGTCAGGATTCCAGGCACAACATACAGTAAAGCGATCCCATCAATTGTCAATGAAAATGTGAAGATGCTGACAATTAGAGTGTTCTCAATTCTGTCTAAAGGAGGTTACTGAAGTAAAAGAGCCCTGCAAAAAAGAGAAAAGGGATAGAGTGAAATAGATTTAATAGCATAGTTTTCAAGGAAGATAGGAATCACAGAAAATTGGAACCAAATCTCAATGTTCAATATTTGCTATTTAACATATTTCTAGAAAAAGATCTAAAAAGCTGACAAAGCTGAATAATACATAGACATAATCCTTCTTCAGGTTTCTGACTGGCAAATATTTTATCATTCTAATTCTAATTCTGTTGTCTTTGGTTCTTTCATCCACTTCCTCCATGAATCATTATCATCTCCTTTGCTACTCATCATGTGACTGTGATCATCATATGAATTGTTGCATTCCCTTTTCAACCTGTCATGTGACCAGCCAAGTCAGTGTTCCATTTTGGTAAGTGACTGTACATTTAACCTCTCCAATGTCATCTGCATCCATAGTTCATTGCAATAACTAATCATGCTTTTCTCATTTAGAAATCAATCAAATTCGATTTAGATTACATGCATGTGGAAAGCATAATTATTATTGTGTTAAAGACTTACAATGTGCTTCTGCAACAGAATAACAATGACTAAATCAGGTCTTATCAATCTCAGCTACTTGTTGCATCCAATTTATTTATTTATTTATCTTTTGATGGTGTGGATAGTGAGGAAAACTCATCTAAAGCTGCAGCAGCATTTAGATCAGATGTAAAGTTGGGCAGCTGAATTTAATTCAGACAAGCCTGGCGTGATGCATTCTGGGAAGTCATTTTTGGAAGTCACGACATAACTATAAATGATTAGGCATTTAAGGATGTTCATGAACGGAGGGTCCTGTGATTTTAATCCATTGTTCCCTGAATGTGGCAAAACAGGTAGATGTGGTGGAGAAGAAGGTGCAGAGGATGATTAAGTTCAGAGATCAATGCAATGAAACTAATAGTTGGGACATTATATTGCAAATAACAATGGTTTGCCCCCAGTTCAGTTACTGTACACAGTTCTGAATGCCACACGATAGGAAAGATTTGATTGTGTTGAAGAGAGAACAGAGGATATTCACCATATATGATGGGCTGTGCTTATTTGTCCTAGAATGAAGGAGGCTAAGGGCTGACCTGATAGACAAATATAAGAGGCATAGATATGGTAATCAGAATCTAATTCCATTTCCCTGTCAATGTCAATAACAGCATCGATTTAAGGCCGTAGGAAGTAGTTTTAAATGGAATTTGAGGGGAATGTTCTTCGTTACACAGACAGTGGTTGATAGCTGAAACTAACTGCCAGAGGAAGTGGTGGAGTCAGATGTAATGACTATTTGAAAAGCCACTTGGGCAGGTGCTTAAATAGATAGGCAGGGCATGAAGGATCAGGACCTAATGTAGGAGAATGCAAGTAGTGTTGCCAGCCGAAAAGGTTGGCATAGACATGGCACGGCAAAGGTCCCAAATCCTGTGCCATTTATCTCTAAGACTCTTGACTTTATGTTATTGAGAGAACATTAAATCACAAGGAAAGGAGCATGAAGAGTTAACATTTTACAAGGCTCAGATCTAATTCCAACCCTCTGATTTTTGAGGTCACTGAGTTTTTAGGGAGCCGGGTAGAAAAGCAGACCACTGAGTTAATTAGTTAATTAGAAAAAGCTTTTAAGAATGTTGCCATTTTTAATTGATTCATGGGATGAGGGCTTTGTAGACTGAATCAACACTTAGTTGCCCATGCCCATAATGTGATGCTGAGTTGCTTATCTGAACTGCTGCAGTATTGAGTGTGGATATACCCACAATGCTGTCAGCGAGAGCTCCAGGGTTGTGAATCAGCAACGATGAAGGAACTTGCGATATTTCAAGATCAGAACGTTGCACGGCGTGGAAGCAACTTCTGGTAGTGTACTAATCTTTTGCTGGCCTTGTCCTTCTAACTGGTAGAGGTCGCAGGTTTGTAAGGTGTTGTCTAAGGAGTCTTAGTGAGTTGCTGCAGTACATCCTGTAGGTGGTACAAACTAATGCTACTGTGCATCAAGAGTGGAGTGAGTGAATGGTAGTTGATGGAGTGCCCATCAAGAAGAGTGTTGCCATGTCCTGCATGGTCTTGAGCTTCTTGTGTGTTGTTGAAACTACACTCATCCAAGCAAGTGATGAGCACGCAAAAGCTTGGTTTCCCAAATTTAGTGAAATTCAGCTTGTGAAAGGAGAAGGGAAGAGCCAGATCCACAAAGTATGTTTATAATACATTTGTGGAGATGAAATACAACTGTTTCCTCCAGGGTTAAGAACTTTCCTTCTTTACTGACCCATGATCCTCCCTCCTCCCACTTCTATCTAAATGCCCTACCACATCTCCGGTTCACCAACTACTTTGCCAGCCCTGCAACTGAGTCTAAAGTTAGGTCCATTATCTCTAATATTCCCTTTCCCCACTCTCTTCCTCGTCTATTACTGAACTCCTCAATTCTGCTTCGTCCATTAGTATTTGACCTATGACCTGCTGATAATACTCATTGTCCAAACACACCCATGAATGACTGTAAACATTGGTTCCTCTGAATTTCCAACCACATTTGACTTTTAAAATATCTTGATCGTAATTTCATCTGGTAGTTTATGCTGCTTTAACTATCACAGGTCACAAGCATCGGAAATTGGAAGTCTTTCAGCCCTGCAACACGGAGTACCCCACATTTGTGTATGATTCCACGATCAAAGAAACCAATGGATTTATTGAATGTGGTGACTGTCAGAAGTAAGAATGTTTTTATTATCTTGTGTACTTGGACTGCAGCTTAATATGGCACAAGCAAAAATAGAATAGACACTTAAAAATATACAATGATTAGATTATTTGAAAAATAACATACAAAATCTGTAATTCTCTTCTATTACCCTTGCTGCCAATATATTAGTTCTTTCACTTCTGTGATTCACACTACAACAAAATTGCCTGGAAATTATACCGAAGGCACGTTAAAACCACAACACCAAGGAGTAGAGTTAGGTCTTTAGGCCTATCTAGTCTGCTCTACCCTTTGATCCCGGCCAGATACTTTTTCCAGCTCAACCCCATTCTCCTGCCTTCTCTCGTAACCTTTGAAGTCCTTACTAATAAAGAACCCATCAACCTCCACTTTAAATATACCCAATGGCTTGATCTCCACCATTGCCTGTGGCAATGAATTCCACAAATTCACCACCGAAGAAATTCCTCCTCCAAATCTGTCTGCAGACTCCCTGTTTCCTCAGCACTAGCTGCTCCTTCACCTATATAAAGCACCGGTGAGACTTTATAAACCATTAGTGAGGCCTCGCTTGGAGTATTATGAGCAGCTTTGAGCTCCTTATCTTAGAAAGGATGTGCTGAAACTGGAGAGGGTTCAAAAGAGTTTCATGAAAATGATTCCAGGATTGAATGGTTTGTCATATGACGAGCATTTGATGGCTCTGGGCCTGTATTCACTAGAATTCAGAAGAATGAGGGGTGACCTCGTTGAAACCTATCAAATGGTGAAAGACCTTGATAGAGTGGAAGTGGAGAGGATGTTTCCTATGGTGGGAGAGTCTAAGACCAGAGGACACAGCCTCAGAATAGAGGGATGTCCTTTTAGAACAGAGATGAGGAGGAATTTCTTAAGCCAGAAAGTGGTGAATCTATGGAATTCTTTGCCATAGGCAGCTGTGGAGGCCAAGTCTTTATGTATATTTAAGGCAGAGGTTGATAGATTCTTGAATAGTGAGGGTATAAGGTTTATGGGAAGAAGGCAAGAGATTGGAGCTGAGAGAAAAGTTGGACCAGCCAAGATGAAATGGCAGTGCTGACTCAATGGGACAATTGACTTAATTCTGCTCTTATATCTTGTGGTCTATCTCTGTGTCATTCGTAAACTTGGCCACATATCTATCAATTTTATCATCCAGATGATTACCATAGAAAGTGAGAAGTAGTGGACCAACACCAACCCCTGAGAAAAACCATTCATCACCAGCCACTAACTAGAAAAGGCCCATTGTATTCCTACTATTTGCCTTTTTCTATCCATGCTATTATCTTTCTGGTAACACCATATGTTCCTATGTTAGTACCCTCATGTAGGACCTTGAAAAAGGCCTTCTAAAAATCCAACTAAATGGCATCCACTGACTCTCATTTGTCTATCTTTCTGTTATTTTCTCCAAAAAAAAAACCCAACAGATGTGTCAGGTATTATTCCCCCTTACAAAAAACACACTGACTTTAACCTATTTTATCATGTGCTTCCATGTACTCTAAAACCTCAATTCTAATAATTTACTCTAAAATCTTACCAATCACTGAAGTCAGACTAACTGCCTAAACATTCTTGTCTTTTGCCTCCCTCTTTCTTAAGAGTGTAATGACAACTGTGATGGTCCAGTCCCCTGTAACCATTCCTGACTCTAGTGGATTCTTAAAAGATTACTACCAATGCTTCCATAATCTCTTTCAGAACCCTGTAGTGTTATCCATCCAGTCCAGGTGATTTATCCACTTTCACCAGGAGATTTCAGCTTCCTGAGTATCTTTTACTTAATAATTGCAACTACACTCACTTCTGCCACTCTGACTCTCAAATTTCAGGCATGTTGCTGGTGTCTTACACAGGGAAGCCTGACGCAAAATATTTATTCAGTTTTCTGCCATTTCTCTGTCCTCCATTACAGCTTCTCTGGCATCATTTTCCAGTGGTCTGATGTCAACCCTTGTCTGTCTTTTACTCTTTATAAATCTGAATAACCTTTTGCTATCTTCTTTTATATTATTGGATTGTTGGCCAGGTTACTTTCATATTTCATCTTTTCTCTCCTTATTGCTTTTTAGTTTCCTTGCATTGGTTTTTAAAAACTTCCCAATCCTCTAGCTTCCCACTATTTTTTGTAATATTGTATGTCCTCTCATTTGCTTTTACACTGTCTTTCACTTCCCTCATCAGCTATAGTTGCCTCATCATCCCTTTAGAATTCTTTTTTGTGGTGAACCTACCCAGCATCTACCAAATTACCCCAGAAACTCCTGAAATTGCTGCTCAGCCATCATCCCTGTTAGGATATCAAATCCTCTGTAGCCAGCTTCATTCAACTGTAACAATGAAACATCCGGTTTTAGTTTCTCTCTGTCAAACTACACGGTGAATTCTATCATATTATCATCACTACCTCCAAAGGATTCCTTTACCTTAAACTCCCAAATCAAATCTGGTTCATTGCACTACTCCAAATCCAGAACTGCCTTTTCCCCAGTGGGCTCAATCACAAGCTGCTCTAAAAAGCCATTTTGTAGGCATTTTGCAACTTCTTTCATTTGGGATCCAACAGCAAACTGATATCCCCAGTATGCCAGCATTTAGAAGATCCCCATGATTACCATAACACTGCCTTGCTTACGTGCCTTTTCTATCTCCTGTTGTAATATTTACCCAACATCACTATTTGGAGACCTTGTAAATAACTCCCATCACGCGTTTTGAACCTTGCAGTTTCTTAACTCTGCTCATCGAAGTTACTCCACACCTCTGCCCTCCATCACCCCTCATCCCTCCACCTGTCTTTTTGAAAGGATGTGTATCCTTGGATATTTAGCTCCCAGCTGTAATCTTCTTCAGCCACAACACTGTGATGTCTACAGCTGCCAATTTCCATCTGTGCTGTAAGCTCATCTTGTTTTGTATACCGAGTGCGTTCAAGTACAGTAGTAGTGCGATCACATGAGTTGAGTATGATGTTCTCCTAAGGGGTGGTCAATTGGTGGGTCTTCAAGCGGCTGCAGAAGCTGATCTGGGATCCACATATTAATTCGGGAATTAGGATGGATTCCCTTAATGGAGAATGCCTGTGCGTGACTTTGTTTAATGTGGGGAGGCTGATGCAAGAGCAGCCACCACATGGTTCTTGTCAGATAAGGGTCAGATTGGAACGCAACACAACTGGGGAACCTTCATAGGTGATCCTGCCAGGAGCTAAGCACCAGATTGCTAAACTACGGACAGCATCGCTCTCAAGATCACAGGAAATCATAAGCCTCTCCATCACAACATGGTGATGATCCTTGGAGAAGGCATTCAAATATAACAGCTTAAGTCCTGCATTGGCTGCCCCTCTTTAAATTGGTCTCCAGGTTGGATGAAATTAAATTCTTATCCATTTCTAAACTTCTTGACTTACTGGAGACTTCACTCTCCTTCTCTTTTACTTTATGCATTCTTTTCCAATCTGCTGAATTCACTCCTGTGCTATTTAGATTCAAGCCTTACCCGCAGTCATAGTTATGTGACTCATCAGGATCCTGGTCCTCGCATGGTTCAGGTGGAGCCTGTCCCATGAAAACAGTTCCATCCTTCCCCAATGCTGGTGTCAATGCCCAGTGAATTCCCATGCTATCTGAAAGTGCCATGGCTGTTCAGTGCAAGGCTTCGCTGAAAATTTACTGTGGGTAAGATCAGGATAGCTAATAAAACAGGGATGTACACCTGAGCAACATACACAAATGCCAGAGGAACTCAGCAGGTCAGGCAGCATCTGTGGAAATGAATAAAGAGTCAGCTTTTCAGGGGGAGACCCTACATCAGGACTAGAAAGAACTGGGGAAGCCGTTAGACTAAGGCGGAGGGGGAGGGAGAGGAAGGAGTACAAGCTAGAAGGTGATAGGTGAAGCCAAGTGAATGAGTGTGGATGAGTAAGAAACTAGGCCAGAATAAGAAGCTGGGGGAAGGGAAAGGAGTAGATGCTAGAGGACAATAGGTGAAGCCAGGTGGGTGGGCGAGGTGACAAAGTAAGAAGCTGGGAGGTGACAGGTGGAAAAGATAAAGGGCTGGAGAAGAAGGAATTGGATATCAAAGGAGAATGGAACATGGGAGAAAGTGAAGGAGGAGAGGCACTGGAAGAGGTGATAGATAAATGAGAAGAGGTAAGAGGGGGGCCAGAGTGATGGATTGAAGAAGGGGGAAGGGCGAGAAGAAAAATTTACCTGAAATTGGAGGAATTGATGTTCATGCCATCTGGTCTGAGGCCAGCCAGATTGAATATGAGGTGTTGCTCCTTCAACCCCATGGTAATGGAGGAGGCAATGAACCAAAATGTTGGAACGGAATTGGAATTAAAATGGTTGGCCTCCAGGAAATTCCGCTTTTTGTGGATGGAGCGATGGTGCTGGGCAAAGCAGTCTCCCAATCTACATCACAGCTCACCGAAGTAGAGGAAGCAGCATTGGGAGCACTGGATACAGTAGACGCAGGTGTAGTGTAGCCTCATCTGAAAAGACTGTTTGAGGCCCTGAATGGAGGTGAGTGAGCAAGTGTAGCATTTCTTCCACTTGCAGGGAGGGAGATTAGTGAGGAGGGACGATCACTGTGGAGAGCGGGGGGGAGAGTAGCAGAAGTTGCAAAGAATAATGAGCTGAATGCAGAGGCTCATGAGGCGGTAGGTGAGGACAAGAGGCACTCTATTCCTGTTCAGGGGGTGGAAAAGTGGGGGTGATGGCAAATGCCTAGGAAATGGAGGAGGTACGGGTGAGGGCAGCATCAATGAGGAAGAAGGGAAACCCCGTTCTTTGAAGGAAATCTCTTAGGTCCTGGAATTGAAAGCCTTATCCTGTGAACGGATGCAGCGGTGACAAGAACTGAGAAAAGGGAATGGGATTTTCACAGAAGACAGAATGGGAAGTGGTATAGGCAAGGTAGCCCTGGGAGTCAGTAGGTTTATAAAAGATGTTGATAGACAGTCTGTCCCCTTAGATGGAGACAGAGAGATTGAGGGAGGGGAGAGAGATGTCAGAAATGGACCACGTTAATTTAAAGGCAGGCTGGAAATTGGAGACAAAGTTGATGAAATTGACAATCTTAGCATGGGTGCATGAAACAGCATCAATGCAGTTGGCAATGTAGTGCAGGAAGAGTTGAGGAGCATTACCAGGGGAGTCTTGGAACATGGACTGTTCCCATAGCCAACAAAAAGGTAGGCAGAGCTGGGGCCCATGCGGATGCCTGTGGCTACAGTTTGAGTCTAGAGAAAGTGGGAGGAGCTGAAAGAGAAGCTGTTGGGTGTGAGGGTCAGTTCTGCCAGGCATAAGAGGATGGTGGTGGATGGGAACTGGTCAGGTCTGTTATCAAGAAAGAAACAGAGAGCTTTAAGGCCTTCATGATGGGGATAGATGCATATAGTGACTGGATATCCATGGTGAAAATGAGGCAGTCAGAGCCAGGGAATTGAAAACTATTGAGGAGATTGAGAGCAAGTGAAATGTCACAATTGTAAATGGGAAGGGACTGAACCAAAGGGGATAAAATGGAGTCAAGGTATGCAGACATGAGATCAGTGGAGCAGAAGCAGATAGAAACAAGGACCTACCTGGACAGTCAAGTTTGTGAATCATGACTAGGAGGTAGAAATGAGCAGTGCGAGGTAAGGGAACTGTACGGTTGGTAGCTGTCTACCTTATCCAGTGCTCCTGATGCAGGTTTACGTTGGTGAGACCCAACATGGATTGGGGGAAATCACTTGTCGAGCACCTTCGCTCCATTTGCAAAAAGCAGGATTTCCCGGAGAACAATCATTTGAATTCCAATCTCCATTCCCATTCTGACACATTGATCCATGGCTTCCCATATTGCCACAGTGAGACCACTCTCAGGATGGAGGAACAGCACCTCATCCTTTTGTCTGGATAGCCTCCAAGCTGATGGCATGAGCATCAATGTCTCCAGCTTCTGGTAATTTTTCCCCCTTCCCCTCCCTTCTTCTTCAATTCCCAACTCTGCCTCCCTTACCTCCTCTCTTCTCCTCACTTACCAATCACCTCTCCCTGGTTCCTCTCCTCCTTCCCTTTCTCCCATGGTCCACTCTTCTCTCCTATCAGATTCATTCTTCTCCATCCCTTTACCTTTTCCACCTATCACCTCCCAGCTTCTTACTTCAACCCTATTAGCTTGTGCTCCTTTCCCTCCCCCAACCATCTTATTCTAACATTTTCCCCCTTCCTTTCCAGTCCTGAAGAAGGGTCTCAGCCCAAAATGTCAACTGTTTATTCATTTCCATAGATGCTGCCTGAACCTGCTATTTTCCTCCAGCATTTTGTGTGTGTTACTCTGGATTTCCAGCAACTCTAGAAACTCCTGTTTATCATATACTCCTTAAATGCACAAGGGCCTTTTGTCTGTTAGCACCAGCTGTTGTGGAGTTTATGGGGAAATTATTGGTGCTGAGATGATCAAGAGGTTAGAGGAAAGATGGGGGTACAGAGACTATTGGGTAGAGACAGTCAGAGAGGGTATCTGGAGTCACATGCATGTTATCTACATCTTGGCGTAATTTTCTGATAGTACACCAATTACCCAATCAGGCTTTTAATAAATAAAGTAGGCACAAAAACTTTGAGCCATGTTATTGAATTTATAGACCATGGTGCATATTTTCTTCCCATTTGATGTAATTATACTACACACTCCTTTCTTCTAAAGAGTAGACTTTAAGTACCATTGAATTAATTGATTTTATTGAAGCATTCTAACAAATGTCGAAGTGTTTCCTATTTACACCCATTTTCAAATTTTCAGTCAGATATGGTGATGATTTGATATAACACTCCAGCTTCAGTTTGTTGAAAAATGAGATGTAAATGAGTTCTCATGATGGCATCGAAACCATTTGTGCACCCGTGGTTTAAAAAAAACATAGAAAAACTGTAATCTTGGAAAATAAATCTTCTGCTTCTCTTCCTCTCTCATCCACAAACATAAAGACAAACACTTTCAAACTGCCTAACAGCCAGAAAACAGACAGGTCCAAGTTGTTTCTGCAGCTGTGAAGAATTCGGTGCACGGTCTCACACGTTCCATGCTTTGTATGTTTAGAGTCTGTTTACTTTCATTACTGACATCAAGTATGAGGGATGTAAGACAGTCCCCTCACATTCACCAACCTTTGGATTCATTCAAAGGATAGAAAGGTTTTAGAAGTGTGAAGCATCATGATGATAATGAATGAGCAGAATACTACAAAAAGTTTAAAGCAAAATTCATTATCATCGTACATACATATCACCACATACAACCTTGAGGATCTTTTTCCCACGGGCATACTCAGCAAGTCTATAGAACAGTAACTGTAAACAAGATCAATGAAAGAACAAGAGCATAGAAGACAACAAACCATGCAAATGCAAATATAAATAAATAGCAATAGATAATGAGAGCATGAAATAACAAAAAAAGAGTCCTTAAAGTGAGATCATTGGTTGTGCAAACACCAGAAATAGAATGGGTGTAGTTATTCTCTTTTGTTAAAGAGCCTGATGGTTGAGGGGTGGTGTGAGTCCGGAGGATCATGTACCTTCTTCCTGATGGCAGCAGCCAGAAAAGAGCATGGCCTAGGTACTGAGGATTATTTTTATTGATAATGAATGGGGAGAATAATCGCGAATAAGTACCGTAGATTCCGGACTACAGAGGGCACCTGATTAAAAGCCGCTGGCTCTAATTTTAGAAATAAAATCAATTTTTTACTTGTAAAGGCCGCACCGGATTTTCGGCCGCAGGTGTCCCACGTTGTAATATGAGATATTTACACAGAAAGATATTACACGTGAGGATTTTTTAACTTTTAATTAAATCCATATGGTAACAAAAACAAATACATATTGCAAATGCTTTTTTTCGAACTGTGCCCGTAACGCGGCTACTTTTAAATATATGTTGCGTATACTTCTTTACTGAACAACATTCCAATATCTCCTAACGACTGGTAAAAAATATATATACTGCAGCCTACCAGGAAAAGTTATTGATCGCCTTTAACTTAAAAGCAGCGTTTTCGCTCCGCCGCTCGACCCCCTCCTTTCCGTTTATCGCAAACGGCATTTTTCCCACAAGACACGGCGAAACCGGGTGTGATGTCATAGCATCCCGCGATGTAGTACAGAAAACAAATATAGTTAAAACTCTTCTAACTTTAACTAGAAAATGAATTACTAAGCGAAAATATTATAAACTAAATAACTGCCATAAGGCAGCACAATGCTTCGAGTGTTTTCCATGTTGATGAGGGTGAGTACAAATGACTGATTTACAATAATTTAATTGTGAAAGTGCGCTTGATTTATCGTACAATTTCATTGGACCTCTGTGAACTACTCATCAATTTTATTGGTCTACTGTTACAAGGCAAAATGTTTACGAGGCGGCATGAAAAAAAATAATGCATTAGCCGCTCCATATTAAAGGCCGCAAAGTTCAAAGCTGTTCAAAATGTGGGAAAAAAGTAGCGGCTTAAAATCCGGAATCTACGGTAAGTAGTACTGATTTAACAGGAAGGAGGATATACGTATATTTGTGATTTGGATTTATTGAAAGCTGGAAAAATATACCTGCCTTTTGTTGATGAAGTTGATGATAATACTGGAAACAGACAAATTTATCGGCATTGAACTGAGTTTTGTAGTTGTTGATACTGTTCTGTCACTGTGCTGTTAAATACAACACAGAAACAGGGCCCTTGGCCCAATTTATCCATACCAACAAGGTTGCATACATGAGCTAGTTTCACTTGCCTGCATTTGACTCCAGTTCCTCCAAAATTTACCCGTGCATGTACCTGACCAAATATCTTTTAAATGTTTCAATCATACCCAACTCTACCAATTCCTCTGATAGTTCATTCCCGAGACCCACCACACTCTATGTGAAAACCTTAACTCTTTATATCATTCCCCTCTCAACTTAATTCTATGTCCTCTATTTTTAGACTCCCCTATCTGGGAAAAAGACAGTGACCTAATCTGAGCCCATCATAATTTTATAAGGTCACCCCAAAATACTCATAATAAATATTACACTTCTGCAAGCTAACTTTTTAAAGCAAAGGCTAAAAGTAACAGCCTTTTAAGAATATAGCAGTAGCTTCTTTGAAAACTGTTAAGAATTAAACCACAACTTTTTTGTGAGCACAGGGGATTTTTTTAATTGACCTGAATCAAGCATGAGAGCAGAAAATATGGATTACAAAATGTAAGTCAATGTTGCGCTTATTGTATTTTTGCACAAATACATATATATGCACAGGTGCAATGAATAACTTACTATCATAGGTACACGGAGTCACGTAAGGAGTATTCACAATAAAAGCATCAATTAAACATCATTTTTACAAGAAAGAACATGGTCGTAGTTCTGCAGAATTGTAGTCATTATGTTTTAGCTGATTGGTTTAAGAACTGAATGGTTGCAGGGAAATAGCTGTTCTTGAAACTGGGAATATAATAATTCAGGCTTCTGTATTTCCTGCCTGATGGTAGCTGTAAGAAGATGGCATGTCCTGATGGTGGGTGCTGCCTTCTTGAGGCAGTGCCCCCTGTAGATATTACTGATGATGGGTAGGAATGTCCCTATGATGTATTAGAACATAAGATACAGGAGCTGAATTAGGGCTTTCGGCCCATTCGGCCTGCTCCACCTTCCATCTTGGCTAATTTATTATTTCTCTCAACCCCTGGTCTCCTGCCTTCTCCTATAACCTTTGATGCTCTGACTAATCAAGAACTTATCAACCTCCACTTTAAATATACCCACTTGACCTTCACAACTGTCTATGGCAATGAATTCCACAGATTCACCACCTTCTGACTAAAGGGATATCCTTCTATTCTGAGGCTGTCCCCTCTGGTCCTAAAATCTCCCACAATAGGAAATATCCTTTCCACGGCCTTTCGGTGTTCAATGGGTTTCAGTAATACCCCCCCCCCTTTATAAAGTCCGGCGAGTACAGGCACAGAGCCATCAAACACTCCTCGTATGTTAACCCTTTCATTCCCAAGATCATTCTCGTGAGTCTCCTCTGAACCCTCTCCAATGACAATACGTCCTTTCTTAAATAAGGGGCCCTAAGATGCTCACAATACTGCATGTGCAGTCTGACCATTGCCATATAAAGCCATAGCATTATGTCCTTACTTTTATATTCTAGTCCTCTGGAAATTTATGTTAATATTGCATTTGCCTTCTTTACCACCGACTCAGCCTGCAAGTTATTTGTTATTGGGCAGAGTCCACTACTGTCTTCAGGTTCCTGCACATTGGAATTGCAATACATTGGATCGTGAAGCAGCCAGTCAGGATTCTTTCTACAGTACATCTATAGGAGTTTGTTAGTGTTTGGTGACAAGTTCAATCTCCTTAACCGCTTAAGACAGTAAAAATGCCTATGTGTCCTCCTTGTGATTGTATCTATATGCTGGGCCAAGGGCAAGTCACTTCATATGTTAATATTCATGAATTTAAAGTTCGTGATTCTCTCCCCTGCCAATCCCCCAATGTAAACTAGCACACGTTCGTCCTCCTTCCCATTCCTGCAGTCAACAATCGGCTACTTATTTTTTCTGATTTGGAACAAGAGGTTTCTGTTGCAGCACCACTTAATGTCCAGTTTCACTCCTGTCTGCTAACTCATTAACACCCGTGATTCATCCAAGAACAGTAGTGTCATCAGCAAACTTCAGTATGGCTTTATGGCTGTGCTTAGCCACACAGTCATGTTTGTGTAGAAAATAGAGGAGGGGGCTAAGCATGTAGCCTTGAGATATGTCAATGGTCAGGGAAGAGGTGATCTTGTTACCAGTGCTCACTGATTGAAGTCTGATGATGAGAAAGTCAAGTATCCAGTAACAAAAGGCTTTACAGATGCTCAGGTCCTTCTGCAACAGCAAGAAAAGTAAAATCAGAAGAATGTCAGGACAAGGTCACAACCAAATTCTGTTCAAAGGCTTTCTTTAAAATGAACAGACGTGCTCAGCCCCATAGTTTTGATCTTCTCAGAAACTGATCCAGTATGTCACACTGGGTTTGGGTGAATCTGTGAGTTATTTGTGTGAGTGAGATGTATCTACAAATTGCCTGACATCTCTTACCTAATCTAGTGTATACCTGTGCCATGCATGTGCAAATCTGACCGTTAGAACGGTTTCCACAGGCGCTCCAAAGCTTACATCGTTTTCTATTTAACTTCAGATTTCAAGCATAGATAGATACTTTATTGAACCCAAAGGAAATTGCAGTGTCACAGTAGCATTACATGTGCACAGATATGCAAATGTACAAACACTAGAAGGGAAGTAAGAAAGAATAAAAAATAAGTTACCTCAAACAGTCTAACTGGAGGGGGTCATCACTTCCCTGGTTGATCATTAAAGAGGCTAATGGCCAAGGGTAAGAATAACCTCATATAGCACTCTTTGGAGTAGCGCAGTTGATTACTCTATTACTAAAAGTGCTTCTCTGTACAGCCAAGGTGAAATGCAGAGGGTGAGAAACATTGTCCAGAATTGCCAGGATTTTCCGTAGGGTCCTTTGTTCTTCCACAATCTCCAGCATATGCAGTTTGATAGAGCCAGCCTCTCTAATTGGTTCATTGAGCCTGTTGGCAAGACCCCACACAGAAGATTGCACTGGTGACAACATACTGGTAGAACATGTGAAGGAGAAGCCTGCATACTCCAAAGAACCTCTGTCTCCTCAGAAAGTAGAGGCAACTCCGGCCCTCTTGTACACAGTCTCTATATTGATGCTCCACTCAATTTTATCATCCAGCTGCACCCCCAGGTACTTGAAGGTCCTCACCATTAATAGTAACAGGAGCAATGCAAGCTTAGTCTTCTTAAAGCCCATCACCATCTCTTTTGTCTTACTGATGTTGAGCTGCAGATGATTCAGCTTGCACCATTTGACAAAGTCTTCCACCAGGGCCCTGTATTCATCCTCCCATCATACACCCGACTATTGCTGAGCCATCAGAGAATTAGTGCCGATGACATTATTTGGTATTGTATCTAAAGTCCAAAGTATACAGGGTAAACAGGAAGGGAGCCAATACAGTCCTCTGTGGGGCCCCAGTGCTGCTTATAGCCATGTCTGACACACAGCTCTGAAGCCGCACAAACTGTGTCTGCCAGTCAGGTAGTCCATTATCCAGGGTACAGTGGAAGTGCCAACCTGCATTGAATGGAGCTTTAGCCCCCAACAATGAGAACTGTATGGGATTGAAGGCACTTGAGAAATCAAAAAACATGAACCTTACAGTATATATAGTTTGCTTATTTTTTTTATTTATTTAGTTAGTTAGTCAGTCAGTTAGTTAGTTAGATGAGACTCTGGAAGTGAATTACGTATTTGTTTTGTTGGTAAATTTTGCAGTAAGATGGAAGTGCGCTTGGATGCCGTGGCCTCTCTGGGCCCAACCAAAGGTGCAGCAGTTCATCCTTTATGTCTTTTTTGTGTTTATAAGACACTATTGGACAAGTACAGCCGGTCTACCCTACCAGCGAGTTGCTCGATAGCAATGGAGCTGGATTTGTTGCATGCTGTATTGCAGCCCCCCCCCCCCCCCCCCAGGCAAGGAGGTGTCAGAGCTGAATTTAGTTAGAAGGATTACTTTTAGTAATGAAGCACGGTCCAACGTGTGGTGCAGGTGATTGCCTTGGCGCTTTTTGTCTGATCGCAAGGCTCTGTTGGACATCGGCAATGTAGAGTACTGCAAGCCCGATCCACTGGTTCACTGGTGACACAACACCAGGAGGGGAGCTGCGCTTGTTACGTGGGCCAGGCATTCGTGCCTCAGGGTCGCCTTTTGCAGGTGCCGGAGAAGAGGAACCAGAGCTGGGTGTGTGCTGGGTTAGGGGCTGCCCCTCCCATCAGTGCTGGACACCAGTGTTCGCTGGGTGGGAGACAAGTAGGACTCAGTCAGCCCGCAGCTACACTTACATGGGATGAGAACAGCTGAAGGCTTGTTCTTGCAGAAGTGTTGCCCATGACCCTCAGGGATTTGGGCTATTTTTTGTAATTGTATGTTCTTCTGTAATCATAATTACATGTCCTATATATGCCGTGTGCTGGGCGTGATTATTGGTGCTGTGGCTTGCACCTTGGCCCCAGAGGAACCCTGTTTAATTTGGCTATATTCATGTGTATGGCTGAATGTCAATTAAACTTGAACTTGAATTTGATTTGTGAGGATGAATATATATACTCAATCGCAGACGCTGCTGCAGATTCTGTGCTTAGTGCCAATAATGCAGGCACATATGAAGGGTTGTGTGCAAAAATTAAACAGATTCTCCCTAAGTAAGAGCAAAGAATAATTATCTAAAATAATTGATTTGTTTCTTTTAATGGCAGAGCTGCCCTAGACATAAATCCTCTTTGGAGCCTTTGTTTAATATTGATTGATGTTCCCCAGTGCCTGTAACCGGAGCCTGGAGGATTCATAGCCTTTTCTGTTTCCTGCTTTGATAGGCTTTCAGCAGACTTATCTTTATGTGAGCCTACTGCTCGAAACCTGGGTTGCACTGCCCCCTGTAGCAAAATATTATGGAACGGGAGACAAGCCACCTGAGCAACTATTTTCTCTGCAGCTGAACAGCAGTCTGTGGGGTTCATTAATAAAATGCACAACTGTCTCATTATAGTCAATCCTGGAAAACTTTCTCATGCTTTGAAATCATATTAAGTATAAGCTGATAATATGCAAAAATTGAACCAGGGTAAATATATATGTAGATTTTCAAAACTTTACAGCACAAGAATGATATTCATCTGACTTTATAATGCTGTTTTTTTTAGAGTAATCTGAAAGTTTTCTTGCTGCCTTTCTCCCTCCTGTATCTTCACTAGCTGTAAATATTTATCCATTCTTTCCATAAAAGGTACGATTTTCTTTGCCTCTACCTCTCTCTGCAAAAATGTATTCCTAAAGTAAACAAAATAGCCTTATTTCTATTCTCTGTCTCTTGGTGATATTTTCTGATTGATGATTCTTTCCTTCTGGCTTTGCAACCAGAGTTGTTCTGTTAAAACTTTTCTTCATTTTTAAAACCTTTGGGATGTGAGTGATTTTCACTCAATTTAGATTTTGGTTAGCTAGATCACTGGAGGAACTCAATGGATCAGGGCAGTATCTTTGAAGGGAAATGGACATGTCAACATTTTGTGTCAAGACACTTAGCCTGGACTGGAGAGAGGGGAGGTACTTAGTTTAAGTAGGTGAGGGAAGGGCTGGAGCAAGAGCTAGCCGAAGATGAGTAGATCCAGTTGAAGGAGACAACCAGATGAGTAGGAGGATAATGGGAATGATCTCACTTCTGCCCATCCACAAATGTGTCCCTAGACTTCCTGCATTCTGCTATAGTGTAAACGACCTACAGATTTATAACCAGGTTTGTGATATCACTGCGATAGTGGCAGTGAAGTCAGTGAAACACATGAGCAGCCTAGTGTTTGCTCTGTCCCAAAGATTTTGCAGTTATATGTTCTTATGATGTCACCACAAATGAATCTTATCATTGTGGTATTACTTTATTTACACTTTAAATTTAAAAAAATCTTTAAGGTGCAAAAGAATCAATACAACATTATGTTCCATACAAAATTTCAAATCATGTACATAAATGATGGTAAAACTAGATCTAGCTTTGACAGGTGGGTGCAAAACCTCCACCTGAGTTTGAGCAATATATGATTACCCCAAGTCTTTTTTCCAATAGTCATCAAAATTTCTACTCATGCTGTTCCATTTAATCCTTTGCTATGGACCTGAATTTCTATAATAAGTTATTTATGAAAAAATGATATCTGATAGAAGTTTCCTTCCCAATGTCATATTAATGATACTTCAATCTTTCCATTTCTTAGCTCTTTGACATTTAACATTGTCCATGTACAGGTGGGGCTTAGCTTTGAACATCTTCAAAAGTTAACTTAAATTTTCCACCACTGTGCCTTCTTTCCATCCAATGGTCTAATTTTATTTAAAAGTAATGTGAGAAGAACTATTCTGGTGAGATTG
Source organism: Hemitrygon akajei (assembly GCF_048418815.1). Classification (NCBI taxonomy): domain Eukaryota; kingdom Metazoa; phylum Chordata; class Chondrichthyes; order Myliobatiformes; family Dasyatidae; genus Hemitrygon; species Hemitrygon akajei. Next base: position 146,652,460 of record NC_133133.1, on the reverse strand, counting down.
TTGGTAAATATGATGCAGTGTGAAGGGGATTTATCCTTGTCATACTGTATATAGGACCTTTCTGGTTTCCAACTAAAATACTGCTACCCATTTAGGATTTGAATCGTAGTCATGATATGATGAGATACCATGAGATACGCAATGTGCTGAGGGTCAGATCAGAATTATTCAGGTCTAGCGCCCAAGTAAAATACAAAAGGTCCAGGTACAGTCTCCAGAAAGCCACCTCACATGAAAAGTGGCAATTTCTGACCAAACTTGATTCACTGAAAGATGCTCGACAGCTCTTGACAGGTCTTGAATGCTATCACTTCTTACAAAGTGAAACCAAGCAATGCGCCTGACAGGAAGTCTTTACTCCTAGTTGAGCACAAAGCGTTTTATGCTCATTTTGACTGTCAAAAACATGGAATTCCCATATCCCTAATAACCCTGTGATCTTGGTCTCTGAGACTGACGTGAGAGCATCCTTCATGAGGGCAAACCAATGGAAATCACCTGGCCCAGACTGGCTACCTGACCAAGTACTAAAGACCTCTGCTGATCAACTGGCTGTAGTGTTCACTGGTGTATTTGCTTCAGCAGTCTGAGGTACCAATCTGCTTCAATTATATTGGTCCCTCAAAAAATGTGATAACCTGCCTCAATGACTATCATCTAGTAGCACTTACATCCACTGTGATGAAGTGCTTTGAGAGGTTGTCGATGAAACATATCAACTCCTGCCTGAGAAGCGACTTGGATCTGCCTACTGTCACGACATAGATGCCTTTTATTTGGCTCCTCAGTCAACCCTGGAATATCTCGAAAGCCAAGTTACATAAATCAGCTTGTTCTTCATTAACTACAGCTCAGTATTCAATGCTATTATCCCCTCAAAATTAATCAATAAGCTTCAAGACCTTTGCCTCAATGCCTCCTTGTGCAGTTGGATCCTCGATTTCTTCACTTGCAGACCCTAGTCAGTTTGGATTAGCAACAACATCTCCACAGTTTCCATCAGCACAGGTTGTGCGCTTAGCCCCCTGCTCTGCTTGCTTTATATTGATGACTGTGAGGCTGAGTACAGCTCTAACGCCATATTTAAGTTTGCTGACAATACCATTGTCATTGGCTGAATTGAAGGTGGTGACGAATCAGCATATAGGTGAAAATCTGGCTGAGTGGTGCCACAACAACAACCTCTAACTGAGTGTCAGCAAGACTAAGCAGCTAATTATTGACTTCAGGAGGGGGAAACTGGAAGTCCATGAGCCAGTTCTCGTCAGGGAATCAGTGGTGAGGAAGTTCAGCAACTTTAAATCCGTGGTGATATCATTACCGTGGATCTGTCCTGGGTCCAGCATGGCCTCAGAAAGCTTGGCATCACCTCTACTTTCTTAGAAGTTTGCAAATATTTGGCATGTCATCTAAAACTTTGACAAACCTCTATAGATAAGTAGTGGAGAGTATCTTGTCTGGCTGCATCACAGCCTGTCATAGAAACATCAATGCCCTTGAACAGAAAAGCCTACAAAAAAGTGGTGGATACAGCAGAGTCCATCGCCAGTAAAGCCTTCCCCACCACTGAGCACATCTACATGGAGTACCGTCGCAGGAATGCATCACCCATCATCGAGGACTCCCACCATCCAGGCAACACTCTCTCCTCCTTGCTGCTCTCAGGAGGAAGATTACAGGTGTCTCAGGGCCCACACCACCAGGATCAAGAGCAGTCATTACTCTTCAAGCAGCAGGCTCCTGAACCAGAGGGGATAACTTCACTCAACTTCACTAAACTGTTCCCACAACCTACAGACTCACTTACAAGTCTCTTCATTTCATGTTCTCAATATTTATTGCTTATTTATTATTATTATTTTCTTTTTTACTTTTTTGTATTTGCAGTTTATTGTCTTTTACACATTGATTATCCTTTCTGTTAGCAGTGGTCATTCATTAATTCTATTGTGTTTCTTGTATTTGCTGTGATTGCCTCCAGGAAAATTAGTCTCTGAGTTGTATGTGGTGACAGATATGTACCGTATTTTGATAATAAATTTACTTTGATCTTTGATGGCCTATGAGGGGATATAAAGTGTTAAGCTGCAGAGAAATGTTGAATAAACTTTGCTTGTGGTCCCTTGTCTATTGGATATTGTGAATTGATCAAAGCAGTTATAACGTTAAAAGAACCCAAACAAAGTTTTGAAAAGTCCAGGAAGAAATGAGGCAAAGCAGTTTGGGACTGTGCATTATTAAAACCTGTAATGTATTGCCTGAAAGAGTAGTGAAAACTGTTTGAACTGGGAAAGTGGACAACTCTTCACAGAATCTTAAAACACAATGGGACAAATGAATTCCCTATGCAAAGTAGTCTATGAGTTGTAAGGCTTCATAAAAAGAAATTATTTCCTGTAGTGAACAAATTAAAAATAAGGGGTCATTTACCTTAAGTGCTTGGACATTTGGGAGAAAAACCTGCATGTACATTTTCACAGAAACTCTTTCCCCAGATTGAAAAAGGAAGTTGGGGTGTAGGTGGCAGTGACAAAGCAATTCCAGTTCTAATGTACCAAGGCCATACAATTCAGAAGAACCAAGCTTCAATTCCTGGTGTGTTCTGATTAAACTGAAATTAATTATAGACTTACTATTACCCCACTGCGACAAGAAATAAATAATGCAGGGTTCCAGTTAGTGTTTTTACTCAGTTCTTATTGACTCCTATGTGGAAACTGGCCAGTTAATATTAAATTGAATTGAAATAAATTGAATTGAATTGACTTTTATTACTCGCATCCTTCACATATATGAGGAGTAAAAATCTTTGCATTTTGTCTCCATCAAAATGTGCAATGAGCAATTTATAGTAATTTGTAATAAATAGTAAGTACAACTGAACAGTCAAAATAACATAGAAATACCATTTTGTCAGTGTGAATTAATCAGTCTGATGGCCTGGTGGAAGAAGCTGTCTCAGAGCCTGCTGGTCCTGGCTTTAATGCTGTGGTACTGTTTCCCAGATGGTAACAGCTGGAACAGATTGTGGTTGGGGTGACTCAGGTCCCCAATGATCCTTCAGGTCCTTTTTACACACCTGTCTCTGTAAATGTCCTGAATAGTGGGAAGTTTACATCTACAGATGCGCTGGGCTGTCAGCACTACTCTCTGCAGAGTCCTGCGATTGAGGGAAGTATAGTACCCAGACCAGGCAGTGATGCAGCCAGTCAGGATGCTCTCAATTGTGCCCTTGTAGAAAGTTCTGAGGATCTGGGGGCCCATACCAAACTTCTTCAACCGTCTCAGATGAAAGAGGCACTGTTGTGCCTTTTTCACCACACAACCAGTATGTACAGACCACGTGAGATCCTTGGTGATATGTATGCCAAGGAACCATTTTCTGGTGACAATTACTGCCCAAGGTTATACAGAAAGATCTGTCTCTGAAGATATTGGAAACTACTGCACCCCTGGAATCATGAGGGAGAGTATCTGGAATAGTTGGAAACAGGGAATAAGAAATCAAGTCCCCAAAAAAACAAGCCAGTCAAACATTCCCCTGAAATCATTTCAGCAATACACATGCACCCTTTGTGAATGCAAATTATCTCAGGAGAACTTTACCCAGGTGAACTAGTCCAAAGTTGACCCCAGATTTCTGAATAGATAAGGAATTTTGAATATGCATCATGTTGAATCCCAGAACAAGATACTCTGATGATCCTGTGCACAAATATAATGGGTCTAAAAGTAAGCCAAGTATCCAGGCCAAATTTCATTGATTTGTACTTAGACTTTAATGCCAAGATTTCTCAAACCTATTGAATTTAAGATGAAAAGCATTTCATCATAGAATTTTAATTCAAGGAATCCTTAACAATTTTCTTATAATGTGACCTATTTTCTAGTAACTTCATAAATCATGTTTTTTTAAAGAATGTAGGTCACTGCGGCTTTTTAGATGTGTTATGGGATCGCTTATTTGAACAGTTTTGAGCAGGCACCAATCCACAAGAAAATGTATATGGTGACACATTGATAATAAATTTACTTTGAACTTTGATCAAATTATCATGTAAAATAAGTTTGCAGGGTGGAAACTATATAGCTTTATCCAAGTTATCCGTGAATCTGCCAATACTTGATGAGTTTCATTGCTGGATGCAGCTCTAACTATTCTCCCCAATCATTTAAAATTTCTCTTAAACACTATTTTAAATTCCTATTGTAGAACAGATCCATTAATCATTGTATTCTGCAAGACAGCTGAAAAATCATATAGGAATCCCTGAGGTACGGGAAGAGAAGAAAAGAAAGTTCCCAATCCATTGTAAAAGTAGAATCTTTATTAAATGTTAAAAACTTTTTTTAAATACTTACATATTTTCAAAATACTTATTTCAATAGTATATGTTCTTCATTAAATTGCCATATCATGCAGGTAGAGAAAACTGCGTATGTCAAACCAATTGTATATTTTGCCTATTTGGAAAGAGTATTATCATCTGCTAACTCATGCATGTGGACACATTGGATGTCAAAGAATAATGATTGTTTGTGGTGTAACAAATTGTTTGTTGTGTAACAAAGCGGAGCACTAAGTTCTGAAACTATTTACATTTTATTTCAAGAAACTTTCACTCTAGATTGATGATCAGAGGTATGTATAATCCCTCATCCAATAGAGGTACCTTTTCATACCAATTCATGGAAATGGACTTGGTATAAGTTATTTTCACTGAAAAGTTTGGTCTTGCCATAGGTTTACAAACTCTGATAGATATTCTCACCATTCTAAACTCCTCTCCAACTTAAAGGTTGGACAAACATGGGTTTCTCTCCCTAGAACGTCAGAGGCTGAAGGAAAACCGATAGAGATTTTTTTTTAATTATAGGAGGCTTTGATATGGTTGATAGAATCCTTTCCCCAGGATAGAAATATGAAACATCAGAGGACATGTTTGTAATGGGGGGGAGGAATATAAAGGAAACATGATAGGCAAGTTTTTTTTATGCAGGAAGTGGTAGGTGCCAGGGTAGTTCTAGAAGTTGGTAGTTTGGTGGTGTTTAAGAGGATCTTAGATAGGCACATAAGTATGAAGGGAATGGAAGGATATGGATGATACACAAGAAGAGAACATTTAGTATAAACTGATATCAGTATTGGCAAAACATTGTTTGCTGTATGGCCTCTCCAGTACTGTAGTTTTCTATGGTCCACCATCAAAAGAAAGTCTCACTCTTGAATTTGACTGAATAATTGTGGTCAACAGGTATATCAAATACAAGCATTTTATCTTTTGCATTTTGACTAGGGGTTGGCTAACTCGTCGCTGCAACTTGAAGTTGATCGTGCAGTTGAAATCAATTTGATTCATAAGCTACAGTAAATGCAACTATAAGCCAACTGGGTGAGCAATTTGAATATGATGCTATTGAAACTACAAACTGCAACAACTGTTTTAGTTTCCCATTTATCTGAATCCATCTTATCAAGATTATTCAAATTCATTCAGTGACCTGAAATATCCTTTCTTTGGAAACTAACTTGAAATGCCATTTCTGACAACTGTATTTCTGTCTGTTAAATTTAGTTGTACTAAGCTGAATTTCATTTGTAACCATCTCTACATGAGTAGTTCTCATCGTGTGTACCTTATGGTGCTATGTGAAGTTATTCAATATTTTAAGAGGAACTTTGCCAAATGAAGTTACATACTGAAAGAGGAAAATACTTTTAATATTTGCTTATTAGAATTGTCTTTGGTAATGTTGATAGTTTGATCAGCTGTACGGTGTTTGTCTGATGACAAGGGAATACTGAGCATCATTGGCCTCATAAGTATAATCCTGATCATTGTCAAAAATTGTTTTTTGACTTGCAAAATTTTAACATGCAAAAATTGTCTTTGCTTTTTCTAAGGTTCTCTAATGTTCCATGGTGGTAAGTGTATCCATGGATTTAACTTGCATCTGCTTGGAATAACTCTCTATAAGGAGACACCATTACAAAAATGAACATGTACTCATTGAAAAGGTTTCTTTGGCGATGTTCTCAAGCTGTAACAGCTGTCCCAGTTTTCCATTTTCTGCATCCATTTTATCAGAATGATTCAAAACTCAGACATGGACATTGAGCAGAAATGTTATCTCTTAGGACCCTAACTTGAAATTGCATTTCTGTTAATAAAGTTCATTTGAACTAAGATCGACCTCATTTGCAATATCTTTTTCTGAGAAGTGCCATTTTGGGAGATGTTCATATTCCAAAAAGCCAATCTAGAATTTGACCCGCTCCTGGCTGTATATAGTACTCAGAATAATTCAGGGCCTCGACCTGAATCATCAACTTACACCTTCTGATTCTACAGATGCTGCCTGACCCACTGAGTTCTTATAGCTTCCTGGATTGTGTTTTGTTTGAGATCCTATTTCCTACATGTTGCCTTCATGCAAAAGCCAAAGTTTTCTTGCCTTCCTTGTGTGGCCACCATCCACAACAAGGCTGATAACTGCTCCAAGGCTGTAATCTAAGGTAGCTCAAGCTAACTTGAATTCACAGTTGGTGTTTTAATGGCCAAGAAGAGCTTTCCACCAATCTGTACCTTTCATACATGTAACATGTTGTTTTGTTTTTTCCTCGGTCCTATTTTAATACACAGTTTAGTGTAATTGGCAAACTTCAAAATACAACATTTTAGTCATTTGTCCTTATTTTATTATTGGCATATATTTTGGAAAGCCTGTGATAATGTATTAGTCTCTCTTTTTCCTGTCAGTCAACTGATTTGTAATCCGTGGCAATGCGTTACCTATATTATATGGTTTAATTTTACCCGCTAACATTTTGTGTGGGACTTTATCAAAAGCTTTTTAAAAATCCCAGTATGACATATTCATGGGTTTTCCTTTACCATTTCCACCAACCACAAAAGCCTCTAATAGTTTTGTCAAACACAACAGCCCTTCCAAAAATATTTTGTTTATTTTATCTGATTACATTGATATTTTCCAAGTTTCCTGTTATCTCATTCTTTACTACAGCCTAAGCATTTTTCTCACAACTGATGTTTGATTAACCGGTATATAATTTCCTGGTTTCTCTGCTTCCTTTCTTAATTGTGGGTTATGTTAGTCACCCTTCAATCAACAGGATCGTTTCCATAAAGTGATAACCAATGCATTCATTATTTCCATGGGTACCTCCTTTAGTACTCTGGAGATCAAGGTCCCAGGGAATTTATTGATTTCCAGCACAATTAACTACTGCAATTAATTTGCTTTAGTTTCTTATGTTCTGGCAGGCAGAATCCCAGTGCATTAAATTTATGATCCAGGCTGTCTATGACGTCTTGTCCAGCCCTGCAAACCTCCATGTCTGGAGCAAGAGCGATACACCAGCACGTCCTCTCTGTCCAGGAAGAGGATCACTGGAACACATCCTTAGCAGCTGCCCTAAAGCCTTGGGGGAAGGTTGCTACCGGTGGCATCATGACCAGGTGCTGAAGGCAGTGGCAGAGAGCATCGCGATGGCCATGACCACCAGCAAACAGAGTGGTCAGAGGAAGATCATCTCCTTTGTCAGAGCTGGAGCACGGCCCCTACGTCAGCCCAGACCAGCATCACCATCGGGCCTACTTAGCACCGCATCAGATTGGCTGCTTCAAGTTGACCTGGGGAGGCAGCTGAAGTTCCCCAATCAAATAGCAACAACTTTACTGAGGCCGGATGTGGTCCTTCCTTCAGTGTCCTCGAAGCAGGCTGTCCTCATCGAGTCAACAGTTCCCTGGGAGGACCACATTGAGGAGGCAAATGAGCAGAAGGGGGCCAAGTACCAGGAGCTGGTGGAGCGGTGCTGGAGGCAGGGCTGGAAGGCTCGCTGCGAGCCTGATGCACCATCAATAACTCACGCTGAGACTTAGGAAGTGAGATATCGGCTTTTATTGACTGGAAGAATAAACAGCACTACATCCTGGGGAAAATGAGGGAGAGCAGCAGCCCACAGTCGCCTTTATACAGGGGTCTGTGGGAGGAGCCACAGGAGCAGTCAGCAGGGTCTGTGGGAGGAGCCACAGGAGCAGTCAGACAGGTATATCTAGTTCACCACAGAGCCCATCGAAGTGGGGTGCAGGGGTTTTGCCGGCTGCTCACTCTGCAGAGTCTACACCCAGTGGGGGCTGGCAAGAGGAAAGCAATCAGGACCATCACAACAGCCGCTGAGAGAGCCTCCAAATGGCTATGGATCAGGAGGGGTGATCCGTGGGCCAGTGCTGCCAGGGCACAAGCTGGGGTCTGATCAACCCCAGCTGGGTCGCCTGGATGAGGATGTATGATGTTGAAAGACCCGAAACATCTGACGACCCCAGGTTACATCACTGATGGTGTGTCCCAGCACATCTGCAGGATGTATCTCAGAATCAGATTCTTCATCCTTAACAATTTACAAAATTATTTGTGTCCTTTTTTGTAAAGTCAGAACCAAAGTATTTGTTTTATTTATCTGTTCCCCATTGTAATTATGCTTCTGACTGTTTGGGACCCACATATTTTCAGTAATCTTTGTCTAGAAGCTTTTTCTGTTTATTTTTATGTGTCAGTTTACTGGAAGTGTGAGTACATTGGACAGGTTATTGTATATCTCTGGTCCAATTTCAGTTCAGAGAATTGTTTTCTCTCTTGAATTTCTTCAAGTATCTCAGTATTTTATGCACTTTAGCCTAATTGTAAAATACCATAATGCCTTAAGTAAAATTGCCATACACTAATATTGTAAGGTAAAGGATTCCAAACCTTTGAAGGAATCATGTCATGCTCCAGTTTAATAAAAAGAAAATATTCACCTTCTTCCAATGTCACAGATGTCGGAAGTAATGAAGGCATGCAGGAATTTGTTAAGATTTCCCAATATTCTGAGAACTTTTATCTCAGTGGTTGTACTGTTTGCTGACTGTACAGCTGACACTCTCTTTCTTGAGCATGGTTCCTGTGTTACAAAAGCCATTAGGAGCCTTACAAACAACTTCACTGACATGAACCATAGCAGCTTTGCACTTTTTGTTGTGAAGGTTGTGCTGGTCCATATTCCACCTACTGCTGATTATTGTTGGTACAGTGTTAATGACACCTGCCTCAGCCATTGGCTCACACTATACTCATAAATCTTCTGAGGGAATGACAGTAATCATAATCGCAGTTACGGTACTGAAGCCTTGGGACCATAGTGGCTTACTATTTCTAAGTATCTAAATGAAAAATGAAAAAGAGAAAATGTATCAAAGACAAAATGTCAGCAAAAGATCAGCATAAAGTAGTCCATAGCACCAGACAAATACACCCACATACACAAATATCAGGTTATTTTATCATTATGCTGTGACAAGTACTTTAATGAATTCCTAACTTGTAAATTAAACCTGATCTGTCACAAACCATTCATCCTATTTTGCTAACCCATCTAGGTGTCAATGGCTGCTTGCTAGTGTCCTGTAAAATGACATGGCCACTCTGGGGGTGATCAACAACATGAATACCCAGACTGAAGCCATCCTTTGCTATTTAATACAAGAAAACACAATGTGGCAGCACAGTGATACAGCTACTAAAGCTGGTGCCTAAGCTAAGACATGGGGCCTTTGAAACCATGTTGTGACAATTCTATGACATTTCTTGTGGACAGCCTGCTTAGCTAATCCCAGTCATCTTCCTGTACTGGCTTGCATTGTAGGAAGTTAGTCAGTAGGGAGAAAAGTATGGTACAACCACAGTTCTGAAATATTGCAGTATCTAGTTAAAGGGATGTTTGTTGGGCACACAAAAAAAATGTCAGGAGAACAATCAAGATCATTGAGTTTTCTAAGAAACATGTTCAGCTATTTGGGGAGTAGAGATAAAAAAGGTTGACCACATTTTGGCAGCTATAAAAGCTTGCTACAGGAAAGATATAAATAAGCCATATTGAAGAAACTGTTTATCAAAGTCAAAAATATAGATCTAAAGGATATGTAAATATTTATGAAATAATTTAATGCTTTCGAGAGATGTGTCAAGTTGGTGTACAAAATACGCAGGCCACTAATGGGTCCCTATCATCATTGTACATGAATGAAGTTGCATACAAAGCACCCAAGGAAAGTTCTGCTGCCCAAAGTTTGAAAAACCTGCAGTGCAGAGCCTGAAAACTGGAAGACAAGGCTAAACCAAATAATTTTTTTCTTAAGAACATATGGATTCCCATTCTACAGCAAGGCACGATTTACAAACTCTGCTACAAATTGGAACTGTGCTTGCCTTGAAAGTGGAAAAGTTGCCCTAAAAAATAATAATTCTGCTCTAGTGTTGCTGGCTGCATTAAGGAAAAAATACATTCTTCAAAGCCTTCAATATATTCCCACTGTGAAGCTATAGTTATACTGTCATATAGAACAGAAACAGACCCTTCCTATGTCAGCTATCATACACCCATTTTATTAGTCCTTAATTCATAGTTGTTTATGCCCTGTTGATTTAAATGCCCTATAAGATACTTTTTAAATGTTGTGAAAATACCTATTACTCATGCAAGTAACGCATTCAAGATTGCAACAATCCTCTCTGAGTGAAAACTTCCTCCACACTGAGCCTCTAAACCTTACTATGCCTTTTATCTTTAACCCTGCAACTGAGACCACGCAGCTCCCCCACCACCTGTCTTCCCAATAAACAAGGGAAATGGACTTGCAGCATTTTACATTACCAATGGCTAATAAGGTCTTGCGATCACAAGGGAAATGTCCAAACCAAACATTCATTGTTAGACTGCATGCTGCCTTTGCGCACTGACTCCGATGTCTTTCTACAGAAAAGCAGTTAGTAATACGGTCCACACCATGTCCAGCTTGCTGCTAGGGTAGTGTCTATATGTTTCCAAAGCATTTCTCTGCTTCTTCATAGAAAACTCTGGCACTCATCTCAGGAATTAGCTTAGCAAATCTTTTTCAGACTGCCTCTAATATTAGTAAATTATTTATTAGGTAAGGAGACCAACAATGTACATAGTACTTTAGCTTCATTCCACCAGCAAACTTGTATATACATCAACCAAAATGAAGGTTTGAGGTCTCACACTGTTCCTTGTGCACCTCACTACCTACAATCGGTCACAACATCCCAATGCAAAATAGGTCTGTTCATTGCTATTCTCAGTTTTCTGTTTGTTAACTAAATGTCATTCCACATTCAATATTTACATAGTCTAATTTTATGTGACATTTTCCTGTCTGACATTTTATCAAATGTCTTCTGAAAGTCGAAGTGCAACACTTTACCTGGTTTGCTCTTATCTATGCTTCTAGTTACACACACCCTCTAATCATTTTGTCAAACATGATTTCCCATTCATAAATCCATGTTAAATTCTGTCCAGTTGCCCACAAGAAGTGTTGGATACAGCCAAGCCCATCACAGGAAAGCACCACCCCCCAACCATTGGGAGTATTTACATAGAACGCTGCCACTGGAAAACAGCATCCATCATCCAGGCCATGCTCTCTTCTCACTGCTGCCATCAAGAAGATGGCACAGGAGCCGTGGGTCCCACACTACCAGGTTCAGTAAGAGTTATCATTCTTCACCCATCAGGCTCCTGAACCAGCGTAGATAACTTCCCTCACCACAACACTGAACTGATCACTCAGCACAACACAACAAATCTCAGGGTAGTATATGGCAACATATACATACTTTGATCATAAATTTACTTTGAATTTTGGACTTTGAATTATTTTTGAAGTGACCTGTTATCAGTTCCTTAACGATAGATTCCATCTGTTTCCCAATGACTGATGTCAGGTTGACGAATCTCTTAGTCCTTCTTTCCTTAAACTCTGGAGCTACATCTGCTTTCTTCCAGAATCTTGGAATTCTGGAATACAACAATTACTGCATCTGCTCTCTCTGTCTGGCAGTGGGACTGGAGACATAGGTTGGGAGTTGATAGGCAGATTGGAAGCTGAGGCGCTAGTCCATCATTCAAAGTGGAGTGTTCAGTCCAATAGTAGGTGTAGGAAAACTGGTATAACATGGGTCCAATGTTCGTGACAAGTTAAATACATGCACATCCTAATGTTTGGGAAGACCAAGGTATAGGTTAGGCCAGTGTTTATATATCAACTGCATCCACACCACCAAATCCTCTGTTAACCCACTAAAAAACTGTTTCTTATCCTGAGTTTTACTACTTCATTTTTACTTATGCGAACGTTGATTTTAAATGTTTACCCTTGTTTTTAATTCCAGCATCACATTGCTCTTCCTTTTAGACCTCCCCAGTCATGTCAGATATCTTGCTCATTTATTTCTGCACGGCTGGCAACAATGTCATCAGCCAGCATGGCCCTACACTCTGAAATTACTACTCAAAGTTTTTCTGCCTCTGAACCTCTGCTTTTATCTTTAAAACCTTCTTTTTGATCAAAATGTTGGTATTCCATTCCAAAATATCCTTATATGGAGTTGATAATTATCCTGTGGTGCATGTTGAGACATTTGCCGAATTTAAAATGCCATTTAAATAGAAATCCTTGTTGATCATGTTGCTCGTATTGGGGGGAGTGGTAAATCATATGCCGTCATCCCCAGCCTTCACTAATTAACAGCAATAATGAAATAATTACCACTATTTGAGCAACTTTTGACGAGGTCACTGCCCAAGACAGCAAGTAGATAGATAGATAGATAGATACTTTATTCATCCCCATGGGGAAATTCAACTTTTTTTCCAATGTCCCATACACTTGTTGTAGCAAAACTAATTACAGGATTACTAATGCTTAACTCAGTAAAAAAATATGATATGCATCTAAATCACTATCTCAAAAAGCATTAATAATAGCTTTTAAAAAGTTCTTAAGTCCTGGCGGTTGAATTGTAAAGCCTAATGGCATTGGGGAGTATTGACCTCTTCATCCTGTCTGAGGAGCATTGCATCGATAGTAACCTGTCGCTGAAACTGCTTCTCTGTCTCTGGATGGTGCTATGTAGAGGATGTTCAGAGTTTTCCATAATTGACCGTAGCCTACTCAACGCCCTTCGCTCAGCTACCGATGTTAAACTCTCCAGGACTTTGCCCACGACAGAGCCCGCCTTCCTTACCAGCTTATTAAGACGTGAGGTGTCCCTCTTCTTAATGCTTCCTCCCCAACACGCCACCACGAAGAAGAGGGCGCTCTCCACAACTGACCTATAGAACATCTTCAGCATCTCACTACAGACATTGAATGACGCCAACCTTCTAAGGAAGTACAGTCGACTCTGTGCCTTCCTGCACAAGGACAATCTTCTAATTTGGCAGTCTTCCTTCAGGTTTGAATTATGGAAGGTGAATGGGCTAAGCCATCTTACAGCAAGTGACACAGCTTTTTGGTGAGATTTTCATAACACAGAACTTCTGTGAAAATTTCCATAATATCTAAATGCCCTTGTTTCAGAAGAAATGAATATCTTGAGATGCAAAAGCAGGTGAATCTTGGCCTCAGTGGAGTTGCTGCATGATACACCTGAAAAATCCATGACAGGCCATGCTCACAAAAGAATTTTGAAAATAAAGAACTAAATATTCTGAATAAATGTGCATATATTTTCTATAAACATTACTTGATAATAATTAATCAAAATGTTTAAAACTTACAAATTTTGTTATAAAGTAAGTTTTAAGTATAACTTATAAAATAAATAAGTCCTGTGGTGCATCAAATGTCTCAACATGCACCACAGGATAATTATCAACTCCATATGAGGATATTTTGGAATGGAATACCAACATTTTGATCAAAAAGTAGGTTTTAAAGATAAAAGCAGAGGTTCAGAGGCAGAAAAACTTTGAGTAGTAATTTCAGAGTGTAGGGCCATGCTGGCTGATGACATTGTTGCCAGCCGTGCAGAAATAAATGAGCAAGATATCTGACATGACTGGGGAGGTCTAAAAGGAAGAGCAATGTGATGCTGGAATTAAAAACAAGGGTAAACATTTAAAATCAACGTTTGCATAAGTAAAAATGAAGTAGTAAAACTCAGGATAAGTTATTTCAACTTTTAGAGTTAAACAGAGGAGCAATTACGTTTAGTGCCAAGAATCAATGTAACAGAGAACCTGCTGAAAATTGCATAGTATTCCATGCAGTATTATTTACATATTTATTTACTGAGATATGACGTGGAACTGGCGTGCCCGGCCCTTTGAGCCACGCCACCCAGCAATCCCCAGTTTTATTATTTTATCTCTTCCTTCTCAAAAGTAAATTTTTAAATATATTTTATGTCAGCGTATTGATAATCGTTACGATTTCACTGATGAGGGTTTTTAAACCTATTCTCGCTTCATAAAATATAAACTGAGGTTGTCAATTTATTTATTTAATTTGTTTTTCTGCATCAGCTTACATTGCAAAGGGACCACATTAAGGGGAGTTCAGGCACGAATAATTTCATTAATACTTGTTTGTCCATAATGATAGATAAAATCAATTGCGAATGCAATACTGCAGTTCTAGAAGGCTGCCAATAGGGTGTACTACCTCACCATGCTTGAAAGAAAAGGCAATTTAAATCACACGTGCTAGTTTATGCTTCTGGGCTTTACAATCTGTTTATGCATGCATGTTATACCGTATGGCATTTTTTCTCCATAAGGTCACTCTCAGATAGTTATGATGAGTAAATGCCAGGTCGTGGATAGATTTAGAGACTGGAAGGGAGAGGTGGAAATAAGCAGGGTGGAATGCTGGCTGTTGGTATCACGTGGAACAATAAGGGGCTGATTAAAATATATGGTCACCATTGATCGATAGCGCAGTTGTTTTGTTTCATCACTGTTGGGTATCAGTGAGAAATGTCAGATAGTTCATTCTTCCTGGAAGCAGAAAGGGTCACGTCTCTCCCTCAAGAGATTAAAGACATTGGTCAGAAGGATTAAACAAATTTGAGAGAGCTGGCTGTATTTTGGAGTGCAACACACATAACCAACTGAATGCAACTCACTGACACAACTGATTGACTTGTACTTATTCATAGAATCAAATCTCATGCTTTTACACACTATTATAAATCCACTGTAAAGAAATATAGGTACGGTTCTACAGAGTTGCATTTGGCGGCAGCAAGTAGCCAAGAGTCTATATCATATCAGGTGGGTCTATGGTACAAATAGCAATGAAATAAATGACCAAATCATAGGCTTAATGTATTATTTAGGGAATGAATCATAACCCTTCCACCAAGAAACACCCAATCTCATCTTTTGTTATCACTGAGCCAGGGGTCAAGGTTAGTATCAAGCAGCCTGAGCTTACAACTGAGTCTACAAATGTCTCATAGTCCTAGAGTCATTACAACATAAAATGAACCTTTTTGGCCTGCTATGCCCATACTGTCTCTCTGTAAACAATCCATTCAATTTGTTTCCTCTTCTGTGTCTGTGTTTATGCCTCTCAATTGCCTTCAAAAAGTAAACTGCTGGAGAAACTTAGAGGGTCAGCCAGCATCTGTGAGACACGGATCAAAATGACTGAGAGTGAAGAGATACAAACAGATGTTGGCCAGAAAGAACTAGTCTACAGATCAGTGAATTTGGATGAATCAAGGACAGTGGAAGCGGACAGACCAATTGTCTTTGTTCTTGCCATGTGTTTGGAAATGGAAGCTGCCATTTTGTGGCACTGTTTTATGTCCTCCATTTTCTGAGCTTGTTACGTGGCTTGATCAGTGTTTTAAAGTAAACACAATGATGCCTCAGGTAATCTGTTGGACTTGGGATCATTTCCAAATAAGAAGTTGTCGGCAAGGTGTTCTTTGGTTGGATATAGCATACAAGTTTGTGACTGTTGGGGTCCGTGCCTGCCCTGAGTGATTCGAGCTGGTTGCTGATAGAGAACAAAGACCCATAAATTGCCAGTTGTCACTTCTGGATCAGAGCCAATAAGAAGGTCAGTGAAATGATCCATAGCCGATAATACTGAAAGGAAGCATTTCAACTGATAAGGAGTGGATATAAAAGCAGAGGTTTTCAGATACAAGACAGCAACAACTCCATAGGATTTCACCATTGTAGATCTCAGGTGACTCATGGGTATGGAGTTTTGAAATGGGACTATGAGGAGTACGTGGCCAGCAGCAGAAACTCTTTTTTAGCTGGTATTATATTTCCTGTTCTTTGACTGTTCATGAAAGGTCAGGAAAAATTAGTAGGTGTGCAAGTTCACATGAGACAATAAAGGTACTTGTTGGTGATTACAGATTCTCTCTGTGCCTCCCTGATCATTATTACATGGGTGATTCTTGTAATGGAGGTAAAAAGGAGACGTGGGACAAGAGCTGAAGGTGATAGATGGTATCAGGTGAGGTGGGGTATGATGGATAGCTGGGGCCAGGTGAAGGAGAGATAGGGAGAGGTAGAGTTTAAAGACAATGGCTGGCAGATGATGGGGGAGGAGGGGTTTTCCTCTCTCTCTCTTTCCTTCTCCCCAGTCAGCATCATCTATCACCCCAAAGACTCTGTCTCTAAACTCACTCACCTTTTCTACAGGCTATCTTCTTTTCTACATTTTCAGTCCTGATGCAGGGTCTCAAACCAAAATGTTGACCACCCCTTAGCCTCCACAGTTATCACTTGACCCATTGAGTCTCTCCAGCAGCTTGTACTTGCTCCAGATTCCAACAAATACAGTTTATTGTGCCTTCGTCATACTCTCAGCTGGTTTCCCTGTGAAATTATTGACCATCATCCTTTCCATTAAATTTACATGGCGCAAGTTCAAGGTCATTAACATTGTATTTCTTTCTCAGACCTGAATATTGATGTCCCCTAAGCATAGTGCCATCAGCAAATGGAACAGCTTTTTGGCCTTCTTATCTAAACCTGCCATTATTTTGTACATCCTTAAAAATCTTCTTTCAACCTCCTTTTCCTCAATGAAAATAGTCTTGCCTTGTTACATTCTCTAACCTAAACTGTTTAGAACTGAATGCAGAATCCTAGCTGTGACCAAACCATGGTGTATACAGATTAAGCATTGCTTCCAATCCTGCTTACTCAATGCCTTTCTTTGAAGCCCAACATTTCGTAAACTTTAATAACAATCCTCTCAACATAACCTCTCTTCTTCAAATATCTATCCACATAAACTCTTAGGCCTCTCTGTGCTTGTATATCCTATAGAATTGTGCCATGAAATGTACAATCTCTCTTCAAATTCTTAGTAGCAAAATGTATCTAGTCATATTTTTCTTCATCAAATTCCATCTATCACTTTTCTGCCCATTTTGCGAAACTTCTTAGGTTTTGTTGTAGTGGATTGATACTTGCTGTTGTGTATTTAATATTTCAGTTATATTTAAGTAATCTTGTATGTATGTATTGTATATGGATTGATTAAGCTTTCCTGTTTGTTTAAATAATTCATTGAGCATTATATGTATAAATGTGTGTGTTGCATACGTCATCACACTACCACGTAAAAGTAAAGGTAGCCTCGAAGTTACACCTGTATTTTCGGACTCCTATCTTCATTTGAATTAGTTTAATGTTTTGAAGTTACAAAACATAACACTTGTCACATCTGCAAGTTTGATACTTTGAAATTTTACTTCCTATTTTGATATCCAAGGCATGCATAAATAACAAATTTCCCCTCATTTCTTAATCTTCGCCCTTGTCCAATTTAGAAGTTTCATTTCAGATCTTGCCTTGCTCTGCTCCATTTCTAAAATACAAAACCAAAGTGTTCTCCTTCAGACACTTGGCCCACTTTATTTCTCAGGTCTAAGGCCTGCTGGTCGGGCTGAGAGCAGAGAAATCAAAGAAGCTCTCCTGAACACATTACAAAAGTCCCTTTTACTCCAACATTATCCCTAATGATATGTCGGTAATTAAAGTATATATATATATAACACACACACACACACACACACACACACACACACACACACACACACACACACACACACACACACACACACACACACACACACACACACACACACACACACACACACACACACACACACACACACACACACACACACCAGATTTATCATTGTGCACACACCCTGGCACTAGTACTGGGGACTCATAATAACAGTCTTGAATTTCCTTCAGCAACAGTATTTTTTTTACATGCAGAAAAATTGTTCTTTGCAGACCTTTCAAAGCAATGGCCAACAGAAATGGCACAATTAGCAATCTGACACCATTTTCAGTGGCTACTCTGGTAAATAGTGAAAGAGTTGAAGGTCAGTGCCACTTCCTGTTGCACAAATAAAGACAAAATCAAATGTGGATCCTGACAATTGAAACCAATATAATGAACTTAGGGCTTCCCAAGAGGAAGAGATACAAAAAACTATCAGAATCAAGTGATATCAAGTGAACACAAACATTTTTACAATTCTGTAAGTAAAAAGAGGACAGTCAGAAGCAATGTGGGTCCCATAAAAACAGATAATAGTGATACAGTCGGCCCTCCTTATCCGCGAGGGATTGGTTCCGGGACCCCTCACAGATACCAAAAAACACGGATGCTCAAGTCCCTTATGTAACCTGGCTCAGTGCAGTGGTCTTTAGGACCTGGCACAGCTCTGAATCCGCAGTGTTTCTGTTCCCGAAAATAATCACGATCACGATTGAAAATAAAGTGGAAATAATAAAGCGATCAGAAAGAGGTGAAACACAATCAGTCATTGGCAAAGTGTTAGGCTACAGTCGGTCAACGATCGGAACAGTTTTAAAGGATAAAGTGAGAAAGGCCCTGCCCCGATGAAAGCTACAATTATTACTAAGCAACGCAGTGGTTTAATTATTGAAATACTTTGTACATACGTTTCTTAAGTGTTTTATATGCATAGAAAGGTAAAGTATATACTATTTTCTAAGACAAATGTTTGACTAACTGACGCTAAATAATACTGGATGTAGCTGTTCTGACTTACTTAGTAAGAGAACTTCTGATTTTTTTGGATCCCAATCCATGATAACCTACGCACGTCCTCCCATATACTTTAAATCATCTCTACATTACTTATAATACCTAATACAATGTAAATGCTATGTAAATAGTTGTTATACTGCATTGTTTAGGGAATAGTGACAAGAAAAAAGTCTGTACATGCTCGAAGAACGAGTGCTGGAAGAGCACTTGCAGGTTTTCTCGATTTGTGGTTGGTTGAATTTGCGCATGCAGAACTCGCAGATAAGGAGGGCTGACTGTACTGTGAAGAGAAATAAAACAGAATATTGCATCAGTATTTGCTGTAGAGAAAAAAAATTACAATATTTGTGATGTTTTCAGAGAAAGGAAAATTCCAAAATAAAGAACAAAATTACAATGATCAATGAAGTAATGCTGTGAAGACAGTGACGAGAGGTTTCTCTTTATTTAATTTCACAATGTACATCAAGGCCGTTGTTTAATGCCTATCCTTAATTCCCTTGAGAAGGTTGTAAAATATTTTTGAGCTTCTACAATCCCTTCAGTGAGGGTAATCACACACTACTGTGCAGTAGGAAGTTCCAGAATACAGACATGCAATGTTGAACAAAGGTGACATTTTTTTCCATGTCAGTATGCTATCTGAACGCTTGGTGGTAGAAGTCACAGACTTAGAAGGCATACATTGTAGATGGTGTATTCTGCAGCTATAATGTAGACAATGGAGAACAAAGCAAACACTTTAGTTGGTGGATGGAGTTTCAAGCAAGCAAGTTGCCTTATCTTGCATGGTATTGAATGCCTTAAGTGTTGCTCAAGCAGCACTCTTCCTGGAAAATCACACTTCTAACTTGTGAGATGTTGGTAATGGAGAGGCGTTAGAGTATCAGTTGATGAATTACTCACCGTAGGGAACTAAAACTCTCTTTTGTTCTTGTAGTCATGGCATATATGGCTAAACCAGCTGAGGAACTAGACAAAGATGACCCCAGTGATGTTTAGGAACTTGATGGTACTTGATCATAATTTCAAGGGCAGGTGGTTAAACTCTGCCTTATCAGATAGAGGTGGTCATTGCCTGATGCAGGCAAACACGAGGAAATCTGCAGATGCTGGAAATTCAAGCAACACACACAAAATGCTGGTGGAACGCAGCAGGCCAGGCAGCATCTATAGGGAGAAGCGCTGTCGACGTTTCAGGCCGAGACCCTTCGTCAGGAATGCGTTCCACCAGCATTTTGTGTGTATTGCCTGATGCAGTATTTCTGTGGTGCCAATGCTACTTGCCACTCATCTGGTCATGTCTGAATACTGTCTAGGTCTTGCTTCATTTGCTGAAGAGTTGCATAGGAAATTAAACATTATGCAGTCATCAGCAAGTATTTCTACTTCTGACATTATTGATGGAAGGAATATCACCAATGTCGTCACTAGAGGTTTTGCCTTAGGCTCTGCCTGGAGTCCTACAGCAATCAAAATCTTTGTGTGATTTATGATTCTGGCCACTTGGTTGTTTTCCTCTCTGTCCCTGTTGACTTTAATTTTTGCAGACCTCTTTCATGCCACATTCAGTCAAACACTGCTATGATATCAATAAGCAGTTGCTGTTGCCAATCTTCTGGAATTCAGTGAACAGGTATCGTGGACTATGTGAATTTAATAGCACTATTGATGACACATTCCATCATTTTAAAGATGATTGACAATGGACTGATTGGACAGTAATTATATGGGTTGGATTTATGTATCCTTTTTGTGGACATAACAGTCTTGGACAATTTTCTCCGATGGTGGGTAGCTGCCAATATGGAAAATTGCACTAGTCCCCAGAACCAGATGGTTTCTATCTCAGGGCTTTAAATAAAATGGTTTGAGTGTTCCAGGTGCTCTTAATATAATTTTCCAAACTTCTTCAGACAGGCACTGTTCCTTTAGATTGGAATGTTCTGTATGTCAATCGGCCATGGAAGAAGTTTGAAAGAGCAAAACTAAGGAACTATAAGCCAGTTTGCCTAATATCTTTTCTCAAAAAATTTACTCACAATTGTAATTGAGGGCAAAGTGATGGAATACCTTGAAATTTTTCAGTTAAACAGAGAAATCAGGGCATGGATTTACAAAGGGTAGATCTTGCCTAATGAAACCGATAGAATTTATTGAAAACATCAGTAAAATAGTGAACAAGAGATCGAATACAGATGCTTTTTTATATTGACTCCAAGGAGGCATTTGATAAGGTTGCTTCTAAGTGACTGTTATCCAGTTAATGAGATTGAAAACTAGGTTTATTATTCTGACCAGGGCATCAACCAAGTGGCAGAAGATGAAGTGTGGGCAGAAACATAAATTATAAGACACAACTAGAGTCAATCTAAAGGAATCTGTGTTAAGGCCATATCTGTTCATTATATTTTTCAATGAACTAGCTTAAATGATGTGTATCCCAGTTGTTAATGACATAAAGGCAGGTCACACTGAAGGCATAACAGCATTGAATTAATTTTTAAATGGGTAAAATAATGACAAATAGATTTTGCTGTAGGCAAAACGAAGGACTTACTGGTTACCTGAAAAAGGACAGAACTTCAAGGCCTCTACTAAGGTTCTGCATGGCAGGCTACTCTGGAAGATTAAATTGCATGGATCCAGGGAGACCTAACCAGCTACAAAAATTGCCTTGATGGTAGAAAGTGGAGGGTAAAGGTGGAAGTCAGTGATAGGGCCCACTATTCTTTGTTATCTATGTCAGTGATTGGGATGAGAATGTACAGTGTGTGGTTAGTAAGTTTGCAGATGATATTAAAATAGGTGGTAATAGACTGTGCAGAAGGTTGTCAAAGAGTACAACAGGAGCTTGATCTTATCGGGAGGTGGGCTTACACGTGGCAAGTTGAGCTTAATTCAGTTAAGTGAAAAGTGCTGCATTTTGAGAAGTCAAACCAGGGTAGGTCTTCCACAGTGAATGATAGAGCAGGCACGTAATAGTTCCTAAAAGTGACATCACAAGTATAAGGTGATGAAGAGGCTTTTGCTGACCTTCATCAATAGGGTATTAAATATTAAATTTGCAGCTGTACAAGATGTTAGTGAAGCTGCACTTGGAATAGTGTATTCAGCTTCAGCCACCCTGCTATAGGAAAGATGCTATTCAGCTGAAAGCAGTGCACAGAAGTCTTTCAAGGATATTGCTAGGATGCATGGGATTGTGTTTGTGGTGAACTAGATATACCTGTCTGGACTGCTCCTGTGGCTCCTCCCACAGACCCCTGTATAAAGGCGACTGTGGCTTGTTGCTCTGCCTCATTCCCCAGGATGTAGTGTTGTTCATTCTTCCAGTCAATAAAAGCCGATATCTCGCTTCCTACGTCTCAGCGTGAGTTATTGATGGTGCATCAGTGTTATAAAAAGAAGCTAAGCAGGCTAGACTTTATTTCGTGGAACCTAGGAGACTGAGAGGTGATCTCATGGGTGTGTATACAATCATGAGGGGCATAAGTAGGATAAAGGAGCCCAGTCTTTCTCACAGGTTGAGCAATCAAGAACTAAAGGGCATGGGCTTAAGACGAGAGGGAGAAGATTTAAAAGGAACTTGAGGAGCAGCACCTTCACACTTGTATACGGAATGGGTGCAAGAAGAAGTGGTGGAGGCAGCTACAACAACATTAGAAGAGGAGTGTTGGTCAAATATAGGCAAATGGGATGCACCTACTTGGGTGTTTGGGCCAACACTGGAC
Organism: Hemitrygon akajei; assembly: GCF_048418815.1. NCBI lineage: Eukaryota > Metazoa > Chordata > Chondrichthyes > Myliobatiformes > Dasyatidae > Hemitrygon > Hemitrygon akajei. The sequence goes on along the minus strand of NC_133133.1, from coordinate 146,629,788 downwards.
AAGCTGAGCCAAAGGGCTTGTTTCCATGCTGTATAACTCGATTATTCTAACTGAATATTGTCGTTTTAAGTAATGATAACTTAGAGGCAGTGAATATATGGGGGCCACTTGCATTTATCATGAAAATGTCATGTATAGGTACGGAAATATTCAAAAAGACTAATGAAATCTTGACCTACATTCCTAGAGAAATGGAATACAAACAAACAGAAGTTATGCTACAGGGATTTAACGCCCTGGTTTGGCCATACCTGGAGTATTACTGTGATTCACTCCTTTGGAATGATACATCATATTTGGAAAGGATTCAAAGTAGATCAACTAAAATGACATTGGGTTCCAAAGATTGAATTATAAGGACTGAGTATGTGTTAGGGCGTACTCCCAGAAATTTGTTAAGATTAAGGACAGCTTTAACTGAAGTTTGAGAATATTAAGGGAAATTGAAATGGTTGATAGAAAGAAAGTGTTTGCTGATGCCTAAGGAATTTAGGACTGCAGGTATTGTATTGTAGCCAGACTCCACAATGGTGAACACTTATGTATACAAAGTATGATAGACGTTTGAAAGTCCTTTCTATGAAGAAAATTTGATGCTAGGTCAATTATTAATTGTGAGACGTGTAGATCTTTATAAACCAAAGGTATGAAGAGATAAAGGTAAATGTCAGGTGGAAGGATTTAGGTCACATATTATCCATTAATGAAGGGAAGGACGGATAACAGCAATGAATGGCCAAGTGTCCCTTTATCCTATGTTCCTACAACCTAAAATGTTTTTTTTAATTATTAATGAGAAAAGTGCACAGATTTCAATAAATATATAGTAACAGCCACAGCTAAAATATCTTTAACAAATACAAAACGCTGGAGGTACTCAGCAAGCCAAGCAGCACCTATGGAAAGGAGTAAACAGCTGAAGTTTCAGGCCGACACCCTTCATCAGGACTGCTGCTGCCTGGCCTGCTGAGTTCCTCCAGCACGTTGTGTCTGTTGCTCTGATTTCCAGCAGCAGCAGATTTTCTTCAGCTTGTTCAACAAATAATATGTTGCAATTTAATCCTTTAACTTTGCATCTGAACATGGCAATGGCCTCCAAGTTGCTGTAGACCTGAAGCTCATCACAGAATGCAAATGAGGTGAAACATGAACATAGAGAAGCTCCTGGCACATTAACCAGCAAAAAAGAAGTATTAACATTGATGTCACACAGCTTTATTGAGGAGATAATTGTTCAGGAATCTCTAATAAAGGAAGATAGAAAGCTATAAATTCAGTAAGTAAATTACAGTGCTGAGCTTAGGTTGTTGAATTCATGATTACCCGTGATACTGCAAAAATATTGATATTGCACAAGAGCCCAAATTGGAACATTTCAATTACTTCAGAGTTTCTTGGGGTCTGGAAGAGATTCTTAAATTTCTTAGGCTGTGCCTTGGATTGAGTATGACTTGTTTCCATTCCAGTTCTTTGGTTTCTGAAATGAATGATGAGATTGATGTGGGATCCATAGACGTTCACAGATGGGGCAGGAGGTACTGCATGGGGCAGGCATGTGGGTTCTTTTGCAGGTGTACGCTCCTACCATTTCCACAAGGTTATGTGTGCTCCTGATGCAGGGACTCAATGTTCTCAATACCATTCTGAGTACTCCTCCGCCTTGAGTATCTATGGGCCAGGGATTTCAATAAGTCAGTGTGGATGCTGATTATATTTAAGGAGGCTTTGAGTGCATTCTTGAAACTTTTCCTCTATGTATTTGTTATCGCTTCCTATGTGTAAACTCAGAATAAAGCACCTACTTAAGGAGTCTGATGTCAAGCATGTGAGTGACATGTTTTGCCTAGGGAAGTCACTTCAGTAACTAGCACTTCAATACTGCAGGCGGTGACCTGGTAGAGGACTCTGATATTGGTTTGCTTATTTAGTGGATTTTGCCAAGACAACATTGGTGGTATCCTTCCATGTCTTGACATGCATGCTGTAGGCAATCCAGGACTCAGAGGCATAGAGAAGGACAAGAATCACTGCTGCTTGGAGGAAACTGTGGTGAAATGCACCACCACTTTCAAAGCAGCAGCACATGCAGTCAATTGAGGAAGAGCCTTTGAAGATTACAACATCCAACCAGGCAAAAAAAAAAATCATAAGACCATTTGAGCCTAGCTGGAGGGTTTTTTTTATTCAAATACCCAGTTTTGCAATCAACTGGATGTTGTGTCTGGACCACCGAAGGCAGTGATGAATTTCATCATTGATAATTGTTTCTGAGAGGTGGCTCCCATGGTGTGAGAAATGGCCATAACCATTATTGTCAGAGTCATGCTGGTGAATAATCTATGCCATAGGATTGTAAGGATGCTTTCTTACGATTCAGCGAACATGTCCGTGAATTCACAGAGCTTACCCTCCCGGAGTGCACAAGTGCAAGTGTCATCTGCATAGGAGTCATCAGCTGCTTGATGACCGGCACTCTAGATGTCCTCGGTTTTGGAATATAGACACTGTAGGTTGAACAGTTCCCCATTTGTTCTGAAGATTAGCTCCAATCCCTCAGGAGGTTTGTTGGAGGTAAGATGGTCGAGTCATGGATGCAGCCCCGTTTGACTCTGCTCTTCACTGAGGTTTGTTGATGAATTGTTGCTCTAGAGGTTACTGATATTGAAATACTGTATGTGAGGCCTGTAATGAAGTTGATAAAAACATGAAAATGTTAAAATCAATTGGTATTGATATAGCTCAGCAAACACAGGAGGGATCAATAAACAGGGTAATGCAAGTTCAGATATAAGAAACAAAGTTTCAGCTAAACTCAAGTTAATGGAAGATACATATTGGGAAACCAGCAGGGAAAGCATTAAAATAGTAATGTCTTGAGATAAAAATTGCATGACTATGGGTTTCCACAACAGACAAGTTGACTTAGGGTAGTGACAAGCAAGGTTACAGAAATATGGGCAGGTTTGGTAAAGAAGCAGGTGTGTGGCTGGAAGCTCAGCTCAGAATCAGATAGAATGCCTTGGGTGTGAATATACATGTATAAAACTGTGCTGATATATGTAGATGAAAGTTTCATAATAATTAAAGCATTATTGAATTTTTCCGATTTCAATTAGAAATCCACTTTGGCTATTGGTTAATACTTTCTACAAAGTTTAACTTTCTTTTTTGAGCAGCATGTAACTAGTTTGGAATGAGCACAACCTCCAACAGATATTATTTATGCCAAGATTTCCTTTGGACCATGCGGTATGTTAATATGGATATGAAGGCTCAGTTCAGAAGCCACAAAATTCCAATTGGTCAGTCCAAACAGGTTCATAGCCAGATCCTTTGAAAAGGTTCATAGCCATTGAAAAAAAATGTTGAATGTAAACAAATAGTAGATGGAATTTTTTAACTCAGAGAAGGCAACATGGAATATAGATAGAAAGGGCACAACGTTAGACATACAAAACAGGGAACATCCCTGAAGATTGGAATATCATTGTCTGGATTCCTATTGGGATTTGTTCACCTGAAAGCACTTTATTTTGTTTTGAAACAGTGGAGCTTACATATTATATGATAGATTCTGCTGCCTTGCTGGCATTTGCTCCCATTTAGAACTGGGTCCATGCCAACAAAGCCCTAACCAACCTACAAAAGAAAAGAACTGCTATGTTCTCCAACTGTGTGTCTGCATTTCATCTGCATGCAGATTCTGGTAATACTGAGCTGCCGCCTTCAATTACTGTCAATTAATAAAGATTTGTGACTTCTGAATTAGAGTAGGTGAACTCTGCTTTGATTTTTATTTGCTCTTCTATTAAATATGATAGCATTCAATATTAATAGGTTGTTAAATTTCCTGGACAAATTCATCTTCATGCCAATATCACATATAGTTTCAAGTTAATGTTCTGAGTTTGTCTGAATATAAATGTGATATACTGTAGGTATGATGATGATTTTTGAATATATGCAACTATTATATGAAAAACAACAGTTTTGCATTTCCCCAAGTGCCTTCGTGATTTGCTGAATTCAGTGAGCATTCAATGTTGCTGTAAGAGTTTTAGGATTATTGAGAAATACAGCATAGAAACAGGCCCTTTGACCCAAATGGCCAACCACAGCAATTTTCCTGGTTGTCCCAGATGCCAAATCAGAATCAAGTTTATAATTACTCAAATAGTTGTGATAATTGTTGTTTTGTGGCAAGCCCTTTTTAAATGTTACATTTGTATCTGTCTTGACCACTTCCTCTGGCAACTCATCCCAGGTACTCACTACCCTCAATGTAAAAAGGTTACCCCTCATGTCTCTTTTAAACCTCTCCCCTCTTGTCTTGTATCTGTGACATTTCTTATGTAAGAACACAACTTCCTATTGTGTAAGGGATCATAGTATTTTATTCTTAGCCAAGTGTGTAAAGGGCAGCTTGCAAAATGATGACTTTTCTAAACCCTAACCCCTGTCCTCCTACTTCATAAAACCCAGGGATTTGAGAGGTGCTCTGACAAAGCATGACATGTTGCTACAGTCTATTTTTAAAATGGCACATTCTGTAGCCACATTGTACTGTTGGTTGAGGGTGTAAAATTTTCAGGAAGATTTTTGGGTACCAATCAGCATGCTGCTTTGTGTTCGTTAATGTAAAGTTCTTAAGTGTTACCATCTGTAAGGATAAAGATAACAGGTAAAATGCTGATCATAGAATTTCAGAGCAAGAATCTCTCTGAAGTAGGCAGGAGAAATGATATTGTAATGTGATCATTTCAAGGACTTCTATGTTTGGGGAAGTTGATAATATACTTTCCATACAGAATCACATGATTTTTTCAGAAATTTTAAAATTTTGTAATTTCAGAAATTTTGCCACTTTTCTAATGTTAAACAGATGTTTCCTTGAACATTGATATCAGTACTGAAACAGGAAACTTATCTTCCACCAAGACTGGAATAAACAGACAATATCATCTATTACGAACCCCGTAACTGGGTCACTTACCAGCAAAGATAGAGAGGTCCGTTGAAGTCTGATGATACTACTTTTAACAGTATTTATTAGTAAAAATACACAAAAATAATATCAATGCAAATATACAGATAATATACATCGTCAATACTAAATCTAAAAGTGAGGGTATAATAATAATCAATAAGAAATAAGCTCTATCATTGTCTAGGGGATAATGTATTGTCCGATGGAAATATAAAGTTCACTCAGTTCATGCAGGCTGCAGCCGTTGGGGACCGCTGTGTTGCAATTGTTGGAGAGAGAGAGAGATTTGGAGAAAAACTTGCCAGCTTTCCTTTATGATTTCAATCCGTCAGGAGTCTCGTTGTCGTGGCCATTCACTTGTGACCTCGCCTTTAGCTAAACCGTTCTTCCATGATGAGCCCGCCACGCCAGACAAGGGAAGGACGCACACGAGCCCCCACCAGCTTTTGCTATAAAACACTGTCACTGGATTTCCAGCGTTTCTCCTGGTGCGTCTGAAGGGGTTGTTCCCCAGACCCCTCTTTTATCCTTACTCATGGGGTCTCAGATGTCAATCAGGTTGGAATGATGCAATCCCTCAACCAGACCACTCTGGTTGTCCCCTGAGGGGTTTCAATGAATAGTACAGTACTCAATACATAATCCCGTCTCCAAGAGACAATGGCCGTTATCAGTCGTTCCGTTCCGCTGATGTCAGGACACATTCCAAACCTTGTGTATTCTAAGTGTCTCTCTCTCATTTCCTGGGTCCCAGACCCGAAATAATAGCGATCTTGCAATTCTCAAAAAGGAGGGGGCGACTTTGTACCCTTCGGCCCCTCAGAGTTGCTTCACATTCATAACACCCCCTTCCTTCTAGGATTTTTGCCACAGGTAAAAATTAATTAATACGGAGTCTTACAGGATTTCAGAATCTAACACAATACAAAAGAGTTTTTTTCACTACAGAGTAATACAGTTATACATTCAATTCAGCATCTAAACAGTTAGCAATTATATTGTCACTTCCTTTAATATCTTAACATCTTGTACCTTAATAAAATTCTTGTAGCATCAGACTCCAATTTAATAACCACCTATTTTTATTCCTTTTCTTCAGCAAACAAAAACTAAAGAGTTGTGATCTTAGCTTACGTGTATATTACAAAAGTTCATGCAAATACTAATCTTTATTTTACTTTCAAACTTAACAGTCAATCTTCCATGGGGTTGTCTTTATTAGTTACATGCTTTGTCGAATTCCCTTAAAACCGGATCCTGTTATTTAAAGTGGCATCCCATCAACCCTCGCCCCTTTTCCAGTTAACTCCCACATGGTTAGCTTGTATACCAGTGTGGAATAAGCTTTTGCATGCTCCTTTCATAGGAGTTATTTTATCAACAATGTTTTCCAAACTTGGCCCATTTGCTGAATTTCCACACAATTCTTTATTTTTAAGCAAGTCATTAGTTTTATCTTCAGGACCCTGCATTCTATTAGTTTTCAGTTTAAGATCTGCAAGTGATCCCTCTTTGTCCAAACAGCATTTCAAATTCTGCCTCTTCACAGCACTCTCTTGAATAACAATAGCGTGTGAGGCACCTTTACATTCCAAATCAACCTGTAATTGATTCGCAGGCACCGTGTAAACAAGCCATTGTCCCTTCAGCCTGGTTACTGCTTCTGACATCAATCCAGACTTTAAATTTTCTTCATTCAATTTAGGAACTACACTTTTCCCTTTCCCTTCAATAATAATATTCACCTCACCACCTTTTATCTCCTCACTAACTTTTAACACACCTTCGAACACAAACAACTGGGAATTCTCACTTCCCACTAGTACCAAGGTTAACCCTTTCTTCACTGAACCAAGTCCATCTGACCCACAAGGACTGCATTCCTTTTCAGCTGAATCAAATACCTCAGACTTTTTCTGAGCTCCATTACTAGGTTCAGTACCACATGCATCCACATCTTGAACACACTCAAACGGGTCATCTGCCTCTTCCAGGCTTTCAATACCCGTACCCTTTTCAAATTCTAAGTTCCCCTGATCCTCCCAGTTACTCTCTAGGCAACTCCCTTCCGGAGTAAACTCAACCCTGCGGGCTGAAACAACCTCATCTGCCAACCCAGCAGACTTCTTCAAGGTAATGGCATCCTTTTCATCTAGGACTGCCCTCATTTCATTATCGGGAACACATTTAAAATTTTCAGCTTCTTCAAACAGTTCTGTCAAACCAGACAGATCATCCATGTCCAACCCTGGACCTTCTAACAGCCTTATCTGTTTCTCATTTTTACTCCGTGCCTCTATAAATTCCTTCCTGGCTAAGGGTAGGACTACCTCCTCTCCCTTACTCTCTTTCACTTTCCTATTCTCCGTTTTACCACCTTCTAACCTCTCTTTGTACAGGGTCGGTAAAAACGTCTCAGCCAAATCGATACTGGCCTCTTTCTCAGCTGCCTTTCTCGACATGCTGCGAGTGGTCGCGCATGCAGGATAGATCTTGGAATCTAGGGCAGGTCCTCAACATTTACAGGCTGGCTCGTCAGCTCCATGGCCGACTAAACGTCACCACCAGCTAAATCGTTACCCAGAAGGAGTTCTACGTCAGCTCCATGGCCAACCAGACTTCACCACCAGCTAAATCGTTACCCAGAAGGAGGTCTACGTCAGTTCTCGGAAATTCTGATCGCACCCCTATTTCAACTGGTCCAGATACCAGCTCACAATTTATAATGATCCTATGCAAAGGCACAGCTTCTGTCCCTTTTCCTATGCCTCTCAAAGCTACCTCTCCAGTCTCGGGACCAAAATCTAGTACCTTACTGCGAATCAATGACAGCTCAGCTCCAGTGTCTCTCCAGATCCGCACTGGAACTGGTGTTTCTCCCTCTTTCACAGACACAGTTCCTTCTGAAATAAACTTCTCAGGCCCCTCTCGTATTCTGTCTACCTGGGGCTTTCTCATCGATTTACTGATCACCACAATACATCCTGTAGGGACTGCTGCTTTCCCTTTTCCTGTCTCCTTCCTCGGAGCAAGGCACTTAGATGCGATATGACCCACCTTTCCACAATTAAAACAGGTCAAGCCAGGACCCCTCCTGCCATCTTGCCTTTCCTCCTCCTTATTTTTACCACTAGCTCCCGGCTGGATCTCTGCCTCAACTGGCGGGCTTTCTCTACCGTTCTCACGGTCTTTCTGGTAACTCTTATTCGAGGAAAACTTTGTCTTGTGGGTTAGGGCATATTCATCTGTGAACCTAGCAAATTCGGATATGGACTTATTCGGCTTCTCGTTCAAATACATCCGGATATCATCTGAAACACAACCTTTAAATTCCTCAATCAGAATTAACTCCCTTAACCGCCGAAAATCTTCTTCCACCATTTCTGCAGCACACCAGCGATCCAAGAGCACACCCTTCTCATAGGCAAACTCTGCATACGTCTGATTCCACCCTTTCTTTAAATTTCTGAACTTCTGTCTATAGGCCTCAGGTACCAATTCATAGGTCCAAAGAATGGCCTCCTTTACTTTCTCATAATTCTCAGACTCCTCCTCCTCCATGGACAACGCCGCATATGCCCGTTGTGCCTTCCCTTTTAACACACTTTGTAACAACACCACCCACTGATCTCTGGGCCACTTCTGACTCACTGCCACCTTTTCAAAATGCAAGAAATAACTATCAACATCCGTCTCCTCGAACAGAGGTACGAACCTAAACTCCCTACTAACATTAAATCTCTCCTCTCGGTCTGGCCCTTGAGCTCTTTGCTCTTGCCTTAACTTCTCCATGTCCATCTCATGTTGCCTCTGTTTCTCCTTTTCAGCTGCTTCCAGCTGTTTTAACTTAATTTCATGTTCCAACCTTAATTTCTCCAACTCTAACTGAGCCGTCCCACTAGCTGGTACCTTTTCAGGGATATTTTCCAATTCCTCAGCCGAAAACACATTCTTCACAATATAATACTGAGTTATGGCCCTCCGCACCTCCCGCTTTTTCATTGACAACCTCACCTCTGCGAGGTTTAGTTCTTTCGCAATATTTATCAAGTCCGACTTTGTGGCAGCCTCTAGCACCTCCGGAGTCGGGTTTTCTATAAATTTGTCTACGTCCATCTTTGCTGGTTTCCCGTCTGGTTACGCGCACAACCAGATCCAAGTTTGGACTTAAAAGCCTGATTTACTGGCCCTCCAATTTGGTATCAAATCTCGAGACGAGGCCCCACGTTGTTACGAACCCCGGGTATCTGAATTGAACAACATTTGCCATTCCTCAGCCTACTTACCTAGCTGATTAAAATACCCTTGTAAACTTTGATAACCTTTTTTTCATTGGTGCAATACCACCTATTTTAGTGTCACCTGCTGGGCATATCCTCTTGCTCTGTATTATGCTTCTACCATATTCTTCTGTACTGGATCCTGCTCTCCAAACTGTTCCTTTTCACTACCGACCAGATAGCATTTGCACTTTATCCCAATTGATTTGAAGGTACCATCTGAGCTATTCAGACTATCCATTTATTTATTTAGTGTTTTTTTTTCCCAATTTGGAATTTGCTGACAAAGCTAGCGTTTATTGTTGATCCCTAATGCCCTTGAGAAGATGGTGGTAATCCACTTACTTGAACTTCTGCAATCGCACTGGTGAAGTATCTCACAGTGCTGTGGGTAGGAAATAACATTATTTAGACCTACCGAAGGTGAAGAGTTAGAGATATGATGTATTTGCATGTCAGGCTGGAGTGGACTTTGGAAGGGACTCCTCTGCATCTGTTGGCCTTCCTTTCTTGCTGATACAGCTTATGCATTTGGAAGCCGTGCTCGAAGAAGCCTGGGTGGATAACATTTGTATTTTTGGTCTAAATCCTCAGTAAATTCCCATCTTTTTTTTCCTTCAGGGCGCTTCCACTGAGCTCGGAATAGATGTAGACAAGGTTATTTAAATAGTTATTTAATGAAGTTTCATTAAACTTGAAATGTGGAATCTACTATTTGAAGCATATGAACTAAAGAACTGGCCAACAGCCCTTTGTGGTTAATGCAGTCCAAGAGTTCTGTGTGCACTGAGCCCTCAGTCAGACTGACTTCAAAGACATAACAAATCTTTTTGAACATACAAAGTGCAACAATTTATACCTTGTCTTGTCCTCACATTCCAAGGTGCTGCTAAATGCTGTAGACGGTGAATCACCTAACTCTTTGTATATATATATATATCTATATATAGTTTCAACATCTCATTAATTGGAAGATCAAATATTCTGGATTACTTTTGCTCACTACTTCAGCTAGCATTTCCAGGCTTCTTATTATTTAAGTTGATACTGTAGTATTTTGAGTTTGAGGGGTTTCTTCCAATCTCATTTTCTGTTCCTACTTGCTGTTTTTTTTTTAATTGAAGCTAGTTATCTAAAAACTACAATGATATCACTGTAGCAGTATTGTGCTTTCTTTTTGCATCTGAACAAGCATTAGCCTGCACTTCATAGTCTAGTGTGATAAAAATAAAATTTCTATGTATTGTTTCTGGATCGCAGTTTGCCAGCTGCAAAGCCTTTTGTCCATAGAACAGGGGACTTAAGTCTCATGAGGCCCTTTTATAAATCTCTATGAATGCTCCATTTAGCTCCACTGTCAACACCCTCAGTTCTCCTGTGAGAGGGTAGAATCAAATTGGATGTAATCAACCTCAACAAAACATGCACCCTTTCCCGTTTTCAAACCCAACTATCCTGTATAATTAGAATTCATTATGATCTATTGACATTTATTGTTGGATGTAAGAATTCATGGGATCTTTGGTTTTGTTGCAACAAACTGAAACTTCATCTTCCTGAATTTGTTTATTCCCATTAACATCTTGTTCCTGATTTTGCAGTGTGGTTGCCCATATAGCTGCACCTGTGACAGTAGTTTAGTAAAATAGTAACTTGACTTATTATTGTCACATGTACCAAGGAACAAGCCTATCTTGCACATTGATCATATATATCAATTCATCACAACGGTGCCTTGAGGGAGCACAAGGCAAAATAATAACAGGATTCAGAATAAAATGTTGACAGTTCAGAGAAAGTGCAGTGCAAGTAGACAGTAACGTACAAGGTCATAATGAGGTAGGTTGTAAGGTCAAGAGACCATCTTATTGTACCAGGGAACCATTCAGTGTTACATAACAGCAAGATAGAAGCTGACCTTGAACCTGGTTGTAGGTGCTTTCAAGCTTGTGTATCTTCTGCCCGAAGGGAGGGGAGAGAAGAAAGAACATCTGGCGTGAGTGAGGTCTTTGATTCTGCTGGCTGCTTTACCAAGGCAGCAAGAAGTATATACAGGCTCCATGGAGGGGAGGCTGGTTTCCATGATGTGCTTAGCAGCATGCACAACTCTCTGCAGTTTCTTGCATGCATGTGCAGAGTATTTGCCATACCATGATGTATCAGGTACTATGTTTTCTACAGTGCATCAATAAAAATTGGTGAGAATCAAAGGGGACATGCCAAATTTCTTTAGCTTTTTGAGGAAGTAGAGCTGCTGGTGAGTTTTCTTTGCCATAGCTTTTTATACGGTTGAACCAGAAACTTGAAGTGTTCAATATGTGCGACCTCAGCACAGTTGATGTAAGCGAGCATGTGTACTGCCCCCTCTTCCTGGTCAATAACCAGCTCTTTTGTTTTGCTGATACTAAGGAAAAGATTGTTGTCATGACGCCAAGTCACTAAGCTCTCTGTCTCCTTCCTGTATTCTGATTCATTGTTATTTGATATACAGCCCACCGCGATAGTGTCATCCAAAAACCTGTAGATGGCTTTAGCAGAATCCGGCTGTACAGTCGTGAATGTATAGAGGGTAGAGTAGGGGGCTGAAGACGCAGCCTTGTGGAGTACCAGTGCTGTGAATAGGAGGTTTTGCTGCCTATCCCTACTGATTGCAGACTGTTGGTCAGGAAGTCAAGGATCCATTTTCAAGGGATGCATTTGAGTCTCAGATCTTGGAGTTTGGTGATGAGTGTGCTTGGAATTAAATTATCGAAGGTGGAACTGTGGTCAATAACCAATAGTCTGATATAGGTGTCTTTACTGTCCAATGCTCTGCAGATGAGTGTAGGGCCAGGAAGGTGGCATCCACCACAGACCTGTTTAGGTGGTTGGTGAACTGCATTTGGTCAAGGTTCTCTGGGAGGTTGGAGTTGAGGTGTGCTACAATCAAACTCCTGAAGATCTTCATAATGGTGGATGTCAGAGCCACCAGGCAGTATTCATTAAGGCATGTTACATTAGGTACCGGGATGATTGTGTCTTCTCAAAGCAGGTGGGAATCTTAGATTCAAGCAAGGAGGGGTTAAAATGGGTGCATCTACCCCAACCAGCTGATCTGTGCAGAATATAAGGACATGGTTAGGGACACAATCCAGGCCAGATGCTTTCTATGGGTTCAGTCTCAGGAAGACTGATCTTACATCCACAGTGGTGCCTGTGGGTTCAGGTGCCCCTTCTATAAATGTCATTTGGTCAAAGAACTCAATTTTGGACAAGTATTGTCTTTTAGAACCCCTGATTTAGGAGGTATCATTCATTATACATTCCCTTATTTGAATAGGCTACTGGCAGATTTTATTTAGTATATTTGATAAGGAAATCTATTTTGCCATGACACATGGATGGGAGCAACACACACAAAATGATGGTGGAACATAGCAGGCCAGGCAGCATCTATATGGAGAAGCACTGTCAACGTTTCGGGCCGAGACCCTTCGTCAGGACTAACTGAAAGATAGTAAGAGATTTGAAAGTAGGAGGGGGTGGGGTGAAGCTCAGAGCCGGAAAGGTGATTGGCAAAAGAGACACAGAGCTGGAGAAAGGAAAGGATCATGGGATGGGAGGTCTAGGGAGAAAAAAAGGGGGAGGGGAGCACCAGAGGGAGATGGAGAACAGGCAGAGTGATGGGCAGAGAGAGAAAAAAAAAGAGGAGGAGAGAAAAAAACTAAATATATCAGGGATGGGGTAAGAAGGGGAGGAGGGGCATTAACGGAAGTTAGAGAAGTCAATGTTCATGCCATCAGGTTGGAGGCTACCCAGCCGCTATATAAGGTGTTGTTCCTCCAACCTGAGTTGGAGGCAAATCAGTCGGAGCCAAATGGGAAATGCTTAGATTGAAGGAATCAATTTGGCAGAAAAGTGGATTAAGCAGGAAATGGAGATATATTAAAAAAAACTTTGCTTTCTGTGATGTTAACAATTTTGAGATTGTAGTGTTCATTACTAATTCTTATGCAAATCTTTGCTTGTTTTATTTCCACTGCCAACTTCAAAGGATTCTGGCATGACTGACAACTGAGGTTATCAGTGGAGTATGGGTTCAGTGTGTGTGATCCTAGGGAGACTGTCAATAAACACTAGATTAGATCCCTCTCTACGCATGTCATAGAATGATTACAGCACAGAGCTGGGCTATTTGGCTCAGTCCGTCTGTGTCACCCCGCACCAGAAAATTCCAGCTGGACCACCTTCCTCTCTCCATGGCCATTCAAATCCTCTTGGGCACATATCCGCCTTCTTTTAAATGTTACAATTGAATCAGTTCCTTCTCCTGGCAGTGCATTCCAGACCATAACATTCACAATGTAAACAAATTTGTCGTTTAATTTCTGATTTTTTTATTATTTCCATTAATTCAATGTCTTTAATTATTGACCCTTCCTGCCAAAGGGTCATCTTTTTCATTCTTATACACTTCATAACTTTAAATAGCTCCATCAGACTCCATTACAACCTCTGGTCCTGGTAAGATGACCTCAGTTTCTCTTGTGCCTTTTAGGCTGCAGTAAGTATTGTAAAAACTCTTTGTAAAGCCTTTATGTCTTGGGATGAAGCACCCACAATTAAATGCATTTCTTCAACTTTGGTCAGATTAGTTAAGTCTGGACACAGGTACTCTGCAAAGCAGTCTAACCCAGAGCTTCCTGTTGCCTGCCTCTTTAACTCTCCTTTCCCATTCCCATGTCTGTGGCCGCCTGTCACAAGGAGAATGTGAAAACTCCACTCAGACAGCATCTGAAGCTAAGATTGAGCTAAAGTCTCCTACCTACTTCACTTACTCCTAGCTAAGGGTTGCAATGGGAAGGGAGAAAAAAAGTACAGCCTTTTTTACAGCACATCACTTCTCAGAAACCCTCTATCTGCCTCATTAACAACTGTGCTGACAATCAGATCCTACATTCTGATATACAGTAGACTCTGATTCTGAGATATTCCCTTTGACCTACCCATCCCTCTCACCATATTCTCTGCAACTTAAAACTAATTTTTCTCTCTCTTTCTCCATTCTGGTGTGTGTTTCCAGCATATTCTGATTTTACCCTCAGCTGTAGTTTTTGTGATATATTCTCATTCTAGGAGACCTAGATTTAAAATTTGTTTGAGAAGTAATAATCATGTACAAAAGAAGCAAAGATTGAAGCAAATTTGTCCTTGGGCCTGTTCCCAGCAGTCCAGAGCAGGAAAAGGGTCGCGCTACACTGTCAGAAGTACTGTCTGGATGATACTTCTACATTTCTGAAAGTCTGCTTCTGGGCATTTCCACCTTGTATGTTGGAGCTTGGCTCCTACATATCTGCAAATATGTTTCATTATCCGCAAGGTGTTCTAGGACACACTGAAAGGGCTTAGAAGATGCTATGTAGATCTGACTCCCTATGTTGAAAGGAATCATTGATGATTTCAACAAAGGTACTCCCTTTGAAAGCAGAACTGAAAATCTTTGCAATGCCAAGACTTTTCTAAACTGAAGGCAGCACCATCATTGCAAGGAAATAACTTCTGTTTACCAGAGCTATAAAAGATGTTATCTTTTTTAAAAGTTTGCTCAAGGGTTTGGTTGAAGAGGTTTCACTCACATCCTGCTACCATGGGTCCAAATAGTCAGCTGATCAGGTCTAGCTCTAAAATAACATAAAACTTGTTTTCACTTAAAAAAAGGAAATATTCAATTTTTTCAGGTAACTGTGGTAGTAAGGGGTTGATTACTTTATCTGTAGATTTTTTTGCCAGTGCTCCAATCCTCAGAGACACCTGTTTCGGCGCTTGCTCCTCAAGTGGAACAGAAAACTCCAGATGCTAGAAAGGTGAAAGAAAAAACAGCAGTGTTAACAGGGAGAGGAGCAGAGACTTCACCTCATATTAAAGACTCTTCACCAAAACTGGAAAATTATAAATCAAATGTATTATCAGCTAAAGAGAGGAGAGATGAAGAAAACAGAGGGGAATGTCTGTGATAAAATATAGATCAAAGCTGTCAAAGTAACAATAACTTTAAAAAAAATAACAGGTGGAGACAAAAATAAGGAAATAAATTGAAGCAGTAGGAGAATAAACCAAATGTGGTTTCCTTAGAATCAAATTTTGTTCTTGTGGCTGCATCATACTCAAACTGAAAACACTGCTAGTTGAATTTATATTGGGCAATTAAGAGGCAAAAGGTAGTGAGCTCAGAGTGCAAGTTGGATAGAATGATGGGTGACCAGTGTCACATACCCCATGACCGGGTTAAAGAAAGAGCAGAAATGGAGAACGCACTGGAGTCTGGTATTGTTATGAACTAATAGTGTTTATTAGTAACTAAGCAATACAGTAATATAAATGCAAATATATTGAACAGGTTAGCAATGATATATATACGTAAGTGTGGAAATAGGAACAAAACTGGGCTCTTTCAAACCTAGGGGTAAATGGGTACAGTCTTACGATGATGAAGAGAGTTCAGTTCAGTTTGAGGTAGTTATTTGTGTAACGTTGGAGAGAGAAAGAGAGAGAGGTGATGTCATCGATTTTCCCATTGTCTTCTGAAGTCCTGTTGTTGTCACCGACTATGACCATGATACGTACGACCGTTCTTCAGTGGTGGAATTATCACCCAGGCAAGGATGGACACATAAATAATTCCCCACCAGTTGCACCTTTTCACACTGTGAGCCACTGATTGATTTCCCCGAATCGATCCTCCAAAAACCCCACCATCTTGTGGGTGCAACAAAACTCATTCAGTGTCTGAACTGTGTGTCTCGTGGTGTGTCTGTCTGTGTAACAGCGGACCTGGTTTTTATCTCCACATGTTGGACACCAGCTGTCCATCAACCTGCTCCGTCCTCCTCTCTCTGCAAGAACTTTACAAGCAGGCAAGTGTCCTTGTGGAAAGGTAAACAAACTGCCGAGAAACCATAACATCAATCTTCTGAGCATTCTTTGCCTCTCTCTCTCTCTCTCTCTCTCTCTTAATAGAGAGAGGTTTGGAATTCTGGACCCCATTCCAAACTAGGGTTACCCGTGACACCAGAAGCTCAAGATTATCCTGGCGGGATATAAAGTGGTTACCCATTTGATATTTGGTTTCTCTGTTGTAGAGATATGGTGTCATATTCCAGCCTACAACAGACCACTCACTTGTAGAAAATCAGTGAAAGGCTATAATTGTCAAAGTATGTGTAGATGATATTCTGACTACAATTTATTAGTCAGAATAAAATAGAATGGCTTGGAATTTCCTAGATTTAGCAAGCTAATTGTGTTCTTTGTTTCCCTACCAATCAGCGGCACTGCTTCCCACCGTAGATCTTCCAGTGCCAACTTTGAACAAAATCAGATTCAGATTGAGTGAGATCCTAAGCAGGACCAGGGCTTAAAACCTCAATGGTTCAATGGTTCCATTTACTATCAGAGTGTATACAATATACAACCTGAAATTCTTGTTCTTCACAAAAAGAAAAAGAGAACCCCAGAGACAGTAAAACTCTAGAGCCCCAAAGCCCCCTCTCCCCCTCCCATGCACAAGCAGCAGCAAAACGTCAATCCTCCCCCACTTATTTCAGCAGGAAATCAGCACTCACAACCCACCAAGCAAGAAATAGCAAAGCCCCCAAAGAGAGACCATGATCTGCAGTCCAGCAAAAACTAATTGTTCACCCTACAATTTGACATGCCACAGCCTGTCTCTCTCCCTAACAAGAAACAGAGAGATGTTACCCTTTCCACAGGGAGAAGGGAGACAAACTAAACCAAATAGCTCACTGATTATGATGTTACGGTATGCCATTTTGCTTTTATTCTGAGATCTCCGACTCAAGAATTGGCAGCAAACTCTCTCCACCATGGAGAGAAAGGGGGGAGAGAGGGGAAAGAGAGAGAGAAGGAGAAAGAGGAGAGGGAGAGAAAGAGGAGGGGAAGAGAGTGAATGACCAGAAGCCTCCAACAGCCACATCTGCTGTTGCGATGTTCTGTTCCATCTCCTATGATGCCTCAGACAGCAACGCCGCCATCAAATCGGTTCGTCCACAGGGCTGCAGACACACATCCCAAAGGTGCGTGTCCTCTACGTCGCATCCTGGGGATATGGAAGAATGGCCTATCGGTGAGCTCCAGGAGTGGGAACCATCGCTGTAAAGAACCACACTTGGAGTGCAGCTGTACATCACAGACTCCAACCGAACCCCATCCGCTTTGGAAAGGAAAAATGAGACATTAAGGGGTAGAAATTAAACTGTTTTGCAGACAAATTCGAAGAAGCCGCTTTCTAGCGAAATCCTAGCTCCTCCCCTGTTCTACAAAAGCTGCAGAACTGTTTACTGTGCTGGTTAAGCCACATATACAAGGTGAACCAATCATCAAGCAGCTTGATGTTTAAGAAATTCTCTGTCAAATCATAAACATTTTTAAAAATTAATTATCCAAATGCATTTTTAAGTATCTTTAAATATAAAAGCTCATTAAGGAAAAGATAATACATCAGGGAAGGTGATTGAAATGTAGATTTCAGTTTAGAGATCAGATGCAGTTGTAAGATAAAGCTCCCTTATCTTAAACCTAGTTAACATATTTTATTCTGACCTCAGTGACGCTTCCTCTAATGAACTACCCCGACGTTTTTCATGTCAATTATTATCTTAGCTTCTTGCCTTCATGCTGTTCTCTGCATCATTTCTGAGCAGTCACAGTAAATAATAATTTACTGTAAATGGGGCAGCAGCTATTTCTGAGATTTTTTTCTTGGGGTCAATCCTTAAAAAAATTCTTGAGATTAATTTTCTTTCTCAAACCTCTCCAGGAACCAGATGACCATGTTTGAATGAAAGCCTTAGACGCTGTAATGACAAGTTTGCAGCTTTGACACCTCCACAAGAAAAATTGGAAAGAAAAGTAATGCTCAGATAAGGTTAGAGACAGGCATTTAGAGTCATAGAGAGATAAAGCACAGAAACAAGCCCTTTGGCTAATCAAGTACATGCCAATCATCAGCCACCAATTTACCATAATTCTACATTAATCCCATGTTTTTATTCCCTCAGTATTCTCATCAGCTCCCCTGCCCTCATCCCCCAGTTACTACTAAATGGAATAGGAATTCAAATTAGTTTATTATTATCTCATACTGAGATATGGTGAAAAGCTTGTCTTGCAAAACTATTCATAGAGATCAAATCATTAAACAGTGTACTGAGCTTAGAGCAAGATAAAATAATGCGGAATTAGTTGTAACAGCTACAGAAAAAATGCAGTAAAGGTTAATGATAATGTACAAGATCATAAGATAGATTATGAGGTTGTGTAACATAGACATAGAAACATAGAAAAGCTACAGCACAATCCAGGCCCTTTGGCTCACAAAGCTGTGCCGAACATGTCCTTACCCTAGAACTACCTAGGGTTACCCATAGCCCTCTATTTTTCTAAGCTGCATGTACCTATCCAGGAATCTCTTAAAAGACCCTATCGTTTCTGCCTCCACCACTGCCGCTGGCAGCCCATTCCACGCACTCACCATTCTCTACATAAAAAGAACTTACCCTTGACATCTCCTTTGTACCTACTCCCAAGCACCTTAAAACTATGCTCTCTCTAATTTTTCTTTAATATTTATGTAATATATTGTTTGATTAAGCACTCTTTGTTGTTTATATAAATAATTGTGGGTTATATATAAAATTACATGAATGGCATCCATCATCCACCATCACATCATGTATGTGCACCTCACTAAAAGTAAAAACAAAACTAGGACATGTATCTCCCAGCTCTGGTTTTTTTTCAATAATTTTAACTTTTGGAGTTACAAAACACAACAGTGGCGACAAAGAAGTTTTAAACAAACCTGAGATGACTTCCTACCTGTTGCAGTGCAACAAGACATTTAAGTTTTTAAAAATTGTGGCACGTTTTCTTTGGAAAGGAACAGAGTCGGTCAAGTAAAAAAAGGGCAGAAAATGGACGGAATTCATGGGTTCAGAAACAGTGAGTGTCAGGTGATAATAATAATAATACATTTAAAAAATCAAGAAGAAATGACAGTCTACAATGAAAAGATAGATGTGTTTGATTGCACAAGAGATAACTGGATATTGTAAGCTGAGTGAATTGAGCAGTATTTTGAAGCAAATGAAATAGCCAATGCAGAGCAAGTGGCATTTTTGCTGTGAGTACCAGGTGGAAAAGCATACAGTTTGTTTAAATGTTTAACTATTCCAACCAAAGCAACAGAAATAAGCTTCACTGATATCAGGAAAGCAATGCAGGAACATTTAGAACAGAAACAGTGGTTGACTGCAGAACACTTTAGGTTTCACAAGAGGATTCAAAAGAAAGGGGAGTTCATTTCAGCATATGTCTGAGCATTGTTAATTCAGTGATGGTCTTACTCATCCCATCACTGGTAAAAATGGAGGAGTTGGAGTTTCCGCTGCACATTCCAACCGTTCTCACTGACCAGCTAGACCTGAGACAGTGTGGGGTCTTCTCAGGTTTCTCTTTGGATCATTTCTGCCGTAATAGGGAGACTCTCGATTTGCATTAGGGAGGATGCATCAAGAGGAGTGTTCTTTTTTGTAAACCCATCAGTATTTCCATGATTCGTTGTCCTCTTGAATTCAATCTTGTAATTGTGCCCTCCAAGAAAGAAAGCCCATTCCTACATTTTTGAGGCTGTTGTTAATGAAACACCTTTCTGTGAATTGAAAATGGACACTAGTGGTTGACGATCAGTGATGAGTGTAAACTTTCTCAACTCTCTCCCATGCAAGTACTGGTTTAAATGTTTTACAACCCAATGCAGACTCAAAGACTCGCTGTCAATCTATGCGCAACTTTTCTCTGCAGTGGTAAGTGAATGTGATGCAAAGGACATTCATTTCCATTATTCATAATATGACATGACTGCACCTATATTATAAGGCTAAGCGTCACGGGCAAGCTTCAGTGGACAATGTGGGCATAGTGAGCATAGAGTCTTATATCACCATTTCTTTTGTCGTTTAGAAAGCCAGCTCACACTGCTTTGTCCATTGCCATTTCTTCATGATCTGTAGTACAGTAATGAGTTCAAGGGGTGGAGCATAGTAGCCAGGCTTGGTAGGAACTGGTTATAGTAATTGACAAATCCTAAAAAGGACTGCAACTGTGACACGCCCTTTGGCCTTGGGCATCCACCTCTGCTTGGTTTTTCTCAGCAGACTTGTGCCATCCTTATGTGTCAATGGTGTGACCACAGTAAGAGCTTTGTTTAAAGAATTCACCCTTGTCCCATTATCCTCTAAGCCCATAATCTTCTAATCTTTTTAACACTGCCTTGAGATTTTGGAGATGTTTCTTGTCATCCTCACTAGTAGTACTGATGTCATTCAGGCAACATTGAGTGCCTGGGCAGCCTTGCAGCACCTGGCCTATCACTTTCTGCCAGAGTGCAAATGCAGATGCCACTCTGAAAATAAGCCTATTGTAACAATAAAGCTCTTTGTGGGTGTTTATGGTGAGAAACACTTTGGACTCTTCTTCCACCTCAATCTGTAGGTATGCCTTAGCTAAGTCATTTTTGCTGAAGTTTCCCTCCAGAAAGATTTGCAAAGATATCCTTTATCCTGGGCAGAAGGTGCCGATCTAATTTCAGTACTGAGTTGATGGTGACCTTAAGATCACAACAGATTCTTCTTGGCTACTGCATCCACTGGCGTTGACATTGGCTCCATTCAACCTTGAAAAGAATTCCTTCAGTCTCCATGCAGTCTAGCTCACTGGCTGTTTTATCACAGATGGTATAAGGAATCAAATGGGCTTTTTAAAACTTGGGTGTGGCATTTCCGTTTAACATAATTTTACCCTTAATATGTTAGAGGTTTCCAATGTCATCTTTGAACACTGTTATGGCATCATCCAGAACCTTTCTTAATTCACTTTCAATTTACTCTTTTGCAGGAGATGTGGCATGTAAATAATGTAAGCTATATTGCTTGTCTACTGTTAGGTTTCACTTTATAAATCTCAAGGATATCCAGTCCCATGTCACGCTCATCATTATCTGATTTTTCATCAACATCATGCAGATTAATGCTCTTTTTGAAACTGCAACTTGACATTTTATCTTTTTTGCCCCGTGCAATCCATTTATTTTTTTCTGACTGACATGCTTTTTGTACATGTCCTACTTTGTTGCATTTTCTGCAAGGTGGTAGAGGCAAATAAATTAGAAGCTTTTAAGAGGCATTTGGCTAGCTACATGCATGTAAGGAAGATGGAGGGATATGCACATGGTGTTCCTGTGCTGTACTTTTCAAAAAAAGAAATTTGCCTTTAAATCTACATTGGTCTGGGGTATGTGAGCCCCTGCCACAACGATAATACTATATTCAGCCAGGCAGGTTTCTGTTTAGAGATTGCAATTTTGCTCACATTCATTTCATTCCTGACTGCAACTCAATTATGTTTCTGTCTGCTGTTTCCACTGAGACAGTGATTTCAACTGCCCTTTTAAATGTGAGTTGTGCTTCAGTTAGAAGCCATCTTTGAATGCTTTCTTGTAAGATTCGTCAAGCTAAACAATCTCTCAGTACATCATTAAGTCCATTACAGAACTGACAATATTCAGACAATCTCTTCAATTCAACCACATAAGCTGTAATCAATAATGGTTTTGGTTCTAAATCTTCTTGTATTGCTTTCATCAAACCTCATTTCAGCTGGTTTGGTTGGAGCAGTAAAACTTCTAAGCAAACTGTATGTTCTTCTACCATAAAACTCCATAAAACTGGCACTTGTTTCTCATTGTCTGTTTCATTTGCTTCAAAATACTGTTCAATTTGTTCAGTATACAATACCTTGTTATCTCTTGTGCAATCGGATGCGGCTATCTTCCCAATGTAGTCAGCCTTTTCCGTTTATTTATTTATTATTATTATCACCTAGTACTCACTGTTTATGCTCTGTGAATTTTGTTTGTTTTCAGCTACTTTTTTAAACTTCACAGCCTCTCTCCTATTTCTGAAGAAAAAAACATATTGTAAATCTTTTTTTAAAAAATACTGGAATGTTGCACTCTCCCCTTGCGAAGAAAACATTCAACAGGTACCGTAGCTGGTCATCTTGGATTGGTTTTAAAACTTACTCATCGCCACTGTTATGTTTTGTAACTCTAAAACTAATCAAAAGTAAAACAGGGAGCTGAGAAATGTGTCTACTTTAAATGAGGTGCTCAAATATAATGTGGCAGTGTAATGACATATGCCATTCACATTCTTTGTACCTATAACCCATAATGAACTGTGTAAACAACAAAGAATGCTTAAGTGAACAATGTAATTACAATATTACTGAAATATTAAATATACAATACATCTCTGTAAAATTTTGCCTTGATTGAGTTTAATATGTTTGCCATCAATTTGTTTGTTATCCCCAACTACTCCCTCAATGTATGGAGTAGGTTCTTTATTCTGATGGCCCAGGCACATTCAATGATATAGTTTTATTTTAAACTCTGCACTTGACAAGTATAATTAAAATTATCTGTAAGCTGCCAATAGCTGAAAACTTACTTGATTTCTCACCTTTCTCTGATTTCTCTCTGCTGCTTTATTATTTTGTCCAGCACAGTAATGTTATCCACAGCCATTCTGTCAATATTCTTCACTTGTGTCTTGCTCAGATATTCCCTCCTTCCAAACCCAAATGATGACTGTGATCCTCTTGTAGAAGATTAACATAAGGATCAGAATCAGGTTTAATATCACCAGCATATGTCGCAAAATATGTTATAAATAAGTAATACAAAAAAAAGAAGAGGTGGTGCTCATGGGTTCAATGTCCGTTCAGAAATTTGATGGCAGAGGGGAAGAAGCTGTTCCTGAATCATTGAGTGTGTGCCTTTAGGCTGCTGTATCTTCTCCCTGATGGTAGCAATGAGAAGCAGGCACATCCTGAGTGATGAGGGCCCTTAATGATTGATGCCACTTTTTTGAGGCATCACTCCTTAAAGATGTCCTAATGCTAGGGAAACTATTGCCCATGATGGTGCTAACTGAGTTTACAACTTTCTGCAGCTTATATCGATGCCGTGCAGTTGGCTCCCCCCATACCACGCAGTGATGCTGCCAGTTTGAAGGCTCTAAATGTTGAAATTTGTGAGCATCTTTGGTGAAATACCAAATCTCCTCAAACTCCTAATGAAATATATGAAATATGGAGAAAGATATTCATAAATCTTGCAAAACATGGTTCTGAAAACTAATAGGAAAAATATTAAAAACATTCATAAATTGTTTGCCTAAATATTGCTATACATTCTCTGTTTCAGAATGTTTGTGGTACAGCAAATTGAAAATAGTAACCTCCTCCTTCTGGTGACTGAAGCATACTGTGACTGCAGCATCTTCCCACCAGTCCTACTGGAACCGAAAGAAGTAAAATATATCCTTCATATAGCCTGTGTTGTTATATCCTGCTGTAACTTTAGGCACGGAGACTAAAGAGATGGTGAGGCTATGCAGGTCTGAGAATGATAATGATAGTTATAGAGGAGGGGAGAAGGGAGATAGAAGTGGCAGCTGAGGATTGGTGGGTGCTGGGTTGTGCATTGTAAATCTATTGTCCTATTGTCAAATGTGGAAACTCAAGTATTAATTTTGACTCTGTTCTCCAACTATGAGGATAAAGATGTTTCAGAACTGTAATCTTCATACACCTTCTTTGAAATAAAATGCTAATAATTCACTTCCCATTGAATCCAATTAACACACTTTGTAGTCGGTTTAAACAGTTGCAGTTGTTTATTAGGCTTTTGCCCGCGCTCGACTGAAGACCATGCTTATCTATTATGAATGTAAAGGTGGAACCTCACTGGGTTTTCTGATCCTTCAGCTACTCAGTGAGACTTAATGAGCTGTCAGCAATGACTGGACCTCAAATTGTAAGAAACCTAAAGCCATGCTCCAGAAACAACTCTGGCAGCTGGGAGCAGAACTTCGCTGCATGTCAAATTTGTCAGAGAATTTAACACTTTTTAAACAGCACTGACACTGCAAAACACTTGAAATCTATTAAAATTAACAGAAATATTTTTAAAGTAAAATTACTCCAAAATTGAAAAAAATAAAAGCACTTACAAGTAATTAAACAATCAAATATTTTTTTTTAAATCACCTGTCTTCCCTATTCCACAATTTGAAGGACCCCATGATATTGAACTACATCTCCACAACCACGCAATATTGGACTTGTTATAGGTTAGAGAAAGGATTTCCAACATAATTCTGGGCTATCCCAGCAAGACTGGGTTCTATCACCAGCTGTCATGGTACCATATGTCACTCAGAAACTCCTGGATTGATAACATTTCTAGTCTGGAATGGCATCATTTCAAATGGCTGAGCCTGGAACTGTTGGCCATCTCCAACACTGTTCAGCCCTATATGATTGGGCCTAGAGACATCCCCATTAGTAACCTCTTTATTGATAGGAAAACAGGACAAGGAAGCATTGGCTCAGGACAACAGGACCAGTTACCATCAAAAGGTCTTCATTCTGAAGAGCTTCCTCCCTCAAAGGCAATTCAGCAAATATTCCATCTGTAAATTTATATGTACAGTAATTGTAGTAAACCTAAACTAGTTTTTGAAGTTAGCAGTATCTGAATTAAAATAGTTTGTGTCTGAAGAACATGATAAATTCTGAATCTCAATTCAGCTGCAAGATTATCTATGCTATGTCCAAGGAAGCTGTGCAGTTTCAAATGATGAATTCCAACAATATCTCAGAACACACATGCAAATGCCGAGATCTCAGCTCATGCAATATGCACTATCTTTTTTTAAATTGAGCAAACGAATCATGGTTGCTACTCCTGATCTCTGCCTCAATTTCCTGTTTATTGCTCCCTATGAGAGGTTATCATGCTAATGGAGAGAAGACTATATATCTTCCCTGGCCGACAAAAGCAGGCAGGACTAACGTAGGCATTTGTCTAACTTGCAGGTTTCTCCTACATGTAAGACTGCATAGCCAACACATGGCTTTAAATAGAACTCTTTGACAACTTTTCCAGCAGCATCTCAGAGGCTCTTTTTGCCCCTACCCCATAATACAATCCCCACCCCCCAGAAAGAACATGCCTCCTGCAGTTGCTGTTTTTAATGGTTCATCTAGATCTTTCTGATCCCTGGAAAACATTAAAGGCACTTGATAGAATGTTGTGATACCACACCCTTAATAGCTGGCTGCAAAGATTAATGGGCTTAGTGTTGTCAGCTGGAAGTGCTGAGGTAATCAATGTGTGTCAATGAAGAGAGAAATCCAGCAAAATTATACTGTGAACCTTGCAAATTCTTGATCATTGTGTGACTTTCTCAACAAGTTTAGGGCAATGAACATTAGATCTTACACTCCTAAATTTCCAGCCCAGTATTGGACAGCAAGTTCTAATTTTCTGGATTTCTGAATATTTTGGTGCAGACTTGTTTGTAAACTCAATAACAACTTCTACAAGCTACTCCACCCTCAACACAGTCATCATATTTGGCCTAGAGAAGACAAAGATGACGCAAAAAATATTTTAAAAAAGAATTCAATAATGTTTTGATACTATTTGCTTTTCATAATCAAACTATGGCCCTCAAACTATCAAATTTAGGAAAACATGCCAGCTTTATGAAATAATACATCTCTCCTTCAGATTGTAGATATCAGGTGTTCAAGATACCTTGGAACAACCAGCATGGAGCATAAAGGGAATAGAAAAAGGAGAGGAGATGAGATTCACACTTGCCTTTTTCAGCCCTGGAAGTAGAGGGAACAGATGCAGGAAAATCCTGCTGACACTATCCATGATATTGCAATACTTGAATATTATTAGTAAATTCAATATAGCGTGTCAGCTCCAGATCCAAATTCCTTACCAAAATAATGTTTCCTGTGGTTTCTCTGGAGTGAACTGCATATATTAATAAATTAAGAGTCTCAAAAAAGATTCATCCAAAATTCGAAATTCTCCTCTCTAACGTAATTGCATCTCACTAGAGGTGAACAAATCTCTTTAGGCAGCAATCCTCAAGGAAGATTCATGGGAGAATGAATGGCACAACCATGGTATGTAAATGTTTACATAAACTTAGTATTGGATTATTCTTCAAAAATAAGCCTTACCAAGGGCAATAGCAAGCAACTCAAGATGCAGACATTTTAACAACACCCAGCCAGAGTCATGGGGTGACAGTCTTCACACATTCAGAACAATATGGAGCCAAGTGCAGAGATATTGCAATGTGTAGGGTGGTGTACCCATGAAGTGACAGAAGAAACTAGACATGGACAAAAGTTTACCTCTTCCTCTTCCCTAAACTAATGTAAATCTTGAAGCTGATGCCAAGCAATAGTAGAAGGTATCTCAGCAACCCTCAGTTCACCTACATGGTGCTTATGACCGACTAACCAGAATCTCACTGCTCTTAATTGTTTTAACTCAACAATCTCTTTAGTTCCACTATACTTCCTTAACTCCAATGTAAATAATGCATCTGTGAAATGCCAGCGTATGCGATCGCAAAAGATAAGGCGTCGACCTGATACATGCCATGCTTTCCATCCTGAGGTAAGGTGCAACTCAGGACTAAACAACAAAACACTATGGAACCATATACATAGTGTGTGTGGCAAGGTAAAATAGATTGTTACAAGCTGTTGGTTGAACCAGTATTGCTGGCTCTATTGTTGTAGCTTAATGCTGTAATTCAAAATGGTCCAGGACAAACAATTCTATGCAGTATTATATAAGAGCATAATATCTGATAATACCTAGCAAGTATAATGAGATGCCCTGAACTGGAATAATTGTGCAAAGGTAGGACATCATTTTCTGTCTATCTTAAACTCCCTGGTGCATTACCTTTGTATTCGTTTTTAAACTGCATCAAACAAGTTGAAAATTTATGTCTGATGGTTAGATGGTGCCACTTCCACAGTGTCACCAAACAAATACATATTTATGCCCATTGGCCAACAAAGTATTATGCATTGCAGGAAGACTCAGAATCATCTGACTTATTCCATGGTCTTTGTCAATGAAGTCGTTGCCAGGAGCTACATATGTGATCATTTCCTTCCTGTCAGTTTTCATTCTCCTTTGTGAATTTAAGACTACCTTGAGTCCCCACACCTGAATATGCTGCTTTTGCTCACTGTTTTGGCTGAAGCACTGAGGGAAAATAAAACTATTTAGATGAGGTACTGGTGGGCTGCTATTACTTAAAGTTTTATCTCAGTATGAGCTACCATTTTCAGCAGAGTAAAAACTTAAATAAGTGTGTTAATGACTAGTCATATTGTCTCAACAGGAAAACGCAGAGGAGTGTGGAGGGGTTTCGGGGATCTCTCCGTCTGGAGTCCTGCTAGCATTTAATCTGGGCATGGCTGCTGCTGTTTTATGTTGAGGAACCAGAAGTGATGGCCACCGTGCACAACACTGACACTGATTTAGAAAGTTTTGTGAAGGTTTTGGTCAAATCCAGTCAAATCTGATCAATTGAGCCTCATTACGTTGAACTGATAACAAGCTTCTGCCATTGGATGAAAGCCATTACTATCATTGCAAAAGTTTCATCTTTGGTCTCAAAAATACTTCTTTATCTTCAGCATTTAGAATGGTACAACTGCAGAAACAAGATAAGTGACTCTCTGCAAGAAGATAGAGGAACTATCACAATTTGGGTTTCTAAAAGTATGAAAACTAATGTGCAAAAAATACATCACTACATAATTCTACTTGTTATTGGCTAATAGAAGCATTGTCTTTCTCTGGAACTTGAGATGCGTAATATTGTAGTAAAGTTACCGGCAATTATTCTTTCCAGTAGAGTGGAAAATTCAGTTTACTTCCCCCTTCAAAAATTTATATGAATATCTTCATTCTTTCCACATAATAAATTCTTTAGGTTACATCAGTTTATGATTTATGTTTATGTATCAGCAATTCTAGCACTTGAGAAATGTTGAGTGATGTTCAGAGTATGACAGAGTTGGGATGCACGCTTAAGCACAGGATAGTGTTTTCAAATCTCCAATTTTGTAAATATGTAAACATGTGCAAAACTTACTGTGGTGCCTCCATTTAATAAGCACACACATCTGATTTGGGGCACTTTTTCTATCTAAAAGTTTACCATGGCAGGGAGTTCTTTGCTGCTGGAACCTTCTAGGTTTCCTTATGGTACACCTCTTACATCAGGCAATTGGAACACTCATTTCTATCGAGCAGTATCAAATGCTCTGTCTACAAGAGGAACCCTGTTTATGAAAAGGAAAAATCAATTAGATGCTTACAGGAATTATGAGATCTTGGGATTAGTCAATGACTTAATATAATAGAGAAGGCTTTAAAGGTTAAATGAAGATCTCTTCTTATAATTTCCAATTTTACTATGTTAGAAACATAGAAAACCTACAGCCTTCCATTGCTGTTACAACCCAAAGCCTTATAACCCTTCAGCCCACAATGCTGTGCTGAACATGTCCTTACCTTACTTAGGGTTGCCCATAGCTCTCTATTTTTCTAAGCTCCATGTACCTATCCAGGAGTCTCTAAAAAACCCTTTCGTATACCCCTCCACCACCATTGCCTGCAGCCCATTCCACGCACTCACCACTCTCTGCGGAAAAAAACTTACCCCTGACATCTCCTCTGTACCTGTTTCCAGGCACCATAAAACTGTGCCCTCTTATGTTAGCCATTTCAACCCTGGGAAAAAGCCTCTGACTATCCACACAATCAATACCTCTCACCAACTTATACACCTCTATCAGGTCACTTCTCATCCTCTGATGCTCCAAGGAGAAAAGGCTGAGTTCACTCAACCTATTCTCATAAGGCATGCTCCCCAATCCAGGCAACATCTTTGTAAATCTCCTGTGCACCCTTTCTATAGTTTCTACATCCTTTCTGTAGTGAGGTGACCAGAACTGAGCACAGTACTCCAGGTGGGGTCTGACCAGGGTCCTATATAGTTGTAACATTACCTCTCGGCTCCTAAACTCTCTCCCACGGTTGATGAAGGCCAATGCACCGTATGTCTTCTTAACTACAGAGTCAACCTGCGCAGCAGCTTTGAGTGTCCTATGGACTCGGACCCCAAGATCACTCTGATCCTCCACACTGCCAAGAGTCTTACCATTAATACTATATTCTGCCATCATATTTGACCCACTAAAATGAACCCCCTCACTCCATCTGCCACTTCTCAGCTCAGTTTTGCATCCTATTGATGTCCTGCTGTAACCTCTGACAGTCCTCCACACTACCCACAAAACCCCCAAACTTTGTGTCATCAGCAAATTTACTAACCCATCCCTCCACTTCCTCATCCAGGTCATTTATAAAAAGTCACGAAGAGAAAGGGTCCCAGAACAGATCCCTGAGGCACACCACTGGTCACCGACCTCCATATAGAATATGACCCAGCTACAACCACTCTTAGCCTTCTGTGAGCAAGTCCGTTCTGGATCCACAAAGCAATGTCCCCTTGGATCCCATGCCTCCTCACTTTCTCAATAAGCCTTGCATGGGGTACCTTGCTGAAATACATATAACTACATCTACTGCTCTACCTTCATTGATGTGTTTAGTCACATCCTCAAAAATTTCAATCAGGCTCGTAAGGCACGACCTGCCTTTGACAAAGCCATTTGACTATTCCTAAAAATATTATGCTTCTCCAAATGTTCATAAATCCTGCCTCTCAGGATCTTCTCCATCAACTTACCAATCACTGAAGTAAGACTCACTGGTCTATAATTTCCTGGGCTATCTCTACTCTCTTTCCTGAATAAGGGAACAACATCTGCAACCCTCCAATCCTCCGGAACCTCTCCCA
This sequence comes from Hemitrygon akajei, assembly GCF_048418815.1. Lineage (NCBI taxonomy): Eukaryota > Metazoa > Chordata > Chondrichthyes > Myliobatiformes > Dasyatidae > Hemitrygon > Hemitrygon akajei. The sequence goes on along the minus strand of NC_133133.1, from coordinate 146,599,633 downwards.
TCCCCATTGATGATGCAAAGTTCATTGTTAGATGCTCAGCAATCTCCTCCCTCGCCTCCCACAGTAGCCTGGGGTACATGTCATCTGATCCCGGAGACTTATCCAACTTGATGCTTTCCAAAAGCTTCAGTACATCCTCTTTTTTAATGTCTATATGCTCAAGCTTTTCAATCCACTGTAAGTCATCCCTACAATCACCAAGATCCTTTTCCATAGTGAATACTGAAGCAAAGTAGTCATTAAGTACCTCTGCCATCTCCTCCGGTTCCATACACACTTTTCCAATGTCACACTTGATTGGTCCTGTTCTCTCACGTTTTGTCCTCTTGCTCTTCACATATTTGTAGAATGCCTTGGGGTTATCCTTAATCCTGCTCGCCAAGGCTTTCTCAGGGCCCCTTCTGGCTCTCCTAATTTCATTCTTAAGCTTCTTCCTGCTAGCCTTTAATCTTCTAGATCTCTATCATTACCTAGTTTTTTGAACCTTTCATAAGCTTTTCTTTTCTTCTTGACTAGATTTACAACAGCCTTTGTACACCATGGTTCCTGTACCCTACTATCCTTTCCCTGTCTCATTGAAATGTACCTATGCAAAACGCCACACAAATATTCCCTGAACATTTGCCACATTTCTGCTATACATTTCCCTGAGAATATCTGTTCCCAATTAATGCTTCAAAGTTCCTGCCTGATAGTTTCATATTTCCCCTTACTCCAATTAAACACTTTCCTAACTTGTCTGTTCCTATCCCTGTCCAATGCTGTAAAGGTGATAGAATTGTGATCACTATCTCCAAAATGCTCCCCCACTGAGCAATCAGACACCTGACCAGGTTCACTTCCCAATACCACATCAAGTACAGCCTCTCCTCTTGTCGGCTTATCTACATATTGTGTCAGGAAACCTTCCTGAACACACCTAACAAACTCCACCCAATCTAAACTCCTTGGCTAGGGAGTTGCCAATCTGGGAAATTAAAATCTCCCACCACAACAACCCTGTTATTATTACACCTTTCCAGAATCTGTCTCCATGTCTGCTCCTTGATGTCCCTGTTACTACTGTGTGGTCTATAGAAAAACACTCAGTTGAGTTATTGACCCCTTCTTGTTCCTAACTTACACCCACAAAGACTTAGTAGACAATCCCTCCATGACTTTCTCCTTTTCTGAAGCCGTGACACAATCTCTGATCAGCAGAGTCACACCCCCGCTTCTTTTGCCTCCCTCCCTGTCTTTTCTGAAACATCTAAAGCCTGGCACTCTAAGTAACCATTCCTGACCCTGGCCCATCCAAGTCTCTGTAACGGCCACACCATCATATCTCCAAGTACTGATCCACACTCTAAGCTTATCCGTTTTGTTCATGATGCTTTTTGCATTAAAATAGACACATCTCAAACCATTGGTCTGAGTGTATCCCTTCTCTATTACCTGCCTATCCTCCCTCTCGCACTGCCTACAAGCTTCCTCTATTTCTGAGGAAACCGCCCCTTCCTCCGTCTCTTCAGTTCGGTTCCCACCTCCCAGCAATTCTAGTTTAAACTCTCCCCAATAGCCTTAGCAAACCTCCCTGCCAGGATATTAGTCCCCCTTGGATTCAAGTGCAACCCGACCTTTCAGTACAGGTCATGCCTGCCCCAAAAGAGATCCCAATGATCCAGAAATCTGAATCCCTGCCCCTGCTCCAATTCCTCAGCCACGAATTTATCCTCCACCTCACTCTATTCCTATACTCATTGTTGCATGGCACAAGCAGTAATCCCAAGGGATTAATTCCTTTGAGGTCCTACTTCTCAACTTCTTTCCTAACTCCCAGTAGTCTGTTTTCAGGGCCTCCTCCCTTTTCTTACCTTTGTCGTTGGTACCAATATGTACCATGACCGCTGGCTGTTCTGGAAAGGAGACAACAGATAGTAGTATCCATTGAAGAAATGTATATATCTCTAGAAATCAGATATCTTTTTTTTTGGTGTGCTGAAACATTATTGTATATGGCATCAAGTCAGATCCTCCAAATAAATCACAAAAAAATTGCTATAAATAATATATTTCTATTTAAGAAGATCATTAAATCATGATGTGTCTCTTTTCAGGCAAGATCTTGAGGCTGAGGGTGACTTTCTAAAGTTCTGTGAGTTTTGATGTAGCTGAAGAGGTCTACTTGAGACCACCAGATTCTGCGATATGTGGGCAGGGGGTGTCTGATGGGCAGGTGGTTTTGTTTAAGAAGTGGTACATTTTTTATGTCAGACTAGCATGCATTCCCAATAAATGGGCTTGAGGTTCTCAGTGCCATTTTGAATGACACGGATCCATTTTGAGTGGTCATACCCAGAAGTATTGGGGATATTAGACTTCTTCAAAGAAGCATTCCAACAATAAAACTCCACCAACAGAACCTGACAGATGTGGCTGACTACCTATTTTTGAAGCTAACTCTCAACAAAGACAGGCGTTAATAATGAAATTCACCATTATCTTCAGTGCACCAGCACAGCCTTTGGTGGTGTGACCTGTGTTGATCCTGAAGAAAACTTTCCCAACTTATTGCAACAATTTGACGTGCAGCAATCGAAGATAGACAGTCACTTTTCAAGGCTTAATCCCATTGATGACACATAGTAATACCTCTGTAGGGTGGAGAGAGCAATGAAGCGTTCAGTGTAATTAAAAGCTCTAATGTCATCTTGTTAATGATGGAATGTTCCTAAAGGAGTTGAGGGTTTTTTTTCCTGTATAAGTACAATATTTATAAACTTACGAATCTTGGTTTCCAGATTTTCACCGAATCAAAAGTTAATTGAGTGAATCTGATTGCAAAATGGACCAGAGACTGTTGTAGCAAATTCTCTATTCACCGTGCGATTTTCTGCCAAAATTTTTGTCTTCTATTCTAAACACTTTAATATGTGCTCTAAATGGTTCATTATCATTCATTTATCAATCCTCCTCTCCATGGTGTTTAAATTCAAATTATTTTAGCTGTTTTTTTTCTCAGGAGCCAAACTGAAGACTGCATTGGACATTTAATTTATAACTGCACTACTTTTGATTTACTGTTAAGATATTAGAACATTTGTCTGGCCAAACTTTTTTGCTGTCATCAAACTCTCCATATAATCCCCATAGAAGGGGTTCATAATTGCATTTTCTGGAAAAGGAACAACAAAGGATTGCTAATAGCTAAAGGTTCTCAATGCTCAACTTTAATATCCTCTTGTAGATTAAGATGAGTAAGCAATAAATTTTCAAAGTAAAAATGTTTTTGCAGTTATGACTCAAGAGAAAAATTAACTTAGTTTTGTTGTTTTCTGGAAAGTAACCTACACACTTGTCTAAGGTGGCCTCCATGAAGATATCAATAGCCTTTTACCGGCTTGCATACAAATACTATTCAAACATTTCAGCAACTAATATCCAATCACATTAGTTATCCAACAAAAGACGGTAAAAGAAAGCTAACCACCCATGTGCTGTTTGATCAAGAACATTCCACTGAGAGCAAGAAACATGATAGATCGGTGTAATCTAACAGTGGTGCAACAGGTTTATTTTCTTTCGGAATGTATGTCCCTTTCTTTATTTCATTCTGAACTGACAGCTATACAATACGATACAATGTCGGAGAAGATTCAGAGAAGTTCACAAGAATGATTCCACGACCTGCACTGGGCCTGTATTCGCTGGAATTTAGAAGAATGAGAGGTGATTCCATTGAAACCTCTCGGATGCTGAAAGGAAATTATAGAGGCATGACCTAGGAGCTGGCCAAAGTTGATTGGAAGGGGACACTAGCAGGGATGATGGCAGAGCAGCAATGGCTGGAGTTTCTGGGAACAACTCAGAAGGCACGTGATAAATACATCCCAAAGAAGAAGTATTCTAAAGGCAGGATGACACAACCATGGCCGACAAAGGGAGTCAAAACCAAGTTAAAAGCAAAAGAGATGGCATATAATAAAGCAAAACTTACTGGGAATATTTTTAAAACCTACAGAAAGCAACTAAAAATGCTATAGGGGATGATTAAATATCAAGGTAACCTAGTTAATAATATCAAAATTGATACCAGAAATCTTTTCAGATATATGAAGAATAGAGAGACATGAGTGGAAGTTAGACCATTGGAAACTGCTGGAGAGAAGTGATGGAGGACAAGGAAATGGCAAACGAACTAAATAAGTTTTTTTTACATCAGTTTTCACAATGGAAGACAATATGTCGGACGTTCAAATGTGTCGAGGGGCAGAAGTGAGTACAGTTACTATCACTAGGGAGATGGTGCTCAGGAAACTGAAAGGTCTGAAGTTAGATAAATCACCTGGACCTGGTGGACTACACCCCAGAATTCTAAAAGAGATAGCTTAAGAGGTTATGGGGCCATTAGTAATTATGTTTCAAGAATCAATAAATCCTAGCATGGAATGCTGCAGATGTCACTCCACTCTTCAAGAAGGGAGTGAGGCAGAAGAAAGGAAATTATAGGCTAGTTGACCTGACCTTAGTGGTTGAGAAGATGTTGGAGTTCATTGTTAAGGATGTGGCTTCGTGGCACTTGAAGGCACATGATAAAATAGGTTATTGTCAGCGTGGTTTTTTTATGGGAAATTCTTGCCTGACAAATCTGCTGGAATCCTTTGAAGTAATAACAAGCAGGATAGACAAAGGAAAATTGGTTTATGTAGTGTACTTGGATTTTCAGAAGGCCTTTGACAAGGTGCCACATATGAGGTTGCTAAACAAGGGTACTACAGGTAAGATACTAGCATGGGTAGAGCACGAGCTGACTGTCAGGAGGCAAAGAGTGGGAATAAAGAGATCCTTTTCGGGATTGGCTGCCAGTGACTAGTGGTGTTCCACAGGAGCCTGTGTTGGGACCGTTTCTTTTTATGTTATATTTCAATGATTTGGATGATGAAATTGATGGTTTGGTTACCAAGTTTGCAAACAATATGAAGAAAGGTGGAGGTGCAGGTAGCTTTGAGGAAGCAAAGAGGCTAAGAGGGACTTAGACAGATTAGGAGAATGGGCACAGAGGTGGCAGATGGAATACGATGCCAGGAAGTGCATGGTAATGCACTGTGGTAGAAGGAATAAAAGCATAGACTATTTTCTAAATGAGGAGAAAATTCAAAAATCTGATTTTTCAAAAAAGCTATTTGGGAGTTCTTGTGGAGGATTCCCTAAAGGTTAACTTGCAGGTTGAATCAGTGGTGAAGGTGCCAAATGCAGTGTTTGTATTCATTTCAAGAGGACTAGAATATAAAAGCAAGGATACAATGCTGAGGCTTTATAAGGTACTGGTGAGGCTTCACCCAGAGAATTGTGAGCAGTTTTGTGCCCCTTATTTAAGGAACGATGTGCTAACATTGGAGAAAGCTCAGAGGAGGTTCCCAAGAATGATTCTGGGAAAAAAAGCAGCAATTGAAGGCTCTGGGCCCGTTTTTACTGGAATTTGGAAGAATGAGGGGGCTCTCATTGAAACTTATTAAATGTTGAAAGCCTAGATAGAGTGGATGTGAAGAAGATGTTTCCTTTGGTGGGGGAATCTAGGACCAGAAGGCATAGCCTCAAATTACAGGGATGTTGATTTAAAACAGAGATATGAAGGAATCTCTTTAGCCAAAGGGTGGCGAATCTGTGGAATTTGTTACCACAGGCAGCTATGGAGGACAGATCACTAGCTGCAGTTAAGGTGGAGGTTTACAGTATAGGTTTTTGACTATTCAGGTCATGAAAGGTTATGGGAAGAAGGTAGGAGAATAGTGTTGAGAGGGAAATGGATCAGCCATGATGAAATGGTAGAGCAGACTTGATGGGCTGAAAAGCCTAATTCTGCCCTTATGTCTTATGGTCTAACGTCACTGGAGAAATTGTTGGCAAAATCTTAAGTAAAATTCCAACAGCAGCTAACTAACACCAGCAGCTTCAGAAATTTGTGTAAAATCATTATAACGAATGCGGCAGTAAACAAAGCATGTCACGCGTGCAAATTTAAATAATATGGCAAACTATGGGAAATGAAAAAGCTCATAAAACAATATTTTCAAACATTTTTATTCCCAAATTTAAAATCATTACAGATGGTGTAACAGCAAAAAGTAAGCTGTGAAAGCCAATCAGAAGTTCACGTTACTTTGAAAAGATTATTGTCTTCATTGTATACAGTAGAGCAGCAAGCAGCTTCTCAATTTTTTCCCCAACTGTTTTCATAAGCACATTTGGGAAAAAATTGAGAATGTGCTTGCTGCTATATACAGTGAAGACAATAGCCTTTTCAGAATAACTTGAACATCTGATTCCACTATTTCTATTTACTTTAACGCACCATTTTCTGCATCTACTATTTTTCATTCAGTTGACGTTTGTTTATCAACCTGGAAAAGGTCAGGCAATACTTCATTTGCCCTACTGCTAATAAATAAATAAATTTAATTGCCATCTCCCAGCATATCTGATACAACTGCAGAACATGCCATCGCTTACAGTCCTTCATTCTCTATTGAGAAGCAAAGCAAATGGATCAGAATCTGCTGTGGTCCGAAAGTGTCAATGACATTCCCTATAATTTTGGTATTTAGCTTAAAATACTTTTCAATTACTGAAATGAGTGGAAGTTTATTATACTCCTAAAGCAAAAAGATCTGCAAATATTGGATATCTGTAATAACAGAAAATGTTAGTGCTATGTTTTCTAACTCCAAAAACAAATGGAAAGATCAACACAGGAGCCAGGAGATAAGTGTCTACTAGTTTTTACTTTTAGCTAGATGTGCATATATGACTTAGCGGTGTGATAATGTATGCCATTCACTTACTTCTTACATATAACCTGTAATGAATTATGTAAACAAAGAATGCTTAATCAAACAGTAGAAGAAGAAGAAGAGCAGCCCTTAACTGGGCAGTGGAGTTATCAGGACACCGTCATGGCAGTGTTTCCACAGCAAGCTATTCTTGTTTTACGAGGCCGAGTTGCTAGCTCGACGCTCAATCCGACTTGGATTCGAACTCGGGAACCTTCGTTCCGGAGTCCGGCACTGATATTATTGCGCCATCAAGCGGGACTTAATCAAACAGTACTTTTACAGTATTACTCAAATATTAAATACAATACAGTTAGAAATGGCAAGAAGCAAGATTTGTGGAGCAAGAAATATTTCTGCTTAAAGAAATTGCAGAGGAAAAAAAGGGATGACAAATTGAAGTTGTTACGAAAGATGAACAGCTCTGATGGGCAGAAGGGTACAGAGTTACCCATGTCCCCCTCCCCTGGGAGAATTACAAACCGTTACTGTTGCCAGGCCGCTAATGAGAGAGAAAGAGATGGAACAAAAACATGTTGGGACTGGAACATTTGCTTCAGACAAGGGAGAGATAACACCGGGGGAGAGAGACCATATTATGACTCCTGAAAGACTTATGGCTTTGGAGAGGGCTGTTTACTTGGTACTATTCTGTTCATTAAAATTCCTCAGTGGACAGCCAGAGTGGGCTGGTTTGATGGACTAAGCCATTCAAAACTGATTGACACCTGAGACCCCGTGAGTAGGGATAAAAGTGAGGTCTGGGAGACACCCCTCAGACACACCAGGAGACGCACCAAGAGACACACTAGTGAGCACTGCTTAAGTGTTGGAACCCACGAGAAGGTGTGGGGCATCGGAGACCGAACGAACGATCGGTCAATTTTAACTCACAGTGTTTATAGCGAGGCCGGTGGGGGCTTGTGTGTGTGTCCGCCCTTGCCTGGGTGACGAGTCCACCATAGAAGAACGGTCTAGCTAAAGGACAGAGGGGTCATACCTGAATGGCCACAACAACACATCAACGGATCAAGAACGTAAAGGAAGGTTTGACTGGCTATCACTGTTCTCTCTCTCTCTCTCTCTCACGATTAAAACACAAGAACCAACAACTACCTCAGCCTACATGAACTGAACTGAACTTTATACTTTCCCATGATAATTCATTATCCCCTAGACAACGATAGCTTCTTTATTGATTATTATTATACCCACACTTTTAGGTTTAGTATTGCTAACGAGTATTATCTGTATATTTGCATTGTTGATATTGATTTGTATATTTTACTAATAAACACTGTTTTGGAAATAGTACCAGACTCCAATGGATACTTCTATCTTTGCTGGTAAGACACCCAGTTACGGGGTACGTAACAAAGTCAACAAAGAATGTGTTGAAAGGTCTGTAAATGCCAGTCTGTCTGCAGAACATGTAAGTACAGGGAGATGAGCAAGAACATAGAAGAGAAAAACAATTAAGCTGGAATTGTGAATTATAGAGCAGAAAGCTGCTGGAAATCTGAAATGAAAAAGAATACTGGAAATATCCATCAGGTCAGGCAATATCGATGAAGGGAGAAATTTTGAGTTAACTGGCATTAATAAGCCTTCAACAGCCTCAGCTGACATCAATCTGTCATCCATTTTTAATTGGCCTCCCTTCCACTTCTCTGAAACCCCTTGTATTTGTTTCTTGCTCTACAAGTCCTGTCTGACTCATCCCACTAATTTAAGAATACCTTATCCTGATGACTATAATCACATAAAATTAAACATACTAAATTTAAGAATTACAAGTAAGGTGCTGCTACAAATGGAAGGAGGATTTGCACTGCTAGTGGTAGAAAGGGAACAGTAAAAGGGTCCATGTTGCATCTCATGTGGTTAAGGTGTCATGAGAAGGGGATTGGTTGCTAATGGGAATGATGGTGTGCACCAGAAAGTCACAGATATCTTTGTAATGTTAAAGGAGAAGGGGAGGGTCAAGATTTCTGATGGTGCTGTCACATTGGACATGTTATGTTGCATCTAGATGCTGATGGATAGAAGATAAGGTCTAGGGAATCCTGTATTTACTGCAGTTGGGAGAGAATGGAAATAAGAGCAAAAGGGAAGGAAATTGAACAGATGAAGTTGAGAGTCTTTCAAACCAGGGATAAAAGAAAATCACAGTTTAGGAGAAAGAAAAACATCTCAGAATTATCAGTGTGGGAAATATTATCATTTCAGATGCAAAGAGGTGGAGAATCTGAGAATTATAGTAGGAGGAGTCGTAGACAAAATAGCTGAGTGAGGGTGTGGGCTTACAAAGGATAGTGGACATTAACCTATCACCCGAACTGCAGATGGAGAAGTCAAAAAAGTAAAGGATGTGGCAGAGAGCATACGAAAGCAACAGGTAAGTAAGTGCAAATTGGCAAAGAAGGTGTTGAATCTCAGAATCAGGTTTAATATCATTGCCATATATTGTGAAATTTGCTGTTTTACAGCATTGAAATACATAATAATAAAACTATAAATTACTATATTTTATTAAATAAGTAGTGTAAAAAGAGGGGAGATCAATCTAATGGCAGTGGATAAGAAGCTGTTCCTGAAACATTGAATGTGTGGCTTCAGGCTCTTGTACCTCATCCTTGATGGTAGTAGTAAGAAGAGGGCACGTCCTGGGTGATGGGGGTTCTTAATGATGGATGCCGCCTTTTTCAGGCATCACCTTTTATAGGTATCCTCAGTGCTGGGGAGGCTAGTGCCTATGATGAAGCTGCCTGAGTTCACAACTTTCCGCAGCTTTTTCCGACCCTGTACGGTGACCTCTTCATACCAGATGTTGATGCAACCAGTTACAATGCTCTCCACAGTAATCTGTAGAAATTTGCCAGTGTCTTGGGTGACATACTAATTCTCCTCAAACTCCTAATGAAATATAGCCGTTGTTGTGTAATTACATCAATATGTTGGACTCAGGATAGATTTTCATAGATGTTGACACCCAGGAATTTGAAACAGCTCACTCTTTCCACTGCTCATCCCTCAATGTCTACTAGTGTGTCTTCCCTTGACTTCCCCTCCCTGAAATCCATAATCAATTCCGTGGTCTTACCGACATTGAGTGCAAGGTTGTTGTTACACCACTCAACCAGCTGGTCTATCTTGCTCCTGTACGCCTCCTCGTCACCATCTGAAATTCTGCAAACAATAGTTGTGTCGTTGGTAAATTTACAGATGGCGCTTGGTAAATGCATAGATGTGGCACAGCTGCCTAGCCACGCAGTCATGGTGTAAATGAGTACAGCAGAGGGCTAAGCACACATCCTTGAGGTGCACCAGAGTTGATAGTCAACGACGAGGAATCTTTTACATTCTGTACAGGAATCAGTACCAGGTTTATTATCATTGTCTTATATAATGTGAATTATGTTGTTTTGCATCAGTAATATGGTGCAATGATGTAAAATTACTATAAATTATAAAATAAATAAATTATGCAAAAGCATGAATAATGATGTAGCATTCAAAGGTGCATGGACATTTCATAAATCTGATGGAGGGGAAGAAACTGTTCTTGATTCAGTAACTGTGCATCTTCAGGCTCCTGTACCTCTTCCCTGATGGTAGTAACAAAGATAGGACATTCCCAGATGGTGAGGGCCTTTAATGATGTGTGTTGTGTGGGGGAGTTGAGTCCAAGATGGAGTTGGTTAAGTGTCAACCCTCTGCAGCCTCTTGTGATTCTGTACAAAGGAGCCTCCTTATCAGGCTGTGATGCAACCAGTCAGAATGCTCTCCACTGAACATCTGTAGAAATTTTCAAGAGTCTTCAGTGACATACCAAATCATCTCAACTCCTAATGAAGTAGAGCTGCTGACATGCCTCCTTTGTCATTGCATCAATATGTTGGACCCAGGAGAGATCCTCGAAGATGTTGACACCTAAGAACGTAAAGCTACTCACCCTTTCCACCACTGACTCCACATTAAGGACTGGTTTGGTTTCTCCTGACTTCCCTTCCTGAAGTCTACAGTCAAATTCTTGATCTTGCTGATGTTGTTCTGACACCACTCAACCAGTCAATCTATCTTACTTCTGTATGCCTCCTCATCCCATCAGAAATTTTACCAACAAGAGTGATGTCATCTGCAAATTTATAGATGGTGTTTGAGCTACGCTTAGCCACACAGTCATGAGTCTTAAAAAACGCAGAGCAGTGAACTATGCACATACAAGACCATAAGACGTAGGAGTAGAATTAGGCCATTTGACCCAGAGTTCACTCCGCCATTTCATCATGACTGATCCAATTTTCCTCTCAGCCCCAATCTCCTGCCTTCTCCCTGTATCCCTCCATGCCCTGACCAATCGAAAATCTATCCACCTCTGCCTTAAATATACATACATGCTTGGCTTCCACAGCTGCCTGTGGGAAAGAATTCCTCAAATTCACCACTCTCTAGCTAAAGAAATTCCTCTTCATCTCCTTTCTAAAAAGACAGCCCTGTATTCTGAGACTGTGTCCTCTGGCCTCAGACTCTCCCAACATAGGAAACATCCTCTCCACATCTACTCCCGTTAAGGCCCTTCACCATTCAATAGGTTTCAGTGAGGCCACTTCTCATTCTTCTGAATTCTAATGAATAAAGGCCCAGAGCCATCAAACACTCTTCATATAAACCCTTCAATCCTGGAATCATTTTCAGGAATCTCCTTTGATCCCTCTCCAGTTTCAGCACATCCTTTCTAAGATAAGGGGCCTAAAATTCCTCCCAATACTCCAAGTGAGGCCTCACCAGTGCTTTATAAAGTCTCAAAATTACTTTTATATTTTATATTTATGAAAAATTGCTTTTATATTGTAGTCCTCTTGAAATGAATGCTAACACCGTATTTGCCTTCCTCACCACAGACTCAACCTGCAAATTAACCTTTAGGGAATCCTGCATAAGGACTCCCAAGTCCCGTTTGGGCCTCTTTTTCTTTGTATTTACTCCCCATCTAGAAAATAGTCAACCCTTTCTTTTCTTCTACCAAAGAGCATGACCATGACTTCCCGACATTGTATTCCATCTGCCATTTCTTTGCCCATTCTCCTAATATGTCTAAGTCATTCTGCAACTTTTCTATTTCCTCAAAACTACCTGCCCCTCCACCTATCTTCATATTCTTGAGGTGCACCTATGTTGATTGTCAGGAAAAGGAAGTAATAGAAATATAGGCAGTTAAGAAGAATTGGGGGAGACCAGAGTAAAACTGATTCAAGACTGGTCCACATATCCCATGAAGAGGCAGGCGTAAGTTAGAGTTTCCAACACTAATACAGCTCTGCTCTTTTATTTCTCTACAGAAATTTACAGTGGGTATTTCTGCAGGCTGTACAACATATTTCAGAGACAGATTTCTGGACAAAAGGATTGTGCCACTTCCCTGAAAACATCCTGTACTGTGGCAGCAGGGAAAAGGAGGGTTATTATCTCTGCTAGAGCTGCAGGTATTTCCAATCTGTCATGGAAAATGGGAATTCTAATCAATTTTGACAAGGCAAGATTAACGCAGTTAGTTGCTCATTTCAGACCACTAATTGGTGCCCCATCCAAATGATTGTTCTTGATCTTTTTTAAAAAAAAATAGTTCAAAATATCATATTGAATTTTTAAAATTAAGTACTAATTTCCCTTTATCTAATGCTACACAAAATATCTTTAATAACAAGACAAAACACAAAAGAGCACTAACCTATTGAAGTATCCCTTGGTCTCCAGATGAATAAGAATATTATCAATGGAAAATTATTTTAAATCACAATGATTTAATTACTGATGCTTTCCATTCACTCATTGTTACACTGTCAGTAATCTATAGAGATGGGCTGACCACAAATCACCACTCCAAGCCCACTGCCAAATGCTATCTCTTCAGAAATCTAACTCTTAACCCTCACGTCCCTCCCCAATCCTTCTGTCTTGGAGATACAGCTGTGAAGGAGGTTCTTTGGAGGGTACTAATGTTCAGTTTGAGTCCACATAGATATTACTGGGAGCTGAGGGATGAGTAAGTGATGATTGAAGTTAATGATGAGATGACATTCAAAGAGGCACTCACTGCTCTGATTAGGGGTATGAAAACATTAACCTTCAGCAGATTTACATCCAGGCCCCCGGCCGCCGGCCCCTGAATACTGGAAGTCATCTCCTTCTACTGCTGCTAAACTAAAGACTGGATGGTGTCCCTGATACTCAGAGTTCTCGAGACAAACGGCCCTTCGGCTCAGTACATCTAAGTATGCAGAGCATTCAGGACCAATTGTGAGATCTGGAGATGATGTCCAGAAGGTTTTTTTAAAAAATATGTCCAGAATGAGGTGCAAATCTTCGGGTTACAGCCATTTTATTAGTTGTCTGTCATAGTACAGGTCAGACAGGGCCAGCCTGCACCGACAAACAAAACGGAGCAAGATCTTACTAAGCAGCTGTAGCAAAGAATGTGAGCACATGTTACCTTTTACCTTCAGACTGGGTTGGTCCAGTTTAGATAAGAAACCGGATTAGCAGATACTGACTGAATCACACTTCAGCTGTGCAGATAAATAAGCTACAGAACTATAGAATCAAATACACCATGTCACTAAAAATATGCAGACAGTCAAGTCATGGATCAAACACATAAGCAAAAAAAAAACTTAAAACTACAAGAAAAAAATGACAGGTAAAGAAAATAACATAGGCACTACTTAATCATCATCTACACTACTCCCATTTCCCTGAACTTAGTCTATAGTCCTTTATGCCTCAGTGATTCAAGAGCTTATCCAGATGCCTAAATGTTGTGATAGAGGGCAGATTACAATTTCCCTTTGGGTGAAATTTGTTCCAATTTTCCTCTAAACCTCTAACTCCTCACCTTAAACCTATGCCTCTTGGCCTTAGGCACCTCTGCCACAGGGAGAAGTTACTTGCTATCTTCCCTTTCTGTGCCTCCCATAATTTTACATACTTTCATCAGTTCCTTACTTGAGCTTTATTCCCTGGGACTAAGTCTAGCACTGTCTCCCCCATAGTCTGGATTGTATAAAATCTCTCCGGGGTGCACTGTAAAAATTCTGCCCATGTAGGAAACCTTGCTTCTAAGCTGATCACAATTAATATTGGGTAAACTACTACCGCAACTCTATTCATCTTGCATCTTTTTGTGATTTGCCCATTCATCGGCTCTTCTTTCCCTTTCTAACTGTTGGGGAAGGGCTTGAAGGGATTGGGGCTGTACAGCAAAAATTTAATATTCATATCACTGGGCACCTGTAAATAGCTGCAAAGTTAATATCTTTATTTCCAAACTTTACCCCATGCCCTCATTTGAAGAGCTTTGATTAATAACGTCATACCTCCTCACAGCCTCTTCTATCATGCCTGAAACTTCTATATCTTGGAATATTGAGTTGCCTGTCCAGCCTTTCAACCATGTCTCACTGATAGCAATAATATCATAACCTCATGTGTTGATCAGCACCCTAAGCTCATCCGCCTGACCAGTCAGGCTCCCTGCATTAAAATAAACGCAGTTCAGCAGAGATGGAGAAAATGGGAGAAAGTGATGGCATCCTTACAAGAGACAGGGTGGAAGCAGGTAGGCTTACAACAAATATGATTAGGTTGCTTGCCTATCTGAAACAGGCTCAGAGATCCAGAAAACAGAGAGGTTTGTCAGAAATGGTTCAAGTTGATTTGAGAGTGATGTGGAAGTCAGTGGTGAATTCAGGCAGCAGCGCCAATGCATTTGTTACGTAATTGAGCAAGAGTTGAGGAATGGTTCCATGTAGCCAAAGAAAAGACAGCTGTATCTACGGCCTTGCATTTCAAGGGCAAAGGCAGTTGTTTTCCTAGATTTTGTTTTATTATATGTTAGCATAAATTAAAATCTTATCCATCATTCACACTTTTAAATTATCTAAACTGTCTGTGTTTTTGGATGAAATGCTGGGAACTTAACCTCCATTAATATTTCGAATTAAAAGCCTAGCTCCACACAGTTTTCCCTCCTGTGAATGCTTTAATATAATTTCAAAAAGGAATAGGAGAAAGATCTTACAGTGGATATTACGGGTCGGCGGTCACTTTTCATGGAAGGACTGAGTTTGGGCGGTATGGTAACCTATGTATACCCGTCTGGACACGCCCCCTCTGCTGACTGCTCCTGTGGCTCCTCCCACAGATCCCTGTATAAAGGTGATTGGAGGCACTGCTCCTCCCTCAGTCTCCGAGATGTCGTGCTCCCTTTTGCTGCTAATAAAAGCCTATCGTTCACCTCCCGTCTCCGAGAGTTACTGATGGCGCATCAGGCGGCCGATGCTGACGGGATGTTTTCATAATTCTGAGATTAGTGTGATTATCAGTGCGTGGACTGCAGCTTGCACCATCTCCTTCAGTTTTCTGTGTTCTCTTTCTTGTGGCTGATTGGCAGGCTGGGGGTTGGGGATTTGGGGTTTGAGGTCCTTGTGGACGATATGTTAGTTGCTGTAGAGCTGGGGATTTGGGGTCTGATGTTCTTGTTGGTGTTTTTCCATGTGGGGGAATCTGTTAGTATTTTGTGCGCGAGAGAGGGGATTGGAGGGTTGATGTTATTGTCGCTTTTTTCCCTTGTGGACGATATGTTAGTTATTTGCGATGGAGGGGCTGGAGGCTTGGGGTTTGATTTTCTAGCTGCTGCTTTCTGAGTGAGCAATTTGTTAGCTTTTGTGTGAGGGAGGGGTTGGGCGGTCTGGGGTTTGCGAATTTTTGTTTATTTTTCTTTTTTATGCACGGGGGAATTTGGTGTCTTTTCTTTTGACGACTTCCACGGTTTTTCTGTATTTCATGACTATTTGGAGAAGAGAAATCTCAGAGTTGTATTCTGCGAAATACTTTGATAATAAAACGAACCATAACCACTAAACATACGTGTAAATATTAGCCATTGGTTGTACTCACCCTCAGGCATCCAGTCCAACTGATACTCATTGCAGCACACACAAAATGCAGCAAGTCAGACTGCATCCATGGAAATAAGTAAACAGGCAACATTGTGAACTGAGACCCTTCATCAGGACTGGAAAGGAAGGGGGGAAGATGCAAGAATAAGAAGGTTGGGGGAGGGGAAAGAGGACAAGCTAAAAGGTGATAGGTGAAGCCAAGTGGGTGAGGGAGAGAGGGTGATGAAGAAAGAAGCTTGGAGGTGATGGCTGGGAAAGGCAAAGAGCTGAAGAGGAAAACGTCTGATAGGAGAGGAGAGTGGACCATGTGAGAAAGCACCGGGGGTGATAGACAGGTGACAGGAAGAGGGAAGAGACCAGAGTGGAGACTAAGACCATAAGACATAGGAGCAGAATTAGGCCATTTGGCCTATTGGGTCTGTTCAGTTTGATGAAGAGAGAAGGGGGAGGGGTAAAATTTCCCAGTGTTGGAGGAATCAATGTTCGTGCCATCAGGTTGGAAGCTACCCAGACAGAAAATGAGATGTTGCTCCTTCAACCAGGGAGTGGCCTTAATGTGGCAGAAGAGGAGGCAGACAGGATTGAAGATATCTCATAGTTACCTTACCCTGCACTGCTTGTTGATACCTCCTACCCAAGATTCACAAACCTGACCATCTGGTTAGGCTCACTGTTTCTGCCTGCTCCTGCCCCACTGATCCCGAGTCAGCATATCTCAACTCCATTCTATCTCCTTGATTCAGTCCCACTTACATCCATGAAACTTCACATACCCTCAATCTCCTCAACAACTTTCAATTCCCTGTCCCTGACCAACTCATTTTCACCATGGATGTCCAGTCCCTATACACTTCTGTTCCCCATCAAGAAGGCCCTAAAGCTCTCTGCTTCTTTCTCAACAACAGATTTGACCAGTTCCCCTCCACCACCACGCACTGCCTGGCAGAACTGGTCCCTACCTTCAACAATTTCTCTTTTGGCTCTTTCCACTTTCTCCAAACTCAAGATGCAGCTATGGGCAACCACATGGGTCCCAGCTATGCCTGCTTTCTCATAGGTTACGTGGAACAGTCCGTGTTCCAAGCCTTCCCTGGTAATGCTCCTCAATTCTTTCTGTGCTACATTGACAACTGCATTAGTGTTGCTTTATGCACCCATCCTGAGCTTGTCAATTTCATCAACTTTGCCTGCAACTTCCATCCTGTCCTTAAATTCACTTTGTTCGTTTCCGACATGTCTCTCCCCTTTCTCAATCTCTCTATCTCCATCTCTGGAGACAAGCTGTCTACCAAAGTCAGAGACAGCATAAAAGAAAAAGAGTATCTGTTGGAATTCTTTGAGGATTTCACAAGCAGGATAGATAAAGGAGAGTCGGTGGATGCTGTATACTTGGACAGGGTGATTGGTTATTGACAAGGTGCTGCATATGAGGCTGCTTAACAAGAGCCAATGGTATTACAGGAAAGATACTAGCGTGGACAGAAGATTGGCTAACTAGCAGGAGGCAAAGAGTGAGAATAAAGGGGCCTATTCTCGTTGGCTGCTGGTTCTACTGGTGTTCCACAGGAGTCGGTATTGGGACTGCTGCTTTTCACATTATATTTCAGCACTTTGGATGATGGAATTGATGGCTTTGTGGCCGAGTTTGTAGATAATACAAAGACAGGTAGAGGGGCAAGTAGTGTTGAGGAAGCAGGGAGTCTGCAGAAGATCTTAGACAGATTGAGAGAAGTGGCAGATGAAATATAGTGTATGGAAGTGTATGGCTGTGCACTTTGGTATAAGGAATAAAAACATCATCTATTTTCTAAAAGGGGAGAAAATTCAAAAATCAGAGGTGCAGAGCCTCTGCAGGACTCAGGACTCCTCATGCAGGATTCAAGGTTAACTTGAATCAGTGGTAAGGAAGGCATGAGGATGAGGCTTTTCTTTCCAGGACAACAGAGATATGCTTCTTCTTCAAAGACTGGGGTTTCCCAAGTGTCAGAAATGCTACACCTGCCCACTCCCCTCCTCCCTCACCTCCATTCAAGACCCCAAACAGTTCTTCTAGGTGAGATAACACTTCGCCTGCGAATCTGTTGGTGTGTTTACTGTATCTGGTGCCCCTGATGTGGCCTCCTCTATATTGGGGAGACCTGAGGTAAATTGGGAAACTGTTTTGTGGAGCACCTCCACTCCATCTGCAAAAAGCAGATTTACCCAGTGGCCAATCACTTTTATTCCTACCCCTTTCCCAGTTTGACATGTTGGTCCATGGCATCCTCTTCCATCACAATGAAGCCACCCTCAGGTTGGAGAAGCAATGCCTCATATTCTGGGCTACACACACAAAATGCTGAAGGAACACAACAGGCCAGGCAGCATCTGTGGAGAAGAGTACACAGTCAACATTTTGGGCTGAGACCCTTAATGAGGACTCAGTGTGTGTTGCTCTGGATTTCCAACATCCACAGAATTTCTTCTGCAACTGATAGTACTTATGCTTGCAACAAAAGATGACTTGTTTCCCAACGAATAACCAGCCAACTTCTTTTGCCTGACACCTTCACTTTGAATTTGGTGAATGATTGAAGCTTAAAGGACAACTGCTTCAAAATTCATTTCCAGTCAGTGAATGCACCGTACAGCAGCTGTACAGTTTCTGAAGTACAATTCCATTAGAGTCAATGGAACTCAATTTCAAAGGCAGGGAATGAGGAACTATCACAACCACATGCTGTATTTAATGGTACTACCAGACCAGAACTGTTAGACAAATGTCTTGTATCACTGACATGCCTTTACCATTAAAGCTATTGCTTTTTATCATTTGTCATGGTTTTGGCAAGAGTTAGATGTATTAAAGCTAGTTTGCCAATCATGATATTTTAAAAGCAATTGTTTTTAATTCCAAAAATGGAGCTACTATACGGTATATCCAAAGACATTTCTCTTGGCTAGCTTGGGATCATTTCCTTTTTGAATATACGTTTCTTACTAGAACAACGTTCAATTGGAAAAATGTCCACTTCCTCTGCACAGTGGGATTTAGTAGTTATGAATGGGATTTCTCCCTGCTATGCTGGGAAACTGCATGAATTACACTTGCTGGATTTATTGCAAAACTCCTTGGGTTTGACACTTTTTTTTATCCATGTACTTGACTGGACGTGCAGATATATGGCACTTGTGGGGAAATGGCTTTTTTTCAGCAATACCAATTTCCTATTACTGTGTAATACTTTTCATTTTCATCAGCTGTCAAGTTGAATGATACAAGGATCCCTTTTTCTTCAGCAACCATGCAATGAATCATTTTGTTTACTTGACTAATATCAGTTACAGCAGATGAGATACAGTTGCTCTCCCAATAACTTTTTTTTTGTTTCATCAAGCCTAAAACCTGCTGGAAAATTCTAGAAGCAACATCAGCTTCTGCCATATTGTCTGATATTTAACACTTGTAGCAGTGAATTGCCTTGCACATGGTTCAGATTTATTCATGTGCACCAACTTCTGTTTTTTCTTCTCGTTTAATGGGAATTCTCCAGTAGTCTAGATTAATAGCTTTTTTTTATTTTCCATGGATAACGTCCAACTTCTGATGCTATATATTGTTCAGAGATCCATGTGGCAAATGCATTGAAATTAGAAGCCTTCAGGAAAAGATTCTTAACCTTATTGCAAGGAAAAACAATCCATCACCAAAGAAATGCTATGATGGATGGATTCATTATGGTGTGGTTGGGAAAACTTCAAAGTCCTATCTCAATGGCAGGAACACTTACCTGTCCTCATTTTAAAAAAACATTTGAATTATCCTTCTTGCCTCTTCGGCGAGGAAAGGCAAAGGTTGTAGGTAGATTTTTTGTTTAATTTTGCTTTCTTTCTTGTTGCATAGAGTGGGGGTGCCAGGTAGGATAGTGGAATGCTCTTCTTGCAGGATGTGGGAAGACACTCAGACCTCCAGCGTCCCTGATGATATCACCTGCAAGAAGTGCATCCAGCTGCAGCTTCTTAAAGACCATGTTAAGGAATTGGAGCTGGAGCTGGGCAGATCCAGATCATTCGTAAGCCTGGGTGGTTGATCAACAGACGATATAGGGAGGTAATTACACAAAAGGTGCAGGACACAGGTAATTTGGCGACTATCAGGAGCGGGAAAGGGGTAGCCAGCCAGTGCAGAGTACACCTGTGGCCATTCTGCTCATAGTAGGCATACCACTTTGGATACTGCTGGCGGAGGGGGGGGGGGGGGGGCTGGTGTTGGGGTCAGTGGGGATGGAGATGACCTAGCAGAGGAAAACTACGGTGGTCAGATCTTTGGCACTGAGTTTGACTCTGCACCTCAGAAGGGGAGAGGGGAGAAGAGGCAAAAGTGGCAGACTGTTGCAAGAAACACAAGGTCGTGATAGCATGATTTGTATGATGGTCTGTTGACTGGGAGTTCCATAATGTAAAATGTTAAAGAGTTTGCCAAATGTTTTCAGGAGAGTTCAATACATAGAGGTCCCAACTAGCAAGAGTCTAATACTAGATTTCCCGTCAGGAAATGAGACAGTGCAGGGGAACAAAGTTTGTGTAGGGGAACACTTTGGATCATAATGCCATTAGTTTCAAGCTAATTATGGACAAGGATAGGTCTCGTACTTGGGTTGAGATTCGAAAGAGGAGAAAAGCCAACTTTGATGGTATCGGAAAGGATCTGACAGGTGTGGATTGAGACGAGTTGCTTTCTGGCAAAGACGTGCTTGGTAAGTGGGAAGACTTCCAAAGTGAAATTTTGAGATTACAGACTTTGTGTGTTCCTGTCAGAATAAAAGGAAAGCATAACAGATTTAGCGAATCTAGGTTTCCGAGAGATATTGAGGCCCTGGTTAAGGAGGTGAAAAGTAGGTATAGTCAAGAAGGAACAAATGGGATACTTGAGGTGTATAAGAAATACAAGTGAACACTAAAGAAGGAAATCAGGGTAGCTAAAAAGAAGGCTTGAGGAGAAGGGGAAGTGCAAGGTCTTCTACAGATACTGTATATTACGAGCAAAAGGATAGCAAGGGACAAAATTAGTCCTCTTGAAGATCAGATTATCATCTATGCACCGAGCTGAGAGAATTGGGGAATTCATAAGTTGGCTTTTTGGATCTGTATTTACTCGGGAAATGAACACAGAGTCTATATAAGTGATGCAAAACAGCAGCGAGGTCATGGACTGTATGTACATTACAGAGGAGGAGAATTAGGGTGCACTCTTCTATGCAGAGTGTGCTGAGGCAATGTCATCAACACGAGTGATGCCAAAGGCTCGATAAACTGATTAGAAAGGCTGGCTCAGTTATAGGAGTGAAACTGGACACACTGGAGGCTGCGGTAGAACTAAAGACCCTCCGGAAAATCCTGGTAATTCTGAAAAATTTTTCTCACCCTCTGCATGCCACTTCAGCCGAACAGAGGAGCACTTTTAGTAATAGACTAAGACAACTGCACTGCTCCAAAGAGCTGTATATGAAGTCATTCTTACCCTTGGCCACTGGGTTCTATAATAAGTCAACCTATAGCCGGGGAAATGATGATTCCCCCCCTCCTGTTAGACTATTTGAGGTAACTTATTTTTAATCCTTATTTACTTTGCTTCTAATATTTATATATCTGTGTACTTGTAACATTACTGTGATCTTGTAATTTACTTTGGGATCATTAAAGTATCTATCTATCTAGTAAACTGAATTGGCAAATTTTTGGATGACACCAAGATTGACTGATTGATCTGGCCCAAGTGGAAAAATGGGCTGAAAAATGGCAGATGGAATTTAGTGCAGACAAGTGTGAGGTGTGCACTTTGGAAGGACCACCCAAGGTGTGGTGAACTACATATACCTGTCAGGACACGCCCCCTGCTGACTGCTCCTGTGGCTCCTCCCACAGACCCCTGTATAAAGGCAATTGAGGTCTGAGCCTGGCCTCTCTGTCTCCAGGATGTAGTATGGTGGTCAACCACTGCTTGTTCCTTCTTCCAGTCAATAAAAGCCGATATCTCGCCTTTACGTCTCAGAGTGAGTTATTGATGGTGCATCACAAGGTAGGGTTTGCATGGCGAGCGATAGTTCACTAGGAGTGAGGTAGAACAGAGGGATCTGGGCATGCAGATCCATAATTTCTTGAAAGTGATGTCACATGTAGACAGGGTTGTAAAGAAGCTATTGGTGTTCATAAATCAAAGTATCAAGTACAAGAGTTGGGATGGTATGTTGAAGTTGCTTGAGATGTTGGTGCGGCCTAATTTGGAGTATTATGTTCAGTTCTGGTCACCTATCAACAGGAAAGATATCAATAAAATTGAAAGAGTGCAGAGAACATTTACAAGAATGTTGCCAGGGCTTGATGACCTGATCTATAGAGAAAGGTTGAAAAGGACTTTATTCCCTAGGGTGTAGGAGAATGAGGGGTGATTTGTCAAAGGACTACAAAACTACGAGGAGCATAGATAGGGTAAACACAAGCAGCAGTTTTCCACTGAGGTTGGGTGAGACTAGAACTAGAGGTCATGGGTTAAGTGTGAAAGGTGAAATGTTTAAGGTAAGCATGAGGTGGAACTTCTTCACTCAGAGGGTGGTGAGAGTGTGCAACGAGCTGCCAACAGAACTGGTGGATGCAGGTTCAATTTCAGCATTTAAGAGAAATGTGGATAGAGCATGGATGGGAGTGGCATGAAGTGCTATGATCCGGGTGCAGGTCATTGGGACTAGGCCTATTAATATTTTGGCATGGACTAGATGGGCCAAAGGGATTATTTCTGTGCTGTAATACTCTATGACTCTAACTCTTAGACATGTTCACACCTGTGTTCTCTATCTGCCTTGAAAGATTTGGTATTTTGCTTCCTTATTGAATGGTTAAGTTGTAAATTGGTAATATATAAAAGAAGAACTTTACTTACAAGGGGTGATTGATATGGTTAAGGTAGAAGGAGTCAATTTTAGAAAAGCTAGCACATTTATTTTTCAACATAGTTCCCTCCTACATTTACACACTTAGTCCAGCGGTCGTGGAGCATACGGATCTTGGACCTCCAGAAAGTGTCCGCAGATGGGTGATTGATAAGTTCGTGGCCTAAGGTAGAAGGAGACAAGTTATACAGCTCTCGTGCAGGTCAACTCTTTGAGTGATTATGCAGAAAGTTTGAAGTTAATAACATCTCTTTCTACCTTATGCCACAAAGTTATCAATCACCCCTGATGAGTTATTAGTAGAAACAGCAATCAGAATCACCTTTATTATCACAAACATATGTTATAATTTTTTTTGTGGCAGCAGTTCAGCGCAATACATAAAAATTACTATAAATTGCAATACAAATATCTGAATAAATAGTACAAAAAGAGAGTAACATAGTGAGGTAGTGTTCATGTACTGTCCAGAAATCTGATGGCAGAGGGGTAGAAGCTGCGAAGTCATATCCTGGATGGTGACAGTTCTTCATGATGAATTGCTGCATTCTTGAGGCATTGCTTTTTGAAGTTGTCCCTGATGTGGCCACAATGGAACTGGCCGAGTCCACAAGCTTCTGCAGCTTTTTCTGATTCTGTGTGTTGTCTTCTCCATACCATTCAGTGACTCAACCAGTCACAAAATTGTCTATGGTACGTCTGTAGAAATTTGCTTAGAGTTTCTGGTGACATACCAAATCATATCAAACTCCTACTAAAATATAGCCATCGGTGTGCCTTCTTAATAATTGGCTGGGAAAGATCTTCAGAGATGTTGACACCAGAACTTGAACCTGCTTGCTCTTTCCACTGCTAACTAACCCTTGATGAAACATAGAAATCTATAGCACATTACAGGCCCTTCGGCCCACAATGTTGTGCCAACCATGTAACCTACTCTAGAAACTGCCTAGAATTTCCCTACCGCATAGCCTTCTATTTTTCTAAGCTCCATGTCCCTATCTAAGAGTCTCTTAAAGACCGTGTACCACCCTCTATCATCCTCGCTGGCAGTGCACTCCATGCACCTCCCACACTCTGTGTGAAAATCTTACCTCTGACATCCCCCTTGTACCTACTTCCAAGCACCTTAAAACTATGCCCCCACATGTTAGCCATTTCAGCCCTGGGAAAAAGCCTCTGGCTATCCACACAATCAATGTCTCTCATCATTTTGTACCACAGTGAGGACAATGTGTTCTCCCAATTACCCCTTCCTCAAGTCCACAATCAATTGCTTGCTCTTACTGATAT
Organism: Hemitrygon akajei; assembly: GCF_048418815.1. Lineage (NCBI taxonomy): Eukaryota > Metazoa > Chordata > Chondrichthyes > Myliobatiformes > Dasyatidae > Hemitrygon > Hemitrygon akajei. Next base: position 146,575,645 of record NC_133133.1, on the reverse strand, counting down.
TGAGTACAAATTTGTTGTTGCAACAACGCTCAACTGATAATAATTGATAATTAATTCTTTAAAACAGAAGCTTGACCTATGATTAAATATTGTCCAGGCTGACACTTCTGCTCTTCTTTCAAATAGTGCCATGGGATCTGTTGTATTTATGAGAGGGCAAGCAAAGTGTTCAGCATCCCATCTGAAAGGCAGCAGGATGAGGAGTGCTGCACTCATCCAGTATTTCACCAAAGCACCAGATTAGACTTCTGGAGCAAGGTATGAAACTGAAATCTTTTCAAGTGGGAAGACATCAACTGACCCATTTCTAAATTCCTCACTACCTCAAACTAAAGGATACCCCAGAAAACTAAAAGGAATTCCATGGTGAATGGGTGTTCTGGGTAGAATCTGAAGATTTGAGGTTAATTGATGTCATGAAGGAGAAAAATTGAGTGATGAAGTTCCAGATAATTGGAGGTTTCCATTCCTATTAAAACTGTATTTTTCCTGCAGGGAGCTTGTATCTGGTGATCTGTACTCACTTCCGTGTCTCACATTTCTCTGTTTCCTGCCTGCCTTTCTCAGTGTTTCGGGAGAGTAGGCAGGCTTTGTGTTTTCCAACTGTTTTCTATATAAGAACATGGCAGAATGAAGATTTTTGTGTGGGGCTGGGGAGCAGGGGTGAACACAAGAAATTTCCCGCAGTACTTCTGAATTGCTGAAACTGGGATATATAGACAACTGAAAATATATAGTGGAGGTGTTGTAACAGCAGTCTATTACAATCCAGTGAGTAACACAGCCTAATATCAGAGCAAATCTATTACAATCCAGTGAGTATCACAGCCTAATATCAGTCTATTACAATCCAGTGAGTATCACAGCCTAATATCAGTCTATTACAATCCAGTGAATATCACAGCCTAATATCAGTCTATTACAATCCAGTGAGTATCACAGCCTAATATCAGTCTATTACAATCCAGTGAATATCACAGCCTAATATCAGTCTATTACAATCCAGTGAGTATCACAGCCTAATATCAGTCTATTACAATCCAGTGAGTATCACAGCCTAATATCAGTCTATTACAATCCAGTGAGTATCACAGCCTAATATCTAGCACACCCTTTTTGACCTCTTATGCTTTTTGGACACTACCAAACTGCACTGGTAGCACCAGCCATGTGTACGTTTCCTGTTCCGGGAAAGATGCAATTCCCACAGTAACTTTTATCATGACAGCTACCCAGACTTGGTGTAAACCACTCTCCACAGCTGACAGTATAGTTTTGGCCCCAAGATGGAGCTGGGTCCGCCCAACCTTCCGGGTAACCTAATTGGCAGGCTGCCACATGCACTGAGAATGTCTCTGTGGAATCATCTTTTTATACAGTGTTGAAGTCTGCTGAGGAAGCTGCCACTCGCTTGACATGTTTTGTGGTGTCATGTTCCCACTGTCCTTGCCCCTGTACAACTGTTGGGCCCAGTCTCTGATCTACATGCAGTGCCAGTAGACTAATGTTAATAGCTAGCTACTGCACACAAGTCAGACCGTTGGAAACTGGAAATTAGGGAATTTATCTAAGTGATGTTTAGAACTTAAATTGTATTATCAGTCATGAAATCCCTCTGGGCACTGGCTTAAAATGCCTAACTTTCCTTATGTTATAATAAAGCATATATATTTTATCAGTGGAAAGAGCTTATTAAAGTCCCCATGAACAAAGCTTGTTGCCAATTAAGGGTGGAGTGTGTGTACACAAGAATTTGCATATATAGGCGTATTTGTGAGAGCTTATGTGTATTTTTTGTGTGGGTGTGATTTTTAGTTGCAAGAGCAATATGATTTCCAATACTTCAGCTACACCTTTCTGTGCTTGCAGCTTTCTCAGCAGGGTGTTAATCCCGGCATAGAAATCTGATTCAATCGGAAAATCATTGGTATAGAGACAACATAAAAATTATGCCATCTGCTCAATACAATGGGCTTCATTCATTTCACTCTTGTTATAATGAAGGCAAATTAATGCCAAGATCCAAAAGGATTATTTCTTGTGCTGTGATATGGTAATGTATGCACACCCATGTGTTCTGCAGTGAAATACACAAGGGACAGTGTGTCTGGATTGTTTGAGCTTCTTCTCAGACCAAGTACATTCATACAACAATATAAATGTGATACCAGCTTAATAACATTCACAAATTTATAATTTTGACTAGTTGACTGGGCATTGAATTTTCTTCCATCTTTATCACTGTATTGGAGTTGCATGTGTTGATCTTGGAAACCTATTGATATTGTTTCCCAAGTTCACTGAAGGCATTGTGGTTTTTATTTCAGCAGTTCTTGCTAATCTCTAGGTTAATTTCCACTGAGGTCAGGTGCTACAAGCAAGTTTCTGTATTTCTCAGCAAATGCAGTAAAATTATTTAGACTTGATCTTGATCTTGTCAATATATAACTCCCTCATCTCTGATCTTCTTCATCAACTGAGCAACAAGCTTTATCATTCATACCAATCTTTTCAACTTCCTTTCATTCCCCTTTCCTTCTGGATGCACCTGAACCAAACTTGAATGGATCTCAAGTGCATCACCATCTCTCAATTTTCCATTCCCTTCTTGATTTCCCCAATTCCAGTTCAGGGAATAAGTTAGTAACATTACACAGCTCTCCTACCATACCCTCTCTATCCTGCTTCTTGCAAGGACTCCATTTCACTTTCCCAGTTTATCTGGGTCCCTCACATTTGTGCTAATAATAACATTTTCCAAGCAGTATTTCGAGATAACTAATAATTTATTTCTCTCCACCAGGTGATAAGACTTTTAGTTGCACCATCTGATGGAGATGATGAGAATGTGGGGAGATTTTTTTAAAAATAGGAATAGCGTACATAAGATTAATACAAAACTGGATAGTTGAGGGGCCAGCAAGGCCTTGGTGGGCCAAAGGGCATGGTTCTGTACTATATTCCTCAATAAATCTGAATTCTGCTCTGACCTATACTCTTCCAAACAAAAGGAGGCACAGAGCACCCTTGCTATCTTTCTTACTCTCTCTCTATCTTTCCTTTCAGTTAGTCCTGATGACGGGTCTCGGCCTGAAACGCCGACAGTGCTTCTCCCTATAGATGCTGCCTGGCCTGCTGCGTTCCACCAGCATTTTGTGTGTGTTGCTTGACAGAGCACCCTTGTTCACACCTTCTAATCTGTGAGTTTTCATGTTCAGTAGATTTTCCTGCCTCACTGTGATGTCATCCTCTGGTTCCTTTCCCCCTCCCCTCCATTCAACTTCCAGTACACTGAAGGGACTGTCTCCTCTACAGCTCCTTCATCCCCTCCTTCTCCATTAACGTTCATGTCCTTCTCAATGGCATGAAACTAGAAAAGATGCAATGTCTATCTTCTTTTAAATTTAAAGTTGCCTTTTATGATGACAGCGCTAGAGATTTTCAGCAAGTTGTGTAGCAGCATTGGGGGGAAGAAGTTGTGTTGATGCTTCAAGCCTGTATTCATTTGTCAAAATAGAACGTAAAATAGCACAGAACATGAACATATCCTTTGGCCCATAATGTTGTGTCAAACCAAATAAATTAGTGATCAAAACTGGTCAATTAGTAATCAAAACAGATTCTGGGAAAACAGGTGGTGAATGGTGAGAGGATTTGAAAGGAAAACTTGATAATGGGAAGAAATGATAAAAAGGTTAATATCCTTATTAAGACGTACAAACAAGCTGGATGAACTCAGCAGGTCGGGCAGCATCCGTTGAAATGAGCAGTCAGCAGATGCTGCCTGACCTGCTGAGTTCATCCCGCTTGTTTGTACGACTTGATTTGACCACAGCATCTGCAGTATACTTTGTGTTTAGTATCCTTATTATATTGAATAATATCCATTCAATCCAGAATTGAATGCCATGTTCCAGGTAGGTCTGATTGAATCTGTATCCAGCCTCACCAGCCTCCACCCCTTTATATTTCCAGTACACTGTTAGCCTTCCTGATTTATTATTACATGTATCCACTAAACTGGGTAATTGAAACCTTGGAACTTCCTGCTGCTATATTTTTTCTAGCTTCTTACCACAGGTCACTCTTGAGTTACAACAGTTTTATTAACTGAAAACTGCCTTTATAGAATTCACGTATCACTAACAATACCACTGTCATAGGCCAAAGATGGTGATGAATCAGCATATAGGAGGGAGATGGAAATTCAGACTGAGGGGTGCTCAATGTCAGCAAGACCAAGGAGCTGATTATTGACTTCAAAATAAGGAAACTAGAGGTCTATGAGCAAGTCCACATTGGAGGATCAGAAGGGAGGGTTAGTAACTTAAAATCCTTCAGCGTTATTTCAGAGGATCTGCCCTGGGCCCAACACATGTGCAATTACTAAGAAAGCATACCAGCACCTCTACTTCCTCAGGAGTTTGCGAAGATTTGGTGTAACATCTAAAACTTTGACAAACTTCTATGGATGTGGAGAGTTTATTGATTAGTTGCATCACAGCTTGTTATGGAAACACCAGTATCACTGCCCTTGAATAGAATTCCTACAAAAAGTAATGGATCCATCATCAAAAATCCTCACCACACAAGCTATGCCTTATTCTCATTGCTGCCATCAGGAAGGTGGTGCAGGAGCCTCAGGACTCACACCACCCAGTTCAGGAACAGTTACTACCCTCAACCATCAGGCTCTTGGACCAAAGGGGATAACTTCACTTGCTCATCATTGACATGTTCCCACAACCAATGGACTCACTTTTAAGAATTCATCTTTTCTCGATCTTTATTTTTTGTTTATTAATATTCTTTCTTTCTTTTTGTAATTGCAGAGTTTGTTGTATTTTTGCACATTGGCTGGATGCCCAAGTCGGTGCCATTTTTCATTGATTCTGCTATAGTTATTATTCTATGGATTTATTGAGTATACCCACAAAAAATGAATCTCAGGGTTGTATGTGGGGAAATGTATGTACTTTGATAAAATTTACCTTAGACTTTGAATTCCATTTGTCATTCACTTCATCTATCATTGCTTGTCTGAATTTTGTGATTCAATGGATACTTTTCATTATGCTGCCTAATGTGTTGTCACCAAACTTAGATGAGCTGTTCTCTATTCTTTTACCTGAGTTACTTGGAATTAAACTGAATAGGTCAATCCCCAGGATCATACATCCTCTTGTTGTCTTTAGCATTATTTTTCATATGTAAAAATGGTAGTTTCTCCAATTGATCTACATTGCATCTTTCAATGTTGTGGCTATGGAGTAATAGTGTCATCATACACACTTCAGTCATGGGCCAGGATTCTAAACAGTCAATAACATGCAGTCAATAACCCCTTATCCAAAAGTGTGTGGATTTCTTTGGATTTTAGAATATAATGAGATACAGTATAATGAGATAGACCAGGAATGTCTAAACAAGAAATCATTTACATTACGTATACAGCTCATACACATTATATACATACAATATTTTAAATAATTTTGTTAATGAAACAATGTGTACATTGAACCATCAGAATGGTAAGCTATCACTACCTCAGCTGCCAGGCGGACAGTCAGTGGCAGTTTGGTATCGGCATCATCCCCAACTCTGGTAAACCCATCGATGAATTTCTCCACTGCTTCATAATCAGCAGACACTTTATCACCACAAATCTATAAAAATTTAAAGCTGTGCCTTTTCTTAAATTTCTGCAATCAGCCTGTTGCATATTCACAATTACCTTCAATTTTCAGTTTGTGATAGATCTGTACTTGTTTCATGATCAGCATACCATTAGGCAGCATATGTTCACTCTGACGCTGATGAATCCACTCTTTCAATACATAAATGAGATCTTCATTTTTTTACTTTATGCAACATTTTTCTATCTTTCATTAACTTCTGTTCATTGCATTCAGTTGTAGAACTTTTAACAGTTTATCCTTCTATTTCTTCAGGTCATAGATGTTGGTAGTTCCAACAGCATACTCCTCTGTCAAGTTTTTCCAACAATTTGACTTCCGGTGTTATAGATGAACATAAATGCTTCCTGTCTTTGTTTCACTATTACTCATAGAGGTAAATACAGGCCTCTTTAACATTTTCAACAATATCTTCACAGCACAGAGCAGAGACTTGGCGCAAAACACATGATAACCACTGTGAGTAATGCACGAAAGTCTGGCTATGATGACTGCTGAAAACAAACTGGCACAAAGAGCCCCATTCAGGATATACGAGGTCACTTCTCAGAACTGTCTGTGCTGTGCAGAGACCAGCGCACCACTTGGGAGACCTCACAGTGCTTTGTAATATTTTCCATTGCGGCATTATGTCAGCACTCAAAAAAAATTTCAGATTTCTAAGGTTATTGGAGTTTGGATTTTCGGATAAGGGGTGGTCAACCTGTCTTCAGAGCTTTGGGGGACATCCATTGTGTTTTCTCTAGCCTCCTGATAATCACTTGCTGGGATAGAGCTTGGAATGGAGTGCCTGATTCGAGAGTCTATTGTTGGACATGGAAATACTAGGATACACCTAAAGGAGATGATTGAGCTGAATAGATTTGATCATTTAATATCTATATCATTTAAGAAGCTACATTACAATTGGTTGCCCCTTCTCTTTATATAAAAGTTACATTGCTCATGATATTCTGCATTTTTAAAAAATACTTAGATTTGTAGCTTTTACAAATTTTAGTTAATACCTTTGCCTTCTGTGTACACTTACTGTTCTTTATTTTTGTATCTCCATTTTATTTTTGAGGCACCATATATCTAAATGTCATATATTTAGAATTCAACTTCAAAATAAGAAGCTACAAACAATATTTTTGCTGTAACATTATATGTAGCAATGAACTTACACATTAAAGCGGAAATAGTTTTGGACATAAAAGCTTAGCAGAAAGAGTTTATTATGTAACAAATTTTATGTAGTACTTTCCAATGCCTTATTGGGTAAGCTAGTGTTCCAAAGCCCTGACCCACTTCTTAAAGGGAAGACGAAAGGACTTTCTGCTCTTCATTAACAAAGTAGCAGAGAAAACTAACTCCAGCAGAGTACTTCTGATGACAAATTATTTAAGACTGAAAAGCTTGAGCATGTAGATATTAAGAATGAGGTTGTGCTGGAGCTTTTGGAAAGCATCAAGTTGGATAAGTCGCCGGGACCGGATGAGATGTACCCCAGGCTACTGTGGGAGGTGAGGGAGGAGATTGCTGAGCCTCTGGCAATGATCTTTGCATCATCAATGAGAACGGGACAGGTTCAAGAGGGTTGGAGGGCTGCGGATATTGTTCCTTTATTCAAGAAAGGGAGTAGAGATAGCTCAGGAAATTATAGAGCAGTGAGTCTTACTTCAGTAGTTGGTAAGTTGATGGAGAAGATCCTGAGAGGCAGGATTTATGAACATTTGGAGGTATAATATGATTAGGAATAGACAGCAATGGCTTTGTCATACCTTACGAGCCTGATTGAATTTTTTGAGGATGTGACTCAACTGTTACGAACCTCGTAACTGGGTTACTTACCAGCAAAGATAGAGGCATCTGTTGGAGTCTGGTGATACTATTTTTAACAGTATTTATTAGTAAAAATACACAAAAATAATATCAATGCAAATATACAGATAATATACGTCGTCAATACTAAACCTAAAAGTGCGGGTATAATAATAATCAATAAGAAATAAGCTCTATCGTTGTCTAGGGGATAATGAATTGTCCAATGGAAATCTAAAGTTCATTTCAGTTGATACAGGCTGCAGCCGTTTGTTCATCGCTGTGTTGCAATTGTTGGAGAGAGAGAGAGAAATAGAAGAATAACTTGCCGACTTTCCTTGGTACGGTCTTGATCCGTATCCGTCCTTTAGCTAGACCGTTCCGTGGAGGACTCGCCACCCAGGCAAGGATGGACACACACACAAGCCCCCCACCGGTCTCATACGTTTCTCCTGGTGTGTCTGAGGGGTGTTCCCCAGACCCCTCTTTTATCCTCACTCATAGGGTCTCAGATGTCAATCAGGTTAGGATGATGCAATCCCTCAACCAGACCACTCTGGTTGCCCCCTGAGGGGTTTCAATGAATAGTGCAGTACTCAATACACAATTCCTTCTCCAAGAGACAATAGCAGTAATCAGTGGTTCCGTTCCGCTTTTGTTAGGAGGCATTCCACTACCTTGTGTATTCTGCGTTGTCTATGGCAACTGCCTTTGCTGTGATCCTGCGTCTCTCTCTCTCATTATTGACATGATGTGTATCTCTCTCATTTCCTGGGTCTCAGACCTGAAATAATAGCGATCTTGCGATTCTCAAAAAGGAGGGGGCGACTTTGCACCCTTCGGCCCGTCAGAGTTGCTCCACATTCGTAACACAACACATTGATGAAGGAAGAGCAGTAGATGTAGTGTATATGGATTTCAGCACAGCATTTGATAAGGTACCCCATGCAAAGCTTATTGAGAAAGTAAGGAGACATGAGATCCAAGGGGACATTGCTTTGTGGATCCAGAACTGGCTTGCCCACAGAAGGCAAAGAGTGGTTGTAGACAGGTCATATTCTGCATGGAGGTCAGTCACCAGTGGAGTGCCTCAGAGATCTGTCCTGGGACCCTTACTCTTCATGATTTTTATAAATGACCTGGATGAGGAAGTGGAGGGATGGGTTAGTAAATTTGCTGATGACACAAAGGTTGGAGGTGTTGTGGATAGTGTGAAGGGCTGTCAGAGGTGGGGCAATGATAGGATGCAAAACTGGGCTGAGAAGTGGCAGGCAGAGTTTAACCCAGATAAGTGTGAAGTGGTTAATTTTGGTAGGTCAAATATGATGGCAGAATATAGTATTAATGGTAAGACTCTTGGCAGTGTGGAGGATCAGAGGGATCTTGGGGTCCGAGTCCATAGGACACTCAAGGCAGCTGCGCAGGTTGACTCTGTGATTAAGAAGGCATATGGTGTATTGGCCTTCATCAATCATGGAATTGAATTTAGGAGTTGAGATGTAATGTTACAGCTATATAGGACCCTGGTCAGACCCCACTTGGAGTACTGTGCTCAGTTCTGGTCGCCTCACTACAGGAAGGATGTGGAAGCCACAGAAAGGGTGCAGAGGAGATTTACAAGGATGTTGCCTGGATTGGGGAGATTGCCTTATGAGAATAGGTTGAGTGAACTCTGCCTTTTCTCCTTGGAGCGACAGAGGATGAGAGGTGACCTGATAAAGGTGTACATGATGACCAGAGTCATTGATTGTGTGGATAGTCAGAGGCTTTTTCCCCAGGGCTAAAATGGTAGCCACAATAGGACACAGGTTTAAGGTGCTGGGGAGTAGGTACAGAGGAGATGTCAGGGTTAAGTTTTTTTACTCAGAGAGTGGTGGAGCATAGCCAAGTGGTTAAGGCATCGGTATAGTGATCTGAAGGTCACTAGTTCGAACCTTAGCTGAGGCAACGTGGTGTGTCCCTGAGCAAGACATTTAACCACATATTGCTCTGCGACGACACCAGTCCCAAGCTGTATGGGTCTTAATGCCCTTCCCTTGGACAACATTGGTGTTGTGGAGAGGGGAGACTTGCAGCATGGGCAACTACAGGTCCTCCATACAACTTTGCCCAGGCCTCAGTCATCATTGAAAATCGATGGACAGCCGAAGAAGGAGTGTGTGGAATGAGCTGCCGGCAACGGTGGTGGAGATGGATACGATAGGGTCTTTTAAGAGACTTTTGGATAGGTACATCGAGCTTAGAAAAATAGAGGGCTATAGGTAAGCCTAGTAATTTCTAAGGTAGGGACATGTTCGGTACAACTTTGTGGGCCAAAAGGCCTGTATTGTGCTGTAGGTTTTCTATGTTTCTAAAACATTGTCTTCTTATGACTAGCACCCCATTTCATGAAAGAAACCAGTACAAGACTTTGTAGCTAGACACCTAATCTCTTGTTCTCATCAGATCAAGGGACTATAAGGATGTCCATATTATCCCCTCATGGCAGGCACTGAAAGTTATTAGACTGGTCATTGTTCTGTGATTCCACCTACCCAATACAATGGTGACGACAGAAATGGAGCTATTTTTGACCACCAAAGCCATGAAGTGTCAACTAAGAGGGACTGTGGACTTCCTTCTCACATAAACCTATTAAAAATATATTTTATATATTACACCTATTACATGATAACATGCAAGCCATGATTTTAATTTAAGGAATCACAAACAGATCCAACCTCAATATAGATGGATGTCAACCACGGCTGTATCATTGCCCAAAACACGTTGTTCAATATTTCTCACTGCAACGTTGCACTTCTGAAGTTAATCTACAGGACAAATGGAAACAAGTTGAACCCACATCACCCCGTTCCAGAGCCAAATTTAAGAAACTTCTTTAAGTGTAGGAATATTAATTCCTTTTTGTTAAAAGTATTCTTCAACCCTACTCAGAGTGAAATTGGTTGACATGAATTTGAATGATTGAAGGCAAATTGTTATAGAATTTACACTGCTCCTATTAAGAGACTCAATGTGACCTACCACCTTTAATTAACTTACATAAAAAAATAAATTGTAGGTGCCACAAGACAATATGAAATATTTATCTGGGTGGCTAGTAGACTCAACTGGCTTGATTCAAATGTGCAGCCTTGAAATGGGAGATTAAAGTGTTGACAGTCTTCTCCTTGTAATTGTCAAGAAAATCTGTTTAACTACTTTTAACCACTTTCATGCTGTTGGCACAAGGTAGATGGCTAATTCATGACTGAAAAAATATTCACACCTAGGATTTGCCGGTAGTTGAAGGCTCAGGAGCTTATGCTGGAGCTGTCATTATTTAAGATTTATAAAATGTTTTACTTTATGGTTCTGTCATACTGAATTAATAGGATACGCTATCAAGTATCAGCAGTCAAACTGAGAAGTAGGAATGGGCTGAAACAGTGACTGATTTGCCCACTTTGGGCTGTAAAAATAACGTCATCCTCCATCAAATTAATAACATGTTCCCGGGGAGAGGATAAAGAAGAAAAAAAATCACATTTCTCAGGATGACTGCAGTCTGCAAGCTGGCAACATTCATTTGTCTTTTAATCCTGCATGAGGTTTTCTATTGAACATGCACCCTCCTCCTGAGCAGTGCTGAATTTTAAGTCTGCAGTTATCTTCAGTTTAGATTTAATTAATTTTCTCATACACTTTGTAGTCTTTTCCTACCCAGTGTTCAGTTGAGGTAAACCTGTTACTGAATGACTGTGCTATTTATATTTGTTAGGTCAGTGAATTTGTTGAGGTTTGCTAGGCTGTTATTGTTGGTTGCTAATTAATGATAATCATTGCTAAAATCCTTTATTATATAGTGCTCATTTACTAGGAACACAATAAAGCAAATATTAGTCTGAATTCAAGTTCTAACCGATATATACATTTAAAAGTCTGCTTTGAAAGAATTGCTCAGTTCTTTTAATAATTAGATGTGTGCCATATTTCTTTTCAGACCTCTGGTTATTCATGATGTAATAAGGCTATATGAAAGTTTAGGGAAGGAGATATATTCTCATTCAGTCTACTACAGCAAAGTGAATGAAGTTGTATAAAACAAAGACACTGCATAATCTCAGAGGTCCTTCTGTTAATTGGTCTGTGAATACACTTGGGACAGCATATGCTAACAGCAATCCTTCTGTAATGCACTTGCTACAGCTGAGATAAACAAGTCTGTGGAAGATATTGGGCTAATAAGTAAGTTTTTTTTAAACTGCATCACTTGCTGTGAATTTTGACACACTGTTGTACCAGCAACTGCTGCTAGACAAATTAAATCCAAGGATATAGGAAACACCCATCAGATCAAGCAGCATCCATGGAAAGAGTACATATTAGTGTTTAAGGTGAAGGAACCTTCACCAGAATTGGGAAGGAGAGAAAACAAGTTTAAAACTTGGAAAGAGGGTGAATGTAGGTTCATTTTGAAGGTGTGTATAGAAACATCTTACAAGAGAATAAGAGTAGGCCATCAGCACCTCAGGGTTGGCCTGCCATTTAATGTGATGATGGGTGATTAACACTGATCTCATTTCCTGTTTCTAGCCTTGAATTTCAAATATTTATAAATCCACAATCCTAGTATTTGAAATGATTTAGCCTCCACAATTCTTTGGGACAAAGAATGCCAGAGACTTGCTACCATCAGAGAAGAAATCTTTTTTTATTTAGGCAAAGCACAATACTATTGGGCATCTTTGCAAGGGAGAATCTCCATTCTAGGAAGTAGGGTGGAGGATAGAGACAAAATGTTAAATTGCCAGCAGAGATTGTAGGCCCAATAACAAGTTGTAGTTATGGGCCACAATTGTGAATACTAATTGTGGTTTTTCACTGGAATGAGACATTTGGACTGAGGAGCAGCAACATTTCAGAGAAATGCAGAACTGGAATGACTCAGCCTGTGACATATACTGGCCCAGCCCAAACAGAGCACTGTGGACCTGTAATCAACATTGCCCTGGAAACTCAATCACACTTATATAGGTTTTATTGCCATCAAACAGCCAGTTGTAAAGATGGCATTGACACGCATACAGAACTATCAGTGTGCTCAGAGCCTGAACAGGATTAGAGCTCCTGAAGGAGATATCAGGCAGATCTCTTTTACCCAATCCTCCAGCCTTGAATGCAGCCACTACAATGTTGGCACATTCAGAAAATCCAGGCCTATGTGCGGGAAGCTGTTGTTACTATAAAAGTATTATTAAATAAATATGGAGTTAATTATGACATTGCTTCAGTTTGCAGTTGTTGTTTTATTCTGGTGGTACACTGATCTCAGCATGCACCTACAGAACACTTCAGAAGGTTTGACACTGCAGTGCTGGTCTTATGATGACTGTTGACAATTCATCACAGAAAAAGTATGAGCTAAGACAGGACCTGGCCAAAGTAAATTGGGAGCAGCTGCTAGAGGGAAAAATAACTTTGATAAAAGGGAGATGTTTAAAAGATATTAAGAGGTCAGATTCAGTATGTTCCTCCAAGGGAAAGAAGCAAAGATGGTAAGCTTAAAGAACCTCGGTTAACAAAATATTTTGGAGGGTTGATCATGGAAAATAGGATATCCAGGTGTAAGAAATTGACAACAAATAAGTTCTGTTATAGAAGAGCTAAGGAAGGAAAATAGATGCCCCAAAATGGTTTTGATCACTGAAATCACCTTGGAAAGTAGGTCTAAAGAGAATTTTAAGTATGATAGAAGAAAAAAGATTTGCTAAGGAAAGAATAGATCCCCTCAGGGATCAAAAGGATAATCAGTGGAAATAATGAGTAAGGTTCCAAATGAATGCTTCGTGTCAGTATTCACCAAGGAAAAGGATATGGAAGCCAGAACGTAAAGATGTCCTGAAGCATGTCTGTATCAAAAAGGAAGTGTTAGAAATATTGGTGCGCATTAGGACACATAAGTCACCAGAACCTTATGAGATCTATCCTAGAATGATAAGGAAAACACAGGAAAAGATTATTTTACGTTTTTGTGAGGCATCAGAAGACTGGTGGATAGCTAATGTAGTCTGTTTATCCAAAAGGGGAAATGAGGACAAGCCTGAAAACTACAGGCCGGTGGTGGCAGAGAAGCTGTTGAAGATACCACAATAACGGGACTTATGTTCACATGGAAAGACAGCATTAGAAGTCAGCACTGTTTTGTGCAGAGGAGATCATGTCCCACAAATTTGACTGATCTTATCTTTTTCTTCAAAAAAAACAATTAAGGCAATGTGGTGGAAATGGTTAATATGTACTTCAGTTAGACTTTTGATAAGGTCCCACATGGCTGATCAAGAGTAACGCACAAGAGATCTGGGGCAACATGAACTGGATTCAAAATTGGCTTGGTTATAGAAGACGCAGGATACAGGTGGATAGGCATATTTTTCTGAGTGTAAGTCTGTAATGAGATCAGTACTGGGACCTCTGACATTTGTAATCACTTGGATATGAATGTAAGTGGTCTGATTAGTAAGATTGCAGAGGACAAGAAAATTGAAAGAGCCCCAGAGCAGGAAAAAAAAAGGATGTTTAAGGATACAGCAAGACATAGATCAGTTGGAAAGTTAGGCAGAGTGGTAGCAAATGGAGTTTAATCTAGACAGAGTGAGGTAATGCATTTTGCGTAAATTCTGGTAATACAGCCAGGAAATGACAGGGACCTTAGGAGTGTTAAGGTACAGAAGGACCCTAAAGCACAAAATGTGGTAGCAACTGAGAGCATGCAAAACAGATTCATCAGGATGTGAATGCATAAAAGGAGACATTGGAGAGGTTGGGTTTACTCGCACAGGAATGTAGAAGCCTGAGGGGATAACTTTGCAGGACAATCAGTGAGCTTTTTTCGGTAAGATCAAGGGAGCCTAGAACAAGAGGGCACACATTTAAGGTGAAAGGGGAGAAATCAAAGTGAGATCTGAGGGTTAAGATTTTCTACACATGATGGTGAATATTTGCAAAGAGCTGACAGAAGTGGCAGTGGAGGCAGATATAATTACAACATTTAAAATTCATTCGGACAAGTAAGGAATAGACAATGAATACGAGTGGGTCTGTGGGATGGTCAAATTGGTATGTTCAATGTTTTAGCTCTCAGCAGTCTGAGGCCTGAAAATGCATCTGTTGAAGTTAAACTTATCCAAAGGAATTCTTGAATATTCCTATACCAACATATTGATGCATTTTGATAACTAGCCATGAAAATGCAAGAAATGTAACATTACTTCATATCTAGAACATTATTTCATATCTTCTTAAATTCAGACTCATTACATTTGCCTATAATTACATGTGTGCAGCAGTGCAGAAATTTCTTGGAATAGCACCAGAGAGGAGGTGTTTTCATCAAGTTGAAAAACAACCACTTTCTTCACATTCCCAATTCTGATCATCATGTCTAGTCTAATGGTTATTTGAAGAGACTGTCAAGTCTCAGCTAGATACCTAGGAATCTGGAGGGAGAAAGAGAGATGGGAGGTGAAAAGCCAGGTTAATTATAAGTCCAATAATTATTAGACATACTGATGTTGGTAGTTATCAAATCAAACTGCCTTTGCAAAACTAGACCAAAAATTATTTTTTATTGGTTGAAATCTTACATCAAGTAAAAATCCAATTATGCACCCTTAGCCAATATATACTTAATCCAGAGACACTCAAATTAAAGCAGTGGAAAATAAACAAGGCCTCCATTCATCTGGAAATGAAGTATTATTGACTATAAAACACTCCTCAAAACAAGCAAAACACAGATCTCAATAAGGCATTGGGCAAACTCTTGAGAAATCTTGACCAAGCTATGCACAAATGCTGTGTACATTATACAAGTTAACAAAGTACAGCAGGTCTTTGTATTTCAATGGTTTCTCATTTTGAGGATATCAATTAATTTCCACTGATGTCAGCTGAACAAAAAAGAAATTGGAATCCTGAAAAACTTCTATCATTCATGTCTGCTCTAGTACGTGGTGTGGCAACATATCAGCACACTAATTCTGATCATTCAAAATTAATTGAGATAATTCTGGAGGGCAAATTGTTATTGTTTTTGATGCACAGGCCAGGGAATCTTGAAAACATTAAAGGTATCACATTATTCAGTTTAAATTTCTTACATTGCATGAAGCACTTCAATTCATAGTAGCCTTGCTCTTATCAAGAATGGAATCCACAGCTGCCTTTTGTTTTCTAATTTTACCAGCACCTACTCTAAGTAAAGGGTGGGACAGAATGCTGCGCTCTTTTTTAAGTGGCTGTAATTAAATATTAATATTGGTGTTACATTTTAACAAAAGAGCACAACGGGATTCTTCATGAGCACATATGTAAGTAAGTATACTTCAAGATTGACATAATTTTGCTTGAACTACCCAGCTAACGCTGTATTTCCGTTTTTTGTACTCTTTCCTTTCTTCACCTTTGCCCATAATACATCCCTACAGCTAGTTTGGCATGTTTCTTCACATCTCCAGTCAATATTACTTCATGTGAAGCAGACAAAAACTTTTGAATGAGAAGATATTCACTTTCATTGTCCAGTTACCACTCCATTCTGTTGAGCCAATATAAAAACAAAAAATTCAAAAGTTTGTGATTATATGCAGGAGTGGTGGAAGGAACAACATTATTCATGGTGAACCAGCATCCTAGTGAGCATTAATCACATGCAGTTCTGTTAATTCTACTGTCCTTCATGAGACAACTGTAAACATTTTCAACACGATTTCCATACAAAGCTTCCAACCATAAACAAAATGTATTCAAGCATTATTACAGTTGGCTAAAATAACAGGAGCTGTAATATCCAACATCAAATGAGGAGTGCAGAGTGAATTAACTAAAGCTTTAAACTGGACAGAATCAAATTATTCAAATAAGTTCAAAACATGTACATTAAATAGAAATCTGATTGCAAAGTTTCCTTACTACTGTCTCAAGGTGCTCAGAGAATTGGAGAAAAAGCTATTTTGAACCATAAGCCTTCAACAATAAAGGAAACCTATTTCTTTTCCTTAGTTTGCTGAAATATCCAGAGTGACAAAGTAAACTGAAAATGTCTTAAAGCTGATGAGCCAACTCTAACTGAACCTGAAAGCAAACTGCAACAGATCAGTTATATCACATTACATCAACCATTTACAAACTAACCAACAAATGTAGTGGCAAGACCCACTTCCCCATCCCATGCACAGAACATCACAACAGTAAAAATAAAATTATTCATATATATGCATGAATATGTATATAAAACAAGTATATATATATAAATATGCATGTGATTCCTTACAAGTTGAGGTGGGTGCACAATCAATAGAAATTTGTACACACTTCTCTTCGATCTCACTGATCAATGCTATCTATTAACATAGCATACGGCAGAATAGAAAATTAAAATTATCAGGCCTCACAGCAGACTTAGTGGGCAAGCCATCACAAAGGTGGCTTTTTGCATTGCTTCTTATACTGGCATCTTTCCACTACCTGATGTCTACCAATATTTGTGCAATGTAGTTAACAGTGTGTGGTACTCTTGCAAATGTTTACTGTACAAAAGTTTTATTATATAAATTTTCTAATTAACTGAAAGTTAGAAATCTTATTTACAAGAACTTTCTTTTGTTATAAGCAGCCAGACTCTGCTAAGAAGTACTAACTTCAAATTTTCCTCTTTTTATACTTTTCATAGAAATAAATATGGTATTCAGTTAAAGCAGAACTTTGCTTCAGCAATTATGTAAATTACATACTAAATTATAATTTATAATTTACATTTTTTAAATTGGGATTTGACGACTAGTTGCTAATTGCATTGGTCACATCTCATGTTGTGGGCTTTTGCTTCCTTATAAGAACACCTTCTTTGAAAACCCACATTCACCACAGAAAACGTTCTGATGCAGCTGGTCCTGTATTCCCAACGTTATTTGGTTTCCCATCCACTTGTGTTCATCAGGTTACCATTAGTTTCTAGTTGTACTTGGATCATCCAAACAGGTAAGAAAATTGATCACTAGTCATGAAACACACAATATTGGACTGATTCAACCAAATTAAACTGTGGTAAGAATTTTGATCTTTCAGTTATTCCATCGCCAATTCCTATAACATTGATCAAAGTTCCACTGTGCACCTAATTGGAGATTAGTTTCATAGCAAGTCATTATCAGTGCATCCACCACCAACACCATGTCGAAACTCCTGAAGGTTTGAGACTCCATGAAAGTGAACAAATGCACCAGCAACTACCAGAACATGGAACAGCTGATGAGAGTGAAACTGTAAAAACAAAAAACAAGAGTCATCGTTACAAATGTCAATGCTTTCATCTGATCTAGTTGCACAACAATTTATAGCACTGAATTTTTTTTCAGATACATAATTTCTGAGTACACTCTTGGCATATCTAAACAGTACATTTCAGTTTACTCTAGATTTGTACGATTTTCTGTACAATAGCTATCCCTTGATATTAAAGTAGCAAGTTTGCCAATGTCCTAAGCAATTACAATGTTTGAAATGAAAAAGGCCACTGATTACTCACCCAAATGTCACACTTTCCAGGGAAGAAACGCTCAGGTATACGGGCAGCATATAAGGCAGCTCCTGTGATATACAATGCTGCCATTAAGAACAACCAGCCAATCTGTCCAATAGTAGCAGCCCTGAAAAATCCTTCTGATATCATAAAGTGCAGGGTAGGCACAACTCCACTCAGCCCTAATCCCACAAAAACTCCTAGAAATAAATGAATGGCAGACAATGAGTCACACCTAAAATGCAAAATTATCAAGTAAAAATAGTTTTCTTGAACATCAGCAGTTCACTATTTAAGAATTCACCTCTAATATCAGATGCATAGCATCTATTTCAGAAGAATTATTCCATTTAAAGTACCATCTCTAGTATTTAAAAAAAAATAGTGGTACAGAATTTTAAATTACTACAGACAACTCAGACTTGTTAACAGATTGGTCCAAACATCAAAACTTGATTGATCTTACAGCCATGTCTTTTTGTCTCCGTGTCCTACATACAGATATGCATCTTACATCCTACGTAGAACAAGTTTTTTCATTTAAGTAATGCATTCAATGTGACTGTGAATACAAGCTATGATCTTGTGACATTTCATAATACAGAAACAAAACTAATCATGCCGGGGTGTGTCAGGAAAGGAACAGAAACTTAACAATTAGAGGTAATAATTTTTAAAATGTGATTGTTAACTCAATCTAGACTCTAGTTTGCCCCCTCAAAATATTCATATTGGCAACCTCATGGAAATGAAGTGAAATTATTGACCTAGTTAGGAGACTGGTAGAGTACAGCAATATATGAAATGCAAGAAAGTGAACAGTTGTGACCTACAAAAGATCAGCTGGAGCCTTTGCTATTCAGTAATGATTTTAATAATGACAGCAGAGTCATATCAAAATGTGCCAATGACACAAATAAGAAATAGGAGTAGGTACGAAGGCCTTTAAGATTATGGTCTTATCTATACTTTACTGCTTCATTCGTAAACTTCTAACTCTCTTCAGGTCAAAAACTCTAAGTCAGCCTTCAGTGTAATTACTAACGTGGCCTATGCCTTTCTCTGGGATAAGTTTTACAACTCTCTAAGGGAAAACAACTACATTTAGAATGGAATCCCTTTCCACTGAAGCTTTTCCCCATGGCTCCATATTCCTCTAACTAAGTAAAAATCCTCAATGGCTCCTTCGTTTGCTCCCTTAGGATCTTGCACATATCAACAAGCTAACAGTCATTCTAATAGAAGCCAGAGAGTACAGGCTCGATCTACTCAGTCATACCTCTGGATTTTTCCTAATGGATGAATAAAGCATAGCAATGAAATGTAAAAAATCTTGGAAATGTCACTGCACTATTACTCCGGGCGTCAGTAACAGTGATAAAATAAGAATTCATAATACTGGTGTGTAGCAAGATACAGTCAAATGTTTAGGTCATCCATATTTCTTAGTTCCAGAATAACATATACTCGATAAAAGAATACTATACAGGATAGAAGCAAGATTTAGAGGTAATTCAGATGTAATTTGGAAAAGGAATGGAGATGAGATCATTTTTTAAAGTTTCATCCAAAGAACCATGGGTGCCTATAACTCAATGTCTGAAAGAGTTGTAGATGCAGAATTTCGTAAACATTTAAAAATACTGGGATGTGTTCTTGAGCTGTGACCTGCAGGGCTATGTAACCAGCTCTGGATGGTGATAGCAAGAACCAGCAAAGAAACAGGCCAAATCACCTCCTGTGTAGATTTTCCACAATTCAAAAACTATAAAGGACTCTGTTACATTAACTGAACAGCAAAATATTTGAAGATGCTAAGAATCCAAAATAAAGAAATAATTTAGGTCAATAACCCTTCATCTGCATTGCTTAAATATCACTGACTCGAAACAAATAGTTTTACTCTCCAGATACTGGTTTATTTGCTGAGCATTATCCATTTTCACTCTGTTACATCACAATCATTTATTCAAGTGTGCACCATACATTAAAAAAATCAAATTCTTATAGACTGTCTTACTCCATGGTATGTTAAAGAAACCAATAAGACTCACAGAAACCTGAGTATACTTTCTTGATGATAACAGATTATGTGAAGTTATGTACCCTCAAGTATACATCAACAAGAAATATAAAAAACAAGGTTGGAAGCTCCAATTAACTTACCAGCTCGTACACCTCGGTACTGTGGTGTTGCAAAATAGTCCCACTGGGAAACTATAATTGCTGTGATACCAAGTACACAGACAACAAGCAAGTAAATGAAACACGGCTGGGGATTACAATAGAAGGAGTAATACAACCAGGGCACAAAGCTACCCATTATTAGAAGTGCTATGCCAGAATAGTCCAACCTGAGGAAACACAAAGATAACATTAAGGTTTATTATAGCAATCCAAAATTCCCATTACAGTATTGCAATATTGTAAATCCATAATATGGACAGAAACATAAAATTTATTCACATAAAAAATAAAATCATTATATCCAACCATTATATTTTGTAGTAAATATTTATTCAGATTTGGTTCCTACGGCTAACTTAATTTATTGGAGCAATTTTAAATGTTTTCAAACTGGATACTTAAGCATGGCTCACAATTCCCACAAAAACGGCAAAATGATTACAAGATGCTGATGTCATGTCTGTTTCACTCCCATTGGTTTTTCCCTTTAATATACAAATATACTTAAAATATTATTAGTTCTCCAGATTGAATTAACACTGAGCATAATGAGTTAGCAGCAAGGTTGATCTGCAGCATACAACCTAGAATTAATTTGGATCAGTTTTGTTTATTATTATTCCCCCCAGTAGAAACATCTGTCCTGCTGGGCATGTCCCACAGCCTTGTTATTAAAGTCACATTATACAGGCAAAGCAGCACAATTTGCTTCTAACTGCTATATTTTACTCATCTGGTGTCAGCCTTTCTGAGACATACCCCGCCCCCCCACTCCAACATGTCTGTACTGAAAATTAATTTGCTTTCTTCCCCCACCTTCCCCATAATACAGACAACAGGTCTGGAAGCCAAAATCGAAAACTGATTCAAAATGGTTTCTCTTCCTTCCAGAGGTGCTACCTTACTTGCAGAGGGTTTCCAACATGGTATTAAGGAAATTATACCTGCCTAGTTGAACCTGATGTTTAACAAACACTTGGAAAAAAATCAGAA
Source organism: Hemitrygon akajei (assembly GCF_048418815.1). Taxonomy (NCBI): domain Eukaryota; kingdom Metazoa; phylum Chordata; class Chondrichthyes; order Myliobatiformes; family Dasyatidae; genus Hemitrygon; species Hemitrygon akajei. The sequence goes on along the minus strand of NC_133133.1, from coordinate 146,554,402 downwards.
TGTAACTAGCTGAAGATCTGAACGTGGACTTTTACAGAATGCTTATGTAATTTACATTTTTACCGCCCTTTGCATTTTCTAATAAGGAACAATAGACCATAATACAGGAGCATAATTAAGCCATTTGGCCAGAGTCTACTCCACCATTCAATCATGGTCGATTTATTTTCCCTCTTCTTCACATTCAACTGCTTCCCCCCCCCTTTGTATTGTTTGACACCCTAACTAATCAAGAACCTACCAACCTCCACTTTATACACAATGACTTGACCTCCACAGATATCCTTCTATTCTGGGGCGATACCCTCTGATTATAGACTCTTCCCCTATAGGAAACATGTCACTCTACCTAGGCCTTTCAATATTCATTGGGTTTCAATGAGACTCCCTCACGCTCCTCCCCCAAATTCTTCTAAACTCCAGTAAGTACAGGCTCAGAGGCATCAAATATTCCTATATGGCAACTTTTAATTCCCAGAATCCTTCTTGTAAACCTCCTCTGGGCCCTCTCAAATGCTAGCACATCTTTCCTTGGATATGCTCACAATACTCCAAATGTGGTATGACCAACATCTTATAAAGCCTCAGCATAACATCCTTTTACACTCCAGTCCTCTTAAATGAATGCCATCATTGCATTTACCTTCCTTGCTACCAACTCCCAAGTGTTTTCACCTCCAATTTCTGAATTCACTTCACACTTAGAAAATGTCTTTATTCCTTCTACCAACATGTATGACTACACAATTCCCTACACTGTATTCCATCTGTCACTTCCTTGTCCATTGTCCAAGTCCTTGTCCTTCTTCAGACTTTGTGCTTCTTCAATACTATCTGCCCCTCCACCTATCATCGTACCATCCAAAAACTTGTGCCATTAATTCTGTCATCCATATCATTAACATATAATGTGATAAGTACCGGACCCAACACAGAATCCTGTGGAACATCACTAGTCACTAGCAGCCAGCCATAAAAGGCCCCTTTATTCCCAATTTTGCTTTCTGTCAATCAGCCAATCTTCTATCCATTCTTGGATAACTAAGGAAATAAAAGATAGTATCAAATTATAAACTCATGTACAAAGTCGCAAAGACTAGTGGGAGACTGGAGGATTGGGAAAACTTTAAAAAGCAACAGAGAACAACTAAACAAGAAATAAGATAGAGTATGAAAGTAAATTAGCACAAAATTAAAAAAATAACAAAAGTTTTTATAAATGTATAAAGCAGAAGAGGGTGGCAAAAGTCAACATAGGTCCCTTGGAAGATGAGAAGGGGAAATTGATATTGGGTGATAAAGAAATGGCTGAGGCATTGAACAGCTATTTTGTGTCGGCCTTCTTGGTGGAGGACACGTCTAATATGCCAAAGAAGGATGTTATGAACGAAATGGGAGGTGAGGACCTTGATAAAATCACTGTCACTAAAGAGATAGTGATGAGCAAACTAGAGGGCCTGAAGGTAGTTAGGTCCCCTGATCCTGATGGGATGCATCCCAGGATGCTGAAGGAATTGGCAGAGGTTATAGTAGACGCGTTGGTAATCATTTATCAAAACTCTCTAGACTCCGGGCAGGTCCCGGCGGATTGGAAGACAGCAAATATCATGCCACTTTTTTAAAAAGGATGTAGGCAAAAGACAGGCAACTATAGGCCAGTTAGCTTAACATCTGTAGTCAGGAAAATGCATGAAGCTGTCATTAACAAAGAAATAGCGAAACATTTAGAAAGGGGTGGTTGCATTAGAGAGACGCAGCATGGATTCAGAAAGGGCAGGTCCTGTTTGACAAACTTACTGGAGTTCTTTGAGGACATAATGTGTGCAGTGGATAGAGGGGAACAGGTGGATGCCGTATACTTGGATTTCCAGAAAGCGTTCGATAAGGTGCCGCACAAGAGATTTATAAATAAAATACGGATGCATGGCGTCGGAGGAAATGTATTGGTTAACTGATAGAAGGCAGAGAGTTGGTATAAATGGGGGTTTCTCCGGTTGGCAGTCAGTGGTGAGTGGGGTGCCGCAGGAGTCGGTGCTGGGCCCACAGCTGTTTACCATTTACATTGATGATTTGGAAGAGGGGACTGAGTGTAGCATAGCAAGATTTGCTGATGACACTAAACTAAGTGGAAAAGCAAATTGTACAGAGGATGAGGAGAGTCTTCAGAGGGATATAGAAAGGCTAAGTGAGTAGTCCAAGGTCTGGCAGATGGAATACAATGTTGGTAAATGCGAGATCATCCACTTTGGAAGGAATAATAGAAGAGCAGATTATTATTTAAATGGTGAAAGCCCGGGGAAGCAGTTGAGACTCCCTCACTAAATATATTTAAGAAACAGTTAAATAGGTTTTTACATAGTAGGGGAATTAAGGGTTGTGGGGAAAAGGCAGGTAGATGGAACTCAGTTTACAGACAGATCAGCCATGATCTTATTGAATGGCGGGGCAGGCTCAATGGGCCAGATGGCCTACTCCTGCTCCTATTCCTTATGTTCTTATTCTACGTTTGCTGTAATACCATGCACTCTTATCTTGTTAAGCAGCCTCATGTGCTACACCTTGTCAAAACCTTCTGAAATTCCAAGTACACAATATCCATTGGCTTTTCTTTGGTTACCCTGCCTGTTACTTCCTCAAAGAATTCCAACAGATTTATTAAGTAAGATTTTCCCCTTAAGGAAACCATGCTGACCATTGCCTAAGGGATAATGCTGCGGGTTAAGATGTAAATAAATATGAGGGCCCCGGTCAGTAAAACTTTTCAGATACATTTCCGAGAGGGAAGATCATGCAGCAATAGCAGCAAAAAAAAAAGCAACACATTTTATTTTTGGGCAAGGTCTTTGGATTAATACCATTCTAAATACATCTCAATCATACAGCTAAATAAGTGCAAGTGAAAACTGTAACTCAAAATTTACTGGGCTTATACACCCAATTATTGGATTACTATAAGCAGTATTTTCATAACAAGCAACATAAATACTTCAAAGTTAATACTGGAATACTACACTGAAAGAACACAAACACAATTCCTCAGCATTACTGAATACCTAATTCAGGGATATCAAATTTTGACTGATACCCTATCTTGTATGATTTGGGAAGACTTAACTACATTGTATTTATTGTTTATGTATCCTTTTGTGCTCACTTTAGATTTTGTAATTCTGTAATCCCAATAACTATGATTCAATCTTACAATGTTGATATTAATAAAAAGATTGAAAAAGAAATTTTGACTGCCAAACCTGATCAAATGCAAATCATAGTGATTAGTATCTAGCTAATGTTTGCTTAAACAAGGGAAAGTCAGATCACTGTAGAAGTTGCCAGTCATGAAACAGACATTCAGATGACAATTTAAGGTTAATTACAGAAAACAAAAGATATGGTTAACAGGTTCATAATACATAGACTAAACCACATTCTAAACAGAAAAATCATCTACAGAATCTCATGTTTATAATTAAAATCAATTAACAGGTTATCAACAACACACACAAAATGCTGGTGGAACACAGCAGGCTAGGCAGCATCTATAGGGAGAAGTGCTGTCGACGTTTCGGACCGAGACCCTTCGTCAGGACAACAGGTTATCAGTTTACTTTTTTTTTAAAATAAATGGTTACTTACTTGGAAAATACACGTGAAACATTTTCTGAATGGCAGTAGAATGTATGAAACAACCAAGAGAAACACAGGCAGAGAATGGCCCCGAGGAAAAATGCCCCAAATACAACTTTCTCTTGCACCGGGGCCACAAATGATATGTTCGGCCTGAACATGTAAAAAATTCCAAGACCCAAGAAGAAAAGACAACCTATATAAAAAAAAGGACATATACAATAAAGTAAATATTGCCATCCAGAAATAAACGAATGGCCTGTTTACAAATATAGATATTACTCCTTGAAGCCATCATTTGGTACAGGGGTCCACAGCATACTGAACTTCATCAGCTGGAGCATTCATTAGGTCAGGAAGTCATGCTGCTGCTGTATAAACCTTGATTAGGCCATATTTAGGAGTACTGCATGCAGTTCTGGTCACAGCATTACAGGAAAGATAGAGGGTGCAGAAGAGATGTTGCTTGGATTATGGAATTTAGCTATACCAGTAAAGGGAGACTGGGAACTCATATTGTTTTCGCTGGAGTTTCAGAGGTAGAGAGGCAACTTGATAGAACTACTATTTAAATTATGAGTTGAACAGGGTAGATGGTAACTTCTCCCCCACCCCCCAGAGTAGAAATGTCAAATGCTTCTAACATAGTTTTAAGATGGGGGGGAGGTTTAAAGAAAATTTACAAAGCGAGTGGTAGGTGCCTAGTAAGTGATAGAAGCAAAATAATAACAACATTTAAGAGCTATTTAAAAAGCCACATGAATTGGCAGGTAATAGAGGCATATAGACCTTCTGCAGGCAGATTGAATTAGTTTAGATTGGCAATAAATTTAGTACAGACATTGTAGGCTGAAGGGCCTATTTCTATGCTGTACTGTTCTATGTTCTACAAAGCTTTGTGGCTTATGAGAACATTTTACAGCCAAATTTTATATTGTAATGGAACTACAAGCATGGTCACTAAATGAGGAAGAGACAGTGAACTCCTGAAAACATAAATGGGGGTTAACTAGGTGTTTTGTAATTCCAGAATTTATCTTTGGAAACCATTTATACAGCTATTCTCACAGCAGCAGCAGAATCAGGGACTTGAGGCAAAGTTAAATATGAAGGGTAAGAGATAAACCACTTAGCTATTTCCTGACATTTTAGAGGTTATTGAAAAAGTCAATTTTAATGAATAAGTGAATTAGAATGAACAAATCTGTAAATGCTGGAAATCCTAAACAAAAAGAGAAAATACTGAAAAAATTGAGTAGATCTGTCAATATCTCCGCACAAAACAGACAAGTTATTATTTCCAACACTGGTAGAGAAAAGCAGATGAAGAGGAGAAACAGAGGTGTATAAAATTAATCCAAGAAAAGAATAGGTCAAGGACTGGGGCAAGCAAGAATGATGGTGTGTCTAGGAGTCATGGGCACAGATACTGTAGATGTTTCTGGGGCGATGTAAGACTCCAGGATGAAATGTTGCTCTCCTGGTGCCAAGTCAAGGATATCTCTCAGCAGGCTTACATAGAAAATTCTTAAAAGTGAGGGTGAGCAACAAAAGGCCATGGTACCAATGACACAGGGAGGGAAAAAAAGTGGTCCTACAAAGTGTATTAGGAAGTTAGGCAGTAAGTTTAAAAGCAGTACCGCTAGGGTTGTAATGTCAGGACTACTTCTTATGCTAGTGGGGCAAAAAATAGGAAGATAGCACAGTTAAATAAGTAGCTAAAGAGCTGGTGCAGGACGAAGTGCTTGAGGTACAGGGATCATTAGACTTCTTCCAGGGAAGGTGCGACAAATACAAGAATGAATTGCTTCTAAACTGCAGGACAACTATATTCTCATAGTGACATTTGCTAGTGCTAATCAGGAGGGATTATACTAGATTGGCAGAGAACCAGAAGAGTGGACAGTGAGTGGATGGCTTGAGGGAGAAGACAGAGGTTAGTTAAATGAAGACAATGGGGGTGGATGGGCTGAAGTGTATTTACTTACAGTAAATGCAAGTATTATTATTAGTGTTAGACCTGGGTAGGTACATGGAAATATGTTATTTGAAATATAAATTATTTTATAGACAACATAAATTGATAAGAGTTGTGAACAGTGAGGAAGGTTGCCGAAAGAATCAGCAGATCATAAACAACTGGGTAGAAAAGACAGCACACAGAATTAGTTTTCAACAAGTACAAGCTGATGCATTTTGGGAACAAAAGTGCATTTAACTGGGCCATTAACTACATCCAAATAGCTCCTCTATCCACCCACCAATCAATTTTATAAGCTTTAATATTGTAACACAGATTTTCCAGGCCACAAATTAATAAGTTATCACATTTGCACATACTTTTCAAATGCCAGTGGTAGAGTCGTACTTGAAATATATATATATGCTGCCAGTTCATTTACCAATCTGGCCATATTTGCAATAAACAATGTCAAAAGCCTTTCAATCATTAGATTTTACTGCATCAAAAGGTGACACGCCTTTGGTTAGGAGATTACACAAAGTGTAAGTCATACCTATGAGATGTGTCCAAATGTTCAAAGTTTCTGTATGGATCCTGAAAATGCTTCTTAAGCAAGCACGAAAAGATGGCATTGGTGGCCTGTGACCATGCAGGAGGTAGTCATTATCCTTCAGCCAATCAGGCAGCACGTCATGGGGGATGACTCGCCATCGTCCTTCCCATACCTGTAACATGTACAACTTTAATAAACACCATCATACTTGCATTTTCTCAATGGGATTATGCAAAACAAATTTCAACCAAGTGTGTTACAGAACTTGCCTGATTTCCAATTCACTGATATAAAGCAAATGTAAATTCAAGATTCAGGACACAAAACTCAAATTGTAAGGCTGGAAATCCACACATTTAAAAAATTGCTTTTGCCGTTTGTGTATACTAATTAATACTAAAAAAAAATCATTAGCTTCACAGAACAAACAGCAATTCAAACTATGCAGATTGAGAGAAAAAGACAACCAGATTATCGTCGACCAACATAAAAACAATTTAGCTACTCCTTTGTTTAGAAAAATGGAACTTCTCAGACTAGGTAGTTGCGAGAAGACAGGATCTAAGATGCTCAAGCACAAGAGAAACTAGAAAGACCACAGTTTGTTAAGTTAGCAATCCATCACGAATTGTACCAAAACACAGGAAGGAACTCAAATTGCACTTAACAAGGCAACATCCAGATTTTTCACCATGTGAATTTCCAAGGCTACAATAACCCCGCATCTAACTGAACAAACTCATTGAGAATTTTGTATGTACAAATGAATCGAGCATCAAGACCTCAAAAAGCAGAGAAATGCAAATGTAAAATTAAAATAGAAAGCACTTGAAACAGCAATTCAAGCAGTAGAATTGGAGAGAAAAACAAAGCTAACATTTCAGGATGATTACCGAAAATATTGAATAGAGATGGAGAAACATTAATGAACAAACACTATTTACTGTTCCTTAAATGGATGTGCTACAAGCATACACTAACATAGGCAATATATTCTCTCCTTTAGCCCAACTCCAATCAGATGCAGCAATGACAAACTGGAAAATGACGAATGCTTTGCCTAGTTTGGTATGAATCTCTCCCAGACAGCTATCACCAATGTTGGACCTATAATTCCAGACCAGCATCTTAGATCCTATCTTCTCGCAACTACCTAATCTAAGACTAGCACTTTCTTCAGATGGTTCTCAACATACACCGGAAGGATCATCACACTCATGAAAACCACCATCTTCCATTTAGTTGCATTGCTTTAATATGGTTAAGAAATCAAAAATAAAATTCAAAACTACAATCCATTTTAGTGAATAAGTCAATGAGTACAACTTGGGATGATGAGAAAGTGGTGCATTTCTTTGGATTTTGAACATCAGTTCCCTCCTCACACTGATTGTACTGTGTCTATTTCCTAGTGATCCAAAAGCAAGTGCAATTATTAAAAAACAACACTTGCATAGCACATAAATGAAAAAAAATCAGCATTTTCTGATTTAGTTCTAAAATCAAAAATACATAAATATTGAAACCAAATTCGGTGGCAGATATTAAACTTTGGACATGTTATATTGGGCAACCTAAAATTTTCTACTCAATATTGTTTATCTCTTTGTATACAATATGCCATTTGGCAATTTTAATTTCTGCAGAACATACTTGAAACCCCCTTTTACCAGGCGTCTTTAGAAACATGCTTCTCGCTAATAAGCCAGCAGTGAGAAAACCACATTTCTCGAACTCCATACATCTAGGGTTGATATGACTTGGTTCCCACCAGACTGGGGGAGCTGGGGATGTTTTGACCACCCGCAACCCAATCTGAGTGAATACTGTGTAAACGCTGCCCACTTGCAATTACCCATTGGCAAGAAATAACAGATTATACACTGCATACAGTTATAAAGAAAGTATATTTACAAATTTCAGCTTTTTCAAAGTTAGTAGGAAAAAGAAAACAAGAAAAAAAAGGCCAATTACAGTGTTAACCCAGTCCAAATGTGCACACAAGTTGAAGCTGTCTTTAGCTCAGGTGGTGGATCCTCTGTCTGCATGATAGCACACACCACCTTCTGAATGTCATTCGAAATCCATCTCAAACGAACGGGCTTCCCCACAGGAGTACTGGCCCTTCCACCTTGAAGCCATTCATCTGCACAAAGCACCTTGTGCAACAGGTTTCAAAGGTACATTTAATGTCAGAGAAATGTATACAATATACATCCTGAAATACTTTAATCTTTGACAGGGACAGCATCCTCAGTCATCTTCTCCCAGCTCCTCCAAAAATACCTCAACCCACATCAGTGTCTGTCACCAAAACCTCTCCGCCCAGCATTCTCTAGAAGATTCTCCCAATTCCACCATTCTGAATGGCTGACACTACGTTCCCAAGTTGAACAACATCACCCCTTATCTTTAGCTCAAACCCAAACATGCTAAAAGTGGAACAGACTGCTCTCACAGAACTGCTAAAATGACCTACAACATAGCAGTAAAAATCTTAACCATGGTGTTACATACCAATGAGCAGTAACAGTCATATTTAACTTAGTAATAGGAAATGAATTCATTTTGCTGTTATTGTGGGGTGAATTTGACATCATAGCAAATCAAGATATTATCACCAAGTTAATTACAAGCCTAAACATAATTTAGGTATACCACTTGCCTATAAGATTAGAACATTTAAAATTGCACCAACTTGCAAATGGTATTTAAAAGCACAAATTGCACTTTATATCAAGGAATTGGAGACAATTTTTTGACAGACAAACCACTTTACAGGAACAGTTAGGCAGTTTTGCCATTTGTTATTGTATTAAAATTTGCAATGACTATTTACAATAAAGGGCTGTACATGCAAATAAGAAAACAGAAAATGCAATGAGTTTGGAAATAAACCACTAAACAACATTACTCCATTACTTATCCGGACTTTCCCTTACATGCAATGAATACATATTCTATTGGTTGCACGTGCTCACAGGACAGAGATCAGTCTGGGAAAGACAAATATTTTATTTCAACTGAATGAATTTAAAATCTGATTAGCTGCTGCACAGTTGAACCACCGTGGGGAACTTAACCTTCCGTTTGAGAAAGGTATGATACACTGCCAAAGTTAGCATTTAAAACCTGACACATTACCATCAACTATACAGCTGTATATTGCCTTCCTGAACCTCTGCAATCCACATCGCTAAGGAAGTGCAGTTAATTGGAAAGTTCTAGAATTTTAACACAGCATGGGTAAATTCTTAAGATAATGCAATCCTAGGCTCTAACTCTGTAGCTGCTACCTTTGTTTTTCAGCATGGTGGAGGCCAGTGGAAGGGAGCCACAGCTGAAGCCAAAGTGTGTTACTGCAATGCCCTTTGTACAGGGCATGCCAGCAGCCAAATATGCTATTAATGCAGTCAGTAGTGCTCTCACCGGGGGGGGGGGGCGCAATCAAACAAGCTGTATTTTCTAGGATTCTGCACCGAATGAGGTCAATAGATAGCAATAGACGCATGACGGAAAGGTTCTGAGGGAGAAAAGCAAAGAGGCACAACTATAGAGTGCTTGGGTCACCTGGTCTTGTACAGACAATATTCAGGTAGCTAGCCCCATTAGATTTCTGGCAAAAAATGACTCCTGAAGACGATGATGATGGGGGACTCAAGCAATGGTAATTCATGGAATATCAACAGTGCGTAAGGCAGCCAGGGTCTCATTGAGGAAAAAAAAAGATACATTGACAAGATTCTTGAGTGCTGAAAATATCTAACACAAATTCCACACCTTAACTGATGCTAACTTATGAGCAGTCTACAGCAATTTATCAGCAAATCAATACCTGTAAATCACCAAATACCAATCTAGAATGTTCTACAGTAACATGACCTAAAACAGAACTAGGAATCTCTCATCAGATTGAAACTTAATGAAAAATACTTTACTTTGCACTCTTGAGATGCATTAATGTAAAATAATATAACCATATAACAATCACAGCACGGAAACAGGCCATTCCGGCCCTCCTAGTCCGTGCCGAACTCTTAATTCACCTAGTCCCACCTACCCGCACTCAGCCCATAACCCTCCACTCCTTTCCTGTCCATATACCTATCCAATTTTACCTTAAATGACTCAACTGAACTGGCCTCTACTACTTCTACAGGAAGCTCATTCCACACAGCTATCACTCTCTGAGTAAAGAAATACCCCCTCGTGTTTCCCTTAAACTTTTGCCACCTAACTCTCAAATCATGTCCTCTCGTTTGAATCTCCCCTACTCTCAATGGAAACAGCCTATTCACGTCAACTCTATCTATCCCTCTCAACATTTTAAATACCTCGATCAAATCCCCCCTCAACCTTCTACGCTCCAATGAATAGAGACCTAACTTGTTCAACCTTTCTCTGTAACTTAAGTGCTGAAACCCAGGTAACATCCTAGTAAATCGTCTCTGCACTCGTCTCTAATTTATTGATATCTTTCCTATAAATAATATTAGACTTAACTGATACTTTTTTGCTATTTTAAAAGCAAATACAAAAAATGTTTCAACTGGCAGTTATTTTCACAGAAAGGTAATTTTTACTTATATTTACCTTGTGGACAAACTCTTCCATCTTTTCCATGGCATGGTGGGCCTGTAGAAGTGGTGCAATGCTCATAAATCCTTCTTCTTCAACTGTTTCCGTTTCTTCCGTTTCTGTGTTGTTCTGAAAGGCAAAAACATACTTTTAAAGTGCTAGTTTCTAGCCAGCTTGTAACACAAATACAAAATAAAATCTCTGTATTGTTTAGCCAGTAGATAAAACAGAATTTCCTCAATACTTTCAAAGTTTCTGAATTATTCCAAAAGATTCACAGAGTATTGTATTTTTATTTGTTTTGTCTAAAGAGATTACAATTACCTGCTCCAACTATTAATTCAAAGTAAAATATTCATATAGTATTAACAAGAAAGTGGTCGCAGCAAGTTGCATATATTATCAATGAGCTAAAACATTAGTGGTATTTAAGAACCTCTTGGACAGGCACATGGATGAAAGAAAAATGGAGAGTTTTATGGGGTCATGTGGGTTTAGTACTTTTTTTTAAGGATTATATGGATCGGCACAACATGGAGGGCTGAAGGGCCTGTACTGTGCTGTAGTGTTCTATGGTTCTATGGAGCTTGCAACTTGACAAGACCATGGGAAATCCCTGGGTCAAGTCCTGGTCACATCCTGCAAACTTCTCCACAAGTCAGAAGTGTTCATTTCAGATAGTAAGCCACATCGTAGCATTGTACATAAAACTTGATATAATTCTTCCATTTCATTGAATACTCACCATAATACTATACATAACTGTATACAGTAACCACTCATTAATGAATAACATTAAACTTATTACTACAAACTTGAAAAAATACTTTTAAAAAAGTATGAAGAATTTCTGTAAAGTCAGATTTCCATGTCAGGTTATTAATAACCCAGGGTGCTCCTGGGTTATTAATTTAATAATCAAGTTTACATTAGATGCCAACCTAAAAATTAGCTTGAATTCAGTAGTTTCAAAAGTACAACAGCAAACCTTTCATCACTTAATATCTTTGTACACACACACAATCTTCTGATTAGAAGGCAGAGGCAACTGGAGAATTTAAACTAAGCAAAATCTGGAATAAAAACAAGAATAATTAAGAGTTTTTGTACGACTATCAGAATTTTGAAATAACACAGTTCACCAACATCCTTCTGGGAATGACATATACCACCATTAAATGTTCTGACTTGTAACTTATGAGACTTTTAACTGATTGTGCTTTGAACACTTCACAAGACAGAAGTGGATATTGAACTGTGCACTCTTGATAGTGATGTCAACATTTCATAAATGAATAAAGATAGATGGAAAATATACTGTATTTGGATGTTGATTTAAAACTTACTCTTTTTTTAAAAATTTCATTGGTTAAATAACTACTCTCACCATGGAAATTCTAAGGTTTATGCAAGGCCAAAACAATACAGACTGCTCCTTGAGCAGTATACCTTGTAAGATTGCTGGAGCCTATGCAGTACAGAAACTGACTTTCTCAGACTGTTGCTGAAGGTTTGATTAATGGCTGATTATTCAGAAATACCTATCCTAGAACCCACAAAAATATTTGTATATAATGGACTAAAAATAATTTCCAGCCGATGAGATAGTTTAGGACAAAGGTCTTTTGTTAATTCAAAGCAGTTACAAGACTTGCAAACAAAAAATATTTATAAAACTGCTTGATGTATTTGAAATCAAACTATCATTCAAGTTCAAGGCTGCATGTTACTGTATTATAATGAACTAATGTTTGAATATGTAAAACTGGATTTTATTCAATATAGTACAAGATTCTGTAACAATTTGTTTGAGCAACCTCTATAGTAATATACAGAACTGCATCCATTTTCATTTACAGTGGATTCCAGTTAATTGGGCCATTGGTTAATAGGAGAAATCGCTTATTTGGGACAACTCAAAGAACAAATACTAATTGTGGAAATAGCCAGGATTCATTTCCTTTATTTGGGACACTGCCGCTTTATTGGGACAGGAGACTGTTGCCGACCAGTTTCTAACTCATGTCAGTCGCACGCACTTGTGTGGCCATTAGAAACTACACCACACTTAGCCTGAACAGTTTTTAAAGAGCGCCAGTTGCATGTGTTTTCTGTTCGAAAAGCAGAGATTTTTGTCACTCCGAGAAATAAGCAGTAAGACAATTCAGAACTGTTTTGCTCACTGCGATTTCAAGCATTCATGCCTAAAGCAGCCGGAAGTGAAAATGAAATGATTTCACTACTTCAAGAGCTACAAAGAATTTGAAGGTATCGACAATCATCTTGATGGTCTTTTCATATGGTTATTTTCTTTTAACACGTTCTACTGTGTTTCTTTGCTTAGTGGCTGCCTGCAAGAAGACAAATTTCAAGGTTGTATACTGTATACAAACTTTGAATTTTGAGATTTCAAAGATAGTCATTTTGGCTTAACTTCTGTAATTCCTAGCACTGCTTCATATTTAACAGCTGTTCACTGACCACAACCATTCATGACTAATGCAACAGAGTTTTGATATGATGGAATCACTCAGCTCCATTACAACCGGTTTTTTGCAATTAAGCACATATGTTCAATCAGGTTGACACCTTACTCAGACTCACTTTCAAGGACTCTTTTACAACTCATGTTCTCAGTATTATTTTGATTAATTTGCACAGTTTGTCTTCTTTTGCACACTGGTTGTCAATCTTTATATATGGCTTTTCATAGATTCTATTGCATTTCTTTATTTAATTTGTAAATCCTACAAAGAAATTAATTTCAAGGTAGCATACGGTCATAATAAATTTACTTTGAGTTTTAGGAGCCTTGCCCAACGCGTTTCATTTCTCAAGTGCAGCAAGATTCAACTTACTTGTGGTAGAAAATTGCAAAATCTAATTACTCTGAATTATTTTTGACTCCCATCCTTGTACATATTTTAATTTCCTTAACCCCACGTCAGGTTAAAAAAAGTAGAGCGCAACATTCACGACTACTTTCATTTTGACAAATGACAGTGATTTACTTGTGTACTACTTTTGGTGATACCTTTCTCACTGGGAAAACCGAACACTGATTAAATGTCTTTAGAACGCCTCCATTCAGTCCATTTTGACCTATGTGTCTATAGCCTCCTACATCATTCCAATTCCAATGCAGTGAGTAGTCACAGCATGTTGTATTCATTTGCAGGCAAGAACAGAAGACCAGAAGTAATTGTCTTCTACGTCCACACGCAGAAAGTTCAAAGTTATAATGGTAGTATGTATACCATATACATCCTTGAGATTCACCTTCCTGCAAGCAACCACAAAGCAATGAAACACAAAAGAATCTATGAAAACCACATACAATGACTGCTAAGCATTCATCGTGCAAAACAGGACAAATCACGCACAAACAAGAGATAATCTGCAGATTCTAGAAATCCAAGCAATACACACAAAATGCTGGAGGAACTCAGCAGGCCAGGCAGCATCAATGGAAAAAAGTACAGTCGACATTTCAGGCTGAGGCCCTTTGGTAGGACTGGTAAATCATGCAAATAGTTCAAAAGAAAGTAAACAAAAAATACATAGAACATGAGCTGCAGAGAAAGTGAATCAACAGCGCAGAGGTGAGTGGATCCGGTCCAGGAGCCTGATGGCTACAGGGCAACAACTGCTCCCGAACTCGGCGGTGTGGGACCCAAGCCTTCTGAACCTCCCACTAGATGGTGGTAGTGAGAAGAGGTGGAGACGGGTCAAACGCAGGCAGACGTCGCTGAACACCAATTAGATTTCTGCTCTCAGGCTTCAACAACTATAATGTGGTTCGATACTTTAATCAGCAGGTAGTAAGGCTCGTTTTCTGCCCTTGACCGTGACACCGCATGTGCCCCAGCGATGGCCATACCAATGTTCTCGAGATTCAAGTTCCCCAAATCCTTCAGTAAATCATAAAAATCACTAGTTCATTTAGACGGTTCAAAAGTACATTTCTTAAAGGGAAATTACAGGCTGCAGATTACAGTGATCATAGTTCAGAAGTATATTCAGTAGAATATGTAGCATCTTTATGAGCTGCCCCCAACACATCAACAGCATCATCTTGGCAATTAATAATAAATCCATCACAGTGAAAGATTCTGAATGTGGAATATCCAAAAGCAAAGCTCCTTTGAGTCAAAATTTTAGTGCAATGCAAATCCTGTAAATTCATCCACTGTGGATGAAATTAATCTACAAACAAATTTCTAGAGACCAAATAATGAATTCCATGCATGTATTTGGTAGAGAAAAATATTCTTGAATGTGAGAAATTGTAGTTTTGGGGTAATAATAATGGTACTGTTTTATATAACTACCTAACAATTTAAATATTTTTCCTCTCCCTTGCAGAGCAATTCAAAAGGTTCATATATTTTTTAAAATGAGAACACAGAACAGTACCGCACAGGAGTAGGCCCTTCGGCGCACAATATAGTGCCAAACTAATTAAACTAGTAATTAAGTGCTCAACTAAACTAATCCTTCTGCTTACACAATGTCCATATCTTTCCATTCTCTGTAAATTCATGTTTATCGGAGAGCCTTTAAACACCTCCATTGTATTTGCCTCCATCACCACCCCTGGCAGCACATTCCACACACCCACTACATGCTCTCATTTCATTAGTAGACATTTCAACCCTTGAGGAAAAAGGTATTAGCTGTCTATATCTCTTTTAATTTTATAAACCTAGGAGGTTCCCCCTCAGCCTCTGGTGCTCCAGAGAAAACAACACGTTTGTCCAAAATTTCATTACAGCTCATGCACTCTAATCCACAGGCAGCTTCCTAGTAAACCTCTTTTGTACCCCTTCCAAAGCCTTGACATCCTTGCAATGATGGAATAATCAGAACTGAATGCAATACTCCTGATGCAGCCTAACTAGAGTATTTTAAGCTGCAACACAACTTCCTGACTTTTGAAATCAATGCCTCAACTACTAAAGGAAAGCACACCATATCCCTTCTTTACCACCCTATCAAATTGTTCAACTACTTTAGGGACCCCAAGATCCTTTTGCAAGTCAGCACTATTAAGAGTCATGCCATTAACAGTGTACTGTCCCCTTGCACTTTATCTTGGCCTGATAAAACTCCATCTGCAATTTCTGTACCCTTAACTGCAAATGATTTATACCCTGCTATACCACTTGACCATCTTCTGCACTGTCCACGACACCATGAATCTTCCTATCACTTGTGAACTTACTAACACACCTATTCACATTTTCACCCAGGCTTTTTTTTAAATATATATCTAATCGATCTTTGTGGAATACTGTACCACCAGTCATGGACATCCAAACCAGGACAAGTCCCATCAATCACAACTCTCTGCCTTCTATGGGTAAGCCTATTTAAATTCAAACACCAAACCACCGTGAATTCCATGCAATACACAAAATGCTGGAGGAACTCAGCAGGCCAGGCAGTATCTATAGAAAAGAGTACAGTCATGTTTTGGGCTAAGACCCTTCATCAGGACTGGAAAAAGAGATGAGAAGTCAGAGCAAGAAGGTAGGGGCAAGGAAGCACAAGACACATTGAAGGCGAAAGGAGGTAGGTTCAGGGGGATATGAGGGATAAGTTTTTTTTAACTCAGAGAGTGGTGGATGCCTGGAATGCACTGCCTGGTATGGTGGTAGCAGCAAATACATTAGAGGCTTTTTAGAGACGTTTGGATAGGCACATAGATGTAAGGAGGATGGAGGAATATGGATGGTGTAAGAAGGAGAGACTAGTGTTAGGGTATTTTTGATTTGCTTTTTATCTGGTTCAGCACAACACTGTGGGCTGAATAGCCTGTTCCAGTGATGTACTCTTCTATGCTCTATGACACACAAGGGACAGCAGATCCTGGGATATGGGGCAACATCCATCATCAACAATTCCTCCCTCCCCCCTTCCACCCCCAATGAGTGCCTCCAACATCAACTTAAACCGTTCATGTGGTCTCTTGCAAATGAATTTTAACTATTTCTGGAGTGATCTACACACTACACGATTAGCAGGAACCAGAGATCACAGCCTCCAGATGAAAGGACGTCCCTTTCAAACACAGATGAAGAACTTCTTTAAAAAGAGAGTGGTGTTTCTGTGGAACTTATTGCAATCAACAGCTGTGAAGTCTTTTGATCAAGGCTGTTAACAAACCAACAGTGCAAATAGAGCAGATGGTTCAATAATGAGTCAACTACTTATCCTCGCAAAACACGCAAAATGCTGGAGGAACTCAGTGGGTCAGGAAGTATCTATGGAAAAGAGTAAACAGTCGACGTTTTGGACAGAGCTGGAAGGGGATGGGTCAGGTGGGAGGGTGGGTGAGGGGAAGAAGGGGTACAAGGTGGTAGATGATTATCTAATGCTGCGATAAGGCCACACACTCAAATTGGAGGAGCAACAATTATATTCCATCTGGGTAGTCTCCAACCTAATGGCATGAACATTGTTTTCTTGAACTTCCAGTAACTGACTATCTCCCTTCACCATTCCCTCATTTGTTTACCCTCTCTCACCTTAGCTTCTTACCTGCTCTCTCTGTGCTTCTCCCTCTTCCCTTTCTTCCATGGTCTTCTATACTCTCCTAGCCAATTCCCCCTTCTTCAGCTCTTTATCTCTTCCATTAATCAACTTCCCAGCTCTTTACCTCCCCCTCCCAGTTCCACATATCATCCACCACCTTGTACTTCTTCCTCCCCTCAGACTTCATCTCCTTTTTCCAGTCCCGATGAAGGGCTTCAGCCAGAAATATCAACTATACTCTTTTCCACAGATGCTGCCTGGCCTGCCGAGTTCCTTCAGCATTTTGTGTGTTGCTAAGATTTCCAGCATCTGCAGATTTGCTCTTGCTTGTGAATGAATTCCATGCATTATAAATCTAATGGAACAGCCTAACATAAGGGACCTTGTTAAATGTTTTACCAAACTCCACATAGACAACACCCACAGCTCTACCTTCAAGCATCTTTAAAAACTCAATCAAGTTAGTAAGATACAACCTTACCTGCATAAGGCCATGCTAACTATCCCTAATTAGGCCAGTTTTCCAGATGCTCAAAAATTTTATCCCTACGAAACCTCTCCAAAGGTTTCCCTACCACTGACATGAGACTCACTGTTCTAGTTTCACAAATAATCCTTATTTCCTTTTTTGAGTAATGTAATATTTGCTACTTACAGGTGCTCCAGTATGTCACTTGTGGCTAGAGTAGACACAAAGACTTTGGTCAAGGCCCCAGCCATCTCAGCTCTTGCCTCTCTCAATAAGGTGAGGTATATCCCACCAAGACTTGGAGACTTATCCACCTTAATGTTCTTTATCTCACTTCCTTCTTTATCTCAAAGTGCCCTACCATATTAGCATGCTCCACACGTATCTCCCTACCCTCCATGTCCTTCTTAATAACTACTGATGCAAAGTGCTCATTAAGGTCCTCTCCCACATCCTCCACCCCCAAATGACTGTTCCTTCTTTTATCCTGAATGGTAAAGTGCAGAAAGCCATTTGGTCCATCTAGTCCATGCTGAAACCATTTAAATTGCCTACTCCCATCAACCTGCGACATCTCTACTATCCAGAGCCCTCCACATCTCTAATATCCATGTAGCTATCCAAACTTTTCTTAAACATTGAAATCGAGCTTGCTTGCACCATTTGCGCTGGCAGCTCATTCTACACTGACGACCCTCTGAATGAAGTCTCCCCTCATGTTCCCTTAAGCATCTCTTTTTTCACCTTTAACCCATGAGTTGTAGTCCCACCCAACCTCAGTGAGAAAAAAAGCCTGCTTGCATTTACCCTATCTATATGCCTCAATTTTGTATACCTCAATCAAATTTCCTCGCAGTGTTCTTAAGAATACAGTCTTAACCTATTTAATCCACTCCCTGGTTATCGTCTTGCTCCTGATGTATACCTTAGGATTCTGTTTAATCCTATTTGTCATGGACTTGTCATGGCCTCTCCTGGCTCTAATTCCCTTCTTTATAATCCTCGAGGGCTGCTTGATTTTAGCTTCCTAAATCCTGCTAATTTTTCTTTTTCTCCTTGACTAAATTCACCACCACTCTCAACATTCAAGGTTCACTTACTTTACCACACATTCTTCCTTCTTACTGGAACAGACATCCTGCATTCTGTGCAGTTGGTCTTTGACACCCTCCACATGTCAAAAGTGGACTTTCCCAGAAACTGCTGTTCCCAATTAACTTTTTCTAGTTCCTGTCTAATACTCTTATAATGTTCCCCGCTCCAAATTAATAATTTCCCACAGGGTCCATACTTATCCTCATCTGTAGATAAAACTTGAGTTGTAAGGTCACTGATCCCAAATTATTCTTCCACTGAAAGGTCAGTTACCTGGTCAGGCTCATTACGTAACACCAAGTTCATTAACAAAGATGCTGTCCAACCCACTGAGTTCTTCCAGCATATTTAGTAACATACACTTCCAGAATTGGTAACTTCTCCTCAAACCATTGTTTCGCTGCTGCAGTTATTAGTTCAGAACACAAGAATAAAATCAGATAAGACTGTTTAATAAGTTTCATTTCAAAGCCAGTCATATTTCAGAATTTATGCAATGTATACGACATTCAAGTTAAGTAGATGAAACAAATACTGGTTGCAACATTTCACAGAAGGTAATATTTGAGTACTGAAACTCTGACAAAAGTATGATTTGTAGATAGCAGGGTTATTACAGTATACCTTGACCTCTTTCAAAGAAAGTTATTTGATGATGGAAACTAGGACATTAAATACACCAACATTAAATTCTGAAAAAATGTCTCAATCTCAGCTTTTACATAAACAATTATTTTAGCTTCCTTGCTTACTTTGAGATTTCAATTCTGAAGCTGCTCTTGAATGTGCATGAAGCAAATTAAATAAATTGGCTCTAAAACTCATGTCATCACAAGATCATTCCTACCTTGATTAGAAAGGTCAGTTTTAACTCTAAAGAACAAAGTTCATACAACTCATCACAATGAAGTTATAAATGTAACTAAGCAAATAAAACTTGACGCATTATCTTACAAGGCTAAGTGCAAGAAAAAAAATCATGTTAATGTTTTAAAATTTTAAATTGCCAAACAAGTGACTAAAGTGAACAATGCATTCAAATGATTTTTTTAAACTCCAAGCAGAAGCTGAAATTACAGAAATTATCACATCAAACCGATATAGAGACAATTAAGAGAAAAAAATAGAATAATTTCACTGAAAGAGTTCACTAGCTTTTGAAACAAAAAAGATGAGTTATACACCATCTTACCATATAATTGCCTCACCTATTACTTCTGACTCTATGACAAAGAGTAACCATGTTCTAAAATTTTGGATAAAAGAAGGTTCCACAAATAGCAATGGGATGAATGATCAATTATTTTAATTTCTGCAGCATTTGTTGAGGGAAGTAAACGACGGCAAAGACACAAAATTAATAAACTTCAAATAAGATCATGGAATTCATCCACTGGAAACATCACAATGGCAAACAGAATCACAAAATAAATGTGCAGGATAGAATCACTCACAATTATTCAAACCTCTTTATAGGAGCTGCCCAGTTTATCTTTTTCTCCTTTGATTCCTTCCAGTATATTATTCCTCTGTCCTTTAAGTATATTAATAATTAATATTTGAAAGTTACAATGGAAGTGATTTTCAACCCCTTTTCAGTCAATTTCAGATATCAGCAATCCTGTATTTCTTCAATTAATGATTCCAACTTCATGATCTCTGGTTGCTAAAACCTGGTCAGAGGAAAAGTTCTTCCCTACTTGCTCAGCAAAATTTGTCATAATTTTGCATACTGTACTTCCGTGAGATATCATTCTTTTCTTTAAAGACAATACCACCTTCTCCAACCACTCCATGATTGGAGAAAGAAGGTGGTATTGTAGCTAAACATGCAACTTCAAGGAATCACAAACAAGAGAAAATCTGCAGATGCTGGAAATACAAGCAACACACAGAAAATGCTGGAGGAACTCTGCTGAGCCTCCAGCATTTTGTGTGTGTAACTTCAAGGAATGTCTGCAGTACAATCATATCCTCTTCTGGCTTTTCCTGCCCCATGAAGGCTCCAAGTGAAGCAGCTGCATTAAGGATAAAAACAATGGTACCTGGCACAGAAAGCAGTATAAGTAGCTAAAGAACTATACCTTTTCCAAAAATATCTAACTATACTGCCAAGCACCTCATGCCCTCACAGAAACTACAGGTGCCACAGTGGATTTAGAGCATATGTAACTTAACTGTGTGCATCTCATCCTCAATCCCAAATGAAGCCTGAAGAGTTACCACTACAACTTAACATGTTACATCACCAAAGGACTGTCCAGTCCCATGACGCTTGGAGTAGTCAGTACAAGAAGTGAAGCTCTGTAAACACCATCTCTCAAAGCAAATGCAACATTTCTTAATATAAAGACGAGAAAATCTGCAGATACTGGAAATCCAAGCAACACACACAAAATGCTGGAGGAATTCAGCAGGCTAGGCAACATCTATGGAAAAGAGTAAACAGTCATCAGGTCTCGGCTCAAAACGCCGACTGTTTACTCCTTTCCATAGATGCTACCTGGCCTGCTGAGCTTGTCCAGCATTTTGTATGTATTTCTTCATATAACTTTACTTTGTAGCCATCTCCCAAAGATGTCCCATGAGTTAAAAATATAAATCAGAAAAAATATTCTGAAGTTTACAGAATAAACTCTTCACCATAATGGAATTATAGTAATGTACAGCATGAAAAAAAATCATTTAGTCTAATTTGTCCATTTACTTATATTAATCCTATTGCCCAGACCCCTATGCCTAAGCAATTCAAGTACTCATTTGGACACTTCTTAACTGCTGTCAGCATCTCAACTTTAACCACTCTCTAGGCAATGTGTTCCAGGTACATATCACTCTCTGGATGAAGGTAGTCCATTTCGTATTGTTACGTACCCCGTAACTGAGTGTCTTACCAGCAAAGATAGAAGTATCCGTTGGAGTCTGGTACTATTTTCAAAACAGTGTTTATTAGTAAAATATACAAATCAATATCAACAATGCAAATATACAGATAATACTCGTTAGCAATACTAAACCTAAAAGTGTGGGTATAATAATAATCAATAAACAAGCTATCGTTGTCTAGGGGATAATGAATTATCATGGGAAAGTATAAAGTTCAGTTCAGTTCATGTAGGCTGAAGTAGTTGTTGGTTCTTTTGTTGTAACCATTGGAGGGAGGGACGGAGAGAGGGAGGGGAGGGGGAGGGGGAGGGGGAGAGGGAGGGGAGGGGGAGGGGAGGGGGAGGGGAGGGGGAGAGGGAGAGGGAGAAAACAGTGACAGCTACAGTCAGTCAAACCTTCCTTTACGTTCTTGATTCATCGATGTATTGTTGTGGCCATTCAGGTATGACTCCTCTGTCCTTCAAAGCTAGACCGTTCTTCTGTGGTGGACTCGTCACCCAGGCAAGGGCGGACACACACACAAGCCCCCACCGGCCTCGCTATAAACACTGTGAGTTAAAATTGACCGATCCTTCGTTCGGTCTCCGATGCCCCACACCTTCTCATGGGTTCCAACACTTAAGCAGTGCTCACTAGTGTGTCTCTTGGTGTGTCTGAGGGGTGTCTCCCCAGACCTCACTTTTATCCCTACTCACGGGGTCTCAGGTGTCAATCAGTTTTGAATGGCTTAGCCCATCAAACCAGCCCACTCCGGCTGTCCACTGAGGAATTTTAATGAACAAAATAGTACCAAGTAAACAGCCCTCTCCAAAAGACATAAAAGTAAATCAATGGCTCCTCTTCTCTCTCTTATCAGCAACAGATGTTCCAACTTGTTTTCCTCTTATTTGTGTTTCTCTCTCATGAGCAGCGTGGTAACAGTAACAGTTTGTAATTCTCCAAGGGGAGGGGGACATGGGTAACTCTGTACCCTTCTGCCCATCAGAGTTGTTCATCCTTCGTAACAGTATATCCTCTAGTCTATCTCTTCCTGATGTGGAGAAAAAGTTTCTGCAGTATACTCCATCTGTGCCCCTCACAATTTTATATAATCTCACCATGTCCCCTCTTGGTGCCTGCTTTTATAGTCTCTTTTCGTAACCAAACTGCTCTATCCCAGGCCAGATCCTGGTTAATCTCCTTTGTACTCTTTTCAGCCCTATTGTATCCTTCCTTTACACTGGCAACCAGAACTGCATGTAATGCTCCAGCTGAGGTCCAACCAAGGTTTTATAAAGTTGAAGCATAACCACCTTATTTCCATATTCTATGCCCCAACTAATGGAGGCCAATATCTGAATATATCTCCCTATCCACATTATCTACCTGCATTACCACCTTCAAAGATGTACGAACTTGTACTTCAGGGTGGCTTTGATCACCCATACTCGTTAAAACCTCACCATTCGTGGTGTATATCTTCACTTTAATAGTGCTCCCAATAAAGCATCACCTCACATTTGTCTGCATTAAACTTCATCTGCCATTTATCAGCCTATTTCACCAAAAGTTTAAGTCTGCAAATTTATGAGAAATCCCACAGCCCTTATCTTTAGAACCAATGGGGCCTTACTTTACTAAAGTCCATGTAAATCACATTTACTATCAAGCCCTAATCAATACACTTTGTTGCCTTTGCAATTAATTCAATCAAATTAGTTAGATAAGTTCTGCACTTGACAAAGCAATGTTGGACATCTCTGATTACTCCCCACTTTTCCAGGTGATCGCTCATCCTCCCACACTTTTCAGCATCTCCTCTACCTCTGATGTTAGGCTTACAGGTATTATAGATACTAGTTATATCACACATTGCTAATAATTCTTCTGTTGACATTGTTCAATTTTCTATCCCTCATCTCTATGATTTTATTCCCCTCCTTCACGGTGGGAGATACGCTCAATACAAGGAGATCAGTCCAAACACTACTGAGGCACAACTCTTATCAAGGCTTGCAAATCCTGGAAAGGGGATTAGATCCCATGGCAAGAGTACTATCAATTTAGCTAAGTGGAATTTCAAATTCTACACTAAGGACTACAATATCTAGATGCCTGTATCGTCTAAAAATAAAATTCATTTTTCAGAATATTGATGCAAGTAGGACAAGAAAGGAGAACAGCAGATGACATTTTCAAACTCAGAAGTAATTTGACTTTTCAACCACATTTCAGATCAAATAAAATTAGCTTCAACAAGGCAATTATTAAAGAAAGAATATTCAACTGTTGTTTTGTAACTCCAAAACACAAAAACTAATTAGAAAGAAAACAAGGGACCCAGAAATAGTTGCTTTTTTACTTTGAACGAGGTGTGCTCTTATTAGAGTGGTGTAACGATGGATGCCATTTGTTAACTTTTACAGATAACTGCAATACATTATGTAAACAAGAGAATGGTTAATCAATGTATTTACACTATTACAGGTGTCCCCCACTTTACAAATGTTCGCTTTATGCCACTTCGCTTTTACAAAAGGCCTACATTAGTAACCTATTTTTGCATTACAAAGAGGATTTTCTCTTTTTTAACGAAAATTTTTCCCATATAAATGAATGGTTCTTCGCTTTACGCCATTTCGTAAGGTTCTAAGAAAGGTTTCATAGAAATGCTCTACCTTTAAAAAAAAGGGGGGGGAAGAGACACCTGTACTGAAATATTAACTACACTACACTCATCCCTGCTTAGCTACAAACTCAAACTCAATATAGAATGCATCTCAATTTGTATACATATACACATAGTATGCTATATAATACAACTACTATATAGACATTCACAGCATAGTAAATTTTATATTTTCCCATTCAGCCTTAAAGATGTAATCGTTTCTGGAAGCTTTCTTATTCTTATGGGATATCGTCTTTTGTGACAAGAGGGTTCACTCTGCTTGCCAGGTGAAACGTGGCTGTGAACATAATCGGGTTCTGAGGCCTCCTTCAAGGTGATTGTATGAGTTGACTGAGACTGCAGGAAGTGGTGCTGATAGCTCTGGACACCACCTTTAGCTTTTTTCACTGGATCTACTTCAATCCTTGCTTCTCCCCCAGTCCCAGCTTCTTTCTCTCTCTTTATCCTGCACCTTTTGTCTTTCTCACATTCCTTCTCTTTCATGCCTTTCTTTCTCACTCATATTTCCCCCTCTATCTCTTTTCTCCTTTTCAACTTCGTGTTTCCCTTTCTCATCTTCCTTTTTTTTTCTAGTTTATTGTGAGCATCTTTGAACATGCTAATTTCTCAAGAAATTAGGTCTCATTTATCCTCTTTCATTTCCATACCACTTGTGTCATCCTATTTCTTTTCCTTTTTTTTCTTTCTAGGATATGCATCTCGATCTTGCATAGGTGGATTTAGTTCACTGAAGTATTCTCTTATTAATCCTTCTACTGCTCACTTTCCTATCTGATCTTTCCTCTTGGTTTCCTTATCCACAACATCATCTGACAACTTTTTTTGGCCTTCCATACACCCAACTGGGCTTTAGTCTTTGCATCCACTTTTACAAGCAGCTTTTCATCTTCCACTTGAAGTTCATGCAATAACCTTAATGCATGCAGAGTAGATTCTGGTTCTTCACACTCAAAATCCAAATACTTGCAACTTTCCTGAAGCTCTTTGAACTCTCTTGCAGCTTAAAACCAAGCCAGATTTCACAAATAACTGCCTGATTAACATATCAGAAGCTTTCTCAGATATGTTTCATCACATTCTGAGCAGTGAGGTCTTTCCATAACGATTCACAGTATACAGTATTGCAACAGTTGTGGCATCATCCAATACCTTTCTTACTTTGCTTTCAGTTGACTATTACATGGGATGTGGCATGCAAATTGTGGATGGACCTCAATCAAGTTGTAGCTGGCTCAGCCAATCATGAACCCACAGTGCTAGCCCTCCTTTCATTACACATACAAACCCAATGCGGCAAGTTAGTTGTTGTATTTCACTGTTACGAACATCATTCCCGCAGAAGTTATCCTTGCTCCAGTACAAGTTCTTAGCTGGGTATCTGCAGGCTTCAGTTCAGAATCTTTGAAATCCCACTCAAACTCACTTTGTGTAATGTCTGAAACAGCAAAGCCAGTGTCCAAGTGCACTTTAATTAATTTGCTATTCACATCTGGTGTAAACCACAATTGCTTTTGTTAGTTTTCACATTATATATCTCAAAGGCCATCTAGTCCTGTGTCACTCTCATCATGATCACATTTTTCATCAACAGCATGCAGATTAGTGCTCTTTTTGAAACTACAACTTGACTTTTTTTTTCCTTCCCTGTTCAGTCCATTTATTTTTGTCTGCCCAACATGCTCTTTGTACATGTCCTACTTTGTTGCATTTTCTGCAAGCTTCGCCTTCAAATCTGCATTGGTCTAGTGTACATGAGCCCCTGCCACAGCGGCAACACAATTTGTTCAGTGAGGCCGGTTTCTGTTTAAACATTGCAATTTTCATTCCTAACTGCAACTCAATTGTCTGCCATTTCCATTTGCAAAAGCTATTTCAATTGCTCTTTTAAATGTAAGTTGAGCTTCAGTTAGGAGCCAATTTTGAATGTTTTCTTACAAAATTCCACAAACTAAACAATCTTAATGGGCACATTAAGCCCATCATTGAACTGACAATGCTCAGACAACTTCAATTCAACCACATACGTTGAAACAGACTCCCCTTTTTTACGAAACCTAAAGCATTCTGCAATCAACCATGGTTTCAGTTCAAAATGTTCCTGCATTACTTTCACAATAACAACAAAGCTCATTTCAGCTGGTTTGATTGGAGCAGTTAAACTTCAAATCAAACTGTATGCCTTTAAACCCAATGCACTCAGCAAAACTGATACTCGTTTCTTAATGGCCATTTCATTTTCTTTAAAATACTACTCAGGACTTCCGGTAAGATGGCGATTGTTTAGCTGCTCTGAACTTTTGTTCTGTTACTGTCGCTATCTTTGCACTAAATGTCTCCATTTTTTAAACCTTAGTTAGGAATTTTTTCGGTATCTCTTACTTGCCTGTGAACATATCTAACTTACAATGTCTAGCAAGAGTTCTAAATCCGGGAGAAAGGAAGTTCCGGCTCTCTCAGACGAGACTCTGGCTGCGCTCGGAAAGCTCCGAGACGAAATTTTAAAGGAATTTAAAACCGCTTTCAAACAGTTGGAAGACAAACTGGATCGGATCAACGATAAAGTGGACAAACATGCCGAACACCTATCTCGCATCGATTCAACTTCTGAAGATTTAGAAAGTTGTGTTCGATACTTGGAGACTCTCTGTTCCAGCTTAGAGGAAAAATGTAACAAACTCCTTTCCAAAATGGTGGATCTCGAAAATCGCAGCAGACGCTGCAATCTTAGAATTCTTGGATTGCCAGAGGCCACCGAACAGGGACCAACCGTGAAGTTTTTCGCCAAGTTTCTCTGTGAGATATTCCGGAAAGATTTGCTTCCGAACCCACCTGAGCTCGAACGGGCACACAGAATCTACATTCCCCCCGGAATTCTGGGCTCCCGTCCGCGACCAGTAATCTTGTGCTTCCATCAATACCAGGTAAAACACAATCTGATCGTAGAGGCACGTCGCAGGGGGTCTTTTACTTTCCAGGATACAACCATTCGCTTTGTGGAAGATTTTGCACCCCAGACCTTAAAGATGCGCGCTGAGTTTAAAGGCGCAATGAAAGTGCTTTTTGATCGTGGTTTTAAACCCTCTCTTTGTACTCCTGCCGATCTACGAATCAAGCTTAATACTGGAAAATACAAGTGGTTCAAATCAGTGAAGGAAGCTGAAGCATTTGTGGCAAGTCTTCCGGCTATCCAGTCATCTTCGGAATCCGATCGGACCTCCTAAAATGGTGGATAAGTACTCCTTGTAGTAAAATTACTTTTTCTGGACTCAGACTTTACTTGAATCACTCAGACATTATTCATTGAAACTCTAAGGGCTGTTGACAATCTCTCCCTGGATTTGGTGTGTGTGTAATCTATTTTTATTCTTGTATAACTTTATTAAAAGAGTTCTACAACTGACTCTAACTTGTTTTGGAGGTTCGAAGTCTTTAGTGAAGGCCTCCCTGTTTGTTGGTTCACAGTTTAATTGCTGATTTATTTTTTCCTTTTTTATATATATATTATTTATTTATTCTTTTCTTCGCCTCTTTTTTCTAATCTCTGAATTTTTTTCTCTCCTCTCTGTAAATGGTTGATAAATACTCGTCTTGAATTTATAATTTTCCCCTTCCTCTCCCTTTTTTTTACCTTTTTTTCCCTTTCTCTTACTTTATTCTTCTATAATTTTTCGCGGGTAGGTTAGTTTTGGTTTTCTTCTGATTTTCTTTGTATTAAGTTTTATATTTCTGCAGAAGGTGTTCTAATCTGTAGTTATGTTTTCTAGTGCATAAACTAGTTACTATTTGCTATAGTATTTATACGGAACTGTTGTTAATGACACAGATCTGGAAGTTGTATTTGGGTTAATTTTTTTGGTAGAGCTAGCAACTTGTTTTGGTAGCCGACTAGTTTTGGGTTGTGTGGGTGGGGTGGATTTTCCAGTTCCAACAACACTCACTGTATTTATTGTTTCTCTTTATTGCTCAGGACATGTATATGTTTTGATTTTACGAATCTATGTTTACATCTCTGCTCCCAGACTGCTATTGTACTGCCTGACTTTTTATATGCCTGCTGCCTTTTATGCATTAGTAATTGATAATGGCTAGTGCACTTAAATTCGTGAGCTGAAATGTAAAGGGATTGAATCACCCTGTTAAAAGGAGGAAGGTATTCTCACATATCAAACAACTCAAAGCTGACATTGCTTTCCTTCAAGAAACTCATATTCGTTGTTTTGACAACTCCCGGCTTCTGTCAAAGTGGGCAGCTCAGCATTTTCATTCATCCTTTGCTGCTAAAGCTAGGGGAGTCTCCATCCTTATTAACTCAAATATTCCTTTTGAACTCCATAATAAAATATCTGATACAAATGGCCGTTTTATTATTGTTTCTGGTAAACTATATAACACTAAAGTTGCACTAGCAAACCTGTATGCCCCCAACTTTGATGATGTTAACTTTTTTGAACGGTTTTTTTCTTCACTACCAGACTTAAACTCATACTCTCTTATACTGGGTGGTGACTTCAACTGTTGGTTGGATCCTAAACTGGATTGATCGTCCTCTGTTACCAGATCACCTACTAAATCTGCCTTAGCTATCCAATCGTTTCTCTCTAATTTTGGTATCTCTGATATATGGCGTTTCCTCCATCCTACGGAGAGAGATTATTCTTTTTTCTCACATGTTCACCATACCTTCACTAGAATTGACTATTTCTTACTCGATAACCAACTTATTCCATTTGCCCGCTCTTGTGACTATCAGAGTATACTGATTTCTGACCATGCCCCAATTACCCTCTCTCTGAACTTTCCTGGTCTCCCTCAGAGGAATAAACACTGGCGGTTTGATTCAACTTTATTATCGGATGATGATTTTGTAAAATTTATTAAGGATCAGATAACCTTTTATTTTAACACTAATACATCACCTGAAGTGCCATCCCAGATTGTCTGGGATGCCATGAAAGCATAGCTGAGGGGTCAAATAATCTCTTACACAGCAAATCTCAACAGAAGATCCCGTGCAGATCGATCAGACCTCATTAACCAGATTAAAGATTTGGATCAAATATATGCCCAAACTAAGAACCCTGAATTATACAAGAAGCGCGTTGAACTCCAAACTAAATTTAACCTTCTGTCCACTCAACCTGTCGAACGCCAACTTCTCGAAAGCAAGAGTCGCTTTTACATTCATGGGGATAAGTCTGGTAAATTCCTAGCCAATCAGCTGAGGCGTTCCAAAGCCAAACAACATATTACAAAGATCCGGAAGGAGAACAGAGACTTTACATCGGATCATTTAGAAATTAATGACGCATTTAAAAAATTTTATTCTCGGCTTTATTCCTCTGAATCTCTGAATGACAATATCTCTGTTGATCAATTTTTACAGAATCTGAATATCCCCTCACTTTCATCTGATTTCAAAGCCAAACTCAATGCGCCTATATCATCAGAAGAAATATCTTTTGCAATTTCTGCACTGTCCTCAGGGAAATCTCCTGGACCTGATGGGTTCCCTGTAGAATTTTATAAATCATTCTCTTCACTTCTTTCTCCTCAGTTACTTTCAGTATTATCTGACTCGTTTAATTACGGCAAATTGCCACCCTCTTTCAATGAGGCATCTATTATTCTTCTTTTAAAAAAGGGCAAAGACCCAACAGAGTGTTCCTCGTACAGGCCAATCTCTCTGCTCAATGTTGATGTAAAGATCTTAGTTAAAGTTTTGGCTCATAGATTAGAAACCGTTATTCCCTCCATTATCTCTGATGACCAAACAGGCTTTATTAAAAACCGTCTCCTTTTTTTAACATTCGGCATCTATTTAATATCTTATACTCAGCTCCAACTGGGATTCCCGAATGTGTTATTTCCCTCGATGCGGAGAAAGCATTTGATCGTATAGAGTGGAACTACCTTTTTGCAGTCTTAGAAAAATTTGACCTCGGCCAAAGTTTCATCTCTTGGATCCAATTGCTGTACCTGTGTCCTACTGCTTCTGTTTTAACTAATTTTCAGAAATCCCAAGTATTTAATCTCAAACGTGGCACCCGTCAGGGATGCCCCTTAAGTCCCTTTCTCTTTGATTTGGCGATAGAACCTCTGGCGATAGCATTTCGAAACTATCCTGAATTGACCGGGATTTGGAGAAGGGGTGTTGAGCATAAAGTTTCTCTCTATGCTGATGACTTATTACTCTTTCTCTCAAATCCGTCTACATCCTTACCTCTAACGTTTTCACTTCTTGACCAGTTTAGCCAGATCTCTGGCTATAAACTTAATTTACATAAGAGTGAACTTTTCCCAATTAATAAAGAAGCACAAGAACTAACATTTTGTGATCTCCCTTTTAAAGTAGTCCATAATCAATTTACTTATCTTGGAATTACAGTCACAAGGAAGTTTAAAGATCTCTTTCGTGAAAACTTTGTCAATCTTTCATATGCTATAAAACAGAGTCTGGTACAATGGTCACCTCTATCTATGTCTTTGGTAGGTCGTATTAATGTTGTTAAAATGTATGTTCTCCCCAAATTTTTATACTTATTTCAATCTATCCCGATTTTTATTCCTAAATCTTTTTTTGATTCCATAGACTATTATTTTGTCACATCTGCGCTCTAGAATTAATAAAATCCATCTCCAAAAATCTAAAAAAGAGGGTGGCATGGCTTTACCTAACTTTCACTTATATTATCGGGCAGCTAATATACGTTGTGCTACCTTTTGGTCTTTCTTCCACAGCCAACCCGAGTGCCCTAACTGGGTGGCAATGGAGTTGAGCTCCACTAAAGAATTATCTATCTCTGCACTTCTTGGCTCTGCACTCCCTAGTAGTCTGCCCAGATCAATAGCTAATCCTCTTGTTAGACACACTTTGCGTATATGGGCTCAGTTCAGGAAATGCTACGGTTTCCAGGGGTTTTCCGTTTCCAGCCCTGTCGCACGTAATCACCTTTTTTTTACCTACTACGTACGACTCAGCATTCCATGTTTGGTATAGGAAGGGCATTAGACATTTTGAAGATCTTTTCATTGATAATCGCTTCGCTTCTTTTCAGCAGCTCTCTGTTAAGTTCAACCTGCCTAACACTCATTTTTTCAGATATCTCCAAATCCGACACTTTATTGCTCCTTTAATTCCTAACTTTCCTGAAATGCCTACGAAAAATGCTATGGACCTATTTCTTCCCATTAATCCACTAGGTAAAGGTTTAATATCAATTATCCGAGATAAACTAGCAGCCTTATGATGGGCCCCTGTGGATAAAATTAAAATGGCCTGGGAGTAGGATTTAAATATCTCCTTATCCGAGGAGAGCTGGGACTCAGTTCTCAAATCAGTTAACTCAACCTCTCTTTGTGCTCGCCATTGCCTTTTACAGTTTAAGATTGTTCATAGAGCCCATATGTCTAAATCTAAACTATCTCGAGGGGCGTGGCCTCTTTCATCCATATGTACTGGTTCTGTCCTAGCTTGGAGAAATTCTGGAAAGATGTCTTCACTACGTTATCGTGTATTCTGAATCAGCACCTAAAACCAAACCCCTTAATTGCTCTGTTCGGTTTTTGGGGCAAGACAGATTTACGTCTGGGTCCGACCAAATGCCGAATACTATCCTTTGCCTCTCTCCTGGCTAGACGCTTGATCCTCCTTAGATGGAGAGATGTTGCCCCGCCCACTCATGCGCAATGGCTTAATGCCTGCTTGGACCTCAAAAAAATTCATTATTCAGTTCTTAATTCGGATCTAAAGTTCCATAAGGTCTGGGGACCTTTTATCGAGTACTTTCATAACTTTCCTCTTGACTAGGGTTTTTTTTTCTTTTTTTTCTTCTTCTTTTCGGTCCCTTGCTTTCAGCTCCCTTTTTTTTCTGGTAGTAGGCATTATTATCCTCTGTTGCTAAGTGTATTCACAATCTGGGAGTTTGACCGTCCTGACTTACACTCTCTATATTGTGTTGTGGTCGGTCTGGAGCTGTTGTTGTTTTTTTCTTGTGTTGTGGGGCTTGGGGAGGACACTAAGCTTACTTGTCTTTAATTTAGGTGCTTTTTTGTTAAATTCTCTTCCTTTGTAGCATATTGTTATTGTATGCTTAATTTTGCACTGTATTAATGCTCCTCATTGGGATTTGGGGTTTTTAATTTGTAAAATGTTCTGAAAAACTAATTAAAAAAAAAATTTTAAATACTACTCAGTCTGCTCTATATACATATATATTCCAGTGATCTTTTGTATAATCAAATGCATCAATCTTTTCAATGTAGCCAGCCATTTCTGCTCCTTTTAAAAAATGATTACTATTTATGAACCCCTGAATTAAATCTTTTTTGCCTTTTTTTTTTTAAAAACTTAATTGCCCTTGCTTTTGTAAAGAAAAAGTGCTGGTCTGAAGAAATAAAAATGTGCTGCACTTTAAAATTCGACCATTTTTTGCTATACTCTTTTGAAACTCTTCAACGCGTAGATAGTCTTCTCAGGTTTGTTTTAAAAATACTTCGCCACCACTGTTATGTTTTGTAACTCCGAAACATAAAAATAAATTGAAAGGAAAACAAGGGAGCCAGTCATGTCCTTCGTTTTTACTTTAAAAGAGGTGCACATGCATCACATGTTGGCATGATGATGCTATTTACATACTTTTACAGATAAGCTACAAAGCATTATGTAGACAATAAAAGCTGCTTAATCAAACAATACGTTTACAACAGTCCTAAAATATTACTGAAAAATTAAGTGCACATTAACATTCTTCATTTTTTGAACACCAATCTTCACTCCTGATGAAGAGTCTCAGCCCAAAATGTTGACTTTCCTGTGGAGTTCCTCCTGTTTTTTGTGTACGTTACTCTGGATTTTTAGCATCTGCAGAATCTTGTGCTTAAGACTGCATGGAATTAGGAGGGCCAAAAAGGGGGCATGAAATGTCCTTGGCAAGTAGGATTACTTACATTAAAATAGAGAGACAGTAGGATCAACCAAGGGTTATGGAAGGAATTTGTGCATGGCGCTAGGGGATATGTGCGAGGTGTGGGAAAAAAAAAGTACTTTGCATTAGCCCTAATGAAGTGTCTCAGCCTGGAAATCAACTTTTATTCCGCTCCATTGATGCTGCCCAACTCACTGAGTTCCTCCAGCTTTTTGTGTGTGTTGCTCAAGATTTCCAGCATCTGTAAACTCTGTTTATGATACTAGAGCAGTGGATGCTGTCAATATCACCTTTAATGCATGTGACAAGATCCACCACGAGAGGCTGATCAAGAAGATTAAGATGCATGGGTCTATGCTGATCTGGTAGATTCAAAATTAATTTTCCCATACAGCACAGTGGTTTGTGATTGAGTGGTGTTATTCTGACTGGAGCTCCATGACCAGCAGTACAAATGCTTGGGCTCTTTGCTGTTTGTGGCATGTAGATGGGCAGGTTTGTAGATGACACAAATATCAGGGTTGTGGAAGCTTTATCATATAGATCAGTTGCAGATACGATAAGAGAAATGGCAGATGGAGTTTAATCCAGCCAAGTGTTGCATTTTGGGAAGTCAAATGCAAGGGTTCGAAGCTCAAACTTCAAAGTAAATTTATTATCAAAGTACATAGAGAATATGTCACCATATACTACTCCAAGATTTATTTTCTTATGGGCATACTCAATAAATCAAATAACCATATACGATCAATGAAAGACCTACCAACTGGGCATATAACCAGTTTCTAAAAGACAAAAAACTGCAAATACAAAAAAAAAACTAATAAATAAATAAATATTGAGAACATGAGATGAAGAGTCCTTAAAGTGAGTCCATAGGTTATGGGAACATTTCAGTGATGGGACAAGTGAAATTGAGCAGTTATCCCCTTTGCTTCAAGAGCCTTATGTTTGAAGGGTAACAACAATCCGTGAACCTGGTGGTGTGAGTCCCGAGGCTCCCGTCCCTTCTTCCTGAAGGCAGCAGCAAGAAGCAACTTGGTAGGGTATGGTAGGGGTCCCTGATGATGGATGCTGCTCTCATGCTGAAACGCTCCGTGTAGATGTACTCAACGGTGGGGATGGCTTTACACATGATCCACTACTTTATGTAGTATTTTCTATTCAAGGACATTGGTGCTCCATTCCAAGCTGTCACGTATCTAGTCAATACACTCTCCAACATAAATATATGGAAGCTTGTCAAAGTTTTGGATGTTATGCCGCATCTCCACAAAATCCTCAGCAAGTAGAGCTGCTGCTATGCTTTCTTCATAAATGCACTTCTAAGCTGGGTACTGGACAGGCTCTCTGAAATGATAACACTGGGGAATTTAAAATTGTTGACCCTCTTCCCCTCTGATCCTCCAATGCTCAGGGACCTATGGTTTCCTCCTCTGACGACGCTTACAATAAGTAACAGGATTCTTAGAAGTACTGATACAGAGAGGAAGTTTGGATTCCAAATTCATAAATGCCTGAAAGTGGCAACAGAAATAAGGTGGTAAAGAAGGCTTAGACAGGGCATTGAGAAGAGTCAGAAAGTCATGACGCAGCTGTAGACTTTGATTTGGTCACATTTAGAGTACTGTGTGCAGTTCTGATCTTTCCATTCCAGGAAGGTGCAGAAAAGGTTCACTAGATGCTGCCCAGATTAGAGAGTATAGCAAGGAGAAGAGGCTGGACAAACTTGAATTGTTTTCTCTGGGCTATCAAGGGAAACCTGATAATGGTTTATAAAATTACAAGAGGCAGAAACAAGACAGATAAAATCTATTTACCAAATGGAGATGTCAAATAATAGAAGACATATTTTAAGGTGAGAAAGGAAAAAGTTTAAATGTAGAAGAATACATTTGTTGCCAGGGAGATGAAGGAAGCAGACATGACAGTGAGATACTTCAGAGGTATTTAGAATAGAATAGATAGATAAATGATAGATAGAAGATGATAGATGATAGATGATAGATAGATACTTTATTCATCCCCATGGGGAAATTCAACTTTTTTTTCCAATGTCCCATACACTTGTTGTAGCAAAACTAATTACATACAATACTTAACTCAGTAAAAAATATGATATGCATCTAAATCACTATCTCAAAAAGCATTAATAATAGCTTTTAAAAAGTTCTTAAGTCCTGGCGGTTGAATTGTAAAGCCTAATGGCATTGGGGAGTATTGACCTCTTCATCCTGTCTGAGGAGCATTGCATCGATAGTAACCTGTCGCTGAAACTGCTTCTCTGTCTCTGGATGGTGCTATGTAGAGGATGTTCAGAGTTTTCCATAATTGACCGTAGCCTACTCAGCGCCCTTCGCTCAGCTACCGATGTTAAACTCTCCAGTACTTTGCCCACGACAGAGCCCGCCTTCCTTACCAGCTTATTAAGACGTGAGGCGTCCCTCTTCTTAATGCTTCCTCCCCAACACGCCACCACAAAGAGGGCACTCTCCACAACTGACCTATAGAACATCTTCAGCATCTCACTACAGACATTGAATGACGCCAACCTTCTAAAGAAGTACAGTCGACTCTGTGCCTTCCTGCACAAGGCATCTGTGTTGGCAGTCCAGTCTAGCTTCTCGTCTAACTGTCTAGCTTCTCTGCATTAACATGCAGAGAATAGAGATTATGGAATAAGCACAGGCAGATGGGTTAGTTTAATTTGGCATCACGATCAGCATTGATATTGTGGGTTGAAGGGGCTCATCTTGTGCTATTCTATGTTTTATCTGTCTTTCAACTACTTTGGCAGCAAATTCTCCAATCAACAGATATCTTCATCATTTCTTTGACCATCCTTCCATCTGTATATGTATGCATGATACACAATCTTTTCTTATATTTGATCTTGTCCCACTTAATTATTTAAATAATTCTTTTTTTTTAAGTAAATAGAGAACAAAAACAAAGTCTGGCAGATTCAAAGTTCTGAAGTATGGATTATTCAAGTACGAATACCTCTAGAAATACAGTATGCAAATCAATTTTGTTTCAACAAATTGGAGCATAAAATAGCCCGTGTTTCAATTACCGTAGATTCCGGACTACAGAGCGCACCTGATTAAAAGCCGCTGGCTCTAATTTTAGAAATAAAATCAATTTTTTTAATTGTACAGGCCGCACCGGATTTTCGGCCGCAGGTGTCCCACGTTGTAATATGAGATATTTACACAGAAAGATATTACACGTGAGGATTTTTTAACTTTTAATTAAATCCATATGGTAACAAAAACAAATACATATTGCAAATGCTTTTTTTTCGAACCGTGCCCATAACGCGGCTACTTTTAAATATACGTTGTGTATACTTCTTTACTGAACAACATTCCAATATCTCCTAACGACTGGTAAAAAATATATATACTGCAGCCTACCAGGAAAAGTTATTGATCGCCTTTAACTTAAAAGCAGCGTTTTTGATCGGGTCTAATCAGCTCGCGTAACGCGATCGGGTCTGATGAGCTCGGCTGATGCGATCGGGTCTAATCGGGTCTGATCGGGTCTGATGAGCTCGGCTGATGCGATCGGGTCTAATCGGGTCTGATCGGGTCTGATGAGCTCGGCTGATGCGATCGGGTCTAATCGGGTCTGATCGGGTCTGATGAGCTCGGCTGATGCGATCGGGTCTAATCGGGTCTGATCGGGTCTGATGAGCTCGGCTGATGCGATCGGGTCTAATCGGGTCTGATCGGGTCTGATGAGCTCGGCTGATGCGATCGGGTCTAATCGGGTCTGATCGGGTCTGATGAGCTCGGCTGATGCGATCGGGTCTAATCGGGTCTGATGAGCTCGGCTGATGCGATCGGGTCTAATCGGGTCTGATGAGCTCGGCTGATGCGATCGGGTCTAATCGGGTCTGATGAGCTCGGCTGATGTGCTCGCATAATGCCCCCCACTTTCGCGTTTATCGCAAACATTTCCCACAAGACGCGGCGAAACCGGATGTGACGTCTAGCATTCCGGGCTGTAGTACAGAAAACATACTAACAAATGAATTACTAAGCGAAAATATTATAAACTAAATAACTGCCATAAAGGCAGCACAATGCTTTTCTTCGAGTGTTTTCCATGTTGATGAGGGTGAGTACAAATGACTGATTTACAATAATTTAATTGTGAAAGTGCGCTTGATTTATCGTACAATTTCATTGGACCTCTGTGAACTACTCATCAATTTTATTGGTCTACTGTTATGAGGCAAAATGTTTACGAGGCGGCATGAAAAAAAATCATGTATTAGCCGCTCCGTTTTAAAGGCCGCAAAGTTCAAAGCTGTTCAAAATGTGGGAAAAAAGTAGCGGCTTAAAATCCGGAATCTACGGTACTTCCTTCTGGGTCAAAATGTATAAGTATTGTCAGTTAAATAATTCAGTTTTTTTTTGTTGAAAGTAAGCAAACATCACTAGATTATTTAGAATACAATTCATATGCATTTATGTTGTTCAATCTTCAATAATAAACTAAAACATCTCATTGAGTGGTTAGACATGTTAAAATTTAACAGCATTCATAATCTAAAGATGTACAACTTAAGACAGGCAAGTAAACCTTCAGTATGATATACAAGCAATTACGCTTTATAAAATAGGTGTAAAAATACACCAGCTTTTTCAATTATTTTTAAAATAATTTTTAAAAAATAGCTCAATAATTTCAGAGGTAGATAAATATGTCCACTGTTCAAATATTCTGTTGCTGTCAATACTTGGTTTTCCTGCAGCATTAATTTCAAAGTGCTCCAATCAGGTTTCTGCTTCTGCCACAGCTCTAAAATATCCCTGATCTAATATTTTCAATTACTGTGGTAAGGTAACTCACCTCCTCCTCAATTCCAGTTGGATTTGATATGAATCTACAACGGCTGCTTTTTGTTGACTGCTGCAATCATTTCTGTATCATCCTTGCTCTTTCCTTTTTTCACTTGCATGCTTTCTCTTAGTAAGGCTTTTCCATGCCGTATATTGGATTGTGTATATATGCTGCGAATACCCCAGATAAACCTCTCCCATTCTCATTTCTTCACCAGTCTGGGTCTCTGATTTTTTTCTCTTTTTTAATTTCTGTTTTGCCACTAAAAATTTAACTATTTAATATACATACAGATATACATACACATATATATCTACTGTAATTGATTTTTCTATATTTATCATGTAATGCATGGTACTGCTGTTGCAAAGTTAACGAATTTCATGACATATGCCGGTGATGTTAAACTTGATTTTGATTCTGTCTCAATAGACTTTATAGCTGGCAGCTGTTCATGGGTGAGCCAAAATTAGGAGATTAATGATTTTTTTCCACTCACCAGATACTTCAGGTCAACATCTGATTATCACTTGTCATCTTCCTACATTCTTGGTCCCTTTCTGCCAATAAAATCTTTCATTTTAACTCTATCACTTCCAGTTAACTACTATAAACACACTGACTGGAGCAAATATAGAAATTTGAATATAGAGTTATAACCACTGGAAAGGAGGATTTTAAGTGCATAGAGACATTCTTGAATGTTTTAACGACAAGATGCTATTTACAATTAGCTGGTTCTAAATGATAGATTACTTGCTGCAACCATATCTAATGTAATATGTAATTATTTTTAGGAAGTGGTACAAGGGTAGCTTTATTTATGCCCAGCAGCTGCAAGCCTGCCCAAGTTTCTATACTAAATTAATTTGTACAAGATTCAGGCTCATCAAATATCAATCTGTTCAGCAATGTGCAACTTAAGGCATCTGCAGCCATAAACTTTTTAGATTATCCACTTTTAGCTTGAAAGCAATTTATCGATAACAGAATTTGAAAAATTGAAGTCAATGTTCAATTAATAAGATAGTGAAGCCCATTGTTAATCTACAGATGGAACTGCAAATATTACACAAATAGAAGCATAGATTCATATAGCATAAAGTGTTATTGGGGAAGTAGAGCTCTTTTGGTACTGATTATTTCCTTGCAGGATCCTTTAACCATATTTCTTCAATGTAGGACCCAAATCTGCAACAAAAATATGCATTCATGGGGGATGTCACGTGATAACGTAGGATCGAGAAGTGGAAATCCAGCTCTCCCATAAAAAACCAGTAAAATAATGTTTAAGTGAAGAAAAGTTAGTAAATACTTTTTTAAAATTACTTATAAACTACTCAGGATTGTCTTAAGATATGTCTCCTAAGCAGAAGCAGAAGAAAACTACTACTTTGAAGACAACACAAGTTGGAAAAGAATCAAGGCCATGAAAGAGCCTCGGGCTCAAGTGCATTTTACCTTCGGCGATACAGAACAGGAAACTGCGGCAACATCAACCGTTTCCAAAGAAAAAGAGCAACAGGAATTGCGCATGCGTGAAGGAAGGGGCATGTGCAAACACGAGCAACCCAAACTACAAATCCCAGCTATGATCGGAACTGAAAGTGAAAATGAGGTGAAATCAGATTCTCTGGATAAATCAGACGAAGATGAAGAGACAAACGAAGAGCAACAGGAATAGGTTGGAGGTGATATTGGAGACATAAAATCTTTGGTGCAAATAATGCATGAATTAAAAGTAGTAAAAAAAGATATTAAAAATATGAAGATTATGCTTGATAAAATGATGAAAAGACAGGACAAAATGGACAAGAAAATTAAAAACTTGGAAGAAACAATGGGAGACACCATTGATAGAGTGAATAAAATGGAAGATAATATTTCTGCCTGGACATCAGAAAGAAAATGGTTGTTGGAAAAAGTGGATGTACTTGAAAATTTTAGCAGACAAAATAATATTAAGATTGTTGGACTTGAAGAAGGTATAGAGGGAGAGGATCCAATAATTTTTTTTCAAAAATGGATTCTGGAAATTTTGGAAATGGAAGAAGGAACCCAGTTAATTGAAAGGGCTCACAGAGCCTTAAGATCAAGACCTCAAGTTGATCAAAACCCACGATCAATCTTTAAGACGGCTGTCCAACGTGCCAGAAAGAGAAACGGGCCATTGATGATAGAAGAGAAAACAGTTCCTTTCTATCCTGATACAAGTTATGACCTTTTGAAGAGAAAGTAGGAATTTAACCCAGCAAAAAAAGTTTTATGGGAAAATGGTTATAAATTTATATTGCGCCACCCGGCAACCCTGATCATTTTTTTGGATGACGGAAAAAGATCTTTTACTGATCATCAGGATGCGGAAGAATTTGCACAAGAACTCCCAAATATTCGCTAACCACAGCCAAAGATTTAAAAGTGAAATGGATTAAAGATGAAGACAGGGACAGTGAATGGAGTTGATGGATGCTTAAGAACAGAAGAATATTTAAATATATTCTTAATTATATGATACAGGGGGAGAAAGGTAAAAATTTGAGAAATATTAATCGAGAGTAGTGATATTATTTTTTCTTCTCTTACATATACTTTTTTATGTTATGGGGAGCTGGGGGAACTTCGGATCGATTGCTACGGGATTCACGTGTGTAATCATGACGATTGCCATGACCCATACAACGGAGGGGGGTAATGTTGTGTTTTTTTTCAAATTCACAAAAATATGCATTCATCACACAGATCAATAAAGTTTCAAACCTATAAAACTTCAGGGAGGTTGCATAACTCACAGGCCTCAATTGCAACAGTTCTTGTTTTTCCAATACTTCCTTATGATGTAGGAGGCATTTGAGACGGCGAGCCTATATCCTCTGAGTAAACTCATTTCCCCAGTTATTTTGAGCTACTCTATCACATATTACCATTAATTCTCCCGCCACCTGCTAACATAAGTGACCGTTTAGAGTAGTCATATCGCCTCACCAGCATATCTTGTTGGCACACAGGAGGAAACTGGAGATCCTGGTGAAATACACGATTATGGAGAAAGTGCAAATTCCACATAGACCGAACCCGAGGCTAGAACCAAACAATGGTTTCTGGGACTGTCAGGAGCAATGCAACCTGCAGTGTAGCCCTGCTTAAAATTTTCGGTCACCAATTGTCCAATTTACTAAAGATGACAAATAGGGATTTAAAAGAGGAAAAGAGAACCTATTTATTTTTAGCAGTTGCTGCTCATCAGTTTTCTAGTTCACTTGAAAGCTGACAAATGTGCTTTTTCTCCTCCCCTCCCCTCTACCCCCCCCCCCCCAACCACCACCACTCTTAAATGTCACATTTATATAGAAGTAAATCAACTTTAAATAACTCTGGCTATTTGCCAGTTTTATGCTGGATAACCAAGGTCACATCTAGATATAAATTAGACTCTGAAATTTTATCAATATAGTTAGCTAAAGGTTAAAAGCATGCACTGCAACTGAATTTCAGAAATAACCGAAGAATCATCTTGCTGCTTATGACCAAGACTAATAGAAACACTGCAGAGTCTATATTGAAACCAAGAGTTATGGTCACTCAGAACTTACACCAATTTGTTACTAATTCTGCACCAAGGATAGAATTCCAAAAGCTCAAATCTGGGCTCACAAGAACTTATATGCTCTTGAAAGTGAATGTAATGATCAAAGTCTGATACAGGTATACGTCACTTAACGTCCACGATACATTCTGTGAAATCGGACATTATGTGATTTGGACATTGTGCGAACACCAT
Source organism: Hemitrygon akajei (assembly GCF_048418815.1). Lineage (NCBI taxonomy): Eukaryota > Metazoa > Chordata > Chondrichthyes > Myliobatiformes > Dasyatidae > Hemitrygon > Hemitrygon akajei. Next base: position 146,512,467 of record NC_133133.1, on the reverse strand, counting down.
ATTATATACTTTGCCTCTTGCTGCTACTATCACTAGGAGTGGTTTTGCTGCGTTTGGTAGCCATGATGCACTTTAAGTAATATTTTCAAAAGAAAATTAAACAGAGATATAACACTACTACACTCAAGAGAAGCACTATGATCCAAGATGGCGGCGCAATGCAGCTTGCAATGTCTACTCCGGAGCTGATTATCTGTTATTTGTGAAGTGGGGTGCCATGCGCAATTATAATCGATTGAAAACGGACATGGAAGCACGGAGAAACATCGGGAAATTCCAGGAAGACCTTCTTTGTTGCTGCTGCTGCTGTGAGGTTCGGGACTCTGCTGGGAAGAACAGGCCCCCAGTCCTCGGAGTCGCGTTGCCGACGGCTGTTGGCGGGGCCGTCTTAATACGCTCAGCAGAGGATGGTGCTCGGGAGGAGCTGTGCCAGAGGGGATGGTCGTCGGCTCGGAGGTTCAACAGACTCGGAGTCCGCTGCAGTCAGGTCGCTTTCTGTGTGTGCTGCATCTGCGAGGCTGGTTTCGACGGAGCTTCCATTGGGTGCTGTGTCTGCGAGGCTGAGTCTGTCGGGACCCTGGGGACTTGCAGAAACTGGTAATTTCTTTTGAACTTACAGTCCTTTAACATCTTGGACTATTTTTACTGTGCCCATAGTCTGTTTTTTTATCAATTATGCTATTGTTTGCACTGTTGTAACTATATGTTGTAATTATGTGGTTTTGTGCAGGTCTTGTAGCTTTAGTTTTTGGTCTTATTTTTGTCTGGTGGATTTGGAGCTCCTTTCCAGGGAACGCGCTAGACGGTAGCGCGATATTAATACGCAGCAGCCTCTCTGGATTCTGGATTGGGGATTGCCAAATGTTACGTGGATTTTCTGGTGTAGTCTGTTTTGTCATATGCTTTTGTGATATCATTCTGGGGGAACGTTGTCTCATTTTTAACTGCATTGCATTTGTGGTTTCTAAATGACAATAAACTGAATCTGATACACGAGATTGGTTACGTCCACTACGTCACGTTCTCCGATCGGGACTACGGACGCATACACAATCGGACGTTGCCCGAATGGATATTAAGCGGCGCACACCTGTACTTACATCATTCTCAAGATAGCTACACACACTGATACAATGATATTTAGAATAAAACATAATGGGAAAGCCAAAGCTTTCCTAAACCTAAACCAAGTGCCAATTTGAATGAATCAGGGCTTAGGTGAATGTGGGATGTTATGGAGAATTCTAAATAACTCAGATCAAGATTCTACAATCCTGCTATATGTAACTATGAACAATTAAATAGCAGAAGGAGACTCTTATGAGCAGCCTCTTTCTTCATGATGGCAAGGTCCAACAAAAAATGCAATTGGCCAAAACCCTGCAAATATATTTGTCTAAAAGTGGCAACTGGGTGATGAAGCACAATTCCATTTTGAAAGGGTCTCATCATCATGAAAGTCAAGTTTCAATTTATTATGCAGAACAAGAGAAATGGCTGACTTCAAGGCATAGCAGACAGTGATTCCTTGCATTATTCCATTATTAATGCTGAAAACAGTTGCTCCAGAACTATCCAAGCCCCTTAAGTAATTTCAGTCAAGTAATTAACAGTTATAGATGGAAACTTATCGAGAGATGTCCTGACATGGATAGGGCAAGATGGTAAACGGACACACAAAAAAAAAGGAGCATATCAGCTTGTACTAGTCAACAGCAAAATGACGACGAGCCACATCATTCCCTAGAGACCTCTGGATTCTAACCCAATTGAAGAAACCAGCAAAGTTCACAGAATAGCAGCAAAAGACAGAAGAAATCAACCCAAAAATTCATTGAAATTTAGGGCAGATATTTTTGATAAATACCATAAACAAGAACAATGAAATCTGAGCAACATACAAAATGCTGGAGGAACTCAGAAGGCCAGGCAGCATCTATGGAAGAGAGAACAGTCAACGGTTCAAGCCAAGACCCTTCAGAAGGACTGGAGAAAAAAAAAAGATGAGGAATAGTTAAAAGGTGGGGGGGGTGGGAGGAAGAAACAAGGGTGGTAGGTAAAACCGGAAGGGGGAGAGATGAAGTAAAGAGCTGGTAAGTTGAAAGGGATACAGGGCTGGAGAAGAGGGAATCTAACAGGAGATAACAGAAGGCCATGGAAGAAAGAAAAGGGGGAAGAGCACCAGAGGGGAGTGATGTGCAGTCAAGGAGGCAAGGTGAGAGGGGGGAAGGGGTTGGGCATTACCAGAAGTTCGAGAAAGCGATGTTCATGCCCATCAGGTTGGAGGCTACCCAGATGGAATATAAGTTGTTGTTCCTCCAACCCAAGTGTGGCCTCATCACAACAGTACAGGAGGTCATGGACAGTCATATCAGAGTGGGAATGGGAAGTGGAATTAAAATGGGTGGCCACTGGGAGATCCCATATTTTCTAGCAGACAGAGCACAAGTGCTCAGCGAGGAGGTCTCCCAAACTACATCGGGTCTCACTGATATACAGGAGACCACACCAGGAGCACTGGACACAGTATTTGACCCCGGCAGACTCACAGGTGAAATGTTGCATCACCTGGAAGGACTGTTTGGGTCCCTGAATTGTAGTGAGAGATGAGGTATAGGGGCAGGTGTAGTACTTGTTCTGCTTGCAAAGCTAAGTGCCAGGGGAGAGATCAATGATCAGTGGGGAGGGGCGAATGGACAAGGAAGTCAATAGGGAGTGATACCTGCAGAAAACAGAGTGAAGAAGTGGAGGGAGTGGGGGGTCTAAGGGAAAGATGTGCTTGGTGGTGGGATCCCACTGACGGTGGCGGAGGTTGCAGAGAATTGTGTGCTGGGCGCAGTGGTTGTTGAGTGGTAGGTGAGAACAAGATTAACCCTATTCCTGGTAGGACTATGGGAGAGCAGATGTGCATGAAATGGAAGAAATGCACTTGATGATGGAGGAAGGGAAGCCCCTTTCTTTGAAGGCCATCTCCTTCGTCCTGAAATCTGAGGCGATTTTATATAAGACTTCAAATCCCATTGATACGGAGGGAGTAAATATTACAAGCTCCTCATTTACATTGGTTCAATTTAATATCAGAAAATGTATACAGTATATACCGTATATCAGTTTGTGATCATGCTGATGCACATACAATAAAATAATTGTACTTTCAGGAGCACCTGTAATAGCAAAATGTCTCGCTAATATTGCAACAACTATGATACCATAAGACCATAAGATATAGGAGCAGAATTAGGCCATTTGGCCCATCGACTCTACTCCGCTATTTCATCATGGCTGATCCCATTTTCCTCTCAGAGCCAATCCCCGTAAACCTTCATGCCCTGAACTATCAAGAATGTCTCAACCTCTGCCTTAAATATACACAAAAACCAGGCCTCCATATCTGCCTGTGGCAAAGAATTCCACAAATTCACCACTCTCTGGCTAAAGAAATATCTCCGATCTAAAAGAATGCCCCACTATAAGGCTGTCCCCTCTGGTCTTAAACTCTATTTCCCACCATAGGAAATATCCTCTCCACATCCAGTCGATCAAGACTTTCTACCCTTTGACAGGTTTAAATGAGGTCACCCCTCATTTTCCTGAATACTAGTGAATACAGAGACCCAAAGGCATCAAACGCTCTTTCTAGAATCATTTCTGTGAACCTCCTTTGGCAAATATATGCTTAAATTTCATGGTGGAGCATGACTTTTAAGAAAAAGTATGAGCTCCATTTTTGATGTAAAATTGCCAAACAAGACAAAGCCTGGGCTCTTCACATTTGTTGCACAACATGCTCTGTCAATCATAGAGCTTGGCTCAGTCAATTGTGTTCACTGTCCCAATGAAAAGGCGAGAGCAGGAAGATCATGTATAGACTGCTATTTCTGTCTAACAGTGTGTCTAGTTTTTCTGTTAAAAACAAAAAAAATCATTGAATACCCTAAACTCCCTTCAGCCATGAGACCTGTGCCGTATAATGGTCTTCCTGTACCAAAGCCACCAGAGACATGGAGTCTAGAGGAGGCAAACAAAAATGCCATGATGTGCAAGCCAGAAATGAAAAACAACATTGATGTTGAACCTTTTATGTCAAGTGACCTTCATCTGATAACTCTATCTCAGTTAAATGACCTGGTCAGAGACTTGGGTTTGTCAAAGACAAAAGCAGAATTATTGAGTTCAAGACTGGAAGGATAGAATCTGCTGTCATCAGGCATAAACATTTCTATGAAGGATTTTGATATTTGAGACAGATTATTTCCCAGAATAACTGTTGCCAAGATTAAGGAAAGTATTTCTGTTGGTCCACAAATCGAAGTCATCAATGACAAGTAATTCAAAGAACTTCTAGCAGGACCAAAGAAAATCTCATGGAAGGTTTTCAAGGATGTTGCTGGAAGTTTTCTTGGCAACTACAGAGCAACTACATGCAGCTGGTTGACAAGAAGCTCCAAGCATATAAAATTATGAGGTGCAACAAGTCACTAAAGATTCATTTTCTGCATTCCCATTCAGACTTCTTCCCTGCAAATCTTGGTGCTGTCAGTGACAAGCATAGTGAAAAGTTTCATCGTGACAATGTAATCTTGAAGAACTGTATCAGGGCAACTGGAATCTACAGCACCAGCTATTTTTGCTGAACACTTACGTGAGAAGCCTCAGACACTGAGTACAAACATCAAAACAGTTTTAGCTTAGCTGAACTATTGCAAAGTGTCAGCACTGTTATGCAATTAAATACATTATATTTAATAAAAGTTAATTTCTTGTTTCTCCAACTTCCTAAGTGATACAATGAGTATGACATTACATTTGTGTTCAGCTTTGAGGTGTATCATAAACAAAAAAATTCAGAGGAAGCAACACTTTCAAAAAAAAATTGCTGTCCAGTGTAATTTTTCAGTAAACTGGTTTTGTAACAATGAACTTCTGAATTTTGAAACAAAAAACTCAAAGCAAGTTATAGAATTTCAATGATGTTGCAGGTTTATTTTGGAACAAAAACAGTTCTTTTTTTAAAAACCACAACACACATGTCGAATCCTCATGTGACAACCATGCCATTCTGCATGCTAGTAGAGCACGTGTACCATTTTAATTGAAGACTTATTTACTACAAACATAACTTGATTTGAGACCCTGCTAGCCTCTATGCAATGCTTTTGTTCACACAATGCAAAATATTATAGTAAAATATAGTAAAACCAAATTTGTGAAAAATTTTGAGCGCAAGATCAAATTTCCTGAATACTAAAGTTGATGCATGCAACAACTACGATTATCCAAGACTGAGCATTCTGCTATTACATCCTCTTAGCATTGAACTATTGATCAATTCTCTAAATACAAAAGTAAGTTATGCTTCAGATATATATGGTACTGAAAAGATCATTTTGGAGTATTGTATGCAATATTGTATTTCTTACCCAAGTGAGAATGTTGAATCATCTTGAATTTTACAATGAAAATGAAGATTTAGAGGACACAATCATCAAAAGCATTATATGAAGGCAGTCCATTACCTGCACTGATATTATTCAGTTACAATCAAGACAACTGGATTCACTGGATGAATTCCTGCATCAGTAACTATTAAGAACTAATACAGTTTTATCGTACTGTAGAAGAACTGATAGTGTTCTAATTTGCTCTGTGTTTCATTTAAATACATAATTTGTTACTCAGACAAATAGTAGTCTTTTTATACCTTTTTAACAATTTCCATGAAACTTCAGCTAAATGAGGCAGCCAAAATATACTAGTCCCAATTAGACCAAAATATACTAGTCCCAATGTGTCCTGATTAACCGGAATCCACTGTCTGAATTACTAAAGAGCATATGGCTAAATTTAAATTTGAAAGCTCTGAAAATAGGAATATTTATAAACAATGTAGCTGTTGAATCCTTAAAATCCATTGGGAAGAGAACCTTCCCTCCATACTCAGTGTAACTCACATCAATTCCTTTTCATAGGATTGATTCTTGGCCAATTTCTAAAGTGAAGTAGTACGCTTCTTGACTGTTTACAAATATTTTCAGGGAAACCTTCAGAAGTTGATATTTACTATCTATCCAAAAGACGTCACCCACCCAGAGAATATCTTTTTAAAACTGATCTTTTTAGTGTTTCTCTAGAGATAAGTGAATAACCAACTCGATTAAAAATGTGTGCTGTGCTTATATTTTTAATGATGTTTGAAATGCAAATATCCGCTATAACAGGTTTTGGAAACTGAGTTATATTTTATATTGGCGATTTCTTTCACTCCACTTCACTAGAGCTCCCCTTTACAAACACTTTACTTTGCATTACAGCAGCAATTCTGTAATGACCTTTATACATAATGAACTTTGCTTCTCAAAGAATCTTAGTAATATAGTAAGCACTGTGGGCAAATAATTGCAACTTGCATTTCATTTAACATTTAGTTGAAGGCATAGTGTAAAATAAAACACCAATAATCCAGCAACTTCCAGGACTTTGGTGACTGGCAGATTTTCCACAACATCAGATATTATTCCTATGGATAGCCAATCTCACTTTTAATTTGCTTTAAGTTATTCAGAGCATAGTACAATTTTCGACGATCCAAGCAATACTACAGGAAATAAAATCCAGAGTTCAATGGGAGTGCAGGAACTGGGACCCTGGTGAGTTTAAAAGGACCTCGGGAAATATCTGCTACTGAGGTAAATGACCAACTAGCATCTGGAGAGCCAAATGTGAACTATTAGGATTTCAAATAAATTAACAAGCCACCTCTACTACCATGATAAGGTCAAACTCAGGTTGGAGGAGCAATACCGCACATTCCAACCACGTAGCCTCCACCTGATCAAATGAATGTCGATTTCTTCATCTTCCAATAATCCTACCCCCTCATTCTCTCTTATTCTATTCCATTATCCTGTCACCCCTTCTTCTCTTCACTTGCTCATCCCCTCCCTTTGATTCTCTTCCTCCTTCCCCATCTTCCATGGCTCACTATCCCCTCTTATTAGATTCCTTTCTCTTCAATCCTTTACCTCTTCCAGGTAAAGAAGCTTTACATCCCAGCTTCTTTATTCCTTCCCTCACCCATCTTAATTCCCACCTGGTCTCAACTATCAACTGCCAGCATGTCCTCCTTCCCCACCCCCACCCACCTTATTTTGGCTTCTGTCCCCTTCTTTTCCAGTCCTAATGAAGGGCCTCGACCCAATACATCAACTGTTTATTCCCCTCTATAAATGCTGCCTGACTTGATAAATTCCACCAAACATGGCCCATCAAATTATTCCGCTTTTACTTTGCATGTATAACAAGCATTCCCAGCATCTTAAAACCTTTTCAATGCATGTCATTACAGTCTGATGCTCAGACACAAATACAGAATACAAGCTGTAAATATTAGTTCAACAAAGTGGCATCTTTGAATAGGTTGACTTATCAAAATTATTTTAATACAACCTAACAATATGACTTCGTAATACTCATCTGACCACAGTTGTCTTTGCAAAAGCTTACACTACAAAGTCACACCTACAAAATGCTGGAGGAACTCAGCAAGCCTGGAAAAAGAGTATAGTCGATGTTTTGGGCCGAGACCTTTCATGAGTTGAAACATCGATTGTACTCTTTTCCATAAATGCTGCCTGGCCTGCTGAGTTTTTCCAGCATTTTGCGTGTTGCTTAGATTTCTAGCATCTCCAGATTTTCTCGTTTGTGAAAGTCACACATAATTATGGAGAAAATGAAGTTTACTAAAATTCATTGCTGATCTGGTGCTATAACTGTTCTTCATTTTAATCAATCACAGAGAAGCCATAAATTGCAGTGAAATACTTTTAGAAGCCCAAAGGCTTGGGGTTAAAATGTCCGTTTACAAAGTAGTATCATATTTGGGAGGTTTAAGAAAATACAGCCTAAAATCAACCAAGGATATAGTGTATGATGGTAGACTGGGAAGAAATTACCAATAACAAGAGGAAGAAGTTAAAAGAATTTATTTCTCTGTGCCCAGTGTAGAAGGTATTAAAAAACCCTCTCGACAAACTAGAAACATTCAAATCTTGTACATGGTTTACAACATTGACCTAATTGTGAAAAAAGTTCACTGCTGACCGCATTTAAATTGAGAGCAGCACTTTAGCAAGGGATGATGGTCATTACAGAGAATGGAGTGGCTTTGAAATCAAAATGAAGTTGAAATGAGTAGCCACAAATTATTAGTTATTTGTCCTGGTTTGAAGCAACATTTAAATAGTTACAAATTATCATGTTTGCATTTTTAGTACATTGCACTCTATCTAGCTCTGCCAAATAACTATATAACAACCACAGCACAGAAACAGGCTATCTCGGTCCTTCTAGTCCATGCCAATCGCTTACTCTCACCTACTCCCACTGACCTGCACTCAGCCTATAACCCTCCATTCCTTTCCTGACCATATACCTATCCAGTTTTACTTTAAATGACAATATCGAACCTGCCTCTACCACTTCTACTGGAAGCTCGTTCCACACAGCTACCACTCTGAGTAAAGTTCCCCCTTGTGTTACCTCTAAACTTTTGCCCCCTAACTCTCAACTTATGTCCTCTTGTTTGAATCTCCCCTACTCTCAATGGAAAAAGCCTATCCACGTTAACTCTATCTATCCCCCTCATAATTTTAAATACCTCTATCAAGTCCCCCCTCAACCTTCTACACTCCAAAGAATAAAGACCCAACTTGTTCAACCTTTCTCTGTAACTTAGGTGCTGAAACCCAGGTAACATTCTAGTAAATCTCCTCTGTACTCTCCCTACTTTGTTGACATCTTTCCTATAATTTGGTGACCAGAACTGTACACAATACTCCAAATTTGGCCTCACCAATGTCTTGTACAATTTTAACATTACATCCCAACTCCTATACTCAATGCTCTGATTTGTAAAGGCCAGCATATCAAAAGCTTTCTTCACCACCCTATCCACATGAGATTCCACCTTCAGGGAACTATGCACCATTATTCCTAGATCACTCTGTTCTACTGCATTCTTCAATGCCCTACCATTTACCATGCATGTCCTATTTTGATTATTCCTACCAAAATGTAGCACCTCATACTTATCAGCATTAAACTCCACCTGCCATCTTTCAGCCACTCTTCTAACTGGCCTAAATCTCTCTGCAAGCTTTGAAAACCTACTTCATTATCCACAATGCCACCTATCTTAGTATCATCTGCATACTTTCTAATCCAATTTACCACCCCATCCTACCCCAAATAAATTAAACTGCTCACCTATATCAAAGGACAACAAAGTAATAACTATCCAAACAAGCTGACCCATTGATTTGAGATTACCTTTCCAAAAGGTAATAAAACAGTAAGAAATATTTAAGCACTTTTTAAAATTCTTCCTACAGAATTGTTCTGTTTTGCAATATCACAACATACAAGTTACAATTGACAACCTGATTGGCACATTTTAAAATAACAAATGCACACATTTAACTTAATTTTAAGCTACAATCCAACCACAAAATATCAACGAATATCCTTGGACACACCATTTGGCCTCAGGTTTTCTAGCAAAGGATTCTAACTAAACAAGGCAAAACAACTTTGCATTATTTGGTTTGTGGATGCACAAGATCAGTGCATAAAACAGGAACCACAACACTAAACACTGAAATGTTAAATGAAATTCAAATAGTGAAAAACTGCCTGGTACAATCAATAATTTAGCTTTTTTTTTAAAAAAACAAAAACTCTGGTCATTAATACCCAAACAGCTTAATATCTGAAAACACTAATTCCCTCACCACCTTCCTACCAGCTCCAAATAGATTTACACAACTCAGCTGCTTTAAAATAAAAGAAAGTAGAGCTGGTGCAATAAATAGTGCAATAAATATTATCACTACTAATCAGGCTACAGATATTCCTGTTGTCAATTGAACCAGTTTTAGACTGCCTGTGGAAAAATATGCAGCAAGGCCAGCATTTATTACCAACCCTTAGGAGGACTTAAGAAGTTCAATAAAGTATCTATCAAATGTACAGGGAAAAAAGTACAACAGAATTTATTAAATGTTTGACCCTGTGAAGATTGAGGATGAGCAAATTTTATTTATTTATTTGTTGAGATACAATTCAGAGTAGGCCCTTCTGGTCCTACGAGCCATGTTGTCCAGCAATCCACCAATTTAATCCTAGCCTAATCAAGGGACAATTTACAGTGACTAATTAACCTACCAACTTGTACTTCTTTGGACTGTGGGAGGAAACTGGAGCACCCAGAGGAAGCCCATAAGAACATGGGGTGAACGTACAAACTCCCTATAGGCAGTGGCGAGAATATTTCAAAGCAAGAATAATGTGTAGCTTGGAGAAGAGTCAGCAAGTAATGTTCCCCATCATGTTTGCAAAGTTCCCCTCATTTACTGTTCACATGCTTCTTAGTGGTGGAGGTCATGGTTTGGGGAGTGCTATTGTAGTAGTCTAAGTGAATAAATGCAACGTACTTTGTAGATAGCACCTGCTGCAGACTGCAGTTGGAAGGAATGGATTAGTATTATTGTATACAATATATTGTATAACATATAGTATAATGTTATTATGATTGGCCCAGTTAACCTTTTGAACAATTACAGTTCCAAAATATCAATAGCGAAGGAGTCTACAATGGCAAAGACAGTATCAAAAGGTAGGTAGTCATACTCTCTTTTATTGGAGCTCACTGCCTGGAACTTCTAAATAATGCAACTACTATTTACCCCTTCGATTAACTCACACTAACGTTACTGAATTTCATTTGCCAATATTTGCAACTTTATTATGTCCTCTTGTAACATGTTGCAAATTTCTTCATTACTGACCACCTCTCCTAACTTCAGTAGCATCTACAAATTTAAATTCCAAAGCTGAGGACTTCCCATTTAAGGTCATCTTTATAACCTACATCCTATCACTGAATCACCCTAAATAGCTCCAATTAGTTGATACTCAATCAACTGTTTCTAAAGATCTTGTCTAATTACCATTTCCTCTCACTGCAGAATAATTGGGTAGTCCTTTGCACAGTATGTCCTCATATTTCATACTGTAATTACTTCATTAACCAGTACTCCTCATCAGGTCAACCCTTAGGACCAAAGATGATTCACTTCTACTCCGGTTCAGAAGTGACTGATGAAGGCAGTATCAGACCTGGAGATTCAATTACATACTGGGCAGGATTGTCCCTGATGGGCAAGGCAGATTGGTCATTTGCCAGATGGTGCACTCCTTCTATCATACTTTGGAGGGGCAGAGTGAAGTTATGATGGCACTACACAGCAATTCCTTTCTTGCATGTTTGGAAACAGCTCTATTTCTATCTTTGATATCTCTATTTTTCCTTTTCAAGGTTACTTTGAAGACCCTGACTGGTTCTTTGCGGGAATGGGACCCGCTCTCAGGGCCTCACAACCAAGCACACAGCCTGGAAGACTAGCTTGCCGTCAGGGTGCTGGATTTTTGTGGCTCTGGAGATGGGCCAGTGCCCGACTGAGACATCGCAGGAGAACATGGAATATCGAGAGCAGCAGGTTAGCTGCAGTGGGGCCGACTCTCTGGGTTCAGAGCTTGGAAAAAGCAGAGCAACAGACTTTTAACATCGTAAATTAGCAAGTTGTTTGTTATGTCTTCTTTTACACCTCTTTTTCCCTTATTAGGGAGAGAGAGAGAGCCTGTGGTACACCAAATTACCAGGTGAACGAGTAGTCTTTAGGCTACTGCAAGTCTGTCTTTATTGATGCTTTGCTGCACGCTTCAGTGCTCGGTGGAGGGCGCTAATGCTGGTGGGTGGGGTGTCACTGCCTTGCTGCTGCTTGTGTGTGGGAGGGGGAGCTGGGGGGGGCTTTGGGGTTCTAAAAGTTGACTACCATTCGTTCTTTGGGGCATTCATCTGTTTTCGTGGATGTTTGGGGAAAAAAGAATTTCAGAATGTATATTGTATACATTTTTCTGACACTAAATATACCTATTGAAACCATTTTACATTGGCCTACGCATTTCCAAAGCATTGACTCAAGAGACTTATTGTGATCCCAAATGTACCTTCTCTAATTTGAGCAGCTAAGGGACACAGATTCCCCAACAGTCACTGCTGATATTGCGGTCTCCCATCAAACCTCCATCTCCTCCCCACCTGTCAAGTTAGCTCTGAGAACGTTTGGATTTTCTCTTCATCCAGCAATCACTTCCCATGACAAAGCTTGGAACTATGCTCGTCTGGAATGGGCCATTGCCTGCAGGTGTTTGCTCTAGGCTGTGCAATTCTTGGAAGCATAAAGGCCAGAGATCACTGCTAACTGGTGAACCACAAAATATCTGCCAAGTATTTAGTCTTAATTTTCAATGAGTCACTTTTCGCTGTCAGCTAGAAATAGTGCTCTGAGGTGAATTTCATCATTGCTATCTGCCTTCACCGAAGGTTTCATCCAAGATGTGGAAAGTGGTCCACATTTTTCAGGAGAAAAGATTGATCAGAATGTTATCTTCCACAATTGGGTTGTTGAATACTCCATTATCACTGTGGGACTCCTCCTAATCAACTGTAACAGTAATGATCACACCAAAGCTGATGGCTGTTAAATGCAGCTCTGAGCATTTAGACTATGTAGACACACAACTGTTATTTTCTTAACTTCAGCAATTTAGGCATTCTGCAAGGTCTTGATTTGTTTCAATGACACAAGATTTGGCAATTAAAAAATGATTTCCCATTATATACAAAACATAATTTTTACATATGAAGGTGGCCAATCAGCCCCTCAAACTTGTGAAACCATTCAGCAAGCTCATGGCTGATCTACCTTAAAACTATTGTTAAAACTACTGTCTTATCCCCAATTCTTCCAAAAAATTCAGAAATTACTCAATTCCTCTTCTGAATGAAATCAATGACATTATAGTATTTTAGGTAGAGAAATCCAAGTCATATTTTGAAACTGTACCCCATAGTTTCAGAAAATAAAATTTAATGTATGAATAAACTATTTAACCCCTCCAGTTTGCTCTCCCATTTAAAATGACCATTCATCTCAGTATCCCATTCAACTCTTCCCCCCACCTATACACGTCAATACCATTTTTACGTAGAAATTTACCTATTGGTTGATTAAATGCATTCAGCAAATTGGACTCCATAGCTCTCTGTGAAAAAAGGTTACAAAATCACCATCCTCTGCGGAAAAAAAATCCTCATCTCAAAGTATATATATATATTACTATAATACCATGAGATTCATCTTCTTGCAGGTATTTACAGGAAAAAGAAATACAATAGAATTTTATAGAAAACAATACATAAAAAGACTGACAAAAACCTATCTGTAATGTGCAAAAAGACAAACTGCGCAAAAATAATAATGAGAAAATGTTGTGAAGAGTCACTGAAAGTGAGCTTACAATTGTAGAGTAGTGGTGAATGAAGTTATCCAGACTAGTTCAAGAGTCTGTTGACTGTAAAGTCCTCAGCCACAGACCGGGGAAATATGCTCCTCACTTTCAACCTGTCCAGCCTTGTAAGAATTTAGCAAGTTACAATTATATTCCCTCACATTCAACTAATCTTTTACAAATATAAATTAATCCAATTTCATCTCAAAGGATAGTTGTGTCCATCCAGGAGTCTATCATGTGAACTCTTGCTGTACAGCCTGTCCATATCCATTCTTAAATAAGAAAGACAAGTCTGCACATAATACTCCAGCTATGGTCTTCCATTCAATTGTGACAAACCATCCTTACTCATTTACTCAAATCCTCTTGCAATGAAGGGCAACATATCAACTGTCTGAACAGCTTCATCTGCATGCTTGCTTACAGTGACTGCTGTACAGGAACACCCAAGTCACTTTGCATATTAACATTTCCTAATCTAATACCACACGCAATACTCTGCCATTTGGTTTCACTTACTGTGTTAGAGAACTTCCATTAATCCTTATCATGTTGCATCTGCAAAATTTCTGCTCACTAGTTCAATTGATCCCAGTCACCTTGAAGCCCCTTTGCATTATCCTCACAGATTCCACCTAGTCTAGAATAATCGAACTTCAAATTAGTACATCCACCCCACCATTTTACAAGTCATTAATTTATAATATGAATAGCTGACACCTAAGCACTGAAGACTGCATTAGCCCACTAGTTATCATCTACCTTGCCAAAAAAGATCCATTTATTCCCAAACTGTTTCCTGTCTGTCAATCAACTTTCAATCTTTGCCGAGACATCAACCCAAAGTCACACTTTAACTTTACACACCAACTTTTTAAATACAGGATGTAACAAGGCACCACATCAATTGAGTTTCTTTTATCATTTACCAACCTTTCCAGGAGCTTTGGCAAACGACCCTTTTGCAGGAATCCATGTCTGAACGTACTGATATTTTCCCAAAGGTATTTAATTACTCTATCCTTTTATAGTTATCACCAGCATATTCCTTAATGGTGATATTAGCCTATCTAGACTATAGATCTACATTTTCTCTCCCCCTTTTTCCTAAAAGAAAAATGAGGTTATGTTTTCAACAATCTACTGAATACTGGAAAATGCTAACCATTGCATTCATTATTCTTTATTAATCCTCATGATTTCCAAGATGGCGGCACGACGCAGCTTGCAGCTGCCACTTCAGAGCTGATTATCTGTTATTTGTGAAGCAGGGTGCAGTGTGCAATCATAATCGATTGAAAACAGATGTGGGAGCACGGAGGAACATCAGAAAATCTCCAGGAAGACCTTCTTTGTTGCTGCTGCGAGGTCTGGGTCTCTGCTGGGAAGAACAGGCCCCCAGTCCTTGGGGTCGCGCCGTCGATGGCCATTGGCAGGGCCGTCTTAATACGCTCGGCAGAGGATGGTGCTCGGAGAAGCTGTGCCAGAGGGGATGGTCGTCGGCTCGGAGGTTCGACGGACTCGGAGTCCGCTGCGGTCCGGTCACTTTCATTGTGTGCTGCATCTGCGAGGCTGAGTCGGGCGGCGCCATGGAATACCCGCGGGGGTATTCCCTTCTGCCGCCGGCGTGGGATGGGGAGTCTGTCGGGACCCTGGGGACTTGTGGAAACTGTGTGGTGATTTCTTTTGAACTTATAGTCCTTTAACATCTTTGGACTATTTTTACTGTGCCCATGGTCTGTTTTTTAATCAATTATGCTATTGTTTGCACTGTTGTAGCTATATGTTGTAACTATGTGGTTTTGTGCAGGTCTTGTAGCTTTAGTTTTTGGTCTTGTTTGTCTGGTGGATTTGGAGCTCCTTTCCGGGGAACATGCTAAGACGGTATCGCGATATTAATACGCAGCAGCCTCTCCGGACTTTGGATGGGGATTGCCAAACATTATGTGGATTTTCTGGTGTAGTCTGTTTTGTCATATGCTTTTGTGATATCATTCTGGAGGAACGCTGTCTCATTTTTTAACTGCATTGCATTTGTGGTTTCTAAATGACAATAAACTGAATCTGAATTATTTCCATAGTTCACTCTTTTATTACTGTGAGTGACAAATCATCTAGTCAATGGGTTTTTAAATCAACTTTCAGTACCATTAATTTCTTTAGACAATTTCCTTCCCTATGCTAATTTTATTCAGGTTCATTAGCTTTGTGGTTCCCTAACGTGTGTAAAGTTACTTGTGTTCCCATACGTGAAGTCAAAGCCAAAAGTATTTGTTTCTCCATGATACAAGGAGCTAAGAATATGATACAAATTTCTAAGAATAGGAGACCTACACTGCACTGACCGTTTTCCTTTCTGTGGAATCTGTATAGTCTATCATTTTTCCACAGGCAGGAGACTCAACCTATTTTAATCCTGTAGAATCCTCTAAACTCCTCTAAATATTGTGTAACGCCTCAATGAGGATGGCCCTTACTCTTCTAATCTCTACAGAATAACACACAATCCTAATCAATCTTTCTTTAAATGATAGACTCACAATGCCAAGAACCAAATGATGGAATTTTTACTGTTTTCCCTCATTAGAAAATAAAAAGAGCAAATATCAAGGAGTCTAGTTCCCCTGCATACCGCCCCCCCCACGCACACACACACAATCATGTGTCTTCAATGTATACATTTGAAAAAAAAACTTTATATTCAATAAACTCTAAGACTGCCTCATTTTAAACTCTACAATTTTAGAGAAGTCATCTCATGTCAAATAGATTCATGCATTTTAAAACTGTATTGCTAAATTACAGAATTTGAATATTTTGATTGAGACTTATATATTCTAAATGTATACACACAAAATGGCAAACAGAATTCAAAGCCATGATGCAAACTAAAATATATAAACTTTAAAGAAAGTAATTTACTTTTGCTCAATCAACACAAGATATTTCAAGATACATCAGGATGATGGCCAAGTAAGTTGACTAGTACTTGGGCCAATGATCCAGATACACAAATCTCAATATTCCATTTAGATAATTTAAATTAAATTAATGAATTAAATCAGGAATTAAATGCTAATATCAGTCTGACAATTATGACCACTGGATACTTATCAAACAAACATCCAATTTACTAAATGTCCTTCGAGGAATGCCTGTTTGGCCAATAGATACTCTAGATTCACCAATACGGTTAATACTAACTCTGCCACAATTAGGGACGACTGATAATTACTCAAAAACATACATATGCCATGTACAAATTTAAAAATCCAGACCTTTGACTATCAATAAGGAAATGTGAATGCAATTTAAAATGTATTTGAAATCTTCCATGATGCCTTTTGATCAACCACCCTTCTATAAATTCAAATTGTTGACTAAATTTACCAATTCCCATTTTATACTTACATCCAATAAATCGCAATCATGATTCATAAGTGGATTCACTTCATTCAACTCTGAGCTCGGAGTGTTACACTGTTTTTCTTGAGATAACATCAGGTATCCCACAGCTTCTTTCCGATTTCTTAAATGTAAGTTTGGGTCCTCGTCTAATCGTGGGCCTTCCAGCTTGTTAACAATAAAAATTCTTCTTTTAAAATATAAAAGGTTTTCTTTTAGAAATGCAGTTGAATTCCAAACCCTGTTTGAAGAGAATAGGCAAATTAATTTTCCAACCCGAACCATGCTTAATACACATTGATTTTTGTGATTATTTTGCTAACATTTGCAAAATAAAAAAGCTGACTTTCTCCAACAACATATTTCATAAGAGTTCAAACTTGAGCAAGATTAGTCACTTTGGCACAGCAGTCACCATGGCTCATGCTACCAGATTTTAAACTTGAAAAACAAGAGTTATTGGGCCAGTCTGGAAGGATTGTCAGATCTTTCTATCAGAGATCTCTGGTTACCTATAAAAAGGTTATTTTTATTTTTCTCTTGCCCTCCCCAGGAAAGTGAAGACTATTTCAGCCACCTAGTAACTAATCAGCCCCTTATCCAGGATAAGAATCAAACCTCAAGCCTATAGTGGCTGGGGTTTTGCATTTCAGGGGTAAAACACAGGCAGAGATAGCATAGTAGCTAGCATAACATTATCACAGCACCAGCAACACAGGTTCAATTCTGCAACTATCTTAAGGAGTTTGTATATTCACCCCATGACCATGAGGGTTTCCTCCCACATTCCAAGTTGGTATACTTAAGTTAATTGGGCAGCGCAGGCTTGCTGGGTAGAAAAGTCTGTTGCATCACTGAAATTATAAATTTAACAATGTATGTGTGCGCAAACATAGGCAACACCAACTTAAAACAAGACCTAGGTTTCACCACCACCACTTCTTATCAGAGTGTCTGATAGATGTGCCCTCTAACTAAGGAGTAGAAATAGTGAAGTTATTGTCCTCTGCCAGCAAATTATCATATAGTCCACAATTCTATCCTTCTCTGACAATTACCAAGACTAAATCACTTTGTATGCACTCATTCTGTGATATTGAACCTTAAGGTGAATTTCTGACATCGCTATTTCATTACCAGAACCACACATAATACAATTCAATGCACAACACACACAAAATCAGGCAGCGTTGATGGCAGCTTCAGCCCCCTTCCTTTTCGCTCCTGATGAAGGGTCTCAGCCCAAAACTTCAACTATGGAAATCCTTCCGCAGATGCCGCCAAACTTGCTGAGTAGCTCCAGCATTTTGTGAGTGTTACTGAAGCTTTGAATCTGCAGAAACCCGTGTCACTGTGATAAAAATCAACTTTATCCAACTTTACCCCTCCTTCTGCCGAAACCCTATTACCTATAAAATTAGCCATTCAAACACACTCCTGACCAGGTTCACATCTTCCTCCATTAACAAGAGGTCATCAAAAATAATGCCACCCAAGCCCTCATTTATGCAAACCACCCCTACTTGGCAACCATCGTTTGCCTTGACATTACCTCAAAATCTTTTGCTCAGTTCTCGGGTTCAGCCCAAGACGTACACTCTTGCGGACAAGAGATAACCTGGCACAGCAGCAGGGTAGAGAAACTGTGAAGTGGTGTGCTCTTTTCCTACTTCTATGGGACACAGGTGCTCTTAATCCATGGCCAAGGTTTTCAATGCCATTCTGAATGCCTGTTCTCCAATTCAGCCAGAGATATCAGCAACCAGCGGGGATGTTACATTATCTACAAGGCGGCCCTGGGAGATGATACATATGGGTTGTTTATTCTTCCTGTGAATTTAGAGTATTTCACAGAAACAGCATTGGTGGCATCTCTCCAGTGCCTTAAGGTGTCTGTGGAAGGTAGTCCAAGTAAAAGCAGCATATAAAAGGGCACTGCAGTCCAATGATCTTCAAATATCTACTCCTTCAACAGACCAAAGCATGATTTAGTAATTCATTTAAATACAAAAAACATGCCACCATCAAATGACTGCCTATATCACTGTTACACATTCAGGAATTTCCTATCTTATCATATTTCCTCTACCTTAATTTTCTCAGAAATTTATAAATGACCATCACTTGTTCTCCAGTGAATCTACAAAATTAGTTTCTGTGGTCAAATTTGATTGTTGAAAAGCACATAATGAAATTATGTAAAATGAGCAACAGTCCACAACTGTCATTCTGTATAAGATGATCAAATAGATTTGCTGAAATCCACTGAAATCTTCCAAAGAGGAAATCCAGCAATATGCCACGTTACAGTGCTATCTATCTAAGATATTGTGCTTCCATTTCAAACCTGCACATCTTACACAAGAGTTAATATTTGTAAAGTTCTTCTAATCTGTCATGGTAACATTATTCCTGTTATATGATGATGATGAACAAAATACTGTTATGTAGACCTAAAAAAGATGAATGTTATGAATTTTATTTGAAGTCCAATTTGGAATTTAATTGTATGTGATAATTAGAAATATCTTGATGGTGCTTCTTCCTATAGATGCTGCCTGGCCTGCTGCGTTCCACTAGCATTTTGTGTGTGTTGCTTGAATTTCCAGCATCTGCAGATTTCCTCGTGTTTGAGTTAATATTTGAGATAATTTCATCTAGTATTTAACTAAAGACATCATGCTTTAAGCAACACCAAGTGCATTTAAAGATAAAATATCATCAAGGCTACTACATATAATGAACATCTGATGTTATCTTTGGCAATGATACTTTTACACTACACAACAGAAAGCCAACATTCATTTGCGACTATTTTAAACACTAAAAATAATAAAATAAGCAGCTTTTCTTAGTTTTTAACTTCAAAAAAAACCTCAAACATTGTTGCTATGGAACTATCCGGACATAAACATGTACTTACACCTCAGAGCAACTTCAACGCCAAACATCCTCAAATTGGGACTATAATTTCTATATTTAAAATATTTTGTTTTATAAGCTACTAGGTTTAAAAACCATTTTTAAAATTCAGATTAAATTACTTGTTTTCTCATTCACATTAACATGGTTGAACAAAAGGATAATTCACGTTTCAAACTATACCAAGACTTCAATTTTACCAACCTAAAATGCGGCTAGAAAAGATGCCATAACATCAATATTCTGACAACAGTTTACTTTGTTACTTGAACTTTACTCATTACCTCATTTAAGTAGGAACCTTCCATTAAGATGGCAGCACGTTCAGTGCAGTGGCCTCTCGGGGGCCAACCAAACGTGCTTTGGTCTTCCTTAAATGTCTTTTTTTTTATGATCGCAAGACAATGCTGGACATTAAGAACTTCAAGTTCTGCAGGTCTAGACCCTCAGCTAGTCACTTGTTAGCAGAGGAGATGGACCTGGTGCAGACCATATTACTGCCTGCTACAGGAAGGCACCAGAGTCGGAGTGGAAAGGCAGTGTGCAGTCCAACAGCGAGTGATTGTCTTGGGCGTTTCTCTTGCAATCACAAGATCCTGGTACACAGTGGTAATGTAAAATGCTGCAAGTCCTTTTCCCTTGTTTACTCGCGAGACAGATGGCAGAGGAACTGCGTGGCCTCAGTTGTAGTCAGGTCTAGAGTTCAAGCCATGGGCTTGCATGTTGCAGCAGCCCAGGAGAGGTGACGCCGGAGGCTGTGTAGCGCAGCATCCATGCTGAGTTGGGGGTTGACCATTGGCCCCTCCTATCAGTGCTGCCATGCAATCTTCAATCAGTGGAATGACAAGCTAGATTGCGTGTGCGTGTATGTTTATCTGTGGACTGCTAAGAACTGCTTTTTCTTGCCAATAACACCTATGCACCATCAACTTAAAGGACATGTCACTCGGACTGCATTTTTTTTGCAACTGAATGTTTACTTGTTATCTAATTTGCGCCTTGTGCTGTGTACGACTGTTGGCACTGTGTTTTGTACCACAGCCCCAGAGGAACGCTGTTTTGTTTGCCTGTATTCATAGGTATTCATGAATGGCTGAATGATAATTAACCTTGTACTTGAATACAGAATTGAAATGGAAATCAATCATACAAAATAGCTTTATAGCTTAAAGCTTAACAGCAGAAAAATAACTCAGGGATAGTTTTCCTTTTAAATCTTCTGCACATTTTCAAATGCATAGTAACTAGCTTACCAGTAAGTTTCACACTGAAAGCACATTTGCAAAAACACAGCACATGCTTAACTCAGTAAAGTTATATGATTCATTTCTGTTGACCTAAAGCACAAGCAACTTAAGTGCACGTTTTAGCCTGACAAGTTAACTACTGTTAATGCACCAAATCCTAAATTGTGTTTTGTTATGCACAAATGAAAGTAATAACTTTGTCTTTCAATTGCCTCCAGCATACATAAGACATAGGAGTAGAATTAGGCTGTTTAGCCCATCAAGTCTGCTACACCACTCAATCAAGGCAGATGCTTTTTTCCCCTCTGTGTAAAGAGGAGAGTAAAATTATAAACCTAGAATCAAAATATTCAATAACAGTGAATTGGGGGGGGGGGGGGAAGGGGTGGTACTGGGCAAAGAGGAGATGGAAGGTGGATGGAAAAATAATCTTTCTAAAATAGTATGGAACAAAATGTTTTGGAAGAGTGATGAAAAGGGTATCCTGGCCTTCATAGGTCAGGGCATACAAGTTGGGATATTATGTCACAACTTTACAAGACACTGGCTGCATTTGGGGCAGGCCATGAAGGATATGGTTGTGCTGGAGAGCGAAGATGAGATTCACCAGGATGTCGCCCGGACTGCAGGACTTTTGTTATGGGGAAAGATTGGATAGGCTGGGTTTGTTTTCCCTGCAATAAAGGAGGCTCAGGTGTGACCTGCCAGTGGTCCATAAAATTATAGGCAGCATAGATAGGGCAGGCAATTTTTTGCCCATGGCAGTGGTTTCAAATACACAAGGGTGTAGTCTTAAAGTAAGAGGAAGTCTACCGGAGTAATACGAGTAAATAGGATTAGTGCAGATAGGCAAAAAGGTCAGTATAAACGTGGTGGGCCAAAGGTCCTAGTTCTGTGCTGTGCAACTCTATGACTAAGCTCTGAATGACACTAGGCAATTTCTGAGAACACACTGTACAGCTATATACTCAGAAATGGTCCAATCCCCAATGAACCACGCAAATCTTACAACATGACACTCTAACTTCTGAGCAACCTCGCGCTTTTTATTTACAAAATGGCATTCTTCTTTTGCTGGATCCAGCTCCCCGAGAAACGATTTCCCCCCCCCCGCCCCCCTCCCCATAAGTTTCACCAAAAACTACAAGCAATAGTTGAAACCCGAAGTCGCCTCTCCGTGGACTTCTGGGGCAGAAGGTACACATGGGGTGGGGTGGTGGGGGGGGGGGGGGGGTCATCTGTGGTTTCGTTTACAGAGCCCTCCCGTACCACCTGTCGCTCCCCAGCCAGAGGCAAAGCAGCCAAGCCTTGTGCTGGCGCTGCCCTCGCTCACGTTACGCCGTGTCAGTTGGTTGTCGGAGCGCCTGACCTCGGCAACAATGAATCCCCTCCTTGCCACATCGCTCAGTGCCAACCCCTTGATTTAAATGTCTTTCGGCTAAGCCACTTATTCTGAAAATATCTGAGTCGGTTACATTACCTATTCACTGACTCCCCTTTTCTTCCGCTTCCTTTAAAGTACTGTAAGAATTTGCAAACCCCCGCCGGTCTATATCTTTATCTCGTTTGGTTTGACTCGGTTGCTCCGTAGCGTCAGACATCTCCTGAGCAGCTTGTGACCAATAGGAATGTACCGTTTGCACCACGTGGTACAGTACTTCCTCAGCGCGCGGCTGGAGGAAACGGAAATGATTAGAGCATCGTGGGCTTTCTGGGAATTGAAGTCTCTGGTGTTTTGGTAAACATGATCATGTTTTCCTTTCCGTTCTGTTTATCCGCCCGCTACAGCCAGCGAAGTTTTCACCTGACGTCTTAAAATACTTGCATTCAAAATATGATTAATGACATATGTAGCCATTTAGCGTAAATTAAGTGGGGACGGAATGATAATATGACCAATCTTGAAGATTAACTAAAAAATAAACGTCTCTTTTCAGTATCTGTTCATCACAAATGTCATCCACCAGCACAAACAACTTGGGGGTAACAGGAAGTTGGCAGGAATCTACACTGTAAATGGTAAAGGTTGGCGATATTTCCCCACCTTACACTGTCGTACTGAAGGGTTTCGGCCCGAAATGTCAACTGCTTATTCCTCTGCCTGATGCTGAGTTCCTCCAGCATTTTGTGTGTGCTGCTGAAGTTTCCTTTTCTTCTCTCCTGTACTTTTCCCTTACAAAACAGCTGCCGTTATTCAAAAAAAAACAACCTTGCCCCTGTAAATAACCACGGTGCATCTGTTTTCCCATTCCTTTTTAAAGTTCTTTAACATACTCCAATTTCCCTGCAGCTCCTTATTTGAGTATTTAAAATGAAATTTCTGGCTCTGCACCAGAAATAATACTTGGCCCAGTCAAAAGTCATGTCCTGTGACTGGCGCATATTCTGCCCCTATTGCTTTCCACGATTGTAGCTGTTAAACAGTTGATCAAGGTGTTATGGTACTGTCTCGCTACCCTACTGCCTAATAGCTTTGAAATCCTTTACTTCATTCAACCTTACCTATCCCATCTTTGCCAGAACAATTCTAGCAACAGTTTCTCTTTCTGCCAATGTGCTGTTAAATCTGGGATCCTTTATGATCTCCATTTGGCTCCTTCCTCTTCTTCAATGTTTTGCTATCTTTTTGCCAATGTTGGGTCACGTTCATCGAGGGTACTGATAACATTCAGCATTTGGAACATAAGACATATTAACTATTTAGTCCTTAACCATACGTTGCCACGTTGTGGGCGGCACTTCCACATCTGGAGTCCTGAACTCAGTCACCTTTAGGAGGATTTATCCAGATTTATCAGGATAGGTGTGGACTGACTAGGATTTGTAGAGCTTTAGAGTAACTTTTTGTATTTTAGTTGTTTAGCTCTTTGAACAAATCAGAATTCCATTAATCTTTCAGATTGTTGAGGATGTTCTTGAGGCCTCTTTTCCTTAGCTGTTTAATTATCCACAGTTATTAATAACTAAGTGTGACTCGGCTGCAGAATGTTACTCTGCTCTGTGTATTGGATAGTGTTTTTGTTGTCCAGCAAGCTTCTGCTTTTGTATTTTGGGTCACTTCGTTTGGAACTGTTTATCAATAAAGAGCTCAGGATATTTTACTACAGTGAAGGTCCTATATAACTGCAGCTTAATGTCAGTTATTGAGAAATGTTGCTGGGGAAATTTAGCTCTCCAGCGTAGATGGTTTTGCATAGCCTTATAATGGTAAACAATAGCAACCAAGTTGCATGTGCACATTTCCAAGTGAAAATATGGTGAATTCTATCCTAGTAACGTACAGAAAATCCTGGAAGAGCTCAGCAAATCTGGCAGCATCTTTGGAGGTCTCGGCCAGAAATGTGAACTGTTTATTTCCCTCCACAGATGTTGCCTAACCTGCTGAGTTGCTCCAGCATTTTGTGTGCTGCTCAAGATTTCCAGCATTTGCAGAATCTCTTGTGTCTACTATCCTAGTAATGTGGCCTGCACATGCCCCACATATAAAACAGTCAAATTAAGGCACCGGTGGAACTGCTGGGTTACTGCTATTTTTTGAATGCCACGCTGCAGCCTATCACAAAACTGGATGCAGTTAAGAAGTCAAAAATCACCTCACCATCAAATAGCTTTATTCAATAGCACCGAGAGCTAATTACAAGTTAAATGTTGCATTATTTCTCTCTCTCTCTCTGATGATACAGTTGTGTATGCTTTTGGCACATTCCTACAAATTCCTGAAGTTTAACAAGGGCTGGTTTGGCTAGAGTTGAAGTACCTTTTTGTTCGTTGAAAAAAAATCTACACTGAAACAAGTTGCTTCCAAAGAAGGCCTGTCTTTATTCCGAGAGATTCAGGGGAATAATTTATTCCATTGGTACATTGTGAATCTTTGGAATTCTGTACCTCAGGTCTACAGATGCTCAGTCATTGACGATATTCAAGGCTGAGGCTGATGGATTTTTGGAATCCAGAGGAATAAATAAATATAAGGATTGGACAGGAAAGTGTTGAGATTGAAGATCAGCCATGTTTAGTGTGCCGACGTGCTACTCAGAAGGAAGGTGCAGATTGTGGGAAGGCTTCTTCTAGGTGGGGATTGCAGTGCTCAGTACTGGTCTCAAAGTCCCAGAGACTTGGTCTGTTGTCCCATGTGCATTCATCTTTGCTGGCCCCACCTGCATCTCATCCGTTTCCCGGAGATCTGCACTCACCCCATCTTCCCGCCACCTTAACAAGGATAGAGTTCCTCTTGTCCTCACCTACCACCCCATAAGCCTCCACACCCAACACACCATTCTCTGCAACTTCCACCAACTACAACAGGATCCTACCACCAAATATCTTTCTTTACCTCCCTCACTCTCAACTTTCTGCAGGGATCGCTCCCTCTCTAATTCCATTATCCAGTTGTCCCTCCCCACTAATCTTCCGCCCGGCACATATCCATACAAGTGTTACGTACCCCGTAACTGGGTGTCTTACCAGCAAAGATAGACGTGTCCGCTGGAGTCTGGTGATACTATTTTCAACAATATTTATTAGCAAAAATATACAAAATAATATCAATGCGAATATACGGAGAATATACGTTAGCAATACTAAACCTAAAAGTGCGGATATAATAATAATCACTAATGAAACAAGCTCTATCGTTGTCTAGGGGATAATGAATGTCAGATGGAATTATAAAGTTCACTTCAGTTCATGCAGGCTGCGGTAGTTGTTTGTCGATGTGTTGCAATTGTTGGAGAGAGAGAGGGAGAAAACGTGTGAACAGTAACAGCTATTATCTTGCCAACCCTTCCTTTACGATTTAGATCCGTCGATGCTTTGTTGTTGTGGCCATTCACGTATGACCCCTCCGTCCTTTAGCTAGACCGTTCTTCCGTGGTGGACTCATCACCCAGGCAAGGGTGGACACACACACAAGCCCCCACTGGTCTCGCTACAAAACACTGAGTTAAAATTTACCAACCCTTCGTTCGGTCTCCGATCTCCCACCCTGTCTCGTGGGGGTTTCTGATGCTCACTAGCATTTCTCCTGGTGCATCTGAGGGGTGTTACCCCGACCTCACTTTTATCCCCACTCACTCAGGTTGAGATGAGTGTCAATCAGGTTGGGATGATGTAACCCATCAACCAGCCCACTCTGGTTGCCCCCTGAGGGGTTTCAATGAATAGAACAGTACCAAGTAAACAATCCTTCTCCAAAAGACAATAGCAGTAATCAATGGTTCCGCTCCTCTTTTGTCAGTTGTGTCTCTCTCCCATTAACTTTCATGAGCTGTTATCAATAACAACTGCCCTGGCAGATTTCCTTTGTCTCTCTTACTTCCTTGATAACAGCATCGAAATAGTAGCGATTTGCGATTCTCCAAAGGGGGGGCATGGGTGACTCCGCACCCTTCTGCCCATCAGAGTTGTTCATCCTTCGTAACACACCCATCCTTCTAAGAATTTTCACCAAAGGGGAAAATTAACTAATACAGAGTCTTACAGAATTACAGAATCTAACACAATACAAAAGAGTTTTTAACTACAGAGTAATACAGATATACATTCAACTTAGCATCTAAACAGTTAGCGATTACATTGTCACTTCCTTTAATATCTTGTACCTTAATAAATTCCTGTAGCATCAGACTCCAATTTAATAACCACCTATTTTTATTCCCTTTCTTCAGCAAAAACAAAACTAAAGGGTTGTGATCTTAAGTATCTATTACAAAATGTGAACCAATACATGTGTGATTATTCTGTAGTACATTACAAAAGTTTATGCAAATACTAATCTTTATTTTACTTTTAAACTTAACAGTCTATCTTCCATGGTGTTGTCTTTATTATTTACATGCTTTGTCGAAATCCCTCAAAACCAGATCCTGTTATTTAAAGTGGCATTTTGTCAACCTTTGCCTCTTTTCCACTTAACTCTCACGTGGTTAGCTTGCTCACCAGTGTGGAATAGGCTTTCACATACTCCTTTCATAGGAGTTATTTTATCAACAATGTTTTCCAAACTTAGCCCATCTTCTGAACTTCCACACAATTCTTTATTTTTAAGCAAGTCATTAGTTTTATCTTCAGGACCCTTCATTCTATTAGTTTTCAGTTTAACATCTGCAAGTTGTTTACCTTTAAATTCCAAAACAAATTGTAATTGATTCACAGGCACCTTGTTGACAAGCCATTGTTCCTTCAGCCTGGTTACTGCTTCTGAAACCAATCCAGACTTTAAATTTTCTTTATTCAATTTAGGAACTACACTTTTCCCTTCTCCTTCAATAATAATATTCACATCACCAGCTCCCATCTCCTCACTAACTTTTAACACACCTTCTAACACAAACAACTGAGAATTCTCACTTTCCACTGGTACCAAGGTAACCCTTTCTTCACTGAACCCAGTCCATCTGACCCAAAAGGACTGCATTCCTTTTCAACTAAATCAGATACCTCAGACTTTTCCTGAGTTTCATTACTAGGTTCAGTACCACATGCATCCACATCTTGAACACACTCAAACGGGACATCTGCCTCTTCCAGGCTTTCAATACCCGTCCCCTTTTCAAATTCTAAATTCCCCTGATCCTCCCAGTTACTCTCTGGGCAACTCCCATCTGGAGTAAACTCAACCCTGCGGGTTAAAACAATTTCATCTGCTAACCCAACAGACTCCTTCAAGGTAACGGCATCCTTTTCATCTAGGACTGCCCTTATATCATTATCGGGAACACATTTCAATTTTTCAACTTCTTCAAACAGTTCCGTCAAGCCAGACAGATCATCCATGTCCAACCCTAGACCTTCTAACTGCCTTATCTGTTTCTCATCTTTACTCCGTGCCTCTATACATTCCCTCCTGGCTAAGGGTAGGTCTACCTCCTCTCCTTTACTCTCTTTCACCTCCCTATTCTCCGTTTTACCATCCCCTAACCCCTCTTGGTACAGGGTCGGTAAAAACCTCTCAGCCAAATCGACACTGGACTGATTTAAACTGGTCTCTTTCTCAGCTGCCTTTCTCGACATGCTGCGAGTGATTGCGCATGTGGGATAGGTCTTGGAATCTAGGGGCGGGTCCTCAGTCTTCACAGGCTTGCTCGTCAGCTTCACAGCTGAACACACCTCACCCCCTGCTAAATCATTACCAAGAAGGACGTCCACACCGTCTCTCGGTAATTCTGACCGTACCCCTATTTCAACTGGTCCAGATACCAGGCCACAATTTATAATGATCCCATGCAAAGGTACTGCTTCTGTCCCTTTTCCTATGCCTCTCAAAGCTACCTCTCCAGTCTCAGGACCAAAATCTAGTACCTTACTGAGAATCAATGACTGCTCAGCTCCAGTATTTGTCCAGATCCGCACTGAAACTGGTGTTTCTCCCTCTTTCACAGACACGGTCCCTTCTGAAATAAATTTCTCACAGCCCTCTCGTATTTTATCTACCTGGGCCATTCTTGTCAATTTGCTGATCGACACAATACACCCTGTAGGGACTGCTGCGTTCCCTTTTCCTGTCTCCTTCCTCGGAGCAAAGCACTTAGATGCAATATGACCAACCTTTCCACAATTAAAACAGGTCAAGCCAGGAACCCTCCTGCCACCCTGCCTTTCTTCCTCTTTACCTTTACCACTAGCTCCCGGCTTATTTTCTGCCTCAGCCAGCAGGCTTTCTCTACCGTTCCCACGGTCTTTCTGGTAACTTTTATTCAAGGAAAACTTTGTCTTGTGGGTTAGGGCATATTCATCTGCGAACCTGGCAAATTCTGATATAGACTTATTCGGCTTCTCGTTCAAGTACATCCAGATATCATCCGAAACACAACCTTTAAATTCCTCAATCAGAATTAACTCTCTGAAACGATGGAAATCCTCCGCCACCCTTTCTGCCGCACACCAGCGATCCAAGAGCACACCCTTCTCATAGGCAAACTCTGCATACGTCTGATTCCACACTTTCGTTAAATCTCTGAACTTCTGTCTATATGCCTCAGGGATTAACTCATTGGTCCGAAGGATGGCCTGTTTTATTTCCTCATAATCCGCAGACACGTCCATGGACAACGCCGCATATGCCCGTTGAGCCTTTCCTTTTAACACACTTTGTAACAACGCCACCCACTGATTTCTGGGCCACTTCTGACTCACTGCCACCTTTTCAAAATGCAAGAAATAACTATCAACATCCGTCTCCTCGAACGGAGGTACTAACCTAAACTCCCTACTAACATTAAACTTCTCCTCTCGGTCCGCCCCTGGGACTCTTCTCTCTTGCTTTAACTTCTCCATGTCCAGCTCATGCTGCCTCTGTTTCTCCTTCTCCTCATACTCCCTCTGTCTTTCAGCTCTTTCCTTCTCCTTTTCAGCTCTTTCCTTCTCCCTTTCCTCTGCTTCCAGCTGTTTTAGCCTAAGTTCATGCTCCCTCTGTTTTTCAGTTCTTTTCTTCTCCCTTTTCGCCTCTTAACTCCTTTAGCTGGAGCTCATACTCCCTTTTCTTCTGTTCCGCGTCCAGCCTCAATTTTTCCAACTCTACCTGAACCGTCCCAATAGCTGGTACCTTTTCAGGGATATGTTCCAATACCTCAGCCGAAAACACATCCTTCTCAATATAATACTGAGTTATGGCCCTCCGCATCTCTCACTTTTTCATTGACGACTTCACCTCTGTGAGATTTAATCCTTTTGCAATATTTACCAAGTCCGTCTTTGTGGCATCCTCTAGTGCCTTCAAAGTCACGTTTTGTGTAAATTCGTCTACGTCCATCTTTGCTGGTTTCCCGTCTGGTTACCCACGCAACCAGATCAAAGTCCAGACTTATAGCCCGATTTACTGGCCCTCCAATTTGGTATCAAATCTCGAGACGAGGCCCCAATTTGTCACGTACCCCGTAACTGGGAGTTTTACCAGCAAAGATAGAAGTGTCCATTGGAGTCTGGTGATACTATTTTCAACAATATTTATTAGCAAAAATATACAAAATAATATTAATGCGAATATACAGAGAATTTAAGTTAGCAATACTAAACCTAAAAGTTCGGGTATAATAATAATCACTAATGAAACAAGCTGTATCGTTGTCTAGGGGATAATGAATTGTCAGATGGAAATATAAAGTTCACTTCAGTTCATGCAGGCTGCGGTAGTTGTTTGTCGATGTGTTGCAATTGTTGGAGAGAGAGAGAGAGAAAACGTGTGAACAGTAACTGCTATTATCTTGCCAACCTTCCTTTACGATTTTGATCTGTCGATGCTTTGTTGTTGTGGCCATTCACGTATGACCCCTCCGTCCTTTAGCTAGACCGTTCTTCCGTGGTGGACTCGTCACCCAGGCAAGGGTGGACACACACACAAGCCCCCACCGGTCTCGCTACAAAACACTGTGAGTTAAAATTTCCCAACCCTTCGTTCGGTCTCCGATCTCCCACCCTGTCTCGTGGGGGTTTCTGATGCTCACTAGCGTTTCTCCTGGTGCGTCTGAGGGGTGTTACCCCAGACCTCACTTTTATCCCCACTCAATCAGGTTGAGATGAGTGTCAATCAGGTTGGGATGATGTAACCCATCAAACCAGCCCACTCTGGTTGCCCCCTGAGGGGTTTCAATGAATAGAACAGTACCAAGTAAACAATCCTTCTCCAAAAGACAATAGCAGTAATCAATGGTTCCGCTCCTCTTTTGTCAGTTGTGTCTCTCTCCCATTAACTTTCATGAGCTGTTATCAATAACAACTGCCCTGGCAGATTTCCTTTGTCTCTCTTACTTCCTTGATAACAGCATCGAAATAGTAGCGATTTGCGATTCTCCAAAGGGGGGGCATGGGTGACTCCGCACCCTTCTGCCCATCAGAGTTGTTCATCCTTCGTAACACACCCATCCTTCTAAGAATTTTCACCAAAGGGGAAAATTAACTAATACAGAGTCTTACAGAATTACAGAATCTAACACAATACAAAAGAGTTTTTAACTACAGAGTAATACAGATATACATTCAACTTAGCATCTAAACAGTTAGCGATTACATTGTCACTTCCTTTAATATCTTGTACCTTAATAAATTCCTGTAGCATCAGACTCCAATTTAATAACCACCTATTTTTATTCCCTTTCTTCAGCAAAAACAAAACTAAAGGGTTGTGATCTTAAGTATCTATTACAAAATGTGAACCAATACATGTGTGATTATTCTGTAGTACATTACAAAAGTTTATGCAAATACTAATCTTTATTTTACTTTTAAACTTAACAGTCTATCTTCCATGGTGTTGTCTTTATTATTTACATGCTTTGTCGAAATCCCTCAAAACCAGATCCTGTTATTTAAAGTGGCATTTTGTCAACCTTTGCCTCTTTTCCACTTAACTCTCACGTGGTTAGCTTGCTCACCAGTGTGGAATAGGCTTTCACATACTCCTTTCATAGGAGTTATTTTATCAACAATGTTTTCCAAACTTAGCCCATCTTCTGAACTTCCACACAATTCTTTATTTTTAAGCAAGTCATTAGTTTTATCTTCAGGACCCTTCATTCTATTAGTTTTCAGTTTAACATCTGCAAGTTGTTTACCTTTAAATTCCAAAACAAATTGTAATTGATTCACAGGCACCTTGTTGACAAGCCATTGTTCCTTCAGCCTGGTTACTGCTTCTGAAACCAATCCAGACTTTAAATTTTCTTTATTCAATTTAGGAACTACACTTTTCCCTTCTCCTTCAATAATAATATTCACATCACCAGCTCCCATCTCCTCACTAACTTTTAACACACCTTCTAACACAAACAACTGAGAATTCTCACTTTCCACTGGTACCAAGGTAACCCTTTCTTCACTGAACCCAGTCCATCTGACCCAAAAGGACTGCATTCCTTTTCAACTAAATCAGATACCTCAGACTTTTCCTGAGTTTCATTACTAGGTTCAGTACCACATGCATCCACATCTTGAACACACTCAAACGGGACATCTGCCTCTTCCAGGCTTTCAATACCCGTCCCCTTTTCAAATTCTAAATTCCTCTGATCCTCCCAGTTACTCTCTGGGCAACTCCCATCTGGAGTAAACTCAACCCTGCGGGTTAAAACAATTTCATCTGCTAACCCAACAGACTCCTTCAAGGTAACGGCATCCTTTTCATCTAGGACTGCCCTTATATCATTATCGGGAACACATTTCAATTTTTCAACTTCTTCAAACAGTTCCGTCAAGCCAGACAGATCATCCATGTCCAACCCTAGACCTTCTAACTGCCTTATCTGTTTCTCATCTTTACTCCGTGCCTCTATACATTCCCTCCTGGCTAAGGGTAGGTCTACCTCCTCTCCTTTACTCTCTTTCACCTCCCTATTCTCCGTTTTACCATCCCCTAACCCCTCTTGGTACAGGGTCGGTAAAAACCTCTCAGCCAAATCGACACTGGACTGATTTAAACTGGTCTCTTTCTCAGCTGCCTTTCTCGACATGCTGCGAGTGATTGCGCATGTGGGATAGGTCTTGGAATCTAGGGGCGGGTCCTCAGTCTTCACAGGCTTGCTCGTCAGCTTCACAGCTGAACACACCTCACCCCCTGCTAAATCATTACCAAGAAGGACGTCCACACCGTCTCTCGGTAATTCTGACCGTACCCCTATTTCAACTGGTCCAGATACCAGGCCACAATTTATAATGATCCCATGCAAAGGTACTGCTTCTGTCCCTTTTCCTATGCCTCTCAAAGCTACCTCTCCAGTCTCAGGACCAAAATCTAGTACCTTACTGAGAATCAATGACTGCTCAGCTCCAGTATTTGTCCAGATCCGCACTGAAACTGGTGTTTCTCCCTCTTTCACAGACACGGTCCCTTCTGAAATAAATTTCTCACAGCCCTCTCGTATTTTATCTACCTGGGCCATTCTTGTCAATTTGCTGATCGACACAATACACCCTGTAGGGACTGCTGCGTTCCCTTTTCCTGTCTCCTTCCTCGGAGCAAAGCACTTAGATGCAATATGACCAACCTTTCCACAATTAAAACAGGTCAAGCCAGGAACCCTCCTGCCACCCTGCCTTTCTTCCTCCTTACCTTTACCACTAGCTCCCGGCTTATTTTCTGCCTCAGCCAGCAGGCTTTCTCTACCGTTCCCACGGTCTTTCTGGTAACTTTTATTCAAGGAAAACTTTGTCTTGTGGGTTAGGGCATATTCATCTGCGAACCTGGCAAATTCTGATATAGACTTATTCGGCTTCTCGTTCAAGTACATCCAGATATCATCCGAAACACAACCTTTAAATTCCTCAATCAGAATTAACTCTCTGAAACGATGGAAATCCTCCGCCACCCTTTCTGCCGCACACCAGCGATCCAAGAGCACACCCTTCTCATAGGCAAACTCTGCATACGTCTGATTCCACACTTTCGTTAAATCTCTGAACTTCTGTCTATATGCCTCAGGGATTAACTCATTGGTCCGAAGGATGGCCTGTTTTATTTCCTCATAATCCGCAGACACGTCCATGGACAACGCCGCATATGCCCGTTGAGCCTTTCCTTTTAACACACTTTGTAACAACGCCACCCACTGATTTCTGGGCCACTTCTGACTCACTGCCACCTTTTCAAAATGCAAGAAATAACTATCAACATCCGTCTCCTCGAACGGAGGTACTAACCTAAACTCCCTACTAACATTAAACTTCTCCTCTCGGTCCGCCCCTGGGACTCTTCTCTCTTGCTTTAACTTCTCCATGTCCAGCTCATGCTGCCTCTGTTTCTCCTTCTCCTCATACTCCCTCTGTCTTTCAGCTCTTTCCTTCTCCTTTTCAGCTCTTTCCTTCTCCCTTTCCTCTGCTTCCAGCTGTTTTAGCCTAAGTTCATGCTCCCTCTGTTTTTCAGTTCTTTTCTTCTCCCTTTTCGCCTCTTAACTCCTTTAGCTGGAGCTCATACTCCCTTTTCTTCTGTTCCGCGTCCAGCCTCAATTTTTCCAACTCTACCTGAACCGTCCCAATAGCTGGTACCTTTTCAGGGATATGTTCCAATACCTCAGCCGAAAACACATCCTTCTCAATATAATACTGAGTTATGGCCCTCCGCATCTCCCACTTTTTCATTGACGACTTCACCTCTGTGAGATTTAATCCTTTTGCAATATTTACCAAGTCCGTCTTTGTGGCATCCTCTAGTGCCTTCAAAGTCACGTTTTGTGTAAATTCGTCTACGTCCATCTTTGCTGGTTTCCCGTCTGGTTACCCACGCAACCAGATCAAAGTCCAGACTTATAGCCCGATTTACTGGCCCTCCAATTTGGTATCAAATCTCGAGACGAGGCCCCAATTTGTCACGTACCCCGTAACTGGGAGTTTTACCAGCAAAGATAGAAGTGTCCATTGGAGTCTGGTGATACTATTTTCAACAATATTTATTAGCAAAAATATACAAAATAATATTAATGCGAATATACAGAGAATTTAAGTTAGCAATACTAAACCTAAAAGTTCGGGTATAATAATAATCACTAATGAAACAAGCTGTATCGTTGTCTAGGGGATAATGAATTGTCAGATGGAAATATAAAGTTCACTTCAGTTCATGCAGGCTGCGGTAGTTGTTTGTCGATGTGTTGCAATTGTTGGAGAGAGAGAGAGAGAAAACGTGTGAACAGTAACTGCTATTATCTTGCCAACCTTCCTTTACGATTTTGATCTGTCGATGCTTTGTTGTTGTGGCCATTCACGTATGACCCCTCCGTCCTTTAGCTAGACCGTTCTTCCGTGGTGGACTCGTCACCCAGGCAAGGGTGGACACACACACAAGCCCCCACCGGTCTCGCTACAAAACACTGTGAGTTAAAATTTCCCAACCCTTCGTTCGGTCTCCGATCTCCCACCCTGTCTCGTGGGGGTTTCTGATGCTCACTAGCGTTTCTCCTGGTGCGTCTGAGGGGTGTTACCCCAGACCTCACTTTTATCCCCACTCAATCAGGTTGAGATGAGTGTCAATCAGGTTGGGATGATGTAACCCATCAAACCAGCCCACTCTGGTTGCCCCCTGAGGGGTTTCAATGAATAGAACAGTACCAAGTACACAAACCTTCTCCAAAAGACAATAGCAGTAATCAATGGTTCTGCTCCTCTTTTGTCAGTTGTGTCTCTCTCTCATTAACTTTCATGAGCTGTTATCAATAACAACTGCCCTGGCAGATTTCCTTTGTCTCTCTTACTTCCTTGATAACAGCATTGAAATAGTAGCGATTTGCGATTCTCCAAAAGGGGGGGCATGGGCGACTCTGCACCCTTCTGCCCATCAGAGTTGTTCATCCTTCGTAACACAAGCGACAGAAATGCTACACCTGTCCATTCACCCCCTCCCACAAATAGCCCTTCTGGGTGAGGGAACACTCCACCTACAAATCTATTGTGTCTGATGCTCTCGATGCAGCCTACTCTACATTGGTGAGACCCGATGTAAATTGGGAGACTGCTTTGACAAGCACCTCCGCTCCATCTGCCAAAAGCGGAATTTCCCAGTGGCTGTTGTGATGGAAAATAACTGGTTCTTTGAGTCTCAACAGTAGAGGCCTGGACACACACAGTTTTAATAATAAGGAATTTATTTACAAGGGGAAGTCGGGTCAACACAAGCAACTACAATACACAGGAAGCGGTGTAGGGACAGGGTACGGTTACACAAACAAAGAACAAGGGAAAAGCACTACAACAGCTATCCCCCTTGACCTTGGATAGCTGCGGCTCCCTTACCAGGACAAACGATAGACCTTCCCAAGCATAAATCAATGCACTTACCTTCAATGAGGTGGTCTGTAAGAGAGGGCAAGCCAAGGGCAAGTCTCACGTTTTGAAGAATGGGGCCGGGCGAGATAATCCAATTAAGGTGACCAATAATTTAGGTGTGCATTGATTAGTTGGGAGGGACCAAATGTTGATTGGCATGTGGTGTGTCCTCCGACCAGCCAGGTGGCAGTGCATCTGTCACGTGGCCGGTATCTCTGGATACACTCCACCCCTCGGAAGACGCACCACATAGCCAACACACATAAGAGGGTGAAACAAAATCGCATATACCAGAAATAACCAATGTTGAGCAGCTAAGTAAATGCAGAGACACTCTTAATCAGCTGGCATGCGCAACATAGTATAGAAATGGCTATGAGTACAAGAATGAGTGCGATAGACCAGTGAATGACAGTTGCCCACCACCCCCCTAGGGACCCAAATGGCCACCAATTGCCCCATGAGGTGTTGTGCTGGAGGAGCTGGTGCCATGAGGGGCAGGATTACAGACTTCAGATTGGGGCGTGCGGTAGTGACCAAGTATCCCGCTAGGGCACCGGTCACTCGTGTGTTTTCAAGGAAATTACGGTCGCAGGCACCTTGATAGATGCCGTTGGTCAGTGCCCATTCCCTGATAACCCGGGTGCCCTCACTGACCGTACCCCATTGCGGGCGCCCGTGTAGATCCCATTCCAGAAGTGTGGGATAGCAAGCTCGTACCGCAGTCACTACCCGATCCCACAGGTTTGTGCCGTCACGGATTTCTGCTTGTGGCGCCCGCAGCGCATTGTTTATGCTCTGCTGGTCAGAGAGGCTTCCCAGGGCGCTTGCCTCCTGATGGGAGAGGCTGAGGTTGGGGCCCCCTTTTGTCCCACAGCTGGAGCAGCCAGGCCGCGAGGTGCTCGCCTGGTCATTGGCGGTAGCGATCCGCCAACTGGGTCAGCTCCTTGGGGGAGAAGTCCCGGTTTTCCGTGATCTCGGAGTGACTAGGGGAAGGTCCAGCCATCTCCCCCTCGTTCCCTTCCTTCCTGCGGTGAACCTGGGACCGCGTGGTGACGGGTCGGGCATGTTGGAGCTCGGGAGAGAAGGGGGAAGAGTGGTTGTGGGACCTTGGTTCCTCGGGCACCCCCTCGTCGTCACTATCCAGCCAGATGTCGCCACACTGGACTAAGGCTCGAATCTTTAATGGGTCCGGCTGCCAGCCAGACCGACGGGCTGCCCTGGCCTGCTGAAGTTTTATGAGGCGACAGGCAAGTTCAGTTCCCCTAACTTCAAGGTCATTGGCTCGGGCCTGGGCAGCCTGTGCTGCTTCCTTCAGCGTGCAACAATGCTGACTGAGGTCTTCAATTTCCCTGTCCTTCCGACCACACAAGTGCTGCAGGTGATCAGTAATTCTAACCTGGCGTCTCAGCAGGGACACAAACAGCCAGAAGGCACCCCTTTGACTCCCCTTGGCTTTGGGGAACCCTGATTCCTTCAGAAGGGAGACCACATGATGGCCCAGCTTCTCTCCACGGGGCTCTAACTGCTCAGACCAGTCTACTGGTTTTCCCTGGTCTGCCAGCATGCTGGCCAGACTCTCAAATCCCTCCCTTTCATCAGCCCACCCGGGTATCTTATCCTGGGTGTCTGCACTGGCTTTCTTCCCCTTATTCCAGAACATTATCCCCTGTGCTTGTGTCCAGCCAAAACCTATGAGACCCTGCTCGCAGTGCCAGATGTTGTGATGGAAAATAACTGGTTCTTTGAGTCTCAACAGTAGAGGCCTGGACACACACAGTTTTAATAATAAGGAATTTATTTACAAGGGGAAGTCGGGTCAACACAAGCAACTACAATACACAGGAAGTGGTGTGGAGACAGGGTACGGTTACACAAACAAAGAACAAGGGAAAAGCACTACAACAGCTATCCCCCTTGACCTTGGATAGCTGCGGCTCCCTTACCAGGACAAACGATAGACCTTCCCAAGCATAAATCAATGCACTTACCTCCAATGTGGTGGTCTGTAAGAGAGGGCTAGCCAAGGGCAAGTCTCACGTTTTGAAGCATGGGGCCGGGCGAGATAATCCAATTAAGGTGACCAATAATTTAGGTGTGCATTGATTAGTTGGGAGGGACCAAATGTTGATTGGCATGTGGTGTGTCCTCTGACCAGCCAGGTGGCAGTGCATCTGTCACGTGGCCGGTATCTCTGGATACAGTGGCCAACCATTTTAATTCCTATCCCCATTCCCATTCCAACATGTTGGTCCATAGCCTCCTCATTTGTCACAATGAGGTCACTCTCAAGGTGGAGGAAAAACAACTCATTTCAATCTAGGTAGCCTCCAACCTATGGCATGAACATCGATTCCTCCTTCCAGTAATTTTTTTCCTCCTCTCCCCCTTTTCTCTTCCCCTTTCTAGCTTCTTACCTCTTCTCCTCACCTGCCTATCACCTCCCGCTGCTTCCCCCTTTCTTCCATGGTCAACTCTCCTCTTTTATCAGATTCCTTCTTCTCCAGCCCTTTACCTTTCCCACCCACCTGGCTTCACCTATCACCTTTCAGCTAATCCTTCTTCCCCTCCCCCTCTGTTTTTATTCTGACTGCTTTCCTCTTCCTTTCCAGTCCCAAAGAAGATTCTCACCTGAAACAGCGACTGTTTATTAATTTCTATAGATGCTGCCTGACATGCTGAGTTCCTCCAGCATTTTGTGTGTGTTGCATCTTGACACCAATCTGTGATTTGATCCTTACCTGTCGGGGTAATTATCTCAATAACTAGGAGCTGCATTTTGTTATTAAATGTAATTGTAATCCTACCTGTCTCTGAAATGCTTTGCCATCTTCTGTACTCCACTGGAACTGTTCCAAATTGGAGGAAAGTTTTTTTTAATGCATGAAAAATAAACTCTATGTGCAGCTACATTTTTTTGGAACTCTGGCTAAAAGGTATTGTGTGCAGTAATTTGAGCAGCTTGAGATCCCTCAATTTCTTTTGCTTTTGTCCTTTAGCCAACATCTATTGAGTTTTTTCTGGAAATTCAGAAAACAAGCAGAGAGGTGTTCTTTGCGGTGTTAAAGCTTGGAACATTCTAGAGACCAGAGTCCAGTACATCTTTTCTCTAACTGTACCCTTGAGTTTGAACAAGTGTGAAGTTGGATCTGAACTGTGGGATTTCATGTCTGGTCCTTCATCTGGATGTCATTCTAAAGCTACTGTGTCAAGAGTGGCCCTGTTCATCTGCAATGTGTTCATGATAAAATTGCATGATAAAAGCAATTGAACTTTCTTAACCTTAATTAAATAATGTTTTACATTCATTTTTGCAAGATAAAGGCATTTTAATGTGAGCAAAAATAGGGCTATCAATACAGTCCAGGGGAGGTAGTTCAAGATCCACTGTCCGATAATTATTCACCAGTTATAGGACATTGAAGTTGGGAAATGGTTATATCAGTGGTGTCTTGAAGTCAAGGGGAATCATGGCTATAGAAAGTACACGCATCAGCCATTATCAAGCATGATCCCGCACATCACTTACTGTCATTACATCATTGATGCCACTCTAATTTCCAATATTTCCACAGTGAAGAGAGTCGTCAGAATAAGAATCAGAATCAGGTTTAATGTCACTGGCATCTGTTGTTTTGCAGCAGCAGGACATTGCAATACATAATGATAAAAACTGCATAGAGTACAGTGACAATTGTTCAGTTAGATAACGTGAGGTGCTGTTCAATGTCCATTCAAAATCTGATGGCAGAGGGAAGAAGCTATTCCTGAATTGTTGAATATGTGCCTTCAGACTTTTGTATCTTCTTCCTGAAGAGAGCATGTCCTGGGAGATGGGCGTCCTTAATGTTGGATACCGCGGGTTTGAGGCATCACTCCTTAAAGTTGGCCTGAATGCTGAGGAGGGTGGTACCCACGGTGGAGCTGACTGAGTTTACAACTTTCTACAGCTTATCTTGATCCTGTGAAATGCCCCCCCCCCCCACACCATACCAGACGGTGATGCAGCCAGTTAGAATGCTCTCCATGATACATCTGTAGAAATTCGGTGATGTACCAATTCTCCTCAAACTCCTATTCTGCCTTCTTTGTAACTGGATTAATATTTTGGGCCCAGGATAGGTCCTCAGAGATGTTGACACCTTGACACCCAGGAACCTGAAATTGCTCACTCCTTCCACTTTTGATCCCTCTGAGGACTGGTGTGTGTTTCCTCATCCTACCGTTTCTGAAGTCCACAATCAATTCTTTGGTCTTACTGATGTTGAGTGCAAGGTTGTTGCTGCGATACCACTGAACCAGCTGATCTGTCTCGCTTCTTTGCACCTTCTCATCCCCATCTGAAATTCTGCCAACAATAATTGTGTCATCAGATGGCATTTGAGCTATGCCTAGCCACACAGTCATGGGTGTAGAGAGAGTAGTGCAGTAGGCTGAACAGGCATGCTTGAGGTGTGTGCCAATGTTGATAATCAGCAAGGTGGAAATGTTACTTCCAATCAACACAGACTGTGGTCTTCGGGTGAGGAAGTTGAGGATCCAGTTGCAGAGCGAGGTACAGAGGCCCAGGTTTTAGAGCTTTTTGATCAGACCTGTAGAAACGATAGTATTAAACACTGAGCTATAGTCAACTAACAGCAGATTGACCAAATTATTATATCGTCCAAGTGATCCAAAGCCACGTGAAGAGCCAATGAGATTGTATCTGCTGTAGACCTGTTGTGGTGATAGGCAAATTGCAGTAGATCCAGGTCCCTGCTGAGACAGGTGTTGATTCTAGCCATAACCAACCTCTCAAAGTACTTACTTGACATAGATCTGAGTGTTACTGGATGATGGCCGTTAAGGAGATCACCCTGCTCTTCTTGGACACTGATATAATTGTTGCCCTTTAGAAGCAGGTGAGAAACATAAAAACATAGAAAATAGGTGCAGGAGTAGGCCATTTGGCCCTTCGAGCCTGCACCGCCTTTCAGTATGATCATGACTGATCATCCAACTCAGAACCCTGTACCTGCTTTATCTCCATACCCCCGATCCCTTTAGCCACAAGGGGCATATCTAACTTCCTCTTAAATATAGCCAATGAACCAGCCTCAACTGTTTCCTGTGGCAGAGAATTCCACAGATTCACCACCCTCTGTGTGAAGAAGTTTTTCCTCATCTCAGTCCTAAAAGGCTTCCCCTTTATCTTTAAACTGTGACCCCTCGTTCTGGACTTCCCCAACTTTGGAAACAATCTTCCTGCATCTAGCCTGTCCAATCCCTTTAGAATTTTATATGTTTCAATAAGATCCCCCCCAAATCTTCTAAATTCCAGTGAGTATAAGCCTAGTCGATCCAGTCTTTCTTCATATGAAAGTCCTGCCATCCCAGGAATCAATCTGGTGAACCTTCTCTGTACTCCCTCTATGGCAAGAATGTCTTTCCTTAGATTAGGGGACCAAAACTGCACACAATATTCTAGGTGCGGTCTCACCAAGGCCTTGTACAACTGCAGTAGAACTTCCATGCTCCTGTACTCAAATCCTTTTGCTATGAATGCCAACATACCATTTGCCTTTTTCACCGCCTGCTGTACCTGCATGCCCACTTTCAATAACTGGTGTACAATGACACCCAGGTCTCGTTGCATCTCCCCTTTTCCTAATCGGCCACCGTTCAGATAATAATCTGTTTTCCTGTTCTTGTAACCAAAGTGGATAACTTCACATTTATCCACATTAAATTGCATCTGCCATGAATTTGCCCACTCACCTAACCTATCCAAGTCACCCTGCATCCTCTTAGCATCCTCCTCACAGCTGACACCGCCGCCCAGCTTCA
Organism: Hemitrygon akajei; assembly: GCF_048418815.1. Taxonomy (NCBI): domain Eukaryota; kingdom Metazoa; phylum Chordata; class Chondrichthyes; order Myliobatiformes; family Dasyatidae; genus Hemitrygon; species Hemitrygon akajei. The sequence continues at coordinate 146,470,909 of NC_133133.1, read as the reverse complement.
TGTCATCCGCAAACTTCGAGATGCTGCATTTAATTCCCTCATCTAAATCATTAATATATATTGTAAACAACTGGGGTCCCAGCACTGAGCCTTGCGGTACCCCACTAGTCACTGCCTGCCATTCTGAAAAGGTCCCGTTTACTCCCACTCTTTGCTTCCTGTCTGCCAACCAATTCTCTATCCACATCAATACCATACCCCCAATACCGTGTGCTTTAAGTTTGCACACTAATCTCCTGTGTGGGACCTTGTCAAAAGCCTTTTGAAAATCTAAATATACCACATCCACTGGCTCTCCCCTATCTACTCTACTAGTTACATCTTCAAAAAATTCTATAAGATTTGTCAGACATGATTTTCCTTTCACAAATCCATGCTGACTTTGTCCGATGATTTCACCTCTTTCCAAATGTGCTGTTATCACATCTTTGATAACTGACTCTAGCATTTTCCCCACCACCGATGTCAGACTAACCGGTCTATAATTCCCCGGTTTCTCTCTCCCTCCTTTTTTAAAAAGTGGGATTACATTAGCCACCCTCCAATCCTTAGGAACTAATCCAGAATCTAAGGAGTTTTGAAAAATTATCACTAATGCATCCACTATTTCTTGGGCTACTTCCTTAAGCACTCTGGGATGCAGACCATCTGGCCTTGGGGATTTATCTGCCTTTAATCCCTTCAATTTACCTTACACCACTTCCCTACTAACATGTATTTCCCTTAGTTCCTCCATCTTACTAGACCCTCGGTCCCTTACTATTTCCGGAAGGTTTTTTATGTCCTCCCTCGTGAAGACAGAACCAAAGTAGTTATTCAATTGGTCTGCCATGTCTTTGTTCCCTATGATCAATTCACCTGTATCAGACTGTAAAGGACCTACATTTGTCTTGACCAATCTTTTCCTTTTCACGTATCTATAAAAGCTTTTGCAGTCAGTTTTTATGTTCCCTGCCGGCTTTCTCTCATAATCTTTTTTCCCTTTCCTAATTAAGCCCTTTGTCCTCCTCTGCTGGTCTCTGAATTTCTCCCAGTCCTCAGGTGTGCCGCTTTTTTTTTGCTAATTTATATGTTTCTTCTTTGGACTTGATACTATCCCTAATTTTCCTTGTCAGCCACGGGTGCACTACCTTCCCTGGTTTATTCTTTTGCCAAACTAGGATGAACAATTGTTGTAGTTCATCCATGCGATCTTTAAATGCTTGCCATAGCATATCCACCGTCAACCCTTTAAGTATCATTTGCCAGTCTATCTTAGCTAATTCACGTCTCATACCTTCAAAGTTACCCTTCTTTAAGTTCAGAACCTTTGTTTCTGAATTAACTATGTCACTCTCCATCTTAATGAAGAATTCCACCATATTATGGTCACTCTTACCCAAGGGGCCTCGCACGACAAGATTGCTAACTAACCCTTCCTCATTGCTCAATACCCAATCTAGAATGGCCTGCTCTCTAGTTAGTTCCGCAACATGTTGGTTCAGAAAACCATCCCGCATACATTCCAAGAAATCCTCTTCCTCAGCACCCTTACCAATTTGGTTCACCCAATCTATATGTAGATTGAAGTCACCCATTATAACTACTGTTCCTTTATTGCATGCATTTCTAATTTCCTGTTTAATGCCATCCCCAACCTCACTACTACTATTAGGTGGCCTGTACACAACTCCCACCAGCGTTTTCTGCCCCTTAGTGTTATACAGTTCTACCCATATCGACTCCACATCCTCCAGGTTAATGTCCTTCCTTTCTATTGCGTTAATCTCCTCTCTAACCAGCAATGCTACCCCACCTCCTTTTCTTTCCTGTCTATCCCTCCTGAATATTGAATATCCCTGGATGTTGAGCTCCCATCCTTGGTCACCCTGGAGCCATGTCTCTGTGATCCCAACTATATCATATTCATTAATTACTATCTGCACATTCAATTCATCCACCTTGTTACGAATGTTCCTCGCATTGACACACAAAGCCTTCAGGCTTGTTTTTACAACACTTTTAGCCCTTATACAATTATGTTGAAAAGTGGCTCCTTTTGTTTTTTGCCCTGGATTTGCTTGCCTGCCACTTTTACTTTTCACCTTACTACTTTTTGTTTCTACCCTCATTTTACACCCCTCTGTCTCTCTGCACTTGTTCCCATTCCCCTGCCACATTAGTTTAAAGCCTCCCGAACAGCAGTAGCAAATGCTCCCCCTAGGACATTGGTTCCAGTCCAGCCCAGAACTTCCAACTGTAGCAATGAGAGATTGAAAATGTCTATGAGCACAGCCACCAGTTGGTTGGCAAAGGTTTTCAGAGCCTTACCAGATACCCAATCGGGGCCTGTCACCTTGCGAGTGTTTACGCTCCTGAAAGACAATCTGAAATCGATCTCTGAGACAGAGATCAGAGGGTCATGGATGCTGCAGGGATCCCCAGAGCTCTAGTTTTATTCTCCCTTTCAAAGCGAGCATAACAAGCCTTGAACACATCCGGGAGTGAAGCATCACTGCTGTTCATGATGTTAGGCTTCACTTTACAGGATGTAATGGCCTGCAAACCATTTTTAAATCATTTCAACTACCTCCTGAATCATTATTTCTACTGTTGTCTCCTCTTATTCTTAAATCTAGGGAATACAAATCTAACCTCAAAAAAGATTGAACACATGGGCAAAAGTTTGGCATGTGCTATATAATGTGATAAATGGGAAGTAATCTACTTCTGTAGGATAAACAGAAAATAAGCCTAATATTTAAAGTCTTATATCAAGAAGTTTCTGATGTACTTATATACACATTAAATACAAATATATAAAGTTCAAAGATAATTTATTACCAAAGTACATCAAGTATATATTGTACCCTGAGATTCTTTTTCTTGAGGGGCATTCACAGTAGAACAAAGAAATATAATAGAATCAATTACACTCAAACCAAACCTGACAAACAACCAATGTGCAAAAGAAGACGAACTGTGGAAATACAAAAAAAAAATTAATACTGAGAACATGAGTTGCAAAGTCTTAAAATTGAGTCTACAGGTTGTGGAATCTGTTCAGTCTTGAGTTGAGTGAAGTTATCCACATTGGTTCAGGAGCCTGATGGTTGAAGAGTGATAACTGTTTCTGAACCTGGAGGTTTGGGACCTAAGGCTTCCGCTTACCTGCTTATTACATGTGCAGCAAACATTCAACAGGCAAAAATATGTTGGCCTTTATAGCAAAAGGTTTTGAATAAAGGAGCAATGATATTTCCTACAATTGTACAGGGCATGCAGTTAAACACCTGCATTCCCACCATCCAAGGAATCAGTCTGGTAAACATCCTCTGTGCTCACCCTATGCCAAGTACTCCTTCCTCGATGAGGAAATCAAAATTGCACACACTCTGAAGCCTTATATAACTAAGGAAGACATCCTTTCCCCCTACAATAGAATGTCCTATTTTGGCTACTGAAGAGGATAGCTTCACATTTATCCATACTATATTACATTCGCCAAGTTGTTGTGCACTGAGTCAATCTGTCTAAGTCATCTCCAAGCCTTGGAGATCCTTCTCACTGTTCACAATGTCACCTATTTCAGTATGATTGGAAAAATTCAAAACTATAATTTGTTCCCTAATTAAAATCCTTGATATATAATACATGTATTATGAATATATCAGTCCCAAACATTGATCTCTGTGACATTTCACATCTGCCCCCTGAAAGAACCAGTTATTCTCACTCTGTTTTTTTATTGTCTGCCACCAATTTTCATTCCATGCCAGTGCATTATCGCCAATACCAGGCATTTTAATTTTACATGCTAAACTACCATGCAGCATCAAAAGTTCGGTATTTTCCCCACTACTGATGTTAGTTTGACGGCACTGTATTTCCCTGTTTTCACTCTCTCCTTTTTCTTATTGAAATGGATGAATTATGCTTGCCTCTCTACATCTATGGAATTGTTCCATAACTTCTAGAAAATGCACCCATTATTTCTATGGCTACCTCTTTTAGAGTGCCCTTCCAATTATTGAATTACCGGTACTTTGCTCCAAGCTCCTAACAAGCTTCAAGTTGTTTTGTTGCAGTTTTTTCCCATGTTTTTTTGTCCTTTGTTTCTCTTATATCAGACCATACTGGCTTTGTTTGCTATTCCCTGGGTAAAGATTATTACTTACTACTTCGACGGGATTATTTTTTCCTTTATTATCAGAGCTAATCCCCGTCATCTCCACAATATCTGACTTTCCCAAGAGAAATGAAATATGTCAGGTTGTAAACAAAGGGCTTTAGTGACAAAGCCAAAACATGATTTGAATATGAACAAACTTAATAATAGACAAGATGACCCTTTATATAAGGATTACAGAGGAGAGCAACCTGTAAGATAGTTAGAAGAGGTAAATAATTTAATTCCTATACACAAAAAACCAAAGGTCTTCGTTTCAGCTTGAAAAAGAAAACTTTAACTGGTCTTAGAAAGTGGGTGCAAGATTTAGTAAGAGAAAAATGCTCAAGTGAATACTGGAACAAGGTTACATTATCCAGTTCAGATAGCATTCATTGTTGTGGCATAGGGTTATGCTATCATATGACTAGATGGCTGTGTGCTAAAGATAAACTGAGCATAAAGAATCAGGCATCCACTTACAGGCCTGACAATAACACAGAACATAGAACAGTAAAGCACAGTAACAGGCCCTTTGGCCCAGAATGTTGTGCCAAACCTTAAAAAAATTAGTAATCAAATAACCAGCTAAACTAATCCCTTCTGCCTACACAATATCCATATCCTTCCATTTTCCTCACATTCATGTGCCTATCTCTTAAAAGTCTCGAATGTATTTGCCTCTAACACCACCCCCAGGCAGTGCATTCCAGGCACCCACCACTCTGTGTAAAAAAAAAACTTGCCCCTCACATCCCCTTTGAAATGATCCCTTCTCACCTTAAATGCATGCCCCCTGGTATGAGAGATTTCAGCCCTGGGAAAAATATATTGTCTCTGTCTAAGCCTTTTCATAATCTTATAAACTTTGTCAGACTTCCACTCGGCCTCGGCCGCTCCAGAGAAGACAGCCCAGGTTTGTCCAACCTTTCGTTATATCACCTGCCCTCTAATCCAGACAGCATCCTGATACACCTTTTGTGTACACCCTGAAAAGCCTCGACATCCTTCCTATAATGGGGCGACCAAAACTGTATGCAGTACTCCAGTTGCAGCCTAACTACAGTTTTATAAAGCTGCAACATAACTTCCTGACAATTCAATTCAATGTCTCAACTAATAAAGGCAAGCATGCCATATGCCTGCTTAACCACCCGATCAACCTGTGAGCCACTAACAGGGAGCCATGAACTTGGACCCCAAGATCCCCCTATCTTTTATGGGCAAGCCAGTTCTGAATCCAAATGGCAAATTCGCCCTTGATCCCATGGATCTTAATCTTCTGGATAAGCCTCCCATGATGGACCTTGTCAAAACGCCTCACTAAAATTCATGTGGACAACATCCTCGGCTACCGTCATCAGTCACCCTTGACACCTGGTGAAAAAACTCAGTCAAGTTAATAATACACAACTTGCCCCATACACAGCCATACTGACTCTATCTACTTATGATGCTGATAAGAAGCAACTCTTTGCATGCAGTTCCAATGGGAATCATCCACTATTCCTGTTTAGGATTACCACAGCTGAAGTATAGTCATAGCCATGCATACTCAGTAGCAACGTCATTTTAAGACAAAAAAAATCTATCAATACTGAAAACTAGTGATCCTGGACTGCAGACTTGGGTTGTGCTGGGCTACAGGTATGATTGAAATGCAGTGGCCTGAGACCCCCTACTCCTGGCTATCCGGCTGGTGAATGTGCAATATCTGGAATATAAAACTGAAGACCCCAGATCAAGATTGCAGTAGCAGAGGAAGATCAGGGACTGCTGTGTACTTTGCTTCACTGAGATATGGCTGACTCACCCCTCTTCAGGCATAGTGCTGCAGCCCTATGGCTTCACCATTCTCCAGGAAGACAAGTAATCTTTTGAGTCATCTAAAGATAGAGGAAGTGGAGTATGCTCAATGGTTAATTCATCATGGTGCACTGATGTGGTGGTTCTGTCTCAATTCTGCTCACTCATCTGGAACATTTAGTGGCCAAGCGTCATCCGCTTTATCTGTAAAGGGAGTTTTCTGCAATCATCCTGGTAGTGGTGTACATTCGACCTCAGGCCAATGTCAGACAGGCACTGGAGGAGCTGAGCATTGTAATAAGCAGTCACAAAACAGTGTACCTTGATGCCTTCCCTAACATTGAAGGGGATTTCAACCAGGCCAGCTTGAAGAAGTTTCTGACCAACTATCGCCACCATATCAACTTTGGAATCAGAGGAGCTAACACACTTGACCATTGTTATACCACCATCAAGAACACTTAATGTACCATACTGTTACGAAGGATGAACAGCTCTGATGGGCAGAAGGGTGCAGGGTTGCCCATGTCCCCCTCCCCTGGGAGAATTACAAACTGTTACTGTTGCCAGGCTGCTTATGAGAGAGAAAGAGATGGAACAAAAACATATTGGGACTGGAACATTTGCTTCAGACAGGGGCGAGATAACACCGGGGGAGAGAGACCATATTATGACTCCTGTAAGACTCACGGCTCCAGAGAGGGCTGTTTACTTGGTACTATTCTGTTCATTAAAATTCCTCAGTGGACAGCCGGAGTGGGCTGGTTTGATGGACTAAGCCATTCAAAACTGATTGACACCTGAGTATGGATAAAAGTGAGGTCTGGGAGACACCCCTCAGACACACCAGGAGACGCACCAAGAGACACACTAGTGAGCACTGTTTAAGTGTTGGAACCCACGAGAAAAGTGTGGGGCATCGGAGACCGAACGAAGGATCGGTCAATTTTAACTCACAGTGTTTATAGCGAGGCCGGTGGGGGCTTGTGTGTGTGTGTGTGTCCACCCTTGCCTGGGTGACGAGTCTACCACAGAAGAATGGTCTAGCTAAAGGACAGAGGGGTCATACCTGAATGGCCACAACAACACATCGACGGATCAAGAAAGTAAAGGAAGGTTTGAATGACTGTAGCTGTCACTGTTTGCTCGCTCTCTCTCTCTCTCCAACGGTTACAACAAAAGGACCAACAACTACCTCAGCCTACATGAACTGAACTGAACTTTATACTTTCCCATGATAATTCCTTATCCCCTAGACAACGATAGAACTTGCTTATTATTGATTATTATTATACCCACACTTCTAGGTTTAGTATTGCTAACGAGTATTATCTGTATATTTGCATTGTTGATATTGATTTGTATATTTTTACTAATAAACACTGTTTTGAAAATAGTACCAGACTCCAACGGACACTTCTATCTTTGCTGGTAAGACACCCAGTTACGGGGTACGTAACAATACCATGCAAGAAGTTTTAGCTAACAGCCCTGTTTGACCTAGCGTTTATTGTTTTATTTTCCCTTTAACACTGTTCACAATAAAGTCTGCTTCAGTGTCTCTCACTCCGCACTTGGGCCATATCTAAACCTGGTAACAAAGCTACAAAACCTGAGCTTCTCGACCTCCCTCCGCAAATGGGATCCTGGACTTCCTCACTGGAAGACAGTCAGTACAGATGTGAAATAACATCTTCACCTCATGGCAATCAACACTGGCACACCGGCAGACCTCAACACTGCTCTACTCTCTCTACAGCGATGACTATGTGGCTAGGCACAGTTCAAGCAGCATCTGAAAGTTTGCCAATGATACGACTATTATTGGCAGAACTTCAGATGGTGATGAGGGAGCACACAGGATTGAGAATCATCAGCTGGTTCGGTGGTGTCACAACAATAATTTTGCACTCAGCATCAGAAAGACCAAGAAATTGATTGTGGATTGTAGTAAGTTGAGAGAACATAAACTGGTCCTCATTGAGGGATCAGCAGTGGAAAGGGTGAGCAGTTTCAAGTTCCTGGGTTTCAAGATCTCTGAAGATCAATCCTGGCCCCAAAATATTGATGCAATTACAAAGGAGGCACAACAATGGCTATAATTCATTAGGAGTTTGAGGAGACTTGGTATGTCACCAAAGATACTCATAAATTTCTACAGATGTACCATGGAGCGCATTCTAATTCATTGCATCACCATCTGTTATGGAGGGGCCTCTGCACAGAATCTGAAAATGTTGCAGAAATTTGCAAACCCAGCCAGCCTCATCGTGGCAGTAGTCTCCTCAGCACTGAGGACACCTTAAAAAGGCGATGCCTCAGAAAGGCAGCATCCATCATTCACAACCCCCTTCACCCAGGGCATGCCTTCTCACTGCTACCACCAAGGAGGAGGTACTGGAGCGTGAAGACGCACTCTCCGTGTTTTAGGAACAGCATTTTTCCCCTCTGCCATCAAATTTCTGAGTGGAAAATGAACCATGTACTCTCTTTACACCAACAGTATTTAAGTTTTTATATATAAAGTGGATTCTGGTTAATCGGGACACATTGGAACCAGTATATTTTGGCCCAATTAAGCAACTGCCCAATTACCTGAAGTTTCATGGAAATAGTTAGAAGGGTATAAAAGAGACAAACTGAGTAACAACTTATGTATTTAAATAAAATAAAGAACAAATTAGAACACCACCAGTAGTACTATAGTACTATAAAACTTAGTGCAGATAATGGACTGCCTTCATACAATGCTATTGATGATTATATCCTCCAAATCTACCTTTTCACTGTAACATTCAAGATGATTGTCAATACCTTCAAATGCTTCGTAGTTCATAATTGTTGAGTAAAATCATTTCCATTTTACCCCTGACCGCTTCAGGCATCTCCAAGCCTGAATGCTTGAAACTGCAGTGAGCGAAGCAGTTCAGAATTGTCTTACTGCTGATTTCAGTGACAAAAAAAATTCACTGCTGCTTGAACACAAACACACATAACTGATGCTATTTAAAAACTGATCGCTCTAAGCACTGTGTAGCACCTAGCAGCCACACAAGTGCACACGTTAGAACCTGTATGGCAGCAGTCTCCTGCCCAGATAAGTGTCATAGTGTCCGAATAAACAAAGGGACTCCAGGTAATTTTCTCCATTTGTTTTTGTTCTATAAAAGTTGTCCCAAATAAGTGTCTGCCCCAATTAATCAAACGCCCAATTAATTGGAATCCACTGTATTTCTTATTATAATTTATAGTTTTTTTATTATTATGTAATGTTGGGATGTAATGTTAAAATTGTACAAGGCATCGGTAAGGCCAAATTTGGAGTATTGTGTACAGTTCTGGTCACTGAATTATAGGAAAGATGTCAACAAAATAGAGAGAGTACAGAGGAGATTTACTAGAATGTTACCTGGGTTTCAGCACCTAAGTTACAGAGAAAGGTTAAACAAGTTAGGTCTTTATTCTTTAGAGTGTAGAAGGTTGAGGGGGGACTTGATAGAGGTATTTAAAATTATGAGGGGGATAGATAGAGTTGACGTAGATAGGCTTTTTCCATTGAGAGTAGGGGAGATTCAAACAAGAGGACATGAGTTGAGAGTTAAGGGGCAAAAGTTTAGGGGTAACACAAGGGGGAACTTCTTTACTCAGAGAGTGGTAGCTGTGTGGAACGAGCTTCCAGTAGAAGTGGTAGAGGCAGGTTCGATTTTGTCATTTAAAAAAAAATTGGATAGGTATATGGACAGGAAAGGAATGGAGGGTTATGGGCTGACTGCAGGTCGGTGGGACAGTGAGAGTACGGACTAGAAGGGCCTGTTTCCGTGCTGTAATTGTTATATGGTTCATATGGTTGTATGTATCGCATTGTACTACTGTTGCAAAAACTCAAATTTCACAACATATGTGATGCACCATCAATAACTCACGCTGAGACTTAGGAAACGAGATATCGGCTTTTATTGACTGGAAGAATAAACAACACTACATCCTGGGGAAAATGAGGGAGAGCAGCAGCCCACAGTCGCCTTTATACAGGGGTCTGTGGGAGGAGCCACAGGAGCAGTCAGACAGGTATATCTAGTTCACCACAATATGCCAGTGATAGCCAATGATATTAAACCTGATTCTGATAATCAGGCCATGGTTTTCCAAATGCTCATAAATCCTATCCCTTAAGAATTCTCTTCAGTAATTCCCCACCACTGACATGACTCTCACCAATCTATAGTTCCTATGATTATCCCTGGTTCCCTTCTTCAATAATGGAGTGACATCAGCCACCCACCAGACCCCGGGACCTTGCCTATGGCTAGAGAGGACACAAAGTCATTGGGTAAGACCCCAGCAGTCTTTTCACTTGCCTCTCTCAATAACCTGAACCTGGGGTTTATCCACCTTAATGCTCTTTAAGAGATCCAACACTACCTCCTTCTTTACTTCGAAATGCTCTAGCATATTAATATTCTCGCCACTGATCTCCCTACCCTCCACATATTTCTTAGTAAATACTGATGTGAAGTATTTATTAAGGACCTCACCCACATCCTCTGCATCCAAGTAAATGTTTCTCCCTTTGTTCTCAAGTGGTCCAGCCCTCTTCTTAGTTATCCCCTGGCTCCTAATATTATATAGAGAATGCCTTGGGATTCTCTTTATTCCTACTTGCCAAGGACTTTTCATGGTCCTGCCTTGATTTCGTAATTCCCCTCAATTTCTTTTCTGGCTTCTTTATAATCCCTAAAGGGCTCTGTTTGATTCTAGCTTCCTAAGATTTACATATTTTTCATTGTTTTTCTCAACTAAATTCATCACCTCCCTTGACATCCAAAGTTCTCTTATCTTGCCATCCTTATCCTTCCTTCTGACTGGAATATATCTGTCCTGCAGTCTGTGCATTCTCCAAATGTCAGATGTGGACTTGCCCAAACACAGCTGTTCCCAATTAACTCTCTCTTGTTTCTGCCTAATTTTCTCATAATTTACCCAGCTCTTATTTAATACTCTCCCAGAGGGTCCATCTTTATCCTTAACTATTGCTGCCTTAAAACTTAAGAAGCTGTGGTCACTGTTTCGTATCTGCTCACCCACTGAAAGGGTGATCTGGCTATGCTTAGTACACAACACCAGATGCAGTACAAGCCTTCGTCTTGTTGCACTATCTACATATTGATTTAAAAAACCCTACGGGAAGCACCTGAAAGTTCTAGCCCAGCTTATATTGGGGAAGTTGAGGTCCTCCATGACAACACCCCTACTGTTTTTAGACCTTTCCTTAATTTGCCTGGATATCTGTTCCTCAATGTCCTGCTGGCTAATGCTGGACGGTGAAGGTCTCAAAAACCAGAATATGAACTCAAAAAAAAAATTAACCAGAACCTTGATTACCATGTAGCACTGTTGCATATTCTAAATAAATTTAAAAAACAATACAACAGGTCCCACTTCCACCACTTCACACTCAGCAAGAAAATAATGCTCACTGGACTACAATACTCAACAATCTCAACTCTTAAGTACTGGCTAAGATTTATAAAGTTTACTTGCCTTTATGTAGTCATACTACATCAATATGCCAACAAGAAACTTTCAGTCTTCCATTCAAAGAGTGAATCAAAATGTTTAAAACTGTAGTGCTATCGCCATACTTTTTGTTTAGCAACTGCTCAGTCTCTGGAAAAACTTCCTTAGACCTCTTTCCTTTTCTACCTGTGCTTCGCCTTTAAGACATTCCTTTAGACCTATTTCTTTGAACAGGTTTTTATTTACCTACTCTACAAGTTCCATATCAAATTTTGCTTGATAGCATTCTTCTGAAGCATATTGTGACATTAGAGGAGCTATAGTAATTGATACTTAAAAGTTTCCCAGATGTAAAGTAAAACGTTATAGCAGTAAAATTTCCATGGTGATTTACTTTGAACAATTAACCATTAAAAGACAAAAATCATGTCTTGTGCACAACAATTGAACGTCAGTGGCAGGATCTCTTAATGCAGAATGTCCATTACTGAATGCTTTAAATAGCATCACGAGGCAGCAATAAGCAGCACTTTATTTATAGCAGCAGGAAAATAGAAGGAATCTGAGGCAACGTGATTCACTAAAGTATTTGGTTTTGTGCATAAAAAGAAAAAAACTGTGGCAAAGAAAAATATATTGGATTTTGGTGGATTGGGGGAAAATACTCAAGAAATGACAGTGTTGGTGGTGGGACGATGATGGCACTGCCATCTAGTGTAGGAGGGTAGCCTGACTTGTATTTTGAAGGAGGTATTCATTACAAATTAATAGAAAGAATGGAAGAACTGCATTTATATGACCTTGGGACAGACAAAGAACTACTTCTTCATGGTTTTTCTATCTGGTGCCTAGCCTCGTGAAGTTAATTAATCATTCTAAATGGCTTCTCTCTCTCTCTCTGGGAGTTAGTACTCATAAACTGAAATTAACTCTTAAAGCAATTTGACACAAATTAAGATAAAAAAGTCTCCAGGGTATATCAAAGTTCAAAGTAAATTATCGAAGTAAATACCATGTATGTCACCATTTACAATCCTGAGGTTCATTTTCCTGCTGACATACTCAATATATACAATAATGTAAGAGAATCAATGAATGACCACACCAACAGGGCAACAACTAGTGTGTAACAGACAACAAACTGTGCAGATACAAAAAGAAAGATATAATGATAATAAATAAATAGCAATAAATATCAAGAACATGAGATGATATTCAAAGTGAGTCCATAAGTGTGGGAAGAGCTCAATGATGAGACAAGTGAAGTTGAGTGAAGTTATCCCCTCTGGTTCAAGTGTCTGATGGCTGGGGGGTAATAAATGTTCTGAACCTGATGGTGTTACCTTTTGTAACTCAAAAAGATAAAAACATAAAAACTGATTGCAAGAAAAAGATGGGAACCCAGAAAAATGGGTCTTACTTTGTTCTTTAAGCGAGGAGCACACATATCACATTGTGACTTGATGACGTATGTCATTTACATACTTTCACATATAACGTGTTGTGGCGACCCACTTTCTGCGCAGGTGAACCGGCTCACAAATAGCCAGCGCGCGGGGAAAGACTTTGGTAATGCACCTCTGATGTCATTTCTGCCCGGAGAGGGCGGGCGCTAGGGATTAAATGCCAGCGCCGCGAAGTTTGAATAAACTAGTCTCGAAATGACTTACCGACTGTGTGTCGTTATTTCAGCGCTGTGTGTAGCACATCGCTACATTGGTGACCCTGACGGTCCAAACAGGATTTGGACCAAAGATGACCGACTCTTCATCTGTTCACGCAGTTTTGCTAAAACTGCCGACTTTCTGGACGCTGCGACCACGCGTGTGGTTTAGCCAAGCAGAAGCCCAGTTCCAGATTCAGCAGATATCCTCTGATTCCACGTGTTACTACCACGTGGTGAGCGCCCTTGACCAGGAGACGGCTGCCCAGGTTGCGGATTTCATACAGTCACCCCGGAAGAAGGCGAATATGAAGCATTCAAGCTCATTGGGACCTTTGGCCTCTCACGGCGTGAGCGGTGTGCCTGCCTGCTTCACCTGGACGGTTTGGGAGACAGAATGCAGTCAGCATTGATGAACAAGTTGCTGTCCCTGGCTGACGGACACAAGCCCTGCCTCATGTTCGAGCAAGCGTTCCTAGAGCGACTGCCCGAGGATATACATCTGCTGCTGGCCGACGCAGATTTCAGCGACGCCCGGGCAGACGTGCTGTGGAAAGCCAAGAGGGAGAGCGTGATGTCCGTCGGTCAGATTACCAGGCCACGCGCCCAACAGCGGACCAGACCAGGCCTGGCAGGGGGGCGCACACAACACAGAGGCAGGAGTGAGGAGGCCAGTGAACAGTGGTGTTTCTACCACCAGCGGTGGGGCACAAAAGCCCGCCGTTGTCACCCGCCCTGCAAGGGCCAGGGCCAGGGCCAGCTGCCGCTAATGACTATGGCGGCTGGCCACCAGGACAGCCTCTTGTACGTCTGGGACAAACAGTCGGGACGCCACTTCTTGGTCGACACCGGAGCGGAGATCAGCGTCTTGCCCCCGACAGGGTACGACACCCACAACAGGAAACCAGGACCCACCCTGAGGGCCGCAAACAGCAGCATGATACGGACCTACGGCACCCACACAGTGCAGCTGCAGTTCGGCGCCAGCCGGTTCACGTGGGAATTCACACTGGCCGCGGTGGCCCAACCACTCCTAGGGGCAGACTTCTTGCGAGCTCACAGCCTGCTGGTCGACTTGCAAGGGAAAAGACTGGTACATGCCGAGACATTCCAGACGTTCTCCCTGGGTGAAGCCAAGTTGCCGGCCCCACACCTGGACTCCATCACACTGTTGGACAACGAATTCACCAGAATCCTGGTGGACTTTCCATCGATTCTGGCACCGCAGTTCACGGCAGCCATGCCCAGACACGGGGTACAGCACCACATTCTGACCCAGGGACCACCCCTCCATGCCCGCGCACGAAGGCGCCCCCCGGAAAAGCTCCGCCTGGCGAAGGAGGAATTCAAGAGGATGGAGGAATTGGGGATCATACGGCAGTCCGACAGCCCATGGGCCTCCCCCCTGCACATGGTGCCCAAAGCAGCCGGGGGTTGGAGACCATGCGGCGACTACCGCAGACTGAACGAGGCTACCACTCCAGACTGCTACCCCGTGCCGCACATACAGGACTTTGCAGCAAACCTGCGTGGGGCAAGAATCTTTTCCAAAGTAGACCTCGTCCGGGAATACCATCAAATCCCAGTGCACCCTGAAGACATCCCCAAAACAGCACTCATCACCCCGTTCGGCCTGTTCGAGTTCCTCTGAATGCCGTTCGGCCTGAAGAATACCACACAGACGTTCCAGCGGCTAATGGATATGGTAGGACGCAACCTGGACTTTGCATTCATCTATTCATCCTTATAGCCAGCAGTTGTCGTTAGGAGCATCTGTCCCACCTCCGCCAGCTCTACTCCCGCCTGAGTGATTTCGGCCTCACGATCAACCCAGCCAAATGCCAGTTTGGTCTCGATACCATTGACTTCCTGGGCCACAGGATTACCAAAGATGGGGCAACACCTCTGCCCACCAAGGTAGACGCGATCCGCCACTTTGTCCAGCCCAACACGGTCAAAGGCCTTCAGGAGTTCGTTGGTATGGTGAACTTCTACCACCGTTTCCTCCCCTCAGCAGCCTGTATCATGCGCCCTTTGTACACCCTGATGTCGGGTAAAGGCAAGGACATTACTTTTGACAAGGAGGCCGCGGCTGCTTTCGTTAAAGCCAAGGAAGCCTTGGCAGATGCCGCGATGCTGGTGCACCCCAGAACGGATGTTCCAACTGCCCTCACGGTGGACCCATCCGACACAGCAGTCAGTGGGGTGCTGGAGCAGCTCATCGAGGGGCGCTGGCGACCCCTGGCGTTCTTCAGCAAGCACCTATGGCCACCTGAACTCAAGTACAGTGCTTTTGACCCGGAGCTGTTGGCACTGTATCTGGCAATCTGGCATTTCAGGTACTTCTTAGAAGGCAGGCAGTTCACCGCGTTCACGGACCACAAACTGTTGACCTTCACGTTCACGAAGGTGTCCGATCCCTGGTCGGCTCACCAGCAGCGACATCTGTCCTACATATCCGAGTACACGACAGACATCCAGCATGTCTCGGGGAAGGACAACGTCGTGGCGGACACACTCTCCAGACCAGCTGTCCAGGTCCTGTCCCTGGGGGTGGACTATGCAGCACTGGCGGAGGCGCAGCAGGCAGACGACGAGATGCCCAGCTACAGGACCACAGTCTCGGGTTTGCAGCTGCAAGACTTTCTCATAGGCCCAGGTGATAGGACCTTCCTGTGCGACATGGCTACCGGCCAACCTTGCCCCATCGTCCTGGCAGCCTGGAGGCGGCGGGTTTTCGACTCCATACACGGTTTGGCGCACCCATCTATCAGGACAACCATCCGGCTGGTCTCCAGCAAGTTCGCGTGGCACGGACTTCGCAAGCAGGTCAGTGAATGGGCCAGAACATGCGCGCAGTGCCAAACAGCCAAGGTGCAGCGGCACACTAAAGCCCCGCCGCAGCAGTTCGAACCCACCCACTGGAGGTTCGACCACATTCATGTGGATATCGTGGGCCCCCTACCAGTGTCCCGAGGAGTGCGATACCTCCTAACTATGGTAGACCGGTTCACGAGGTGGCCAGAGGCGGTCCCGCTCACCGACACATCTGCCGATTCCTGCGCCCGAGCACTGATCGCAACCTGGGTAGCACGCTTCGGGGTACCGGCCCACGTTACCTCCGACAGAGGCGCCCAGTTCACCTCCAGCCTGTGGTCGGCTGTGGCCAGCCTGTTGGGAACGCAGCTGCACCACAACTGCCTACCGCCCACAGTCGAATGGACTAGTGGAGCCACCGTCACTTGAAGTTGGATCTCATGGCCTGCCTGAGAGGACCTAACTGGGTGGACGAACTTCCCTGGGTCCTGCTTGGAATCCGCACGGCGCCCGAAGAGGATCTGCACACCTCGTCGGCCGAGTTGGTGTACGGCGCACCCTTGGCCGTCCCGGGAGAGTTAATACCAGCCCCAAGGGGGCAAGAGGAAGAACCCGCAGCAGTCCTGGACAGGCTAAGTGAAAGGCTCGGCAACCTGGCCCCCGTACCAACTTCACAGCACGGACAGACCCCGACCCATGTACCCAAAGACCTGCAGAACTGTAAGTTTGTGTTTGTACGAAGGGGCGGACACCGGGCACCACTACAGCGGCCGTACGAGGGGCCGTTCAAGGTGATCAACAACAACGGGTCCACGTACGTTCTGGACGTTGGGGGGAGAGAGGAGGTTTTCACGTTGGACCGACTCAAACCAGCCCGTGTGGACGTGGCGCAGCCGGTCGAGGTTCAGGCACCGCGGCGCAGAGGCAGACCTCCCAAACAGAGGCTGATCCAGACTGTGGACATTGGGGGGGTGTATCGCCGGTTCTGGGGGGGGGAGATTATGTGATTATGTGGCAACCCACTTTCTGCGCAGGCGAACCGGCTCAAAAATAGCCAGCGCACGGGGAGAGACTTTGGTACTGCACCTCTGATGTCATTTCCGCCCGGAGAGGGCGGGCGCTAGGGATCAAATGCCAGCGCCGCGAAGTTTGAATAAACTAGTCTCGAAACGACTTACCGACTGCGTGTCGTTATTTCAGCGCTGTGTGTAGCGCATCGCTACAGTGCAATACCTAATGCAGACAACAAAGAATGCTTAATCAAACAATATATTTAAAATATTACTCAAATATTAAATACACAAACTGGTGTGAGTCCTGAGGCTCCCATACCTTCTTCCTGATGGCAGTGCAAAAAGAGAGCATGCGGTGGTGGGGGTCCCTGATGGTGGATACTGTTTTCCTGCAACAACATGTGTGTGCTCAGTGGTGGGGAAGGCTTTACCTGTGATGAACTGGGCCATAGCATTTTCTGTTCAAGGTCTTTGGTGGTTCCATACCAGGCTGTGATGCAGCCAGTCAATATATTCTCCACCACACGTTTGTAGAAGTTTGCCAAAGTTTTAGACATCACACCAAATCTTTAAAAACTTCTAAGGAAGTAGAGGCGCTGCCATGCTTTCTTTGTCATTGCACTTGCATGTTGGGCCCAGGACAGATCGTCTGAAATGATAACACCGAGGAATTGAAAATTGCTGATCCCCTCCACCTCTGATTCCCCAATGAGGACTGGCTGATGGACCTCTGGTTTCCTCCTCCTGAACTCAGTAATCAGCTCCTTGGTCTTGCTGACATGGCACAACTCAGCCAGATTTTCTATCTCCCTTCTGCATGCTGATTTGTCACCACCTTTGATGTCGTCAGCAAACTTAAATATGGCATTGGAACGGTGCTTGGCCTCACAGTCATCAAGTGAAAAGCGAGTAGAGCAGGGAGCTCAGCACACAGCCTTGTGGAGCACCTCTGCTGATGGAGATTGTAGAGATGCTGTTGCCAATCCAAACTGCAAGTGAGGAAATCCAGGATCCAATTGCACAAGGAGATATTGAAGGCAAGGTCTTGCAGCTTATTGATTGGATTTAAGAGCAATATAGTATTTAATGCTGAGCTGAGGTCAATAAAGAGAATCCTGGTGTATACATCTTTGCTATCCAGGTGTTTCAGGGTTCAGTCAAGAACCAATGAAATGGCATCTGTTGTGGACCTGTTATGCTGGCAGGCAAATTGGAGCAGACCCAAACTGCTTCTGAGGCAGGAGTTGATGTGTTTTATCACCAACCTCTTAAAGCACGTCAGCACTGTGGACGTAAGTGCTACTGGATTATAGTCATTGAGGCAGGTTCTAAAGATTGAGATCACAGAAGCCAAAGCATCTCAAGCTAACACTTCCGCCATTATTTTTAGCACACTTTGGGCTGAACCATTCTAACCAGTACAAACCACTGGAGAATTTTAAACGTGAGGCATCATGATGAATCTATGCTGTATATTTTTGCAATCTTTTGTACAGGTTCAAGATTCAGTTTGCTCAAAGCAATGCCCACTATACTGTCCATACTTTCAGAACATCACAAGATTTGAACAGAAGAGCAGGCATGAGACCCTGATAAATGAAAGGAGATATAAGAAAATAAAATTATCACTGATGTATGAAATGAAATTTGTTGTTTTGTGGTAGCATTACATGCAAAAGCATAAGAATCTATAATAATAAACATCAACAGTGCAAAAAAAAAGGAATAATGAAATAGTATCCATGGGTTCATGGACTATTCAGAAATTTGATGGCTGAGATTCAGAAGTTATCTCTACATCGTTGAGTCTTCAGACTTCTGTAGCTCCGCCTTATGGTAGTAACAAGAAAAAGGGATACCCCAGATGGTGAGGATTCTTAATGATGGATGCCAACTTCGTGAAGCATTGCCTCTTGAAGATGTCTTTGATGGTATGGAGGTTTGTGCCTGTGATGGAGCAGGTTGATATAGCCCTCTGATCCTCTTGTGCATTGGACACTTCATACGAGGCTGTGATGCAACCAGCCAGAATGCTCTCCATCATACATCTATAGAACTTGCTGAGAGTCTTTGGTGGCATACCAGAGCCCCTCAAACTCCTAATGAAGTAGAACAGGTAGCATGCCTTCTTCATGATTGCAATAATCTGTTGAACCCAGGATAAATCCTCTGAGATGTTAACACCCAACAAGTAAAAGTTTCTCCTGCTTCCCATTGCTGTCCCCGCAATGAGGACTGCTGTTTTCTCCTGACTTCTCCTAATCATAATCCACTCCATAACCATTCTCCAATCCATCATCAGTCCTTGGTCTTGCTGGCATTGAGTGTAAGGTTGTTTCGATACTTCTCAATCAGTCTAACTATCTAACTCCTGTAAGCCTCCTCGGTGCCACCTGAGATTCTATCAACAGTGTTGGCATTGGTGAATTTATAAATAGTGTTTAGTTGTACTTACAGTCATGAGTGTAGAGAAAGTAGAGCAGAGGCTAAGTATGCACCTTTGAGGTTGTTGTGATGGAAATGAGAAAGATTCTTTGGGTCTCAAAGGCAGGAGCTCTGGACACACAGTGTTAATAATAAGGAGTTTATTTACAAGGGAAGAAAAAACTTGGGAGCAACACAAGCGGATAAAATATACGCACAAATGTGCTTAGTCAGGTCGGCAGTACAATACACGGGAACACGGTGTGGAGACAGAGTACAGGTACACATACAAGCAAGGGAAAAGTAACTACATACCTGCCACCCCTTGACTATGGGCAGGCATGGCTCTTTGCTAAAGGGACAACAATGAATGCTCCCACAACCCTATTCAATACACACCTTATCACATGACTCCAGCGCTGTTCTGCAGTCTTCAGCCTGGAGTGAAGCAGGGTGATCCCTCAAGGATGGCAAAAAGAGAGAGAGCTAAGCACATGTAGCACCCTTTATAGGTCAGGGGGCTGGAAGGTTCAGCCCAGGTGATTCACCAGGGGGCCAACGGCTTGGTGCTAGATAGGTTAATCCAATTAAGGTGGCCAATGGTTAAGTGTACATTGATTAGTTGGGAGGGGCGAAATTTTGACTGGCAGGTGGTGTGACCTCCGACCAGGTGAGGGCAGTGCTGTCACGTGACAGGAATGGCTCTCTGGATACAGAGGTGTGCTTGTGCTGACAGTCAGCAAGAAGGAGATTGTATCACTGATCCACACTGACTGTGATCTTCTGATCAGGAAATCAGGGATCGGTTGCAAAGGGAGGTACAGAGGCCCAGGTTTTGATGCTTAGTTATTAGTACTGACACAATAGTGATGTTGAATACCAAGCTGTAATCAAAAAACAGTAGTCTAATATACAGTACCTATAAAAAGTATGCACCCCCGGTAAGTTTTTATGTTTTATTGCTTTACAACAATTGAATCACAACGGATTTAATTTGACTTTTTTGACACTGAACAGAAACTCTACAAAGTGATCTAAATTAATTACAAATATAAAACACAAAATATTTGATTGCATAAGTATTCACCCCCCCCCCCCCAAATATGACACACCAAATCATCACCGGTGCAGCCAATTGGTTTTAGAAGTCACATAATTAGTTAAGTGGAGATCTGTGTGCAGTCAAGGTGTTTCAATTGATTGTAGTAAAAATACACCTGTATCTGGAAGGTCCGGTTGCTGCTGAGTCAGTAACCTGGCAAAACCTAGACCATGAAGACAAGACTCCAAGCAACTCCGTGAAAAGGCTCGGCCAGTGTCCACTCCGCCCTCACCTTCACTTGGTCAATCCATGACTTCCCTTTTTGAATCTATCTCCATTTTGGAGATAGTCTAAGCTACTAACATCCATTTCGTGGCTACTGACTCCCACAGCTATCCTAACTACTCTTGTCCCACCCTGCTTTCTATAAGCCACACAGAAAATGCTGGAGGAACTCAGCTATTCAGTCAGCATCTATGGAGAGGAATGAACAGTCAATGCTTCAGGCTGAGATGGTTCATTGGGATTAGAAAGGGAAGGGGAAAGGAAGGCCTCCAGCAAGGACACTATTTCCATGCTCTAGTTCCTCCTTCTCTGTTGTATATTTTCCAGTGATTCTAATCCGTGGCTTCACCAATACTGTTGTTAACAAAATCCTTAACAGCATCTCAACCATTCCTTTTATCTGTGTTCTCACCTCCCTCTCTCCGGGTCTGGAAAAAGACCCCTTGGTCCTCACCTTCCACTATACCACCCTCTGCAATTTCCTCCACCTTCAAAAAGATTCCACCACTAGACTGTACCACCACAATGAGGCTCTGTGAAAGCTCGGGGAACATCATCTTGTTCTATGTCCGTACACTTTGCAGTCTTCTGGATTTTGCATTGAATTCAGTAAAGTTGACAGCATAATCAAAGACCCCGTCCACCCGGGAAATTCCCTCTTCTCCCCTCTCCCATCAAGCAGAACAAATGAAACCCGAAAGACGTATCTCCTGGCTCAAGGTCTGCTTCTAATCCACTGTTATCAAACTCTCGAATGGAGTTCTGTGATAAGATGGGCTCTCGGTCTCACAATCTAACTCATTATAATCTTGCACTTTGTTTCTTGCACTGCACTTTCTCTTTAGCTTTTACTCTTTATTCTGCATTATTGTTTACCTCAATGCACTGTGCAACGATTTGATCTGTATGAACAATATACCTGATAAGTTTTCCACTGTATCAAGGTGCATGTGACATTAATAAACAAATACAGCTTCAAGGTATCTTGTTCCCTCGGCCTATATCAGTCATTGGTCTTTAGCTTTGTTTCACTTTATTTCTTTTTCCCTTTATTTTTCTCTGTAAGTGGTGGCCATGCCCAGCCTCCCTTCCTGTTCACCTGCCCCTCCTCCATCCTCGCCACTGCCTCACAAGCTTCCTTTATCTGATTGACAGTTCTGACGAAGGAACTTTGACCTGAAATGTTGATTTCGTGTTCCTTCCTGCAGATGAGGTGTCACCAGCCGGTTATTTTCAGCATTTAGTTTATACATTCAGATTTTGCTTTAGAGCTGTGCTCGGTCCACAAGTGTGACCCTGGGCTTCCAGGATCCATCACTTTAATACTCATCCCTTTCCTATTCTGAGTTCTGACTTTGGTCTACTGTGTTATTATACTATTGTGTACAGTACTATCGCAACAAAACACTTTATAAGCTCGAGGAGCAGTATTTTGTCTTCAAGCTCAAGACAACAGTTTCAACACTGAATTCACAATAATTTCAGCTAATAAGACTTTCTAGTTTGTGTTAGAATGTCTAATTCTGCTGAAAGGTCAATTTACAATGTCCTGATGAAGGGTCTCAGCCCGAAATGTTGACTGTACCCTTTTCCGTAGATGCTGCCTGGCCTGCTGAGTTCCTCCAGCATCCTGGTGTGTTGCTCGGATTTCCAGCATCTGCAGATTTTCTCTTGTCTGAGCTGATAATGTCAACCGAGTTTTCCTTTCTCCCTGGATTCTGCCGTTCACTTTAATTTCACATTTCCAGAAAATCTCTTTCTTGTAATTGGAGAGGGAGGCCCTCCATTGTTTAGGGTTGACCACGGGTGTCGCTTCCCAGCTGTCTACGTATCCATAAGCCAGGACTACGGAGAGCAAGTTGTTGCCCATGCAGCAGGCTCCCCTTCTCCGTGCAGCTCACAAATCCAAAGGAATAGCAGCGACCTTTCTATATATATTTCTCTAATATAATGCACAATTCCAGCATTTTTCCTCTTCCTTCTGTTACCTCCTTGTGCTTACATCTCCTCCTGATAGATTGACTATGACTAACAAGGGACAAAGTTTAGAAACTCTGAAGTTCAAAGTTCAAAGATCAAAATTCAAATTTATTAATAATGTACACCATATACAAACTTGAAGTTCATCTTTTTGCAGACACCAGCAAAACAAAGAAACACAATAGAATACATGAAAACTGCACTCGACAGAGACTGACGGAGACCCAATGTGCAAAACAGGGCCATTGGTGCAAATAGTGAAAATAAGCAGACAGATAGTACATGGAGCCTGAGCTACAGAGTCTCTGGAAGTGAGTCCACAACTGTGGAGTCAGTTCAGCGCGGAGGTCCAGGAGCCCAATGGCCACAGGGTACTCCTGAACCTGGCAGCGTGGGATCAAGACTCCTGCACCTCCAGGATGGTAGAAGTGAGAATAGAGGGAGATGGGTCAAATGCAGGCAGACAGTGCTGACCACCTGTTCATATTCTGCTCTTGGGCCCCGACGCTTTAATCGGCATGGAGTAATGGAGCTGAGCATTGGGTTAATCTTCCACTGTCGGTCCTCGCGTAGCGACCACCCCCGACGATGGCGCACCTGACGAGCACCATACCTGCAGAATCTCCGGAATCTAGTTCGCCAAATTCTTCAGGAGATCGTAAAATCACTAGTCACTTCAACAGTTCAAAAGTGCATTTCTTTAAGGGAAATTACAGGCTGCAGTATCTAGTAGAGTGTCTAGTAGTTTTGTATGCTGCCCACAAAACGTCACTGTACATCACCAGCGCCATCTTGTTAATCAGGTCAGGTACCTGATCATCATAAATATCTGCAGAAGTGAAGATATTTAATAACATTTTCTACATTTTCATAAAAAAATTATGTGTAGGAATACTAAATTATAGCAGAAGTACAGACAGTGGCAATCTATGAGTATCGGTCAGGTCAGGTTAGTATCACACATTGCTTAGAGGTTTGCAATCATTTTACAATTTGGACCAAATGGCTATTTGACTCCAAATGTAACATGAAAACCTGTACTTCAAAGCTAATCTGATTTTTTAAAAACCACAGGTCCTGTTGATTCCGGCATATTATTCAGTAGCTTTTAATGCAAGCATCTTTGAACATAAAAATTCTATAGTTAGAAGTTTTCTTATCCTTGAGTGGAAGCCACAGATGCTCAGACACAATGATGCAATCAGATTGTCTTTGGCTCTTCCAAAGACAGTTTAGCAACTTATTGTTGAAATTTTCCCACAGGATCAAAATTAGGCATATTTCAAAAGTTTTCTTGTATCAAAAGAATATTTCATTTACCCAGATTTTTGACATCAAAAATTATTTCATTTACCAAAAACATGGACAATATACTATTCTTTTCCCAGTACAATTTGTCATTTTGAGCTACTGTACTTTAAGTAAGATTATGCAAAAGTATACTGTGAAGAGATTAACTACCCTCAGAATCTTGAAGGCCCCACCTGTAAGACATCCTGACAGACCTGATTGACAGAAGATAAATCTGGGTGTGCTGCTGCTAAAACTGTCTCTTAACTTTATATGTTGATGTTATTCGGAAATTTAAAAACCATAACATTTGAAGCAAATAATTTAAAGGGTTGTTTTTCCTCCTGGAAGGAAAATGTTTATGAAGGCAGCAGAAATAACAGTAAACCTGAGATGTGAGCATTTTAGAACTCTGCAAAGGAGGATTAAGAAATTGATAAAGGAAGGAAGAAGCATAAAATGGACTGTAAGAGCTTTTAAAAATCTGTAACAAAAAGATTAACAATGCCAAATATGGACACAGACAGCAATGAGAGAACTTATGAAGGGAATTAAGGAAGTTGCTTATTTGGGGATGTTGTGGTAGCATAGTGGTTAGTGTAACTCTGTTACAGCCCCAGTCACCTGGGTTCATTTCTATTGCTGTTGTAAGGAGTTTTAATGTTCTCCCCATGACCGTGTGTTTTCTCCAGGTGCTCCAGTTTCCTCCCACATTCCAAAGATGTACAGGTTAGTAGCTTAATTGGACAAGTAGGTGGAATTGGGCTCATTAGGTGGAGGGCCTGTTACCAAGCTGTATCTCTAAATAAAATAAATAAACAATAGAATTAACCAAATAATTTGTGTGTTTTCAAAGAGCAAGGTGTATAAAACTTGCCAGATATATTAGAAAATAAAGGGATAAGTGAAAATGAGAAACTTAACTAAATATTAATGGGATTTCACATCGTTGGCCAACACTAGCACTCTCTTTCATTTGATACCTCTGGGCACGTATTCAATGGAGTTCAGTTCAGAAGGATAAGGAGATGGGGTGGACTTCACTGAAACCTACAGAACACTGAAATATCTAGTGGAGAGTGGAGAGGATGTCAGTGGAAGAGTCTGGGTTCTGAGCCACAGACTCAGAATTTACAGGCGTCCCTT
The DNA here is from genome assembly GCF_048418815.1 of Hemitrygon akajei. Lineage (NCBI taxonomy): Eukaryota > Metazoa > Chordata > Chondrichthyes > Myliobatiformes > Dasyatidae > Hemitrygon > Hemitrygon akajei. The sequence continues at coordinate 146,445,779 of NC_133133.1, read as the reverse complement.
TAGAACTAAAATTCAGAGGAATTTCTTCAGAGGGTGCTGAATTTGTGGAATTTATTACTATAGAGGGCTGTGGAGGCCAAGCCATTGTGTTTATTTAGGGCAGAAATTGATAGGTTATTTATAAGTAAGGGGATTTTTGGTTATGAGGAGGCGGCCAGAGAAAAGTGAACAAAAATATCAACCATGTTTAAATGGAGCAGACTTGATGAGATGAATGGTTTACTTTTGTTCCTCTATCTCAGGGCCTTATTCCAGTTATCAGATTACCTATGGTTTTGATGTTATTTACTGTGGGGGAGGGGGAATGATGATAAGGAGGTTGACTTCAATACACCATGGCAGAGAAATACACTTACCAACTTGTTACTAGATTCACTTCATACATTTTACTGAGTAGTTGAAAAAGCTGCAGAGGGGGAGTTTGTTTGTGGAGACAGATTCTGGGGGATTAGTTTACACTGAAGCTTCTGCTAAATTATGCAGATAGATGTCATTCTGAAGGAGTGAAATCAATGCTGTAGAATTTAACAACTAGCTGTTAAGAAGTCACCTATTTGAAGAGTAGAAAACTAGCAAAAGCTAATCAATTGTTTAACAGGAACAGCGAAGGAACAAGCATTACAGATACGTTACACAGATACGTTATCTTATACCATTGGTATTACACATGCTAAACATGCAGTATAGTAGTTTATTTATTTTGAGCTCCATAGAACTGAATTTCAAAAGTGTGGTAAGTACAAGTTTTCATGCATGTTTAATGTAGACAACTAATTCAATTGGAAAGAAAAAGGTATCTGAATGTTGAAACCATAAAACTGGGGTATAGAGCCAGCCCTTTATCTCACCAAGTTCGCACCAGCCATCAAGCACCCATTACACACCAACTATACACCTATCTCGTTCTTTCCATATTTTCATCAAATTGCCCCAAATTCTTCTGTTTACCCACACCACACATAATTTAGTGTCTAGTGCACATGTCCTTGGTGTGGGAAAGAAATGGATTGCACTGAAAAAGCCTGTGCTGTTAAAAGGCAAACATGCAAATTCTCCACAGGTATCATTGAGGTCAGATCTAAACCCAGGTCAATGGATTGTGAGGCAGCAACTCTATGAGCTGTGTCACTGTGCCTCCCAATACACAAATTCCATATACATTTATACTTCTCAAAGTATCCTTCAACCTCCCCTATTCCAGAAAACAACCCAGTCTAACCAATCTTCTTCATAATTACATTTTGCTGGACTGAGCATCATCCTTGTCAATCTTTTCCAAAATCTCCAAAATGCTATTGCATCTAACTTGTTATATAGTGACCAGAGCTACAGTATATACTTTATTTTAGCAATGCAAAGATGAATAAGGTGTGATTGCACTATTTTCTATCAATTTATACTAATCTACCCAATAAATAAACAGGTCACTGTTCAACTTGTCAACTAATCAAACATTATATGGTAAGAAATTAAATATTTGAAAATTATAGTATATTAATTCTACAGACGTCTCTCACAAATAATTTTGCAAAAGCCACATAAGTCATTCAATAAATTTCCAAACAACATTTATTTTTATTGCACTGGAACTCACTAGCTGACTCAAGCAGTGACAAAGAGAACCTGCAGTGTTTAACCTGTAAATAGCAGTAAGCACTGGCTTCAATGTATATATCAAATGTTTAATTGAGAAGGTCAAACCTATCTTTTCGGAAATGAACTGGATTCCAATACGTAATGGAAAAGCTAGCCTGCTGAGATTCTTTTGTATTACGCTAGGGAGGTGCGTCGTGAATATGGGAACACATTGTTTTCAATGGGGATTGTAAAGAAATAGGTTTAGGAGAAAACAGGGAAGTTATTGTTATTAGAAAATTACATTAATTTTAAGGTGTAATTAGTACTTGTTTGAAAATGCTTTGACAATTTGTAATTTTGTTAACTATTTACTTAAATTTTAAAAAGATATTATGAGTGTTAAAACTCATAATAAAAACCAATGCAGCCTTCTAGCTGGCAAACTGGGAGCGGGGTTTTTCTGATTGTCAGGGGATGGTTTGGAGACTGGGGCAGGGCCTTCTATCTGGAAGGTAACTGCTCCAGATTAAACTACTGGAGTCCAAGATGCCTCATGCCAAAAGGACAAAATTGTTAATACAACAGCAAAGTTGTATCTAACAAAAGGTTTTGCTCCACATGCCAATAGAAGTTAATAGAAGTCAATCCGTGTTAGGTTAAAGGCTTGAATTCAATTCTCTATTATTTTTCCCAACATAAAGTGATTTTATTACTTTATGATCCTATGATTTCAGTCTCTGAGGCCAATATGCGAGCAGCTTTCAGGAGGGTGAATCTACAAAAAGCATCTAGCCAATCGGGGTACCTGGCCAAATACTAAGGACCTGTGCTGATCAAGTGGCTGAAGTGTTCACTGAGATCTTTATTCTCTCGCTTCAGCAGTCTGAAATGCCCACTTGCTTCAAGCAAGCTTCAATTATACTGGTGCCCAAGAAGAATCCTGTCTTAATGACTATCATCCAGCATCCAAAGTGATGAGGTGCTTTGAGATGTTGGTGATGAAATATACTAACTCCTGCCTGAGAAGTAACTTAGATCCATTCCAATTTGCCTGACAGAGTGGCAGGTCACAGCAGATGCCATCTCTTTGGCTCTTCACTCAACCCAGGAACATCTGGACAGTAAAGATGCACACATCAGAATGCTCCTTATCAACTAGAGCTCAGCATTCAACACCATCATCCCCTCAAAACTAATCAATAAGCTCCTAGACCTAGGCCTCAATAACTCCTTGTGCAACTGGATAATCTATTTTCTCACTTGTAGACACCAATCAGTTCAGATTGGCAACATCTATTCCACAAACTCCATCAGCACAGGTGCACCACAAGGCTGTGTGCTTAGCCCTCTGCTCCATCACTTACGGCTGTGTGGCTAAGCACAGCCAAATTCAAGTTTGCTGATGATACCACTGTTATAGGCTGAATTAAAAATGGTGATGGATTGGCATATAGGAAGGAGATTGGAAATCTGGATGAGTGGTGCCACAATAACAACCTTTTACTCAATATCAGCAAGACCAAGGATTATTGACTTCGGGAAAATGAAACCAAAGGTCCACTAGCCAGTCCTCATTGGAAGATCAGAGGTGGAGAGGGTCAGCAACTTTATTATTTCACAGGACCTGTCCTGGGCTCAGTATGTAAGTGCAATTATGAAGTATTGCAGTGCTCTACTTCTTCAAGAGATGGCAGAGATTCGGCATGGTATCAAAAACTTTGACAAGCATCTATTGATGTGGAATGGAGAGTATACAATATAGACTGGCTGCATCCTAGCATGGTATGGAAACACTAATGCCCTTGAACGGAAAATCCCAAAAAGTAGCGGAATTACATAGGTAAAGCCTTCCCCACCATTGAGCACGTCTACATGAAACACTGTTGCGAGAAAGCAGTATCCATCATTATGGACCCCACCACACAGAACATGCTCTCTTCTCACTGCTGCCATCAGGAGGAAGGTTCAGGGGGCCTCTAGACTCATGCCACCAGGTTCAGGAATGGTTATTACCTCTCAACCATCAGGCTCTTGAATCAATGGGGATAACCTACGTCACGATGCCGTTCATCAACTATAGCTCAGCATTTAACATCATCATTTCCACAATCCTAATTGAGAAGTGGCAGAACCTGGGCCTCTGTACCTCCCTCTGTAATTGGATCCTCGACTTCCTAACCGGAAGACCATAACCTGTGCAGATTGGTGATAACATATCCTCTTAGCTGACGATCAACACAGGCGCACCCCAGGGGTGTGTGCTGAGCCCACTGCTCTACTCTCTCTATACCCATGACCGTGTGGCTGGGCATAGTTCAAACACCTTCTACAAATTTGCTGACAATACAACCATTGTTGGTAGAATCTCAGGTGGTGACGAGAGGGCGTACAGGAGTGAGATATGCCAACTAGTGGAGTGGTGCCACAGCAACAACCCGGCATTCAACGTCAGTAAGACGAAAGAGCTGATTGTGGACTTCAGGAAAGGTAAGACGAAGGAACACATACCAATCCTCATAGAGGGATCAGAAGTGGAGAGAGTGAGCAGTTTCAAGTTCCTGGGTGTCAAGATCTCTGAGGATCTAACCTGGTCCCAACATATCGATGTAGTTATAAAGAAGGCAAGACAGTGGCTATACTTTATTAGGAGTTTGAAGCAATTTGGCATGTCAACAAATACGCTCAATAACTTCTATAGTTGTACTGTGAAGAGCATTCTGACAGGCTGCATCACTGTCTGGTATGGGGTGGGGGGCTACTGCACAGGACTGAAAGAAGCTGCCGAGTATTGTAAATCTAGTCAGCTCCATCTTGGGTACTAGCCTACAAAGTACCCAGGACATCTTTAGGGAGCAGTATCTCAGAAAGGCAGCGTCCATTATTAAGGACCTCCAGCACCCAGGGCATGCCCTTTTCTCACTGTTACCATCAGGTAGGAGGTACAGAAGCCTGAAGGCACACACTCAGCGATTCAGGAACAACTTCTTCCCCTCTGCCATCCAATTCCTAAATGGACATTGAAGGTTTGGACACTACCTCAGTTTTTTAATATATAGTATTTCTGTTTTTGCACATTTTTTATTAATCTATTCAATATACATAATTGATTTGTTTATAATGTTTTATTTTATTTTTTTCTCTCTCTCTCTGCTAGATTATGTATTGCATTGAACTGCTGCTGCTAAGTTAACAAATTTCACATCACATACCGATGATATAAGCCTGATTCTGAACTTCACTCAACTTCATTTGCCCTATTATTAAAATGTTCCCACAACCAATAGATTCACTTTCAAGCATTCATCCCATGTTCTTGATATTTATTGCTTATTTATTTATTATTATTTCTTTTTGTATTTGCAGAGTTTATCTTTTGCACTCTGGTTTAACACCTAGTTGCTGTGGTCTTTCACAGATTCTGTTATGGTTATCATTCTATACATTTATTGAGTATGTTCGCCAGAAAATGTATCTCAGAGTCCTATATGGTGACACATATGTACTTTGATAATAAATTTACTTTGAACTTTAATTTTTGTGTCATACTATTTGAGGTGTTGTTGTTAAATGTTATAAGAACAAAGTAAGACTGTACAAACCAACATTAGAAAAAAGTACAGACTACCAATATGGCCTCTGTTTAGGAAATGTTACCTGTGGCTGTTCATTACAGTATTGATTACGAACTCCCACTGCTGTTTCCTCACTGACCCCATTCAAAGTTCAAAGTACATTTATTATTAAAGTACATATACCTTATACAACCTTGAGACTCGACTCCTAACAGGCAGCCATGACACGAAGAAACCCAAGGGAACCCATGTGTTAAAAAAAACACCGTCAAACACCCAATGTGCAGAGAATAAAAACACGTCATGCCCATAAAAAAAGGATGTAGAATACCCAATGTGCAGAGAAAAAAAACGCGTCATGGATACAGCAACCACAAACAAATGGCATTCTGAACTGAAGTCCCATAGGTCAGCGTAGCTCAGCACAGAGCGGAGATCTGAACTGGCCCGTCCCTTGCCTCGCCATTATTGTTGCTCTCAGCTTTCTCTTATTGCAGTCTACTTTGTTGTCTCTAAACCAAGTATGATGAGATTGCAAATCCAACAATAATTACCAATTCAAACAGTGCAAACCTAAACTGGTTTGGCCTTGCAGCATGTGGTTTGGTTGCTGCAATCTATTACAACCCAAAGTTTAAGAGAACATCAGTTTTGACATTTCTTAACATTCTTATGTCCCTAATGGTTACATAATGGTTATGGCTTCTCAAGAAAGATATTCTAATTGGTTATAAAAAATAATAAATTGGCATATTTCTCAACCTGTCTCAAGTAAGTCATACGATTTACTTTCCCATTAGTTTTAGTTGGATTCAAAACCAAGTTTTAAAAACAAAACAAGTTAATTCAAACCTCCTGGGTTGCCCACTCTGTTCAGAATTATGATAGGTAATCTGTCTAATTATTTAATTATTGTAATGCATGTTTTGTATTTTAAAAGCTAGAGGATGTAAATTTTGTTACAAAAAAAAGCTTATTTTAGTGGGTGGAGCAACGAACAGTAGGAACGAAGTAACAAATTAACATGATATATTCAATATTCTAACAATGCCAAACTATCAAATATTAACTAAAATAACCATGAATATAAAGAATTCTCCAAAAGTCTTTATTGAAGTTGTTTGAGGTAAGAACGCCATGAAGAGTGTTGTTATCTAATTAGACTTTGTTAAATAATTTATAGCTACCACACCTGTGTTATTTAAAAAGTATCATTAACAATTTTTAATCTTCGATCCAGACAGTGACACAACTGAATGGCTTGTTTGTTTTTTGCATTGAAATGAAATGCAGATATGCGAGGTTAAAAAAAATTATTAAATAGCAAAATCTAATCATTCCAATAAAATGTAAACAATTAAATTGCAAAAAGACTTCTTCAATCAACTTCCACAAATGCTGAACAGTTCTTCCACATTCTTTCACCCAATTTCAAACTTTTTGCAGATAGTGCATTAACACATAGGTGTGTGGCTGCTAGATGTCACAAATATTCCACCCACTATATAAGGAAGAGTGAAGGGAGTTAATAATACGGGGCGGGGGTAGGTGCTGGAAGTTAAGCCCATAAATGCACAGCTGCAATCCAGAGTACTTAAAAGAAATAGCCGTAGAAACAATGGATATATTGGTTATTGTCTTTCATAATTCACTATATTGAGAAATAGTTCCTACAAATTGAAGGCTGACCTAACATCAGCAGTGAGAGAAAATGCAAAAGGCACTTATAAGGGATATCATAATTGACTCTTGCAAATTAACAATGGGATTAGATCACTTTGATTTATGAAAAGGAAATTGTGATTGACAAATTTACTGGAGTTTTTGAGCAGGAGGATAAGGGAAAACCAGACAACGTGGTGTATTTGGATTTTTAGAAGGCCACTGATAAACTTCTACATAAAATGTTACTTGAGACTCAAGAAAAAGAGCAGGAATTAAATGATTCTTTCTCATGGTGGCAGAGCATTACCCACTGGGATCCATACCTGGACCCCAGCTATCTGCAATACACATTGAATTATTTGTAATATGTAATGTTTCTAAGATTGCCAATAACATTAAACTGGATGGGATTTAGACCCAAGGCTCAAGCGTCAGTAGGAAAAATAGAAAGCAGAGTAGTATTTAAATAGTGATAGTCTGAGATATGCTGATGTACAAAGGTGTCCATGTAGATTGGTCACTAAATGCTAACACGCAGGTAAAACAAGCAGATAAGACAAAGGTGTTGCATACAGAGGCAAAGTTGCCTTACTACAACTATACAGGACCTTAATGAGCATACCTGCAGTACTGTGTGCCATTTTGATCTCCCACAGTAAGAAAGGGTACATATGCTATTGAGAAAAGCTTATCAGATTCGTTCTTGGAATGTTTTAAGAGGAGAGATTGGGTCGAATAACTGGATGCAGGATGTTTTCCTGTCCCTGTCAAGTGGGGTGCAAGACTCAGGATTGAAGTGTAACAGTTAGGGTTGATATAAAGAGAAATGTTTTCATTCAAGGGATGGTGAACCTGTGTAAATCTCTACCATAGAAGGCAAAGTTGCTTAATATATTTAAGGAGGAGAAAAGGGCGGCACAAAAGCATTTGGGGGTATGAAGAGCAAGCAGCAAAATGACATTAGGGTAATAGTACTGAATAGATTCTCATTGATACTTTCAGAATTTACATCCTTATCAGTTCAGGAAAACAAAAACTAATAAATTTAAGTCTCATTCAAAGTCAACAGATAAACACAAATGAAAAGATGGTTCTGTTGTTTTAGGACACTCATTATTTGAGTTTTAGCTTTCTAAGAACTTTTTTTTTATTGAATATGGTTTTTCATTTGGTTTTAATTCCCACAGATGTAGTATTCACATTCCCAATCCCCACATTTTATTTTAAATCTGTGTTTCCACTTTTAAATTTTAACTATTATTAGAGAGAAATAATATTTATAACATTCTATGCAACCAAAAGATATTTAATCTTAAAATATGTATCTTTGCACAAATCAAAGTTGCAGTATAAATGTAGTTGCATGCCTATTTTCATTCTGGCACATATTTTAAGTACAAGCATATATACACATTTGTGCAGAACGTAAGTTAAAAGTATCTTGCCAAGATGGATAATAAATTTTGCAGAACAACAGTGCAGGTTATTAGGTTGCAAAACACAAAATACACTTACAGCTATTTGAAAGAGAAAATTATTAGGTAACTTAAAATGAATTAAGGTAAACCGATACCCACAGGATCTCTTTCCTCTCACTTTAGGTTCACTTGCAGGGTTCCTTGTTTGTGAGCAGTCCCCGCTATCGGTGTTATTTACAACAGATGTGGTACTGTAGTGAAATAGCTGGTAAAAATGCTGAAGACAGAAGCTGGCTTTGAAAACTGAATTAAATTAGGTCAGAATGCAAAATTTTGTGACCTCATCTTCAATAAATAGTCAGCAGACAAGACTTGGTCATTAATGCTACACTCATTTACATTGTACAAGGAGAGCCCAAGAGGCCAAAAGCAGAGTGCAGTAACTAGATCCAGTTAATTTTATATATATATATAATATATATTAAGTGATTATAAAGCTGTTCATTTTATCTGGTAAGTGATTCTGTTTCTCTTCTGAAGTCTGAGGACACATACATTCACCATATTAGCAGTAGTGCTTTGGACAAGTGTAGACTTTCCGGGCACTCATTAGATCAGAAGGCCTTTTTAGTTAAATTATTTGCAAACAAATTGATCAACTATTTGGGTGCACTTTTTGCATTTGACATAACAGCACCAGTGGAATTTACAATAGCATCTTTCAACTTGCATAGTCTTGAACTGGTCATAACCCCGTCCACAACACATTAGCTCACAGCCATCCATTCCCTCTGAAGTCTTGTTACACAGGCGGCCTGTAGTGCCTAGTGAGCCCGTGGTCTCATTCTTCACACAATAGTCAGGGCTTTGGTCAAGATAAACAAGATCATCTGCAGTGGGAGGATTGAAGCGACTGTTTACCAGTTCCAGCCTCCCTTTACGGTTGATTTTCATGGCAGCTGCACTGTCATACTTTTCCTTCAGCAGATCCCCCACCTTCCGGAAATCAGCTAATTGAAGCCAACACGTCTTTAAGCTGCAGGAGCCGGAAACACCATGGCACTTGCAGGCCACATCTGCCAGATTATACACAGCCTGGAATAAAAGGACAAAGTTAACTTTAGAAATTAGGTTTCATGAATAAAATCATCGGTGTTAGTGCCCATTCATGAATAATACTTAACAGCTGTTACTTCCAGCTGCAGAATTAGTAAATCTGTATTTTCTCCGGACTAACGCAAGCCTGAGAAACAGCTTTCATGGTCCTGATAGCTAACAAGTGAATGATATTAGAAACACAAGAGATTCTGCAGATGCTGGAAACCCAAAGCAACACACACAAAGTTCTGGAGGAAATCAGCAGGTGTGGCAGCATCTATGGAGGGGAATAAAGGGCCGCAGCATAGACATTGCCTGACCTGTTGATTGCATACTTATTACGAGACAGTCAGAACCAGAAACATGTCCAGCCATGAGTGAGGAGATACACAGCAGGAGAAAAATTAAGCAGCAAATTTCAAGTGATCCAGGTCATGGAATAAAAGTAAAGCACACTCTACAAGAAGCACATTTTGTTCATAAGATTAAATTTAAGACAGATCATAGTGATAAATAGAATTGCTAAGAAAGCCCAAGATTGTTTTTGGATTAATTTTCATCACTTGAGTATGTAGACATACATTGGATTTCATACATATGTGTTTGAGTGGTGACGTGCAGATGAGGCATCGTGCGACACAGTGTTAAAAACATGAATTACTGCCCCCTGCAGGTAAGAGTTGTGTGATAACAGCTTGCACTTGTACAACTTGCTTAAATATAATAAGATGATTGGGCCCACGGAGTATGTGAAGTCAAGAGCCATAGAGGTCTCCATGGCAGATGTTAGTTTGGATTGGTGTGAGAAACCATAGAGGAGGACAATTTCACTCAATGGACAGGTTATGTGGGAACAGGAAAGTTAGCTTACTAACAAACACTAATCAAGCAATATTTGTCATTGACCCAGGTAATATGCAGAGAACAGAAATTACCATCACCCTTAAGGAGGTAATAGCCAGTAATTATTCAAGTACAAGAAGCTTAGGAGAAAAATATAGCAAGAGCCCTATATATAGCTTTAACTCAAAGAAGTGAGGGAAGAAAAAATGCTGAAACCAAACAGTTACAGACAGATTTCAGCCTAGATGCACTGGGGCAAATTGTAAAGCTTTGAAATTTGTGAATGGTCACCAGAATATATCTATGAAAGTTATTAGATTCTTGTAAAAAAATTATCAGGTTCTTCAGGAAAAGGAACCTTCTATTTGTATCCAGTTTAGCTTAAGCTCCTCAGTATGATGAGAAAAAAATACAAATCTGCTCTCCACATGCTGAGAATAAATCAAAGTTCAAAATAAATTTATTATCATCAAGGTACTGTACATATATGTCACCATATACAACCCTGAGATTCATTTTCTTGGGGGAATACTCAATAAATCCATAATAACAAAGCACCACAATTACATAGCTAAGAATCGCCACTGTCTGTAGGATTCAGTACATTCCCCATATGACCCCACAGATGCTCCAGTTTCCACCCACAGTCCAAAGACATACGGGTAGTTGTTTGGTTGGTTGGTTGGTGGCATGGGTATAATCGAGCAGCATGGGTTCATTGGGCTGGAAAGGCCTGTTACCGTGTTGTATCTTTAAGTAAATTAACAATAACAGAATCAATGAAAGACTGCACCAACATGAGTGTTCAGTCAGTGTGCAAAGTGCAAGGTACTACAAACTGTGCAAATACAAAAAAGATAATAATAATAATAAATGAATAAGCAATAAATATCAAGAATATGAGATGAAGAGTCCTTGAAAGTGAGTCCATAGGTTGTGAAAACACGTCATAGATTGTGGGAACATTTCAGCGATGGAGCAAGAGAAGTCGAGTGAAGTTATTCCCTTTGGTTCAGAGCTGGATGATTGAGGGGTAGTGACTGTTCCTACCCCTGGCGTGCATCCTGAGGCTCCTGAAGGTAGCACAAGAGAGCATGTCCTGGGTGGTGAAGGTCCCCGATGAAGGATGCTGCTTTCCTGCAACAGCACTCCATGTAGATGTGCTCAATGGTGGGGAGAGCTTGGGCTGTATTCCCTGCTTTTTGTAGGATTTTCTGTTCAAGGACATTGGCGTTTTTATACCAGGCTCTGATGCAAACAGTCAATATACACTCCACTACACGTCTAAAGAAGTTTGTCAAAGTTTTTGATGGCCTGCTGAATCTGCAAATTCCTAAGGAAGTAGAGGCGCTGCCGTGCTTTCTTCAAATTTGCACCATCTGTGCTGGGCCCAGGATGAAATGTTAACACCGAGGAATTTAAAGTTGCTGACATTCTCCACCCGATTCCCTGATAAAGACTAGCTCATGGGCCTCTACTTTCCTCCTGACATTGAGTAAGAGGTTGTTGTTACAGCACCACTCAGCTTGATTTTCTATCTCCCTCCTATATGCTGATTCGTCACCACCTTGGATTTGGCTTCAAACAACAGTGTCATCAGCAAACGTGAATGTGGCATTGGAGTTGGACGTAGCCACTCAGTCATAAGTGTAAAGCGAGTAGAGCAGGGGGCTAAGCACACAGCCTTGTGGTGCACCTGTGCTGAGGGGGATTGTGGAAGAGATGTTGCCAATCCAAACTGACTGGGGTCTACATGTGAGGGAATCAAGGATCCAATTGCACAAAGAAATATTGAGGCCAAGGTTTTAAAGCTTATTGATTCGTTTTGAGGGGATGATAGTCTTGAATGCTGAGCATAAATAAAGAGCATCCTGATGCATGCATCTTTGCTGTCCAGATATTTCCATGGTTGAGTGAAGAGCCAATGAGATGGCTTCTGCCGTGAACCTGTTGTGCCAGTAGGCAAATTGGAGTAGATCCAATTCACTTCTCAAACATGAGTTGATATATTTCATCACCAACCTCTCAAAGCACTTCATCACTGTGGATGTAAATGCTATTGGATGATAGTCATTGAGGCAGGCTGCCACGTTCTTCTTGGACACCACTAAAATTGAAGCCTGCTTGAAGCAAGAGGTTCCTCCATGTTTTGATGGTCAAAGCAAGCACAGAAGGCATTGAGGTCACCTGGAAGCAAAGCCCTGGGTGCCATGTCGCGTGATTTAACTTTATGAGGTGAAAGTATTCCAAGCCCTGCCGCAACTGTCAAGCATCCTTCACTGATTCAAGTTTAGCCTGGAACGGCCACTTTGCCCGTGGGATGGCTTTCCGGAGATCGTACCTGGACCTGTTGTAACTTTCTTAGTCGCCACACTGATCTGACCTTCAGCAGATTGAAGATCTCAAGATTCAACCAGGACTTCTGACTGGGGAAGACTCTGAATGATTTTGTGGGGACACATTTATCTACAACTGTTTTAATAAAGTCTGTGACAACCATGATGCATTCATTGAGATCCACATGTGAGTCCTCGAACACAGTTCAGTCCAACTCAGAGAAATCCTGCGACCACTTCTTTGTTTTCTGAATCTCTGGAGCCTCGTCAGCCTCTGGCTGTATATAGGTAGGAGAAGGACAGCCAAGTGATCTGACTTACCAAAATGCAGTCTGAGCAAGGAGTGATAGGTATTCCTCATCTTAATTTAACAGCACTCTAGTACATTGGGACCTCTGGTGCTACAGGTTATATGCTGATAGTATTGGGCAGGGTTTTCTTCAAACAAGCTTGGTTGAAATCCTCAACTGTGATTTGAAATGCATCGGGACGGACCATTTCATGTTTGGAGACAACATCATGCAGTACCTCAAGTGCTTGATTATAGTCGGCTACCAGTGGTGTGTAAACTGGTCAGAATTATGGAGAACTCCCTAGGTAAATAGAACAGACAGCATTTGATCAATAGGTGTTCAATGTCAGGGGAACACCAGTTCGACAAAACCATCACATCGGAACATCACCAAGAGTTTATCATAAAACACACACCTCCAGCATTTTGCCTCTTCCAAATCAGCAGTTCGAACCATTCTGTAAATCAAGAAGCCTTCTGGTTTGATCACTATCTGGCATGTTGCATGAAAGGCACATCTCACTCGGACAAAGAACACACCATTCCCTTAGATACAACAACCTTGTCCTCAGGTCCACAATTTTGTTCTCCAGAGAATGCAGACTTGCTGGGTCAAGGGTGCCTCACCCCTCTGCGTTTCAGCCTGGCTTGAAGTCTCCCACCCCTCCGCCTTGCTTCAGACCATGGCCATGAACCTTTGTCCTCTTAAAGGCGCCATACATGCTTGGTCTGATGAGCCCTTCAGAAGACTGTGAAACCTGGAGATCATTAAGCTGATTTAAAAGTACATTGCTATACTTATCTGCCGCAGATTGCAGTCAACGTAATTCAAAAGAGGTATATTTAGAAGTATTGTATGTAGCCCGCAGAACATTGCCATGGTTGTGGACTACAGAAGGAATGGAGACAGACTAACCCCTATTGACATCAATGGATCTGGGGTTGAGAGGGTGAACAGCTTTAAGTTCCTCGGCATAAACATCACCGAGGATCTCACATGGTCTGTACATACCGGCTGTGTGGTGAAAAAGGCACAACAGCACCTCTTTCACTTTAGGTGGTTGAAGAAATTTGGTACGGGCCCCCAAATTCTAAGAGCTTTCTATGGGGACACAGTTGAGAGCATCCTGACTGGCTGCATCACTGCCTGGTATGGGAACTGTACTTCCCTCAATCGCAGGACTCTGCAGAGAGTGGTGCTGACAGCCCAGCTCATCTGTAAATGTCAACTTCCCACTATTCAGGATATTTACAAAGAATAGTGTGTAAAAAGGGCCCGAAGGATCATTGGAGACCCGAGTCACCCCAACCACAAACTGTTCCAGCTGCTACCATCCAGCAAAAGGTACCCCAGCATAAAAGCCAGGACCAACAGGCTCTGGGACAGCTTCTTCCACCAGGCCATCAGACTGATTAATTTATGCTAACACAACTGTATTTCTATGTTATATTGACCATCCGGTTGTACATAATATTATAAATTATTATAACTGCACATTGCACATTTAGATGGAGACATAATGTAAAGATTTTTACTCCTCATGTATATGAAGGATGTAAGTAATAAAGTCAATTCAATTGGTTCACCAGCGCCATCTTGCAGTCCATTAATAAATAACATTAGGCTAATTGGACTGAAGTAAATTGGTCGGCAACACTATGATAGTGGACTGCCAAAACACCTTGAATTGAATAAATCTGACCATATAGGAGAAATATATTCCTAAAATGAACAGGCAAAATAAATAGATAAGGCCCACAAATATATTAAAGTAAAATTAAACAGAAAGGTAAACCCTCCAAGACTTTGCAGGAGAAAGGAGAGTGGAATACTCAGATAGACAGGATGCTCAGAAAAGAACCAAGAAACGTGTAACAGCAGGAGCTAACAAAAGCAAGAAAAAATATTTTACTAAAATAAAAAGGCCATCAAGCAAGAGATTAAGCCACTCAGTAATGCAAACAGACCTATAATTATTTTCCCAATTATTCATGCGAAGTTTCAAAACATACCCCCCCCAGAGATAACCCAAATAAATTCCATGAATTTAATATAAGTCAGTGCAAGCCATGAGTGCACTGTATAATGCAGTTCGCTGATGACACGGCCATAGTGGGGTGTGTCAGGAATGGACAGGAGGAGGAGTATAGGAAACTGATACAGGACTTTGTGATATGGTGCAACTCAAACTACCTGCGTCTCAATATCACCAAGACCAAGGAAATGGTGGTGGACTTTAGGAGATCTAGGCCTCATATGGAGCCAGTGATCATTAATGGAGAATGTGTGGAGCAGGTTAAGACCTACAAGTATCTGGGAGTACAGTTAGACGAGAAGCTAGACTGGACTGCCAACACAGATGCCTTGTGCAGGAAGGCACAGAGTCGACTGTACTTCCTTAGAAGGTTGGCGTCATTCAATGTCTGTAGTGAGATGCTGAAGATGTTCTATAGGTCAGTTGTGGAGAGCGCCCTCTTCTTTGTGGTGGCGTGTTGGGGAGGAAGCATTAAGAAGAGGGACGCCTCACGTCTTAATAAGCTGGTAAGGAAGGCGGGCTCTGTCATGGGCAAAGTGCTGGAGAGTTTAACATCGGTAGCTGAGCGAAGGGCGCTGAGTAGGCTATGGTCAATTATGGAAAACTCTGAACATCCTCTACATAGCACCATCCAGAGACAGAGAAGCAGTTTCAGCGACAGGTTACTATCGATGCAATGCTCCTCAGACAGGATGAAGAGGTCAATACTCCCCAATACCATTAGGCTTTACAATTCAACCGCCAGGACTTAAGAACTTTTTAAAAGCTATTATTAATGCTTTTTGAGATAGTGATTTAGATGCATATCATATTTTTTACTGAGTTAAGTATTGTATGTAATTAGTTTTGCTACAACAAGTGTATGGGACATTGGAAAAAAAAAAGCTGAATTTCCCCATGGGGATGAATAAAGTATCTATCTATCTATCTATCTAAGAGCCACCAGACTGATACGTAGGGTCTAAATAATGAGGGGAATTGAGTTGAATGTAGGCTCGCTGGTATAGCTAAGATAGCCAATAGAGAACCTACTGCATATATTACACTAGGGAATGACAATGAAATGTATTTAACTTCACTTCAAGTTGAATAGTAGGAAAGTGTGGATTAATCCAATTTAAGGCTGAGGGAATTCTTGACACATTTCAGTGTATTGACTCCACTTTCAAGGCCAAGAATTAAGAGAAAACTCTAGGATCCTTTAAAACATAACCAAATTTTTTTGCAGTTGGAGGAATAAAGTACCAACTGCCATTGACTATCATGAGTGTAGCATTGACAGGCTATTCCCTACTAACAAGTGTAATAAAAGTTACTATGTACATTAAAAATGGTGTTCTCTCTCCATGATAAAATAGGGACCCATCATCTGTACAAGGACATTTCACTTGCACTTTACCTTTGTTATAATACTATTTCAGAAAATGCATTTTTTAAAAACTTTTTTGGTAACTCTGTATATTTTGACGCTTAACTGTCCATGTTGTTTTCAGATGCATGTTATACCATCCTACAACAAAAAGTTGGAAGCCTTCGTTTTTCAGCTTCATTTGTACATTTATTCATTCAATAATTCATTCAACAAACAATTTTCAATGAAATCAGCTATTAGTGTGCTGTAAAATAATTCTTCTCACTCTGGACTTCTAAAGGTTTTAATTATTCCCTCCAAACACCATCAAGAATAATTCAAACAAGCTACTTCCCACAGTTTTGTTTTAGAAGAAGCATAAGACAGTGACATTCTTTCCTAATGTCCCTGACATCCCTCTTTTTAAGCAAAACCATACTATGTATGTCTTTGCTCAGGTGATGAGACAGGAAAAAATATATAATACTATCTGTTTCCTGGCTCAGAGTGAAGCCAACTCTGTGTAGCCATTACCCTCCACAACCCAAAAGGTAAGTACAGACAGATTTTTGAAGCTGACTGACTGGAACCAGGGAAGAAATGTAAAAAGTCTTAATTTTTCATTGCATTGCATGAAATCAGCAAATATATATTTCAAATGAATCAACAAAATGCTGAGGATCTGACCAGAAAAGAAGCTTTGTTTAAGTGGTCATAGAACACAATATGTAGGTAAGTCCACATGAGGAAAGGCTGTACTTGATCTGGTGTTGGGAAATGAACCTGGTCAGGTGTCAGGTCTCTCAGTGGGAGAGCATTTTGGAGATAGTGATCACAATTCTGTCTCCTTTACCATAGCATTGGTGTGGGATAGGAACAGACAAGTTAGGGAAATGTTTAATTGGAGTAAGGGGAAATATGAGACTCTCAGGCAGAAACGTGGAAGCATAAATTGGAAACAGATGTTCTCAGGGAAACGTACGGAAGAAATGTGGCAAATGTTCAGGGGATATTTGCGTGGGGTTCTGCACAGATATGTTACAATGAGACAGGGAAAGGATGGTAGGGTGCAGGAACCGTGGAGTTCAAAGACTGTTGTAAATCTAACCAAGAAGAAGAGCATACGAAAGGTTCAAAAAACTAGGTAATGAAAGAGATCTAGAAGATTATAAGGCTAGCAGGAAGGAGCTTCAGAATGAAATTAGGAGAGCCAGGAGGGGTCATGTGAAGGCCTTGGCGAACAGAATTAAGGAAAACCCTAAGGCATTCTACAAGTATGTGAAGAGCAAGAGGATAAGATGTGAGTGAATAGGACCAATCAAGTGTGACAGTGATAGAGTGTGTATGGAACTGGAGGAAATAGCGGAGGTACTTAATACTTTGCTTCAGTATTCACTACGGGAAAGGATTTTGGTGATTGTAGTGATGACTTGCAACGGACTGAAAAGCTTGAGCATGTAGATATTAAGGAAGAGGATGTGCTGAAATTTTTGGAAAGCATCAAGTTGGATAAGTCACCGGACAGGATGTACCCCAGGCTACGGTGGGAGGTGAGGGAGGAGATTGCTGAGCCTCTGGCAATGATCTTTGCATCTTCAATGAGGATGGGAGAGGTTCTGGAGGATTGGAGGGTTGCAAATATTGTTCTCTTATTCAAGAAAGGGAGTAGAGATGGCCCAGGAAATTATAGACCAGTGAGTCTTACTTCAGTGGTTGGTAAGTTGATGGAGAAGATCCTGAGAGGCAGGATTTATGAACATTTGGAGAGGTATAATATGATTAGGGATAGTCAGCATGGCTTTGTCAAGGGCAGGTCATGCCTTACGAACCTGATTGATTTTTTTGAGGATGTGATTAAATACATTGGTGAAGGTAGAGTCATAAATGTGTTTATGGATTTTAACAAGGCATTTGATAAGGTACCCCATACAATGCTTACTGAGAAAGTGAGGAGGCATGGGATCGAGGGGGACATTGCTTTGTGGATCCAGAACGGACTTGCTCACAGAAGGCAGAGAGGGGTTGTAGACAGGTCATATTCTGCATGGAGTTCGGTAACCAGTGGTGTGCCTCAGGGATCTGTTCTGGGACCCCTACTCTTTGTTATCTTTATAAATGACCTGGATGAGGAAGTGGAGGGATGGGTTAGTAAGTTTGATGATTACCCAAAGGTTGGGTGTGTTGTGGATAGTGTGGAGGGCTGTCAGTGGTTAGTGGGATATTGATAGGATGCAAAACTGGGCTGAGAAATGGCAGATGGAGTTCAACCCAGGCAAGTGTGAGGTGGTTCATTTTGGTAGGTCAAATATGATGGTAGAATATACCATTAATGGCAAGTCTCTTGGCAGTGTGGAGGATCAGAGAGATCTTGGGGTCCGAGTCCATAGGACACTCAAAGCTGCTGCGTAGGTTGACTCTGTGGTTAAGAAAGCATATGGTGGGATTGAGTTTAGGAGCCGAGAGGTAATGTTACAGCTATATAGGACCCTGGTCAGACCCCACTTGGAGTACTGTGCTCAGTTCTGGTCGCCTCACTACAGGAAGGTCATGGAAACCATAGAAAGGGCGCACAGGAGATTTACGAGGATGTTGTCTGGATTGGGGAGCATGCCTTATGAGAATAGGTTGGGTGAACTTGGCCTTTTCTCCTTGGAGCGACATAGGATGAGAGGTGACCTGATAGAGGTGTATAAGATGATGAGGGGCATTGATCTTGTGGATAGTCAGAGACTTTTTCCCAGGGCTGAAATGGCTAACACAAGAGGACATATACTTAAGGTGCTTGGAAGTAGGTACAGAGAAGATGTCAGGGGTAAGCTTTTGTTTTTTTTTGTTTTTGTTTTTTTTATACACAGAGTGGTGAGGGCATGCAATGGGCTGCTGGTGGCAGTGGTCGAGGCGGATATAATAGGGTCTTTTAAGAGACTCCTGGATGGATACACGGAACTTAAGAAAAATAGAGGGCTATGGGTAAGCCTAGGTAGTTCTAAGGTAAGGACATGTTCAGCCGAAAATGTGGGCCGAAGGGCCTGTATTGTGCTGTAGGTTTTCTATATTTCTATATAAGTTTTATTAAAGAGGTTCCTCGTCATGTTTTTTTTAATCCTCTGCCTTTCTCATTTCATTTCATTTTTCAATCTTTTTTATTGATTTTCAAATAAAGAATATACAAATACAAATCGAAAGAGGAGTTTAACAAGTAGATAATATAAAAGACATAAACAGCAATATTAAAGACAAAAAGCATATAATATCAAACTCAAATAGGTAACATATTATGCTGTTACATATACAATGATCAGAGAGAAATTACAACTCCTCATAGCAATCATAAAAAAATTGGAAATTTTATTGATAAAGAAAGAAAAACCCCACTAACTAAACTAAAACAAAAAAGAGAGAAAGAAAAAAAAAGACTGGGCAGTCCAATTGAGGATAAACTTAAAAAAGAAAGAGAGAAAAAAAAACACATCCTTCCAGTCATCTCCGAACCTTCATGGACAAGGATATTCTCCAAAGAGAATAAAGAAAAATAAATAAATAAAGACAAATTAAATCTTGTGAAAATATTAAATAAAGGGTCGCCAGACTTGTTCAAAATCAAAAGATGTATCAAATGTCTGGCTTCTAATTTTCTCCGAGCTTAAACATGACATGATGGAGGAGAGCCAATAGAAAACAATGGGCGAGTTAGATTCTTTCCAGTGAAGCAAAATAGCTCTCCTAGCCAGTAAAGTTGAAAAAGCTATCACGTGTTGGGCGGAGGCAGACACTTTGCTTGCTTCCTCTGGGAAAATCCCAAAAATTGCTGTAAGTGGATTAGGTTGAACATCCATATCTATAACTTTAGATAATATTCCAAACACATCCCCCCAAAAATTATTTAAACTTACACATGACCAAAACATATGGGTTAGAGTAGCCACTTCTGCATTACATCTATCACAAATAGGGCATATATTAGGAAAAATATGCGCCAATTTACCTTTGGACATATGGGCCCTATGTACCATCTTAAACTGAATTAAAATATGGCATGCACAGATAAATGAATTATTAACTAAATAATAAATTTTACTCCATTGGTTATCTGAGAGTGAATGTTGAAGTTCTACTTCCCAGGAGCGTTGAACCCTATCATTAGGCGATGTGCGAGCATTCATTAACTGTTTATAAATGATAGCTATAATCATTTTTGAAAAGGTTTAAACTGAAAAATAACATAAGCCAAATTTGAAGAGCAGATCAAGGGGTAATTTGGTAAAAAAATCACGTAAGAAATTCCTAACCTGTAAATACATAGGATATAAACTTAATTTACATAGCATAGGATATAAACTTAATTTACATAAAAGTGAATTATTTGCTATTAATAATTATTTTGATTATTATGATCAAATACCTTTTAAATGGTTTTTGGCAATATTAACTTACCTTGGTATCAAAATTACAAAAAATTTTAAAGACCTATAATTTCTTCCCTTTAGTTGAATATACTCAACAGGCGCTTTCCAAATGGTCACCTATGTGGATGTCATTGATAGGTCGAATAAATGCTATGAAAATGGTTATTCTACCGAAATTTTTATATATATATTGCAAGCAGTTCCCTCTTTTGTTCCAAAAACATTTTTTGACAAAATAGACTCTCTGATTTTGTCTTATGTTTGGAATAATAAAAGCTCGAGAGTGAATAAACTTTTATTGCAAAAATAAAAAAAAAAATGGAGGACTGGCTTTACCAAACTTTAGATTTTATCATTGGGCAATTAATATTTGCTATATTACTTTTTGGATTTATGATATAGATGATCAAGATCGCCCTTCATGGTTACAGCTGGAGGAAAATTCAGAAGTGGGGTTTTCGTTAGCTTCTTTATTAGGAGCTCCTCTTCCCCTTTCGTTCTCCAGAATAGGTAAACAAGCTCTTAACCCTATTGTTAAACATACTTTAAAAATTTGGTTTCAATTTTGTAGATTTTTTGAATTAAATGATTTTTTACTTTCTAGTAATATTTATTCTAATTTCTTTTTTAAACTATCAACTTTGGATAAGGCTTTTCTAACATGGAAAATTAAGGGAATAAAAACTTTTTTAGATTTGTTTTTCTAAGATTGCCTTTCACAATATAGTATGGTAAGTTTTATTTTAATTTTATTCTGGAGATACATCATTGGTACAGGCCCACACAGCTCAATTACACCCATATGACCAATTAACCTAGTAACCTGTACATGTTTTTTGGAATACGGGAGAAAACTTGAGAAGCATGAGGAAACCCATGCAGTCATGGGGAGAATGGATCATTTGGTGTACGATGAAGCAATGAAGGAACAATTAATTATATATTTTCCCATAACATGATATACTTCCACAACATTTTACATTACATCAAATATACTGTCATTAAATACATTATCGAAGTATGTATACTATATACAATTTTAAGATTAATCTCCTTCTAGGAAGCCACAAAACAAAGAAACCCAACAGAAACCACTAAAAAAAAGACCATCATACACTGATAACGCAGGGAAAGAAAACAAATAGTGCAAACAATAAAAGCAAGTAATTTTCAGAACTGTAGTTCACAAAAGTGAGTTCACAATCACTAAGCCAATCACAGCCAGTCCAGGAGCTCGTTAGTTGAAGGCCACAGCCTCAGTTCAGCACAGAGATGAATAAGCCTTGTGAGCAGCAAACTGAACACTGGCCCCGCCCCTCTCATCTGTCACTGACCCCCTGACCTTTTTAATCTTTCCTGGCACTTAAATCGGCCAAACTGTGGGTCATTCCTCACTCTCGGACCCAGGCCCTGCCACTGTGATATGCCGTCGGGCCCAGGACCAACAGCCCTGATTTGGCTTGTAGCTGATCTTCCCAATTTGGCCCGATGCTTAAATCGGTCAAACATCAACTTGTTCCTTGCTCTTGGACCAGGGCCCTGTTGCCTCGACTTAACCTCGCCTCCGATCTGCTGCTTCAAACCCAGTCCAGCAATGGCCAAACATTGGCTCATTCCCTGCTCTTAGGCCCAGGCCCTGCGCCTCATTTCAGCCCACACATACCACACTGCAGCTGCCCTGCCCCTTCAAGACTTCAATTCACACCACAAAAACGCCAAGTTCTGCAGGCAGTTCAAAAGTTCATCTCCAAAAGGGAAGTTACAGGCTGTTGACTGCTGTGATTGTTTGAGAAAAAGTGCGATTAATAAACTAATTAGTAGTTTTGTTTGCTGCCAGTAAGTCGTCGCTGTACATCACCAGCACCATCTTAGACAGGAAAATAACAATTAAATATTGTTAACTATTTTTAAAAATTTAAATAAATTTACCTATTGTGAATGTAAATTATGGAGTACATGTATAATATGAATTATAATTTAAAACAAGTTCAAATAGAGCAAACATTAAATGAAATTTAATAAAATATTTGTTTGCACTTACCATTTCAGTCAGTGTTAATAATTCCATTCAATTAGAGAGAGGCCTTGCTACAAATGTAAAGCTGAGGCAGATGTAAAGTGCAACCAGTTCCTCAGCTCATGACTGGACTCAGGGCTGAGTTCAGCAGCAGCAGGTCAATTCGGATGCAGTCTTTGACTCTGGTTCTCCTCCGACCATGATCTCACTTTGGATTATAACAGGAAGGAACTGACCAAAGAGCAAGTCTCTACAGAACTACTTGCAACATGTTTCAGGCAATTTCTCTTAAACAGGAAAGTTTCTTCTGTAACAGTTCGAACTGTGATCTTAGCATTTAGAATACCTTTTGCTCGTTTGCATGTGTGCTGCAGACTTTTGCTAAAAATTCCCTTTTTTCAAAAACTAACTAATCTCGAACTCATTGTTGAATGAGAAGCATGAGAAATAGCAATAGAACAAGATTAACAAATTGGATTGGTTACTTTGTAAGAGTAGAACTCTGAACTTCCAGCACCAATACATGCCATCCCACACAATGCGACTTGATCCAGTGAACCCATTTCAAGTACTTCCTTGAGGGCTAAGTGACAGAGTACAAATAGAATTTTACCTCCTTGGTGTATGATATCCATAAGTGCACCTCGGGCCTGCATATCACACTCAAATCAGTATAATTTACAGAATGCCAAAAAAACTTTGTAATGATACTTAACATTACACAGTAACAGGCTTAAGGGAAATATGAACAAATTCACAAAAGTGATTTTGGGCTAACACAAATAGAAAATCTAGTGGGAAAAGACGTATGGATTTCCAAAATAGGGCAAATTGAATTAAATGGAGTGAAGAGCTTCATTCTGATGGTGATATCATCTTCCCCATCAGATTTTTCTTTCAGCACACTATACAGTTGGCACTCAAGTGTCCTGAGATGGGCCCAAAAATTTATTCCAATACTTTATGCAATTAAAATTCATGTGCATCAGCTCTAATGGCATCTCTGATACACACTCCAAAATATTCTACTGGTTCAAATCCTGTTTGACAGACAATTCCAGGAGATGCTATAGTCAAACTAGTTTGTTGACCTGATAGACATTGTGCACAGTAGTTTAAGGTACTACAAGTTACCAGAAGGAGACTTTGTTTCTACAAACTGGGACGTTTTTCACTTACCACTGGAAGGGACAGGCACAGAAAGCAAGTTTTATATGGCATGTAGCATCACTGTACTAAAAACTAAAAAATTAACAGAAATATCAGCAAGTCAGGCAACATTTGTGGGAAGAGAAATAGAGCTAGCATTTCAGCTTAGAGAACCCCACCCCCATCCATCCAGGGCAATTGGTCTGAGGGTCTGCCAAAGTAAGAATGTCTACCCTGGGTGGGGCTGTGTGTTGAGTGTGTGGAGTAAACAGGATTCAGCATGATCCAATATCATAGATTTAATTTTGCCTTTACGTTTATATGTTTATATACTATAACAAAACCACAGCCTATTTGAAGACTGTTATAACAATGGGTTTTTAACTAGAATTGGTAACTTGGGTTTCTCCTCCTACAGATGCAACCTGACCTGCTGAGAATTTCCAGCACTTCCTGTTTCTATTTTAGATTTTCAGCATCTGCAATAGTTTGGATTTTAACACATTGTCAGAATTCTTCTTTGTAGAAGCAGACAGGAAGTAGAAAGCACAGCCAGAGAGAAGCCCACGGTAAGTTGGTTGATTTCATCAGGCAGCCCTTCACTTAGTCCAACAGTCACATTAACAGTGACTCAGCCCAGAAACAACCCAAGAAATTCTCTTTTTACTGTTACACATAAAAACTTCCTTTTTTATTACTTAAAAGAAAACAGGCCAAATTATGCAATCCCAGTGGGAAGGTTAGGTTTTTTAGCTGATTTTAACAGGTTCAGGATACAAATAGCAAATCTAATCTCATTTCCAATACATTTTCTTTCAGAATCACTGGACACCAATGAAATAATAAGGCCATATACTAATTATTCCCTGTGTATAACATAAAAGTTTCCTGCAGAGGCTGGATAGAATGATGTTGATAGAAGTATACCAAACAGCTTTTGCTTGTGGGAATGTTTGCACCCAGGTGAAATCTTAATCGATTAAGTCATTCTGAACAGTTATGGATTGTTTAGAAATTGAAGTTATCTGCTACATGTGCATCTTTAGGTAGATTAACAAAAGTACTGTATCAAAATGAAAATAATTAAAATTACCTACAATTCAAAAGTACGATAGTCAAAATGTAATATCAAAAAAATATAAAACAAAAGTGAATGATTTATTGGTCAGTGGGTGGGTAGTTTAAATAGAAATATTAAGATATGTTAAAATATAGAACAGAGGCAAACCAATTGATAAGACAACATTGAAATTGAAGAAGTAGTCAAGATGAGAGAGAGTGGTCAACACTTTGGGATATTGCAGAAGTTGGAACCATAAACATGTCCAGAATAAAACATCCCCATCCATTTCTTACCCTCCTGCCAGCTTCATTGTTTTGTAGGTTCATTAACATCCTGGCATGATCTTCTGAACCTTTGCGGTAATTTTTCTCCCTCTCTCTGGCATCCACAAATTCTTTGGCAAACCTATAGCCATATTCTGCATTGTCTCCACAGCCACCCCACAGCCAATCTCGGGGAAGATCTTTGGGTCTGGCAGCACGACTGCAACCACAGGTCGAGAGCTCCCCTTCGCGGCACGCTCGACTTACGGCATTCACAACTCCCGCTGCTGATATTGAATAAGTGAAAGCAGTCTCCCGACTCCCTGAAGAAAGACAAGTAGAAAGTATGGTTAATGTAAAAGGTTGGAGGTGACATCGGATGCATGGCAACTCTGGCAGGGTTTACAGGACATTATTTCCTACAAAATGAAACCCAATAGCATGAACGGCAGCGATGCTTCACTACCAGATGAACTCAACCCCTTCTATGCACGCTTTGAAAGGCAGAACAGAACTACAACTGTAAAGATCTCTGCTGCACCTGATGATCCTGTGATCTCCGTCTCAGAGGCTGATGTTAGTCTGTCTTTAAAGAGAGTGAACCCTCGCAAGGCGGAAGGTCCTGATGGAGTACCTGGTAAGGCTCTGAAAACCTGTGCCAAGCAACTAGTGGGAGTATGCAAGGCCATTTTCAACCTCTCACTGCTGCTACGGGCAGAAGTTCCCACTTGCTTCAAAAAGACAAAAATTATACTGGTGCTTAAGAATAATAATGTGAGCTGTCTTAATGGCTATCATCTGGTAGCATTCACATCGACAGTGATGAAATGCTTTGAGAGGTTGGTCATGACTAGACTGAACTCCTGCCACAGCAGGGACCTGGACCCATTGCAATTTGCCTATCGCCACATTAGGGCAATGGCAGATGCTTTCTCAATGGCTCTCCACATGGCTTTAGACACAAACACCTATGTCAGGATGCTGTTCATCGACTATAGCTCAGCATTTAATACCATCATTCCCACAATCCTGATTGAGAAATTACAGAACCTGGACCTCTGTACCTCCCTCTGCAATTGGATCCTCGTCTTCTTAACCAGAACACCACAATCTTTGTGGATTAGTGATAACATACCCTCCTCGCTGACGATCAACACTGGTGCACCTCAGGGGTGTGTGCTTAGCCCACTGCTCTACTCTCTGTATACACATGACTGTGTGGCTAGGCATAGCTCAAATACCATCTATAAATTTGCTGATGATACAACTATAGTTGGTAGAATCTCAGGTGGTGACGAGAGGGTGTACAGGAGTGAGATATGCCAACTAGTGGAGTGGTACCACAGCAACAACCTGGCACTCAGTATCAGTAAGACTAAAGAGCTGATTGTGGACTTCAGGAAAGGTAAGACGAAGGAACACGTACCAATCCTCATAGAGGGATCAGAAGTGGAGAAAGTGAGCAGTTTCAAGTTCCTAGGTGTCAAGATCTCTGAGGATCTAACCTGGTCCCAACATATCAATGTAGTGATAAAGAAGGCAAGACAGCGACTATACTTCATTAGGAGTTTGGCATGTCAACAAATACACTCAATAACTTCTATAGGTGTAACATGGAGAGCATTCTGACAGGCTGCATCACTGCCTGGTATGGAGGGGTGGCTACTGCACAGGACTGAAAGAAGCTGCCGAGCGTTGTAAATCTAGTCAGCTCCATCTTGGGTACTAGCCTACAAAGTATCCAGGACACCTTCAGGAGCGGTGTCTCAGGAAGGCAGCATCCATTATTAAGGTCCTCCAGCACCCGGGGCATGCCCTTTCCTCACTGTTACCATCAGGTAGGAGGTACAGAAGCCTGAAGGCACACACTCAGTGATTCAGGAACAGCTTCTTCCCCTCTGCCATCCGATTCGTAAAAGGACATTGAACTGGACACTACCTCACTTTTTAAAAATATACAGTATTTCTGATTTTTGCATGTTTTTTAATGTATTCAATATACAGTAAATGATTTTCTTGTTATAAATACAATGTGGATTTCCTTTATTATCTCAAAGCTTTTCAAGAATCGACTGTAAAACATTTTGAACTGTAGAAAATGTACGTCATTAGGACCATCCTGCCTATGCCAATAGAAGACGGGCTAGCCAGTTTAACTCCAACCCATAGGATGTAGCTAAGCAGATCACGACTCTTTAAGCATACATCCAAGTACATTTGGAGGACTTCAGTGCTTTTTTGCTGGTGGGTGGGCAAGGGTGGGGGGGGTCGTTGCCTTGCTGCTGCTTATGCGTGGGGGGGAGCTGGGGGTGGTACTTCGGGATTCTAACGCTTAACATGATTATAACATTTATCATATTATATATCATATTTGATTATAACATCAAGATGGCGGCGCGACGACGCAGGGCGCAGCGGCCACTCCAGTAAGGAATATCCGTTATCTGTAAGTAGGGGCCGTGCACAATCCTGATTTGATTGAGACGGATGTGTGAAGCACGGAGGAACATCTGGCGAAACTTCTGACATGCCTGTGCTGCTGACGCTGCTACTGAGCGATCGGAGAGATCTCCAGAGAGGAAGGCCCCGAATCCTCGGCTTTGCCTGTTGCTTGGTGGCCGGAGCCGGGGTTGAAGCACTCGGCAGAGATGGTGCTCGGTGCTCGGTGTCGGAGGGCTGGTCGGAGGCACGAAGTTGTCGGAAGTTTTCGGACGGACTCACAGTTGGTTGTGCTCGGGTGCTTCCAGAGGCTGCATCGGGAAGTTTTTGCCACGTTGGAGGTTTCTTCCTTCTGCCATCTGCGTGAGATGATGGGCTATCTGGGACTTTGAGACTTTTTTTTACCGTGCCCATGGTCTGCTCTTATCAAATTATGGTATTGCTTTGCACTGTTGTAACTGTATGTTATAATTATGTGGTTTTTTTGGTCAGTTAGTCTTGGTCTGTCTTGTGTTTATGTGATATCATACTGGAGGAACATTGAATTTCCCCTTGGGGATGAATAAAGTATCTATCTATCTATCTATCTATCTAACTATTATTTATTCTTTGGGGCACTCCACTTCTTGCGGATGTTTGTGAAGAAAATTAATTTCAGAATGTACATTGTGTACGTTTCTCTTACATTAAATGCACCTATTGATGAACATTTCTGCCCCAACCACCACTTCCCACAGTGAGCTCCTAACTCCCTACCTTCCTTGGATGAAAGTTTATTTTCCCACTTCCTTTCTGATTTCCTACCAATCACTTTAAACTTGTGCCCCGTGTTTTGACCACTTTGCCAAGGGAAATGGGTTTCTTCTCATTTATTGTCTTAGCCCATTGTAAATTTTATACACTTTTCTACTCTTCTCAGTGTCAAAGAAAACAGCTCCAGTCTTATAGCTAAAATCAATCAGTGAAGGCAACATTCTTGTAAATCTCCTCTGTACCCTATGCAGCACAATCAGATCTTTGTTGTAAAGTGGTGGGAAGAACTACATGGTATTCTATACTCTTCTAGCATGATGTCCCTGCCTCAGCTAATAATGGAACACATTCTGAATGTCTCTTTTAACTATCTGTTTTGTTTAACTTACAAGATCTTTAGACATTATACTCTCAATGCTCTTCCACACTACTCAATAGCTTCCATTTATCTCTCTTGCCCTTCTGGACCTCTTTAAATGCATTATTTCACATTTCTTTGGATGTTAAATCCATAAATGCCATTTATATCTACCTATGGAGACACAAGTGAGTGCAGATGCTGGAATCCAGAACATAAACAATCTGCTGGTGGAATCCAGATGTAAGATTTTGATCTGTTACCTCAACAACTTCAATGCCCCCCCCGCCCCCCCCCCAGACGTTGCTTGACCTGCTGAGTTTTTTCCAGCAGGTTGTTTGTATATCTACCTGTGGTCAAAAGTTTTCAGAAGAATTTCTAAACCAGTTCTAAATCTGCTGGTTAGATGCCCTATATTGTACTACCTACAAATCATTCCCTGCACATTTAAACATAAATTAAGTAATTATAAATAACCAGGGTACTAAGCCCATTGGATATCCACTGGTAACAGATTTTCAGTTACTATTACTCTTTGCTTCCTACCACTGGTGTAGTTTACCACATTTTTATTTTTTTTTAAATAGACCACTATGTGGACTTTGTCAGAAGCCTTGCTAAGTTCTATGCAGGCCGTATCAAATGCAACACCCTCACCTACACCCCTCCCACCAAAAAAATCACAAATTAGTCAGACGAGATCTTCACCCAACAAATCCATGTTGATTGCCCATGACAAATGGGAAGATTTATATCAACCCTTGGAACTGATTCCTATCATTTATTTTCACTACAGAAGCCAAACAGCCTGCAATTTCTCAGTTTATCCCTTTATCCCATTTTAAACAATGGCACAATGTTAGCAGTACTCCAATCTTTAGCATCATTCCTGTGGTCAGAGAGAATTGAATAATGATGGTCAAAGCTTCTATAAATACCCATTGTACTTACATAAACAACTTCCCCAGATCAGAGGTTAAAACTGAATTGTTGCATGCACTGTATATACACCCCTTTTGAATAAGGCTGTTACATTTGCATTTTCCAGCCCTTTGCCCCCCCCCCCCGAATCCAGCAAGCACTGGCACATTATGGCAAGCCTTCTGCAATCTTCACCCCCCCCCCACCCCACCCCAGCAATTTGGGATACATTCCATCTGGACCAATTGGTTTGTTACTCTAAGCACTGCCAGGCTTTCAGTTACATCACTTTTACAATTTTCACCTTGTCCATTAACTCTGCTACATTCCTTATTATTAAGATTTCGGTTGTAACTTTTTCCTTGGTAAAGAGCAGTGCGAAATATCCTTTTATCTTTCCAACTATACCTTTTTGTCTTAATTGGTGTTTTTCTTCTCATGCTCTCTTTGCCAATCTTAGTTTCCTTCTCACCTGTTGCCCACCCCAATCAAATTTGTCTATTTATCTTGGTTAGCACCTGAATTATTTACCTCACGCGACCCATTCATCCCCAACTCTCGATTTATAATCTCTCTCTTTGTGATTCATCAAATTCAGCTTTTGGTTCCTCTGCCCTGTCTAAACATGCTTGACCTGTGCCCATAATTGAAGAACTGACTGTATTTCAAACTCTTTGACTTCAAATGATAGAAATGAGTAACAATCTCAATACCAGCAATCTGTACTTGTTCATGAGGATGGAAAGAATATTCGTTGTCTTATCTGAAGGAGAGAGGTCCCATAGTGGCCTGACCAACTATAATTGCTCAAACAATTCCCACCAATAATAGAAGAACTTAATTTCTCATTACTCCCGGTATGGTTTCTTTCCCCATTTGAGATGACCACACGACATTTGAAAATGTGTTGGTTGTGAGATACATTTGAACTACATGAGCTCAAGTTTTCTTTTTACTGTGTATTCATTAAAATAGAGAATTCTGATAAATGGTCAAATCCCTGAAATGCACTTTGTTATATTGTTAAAAAGACAAACAATAATTAAGAGGAAAATATATAATGAAGTGGTCTTTCAGATTGGAGATTGTGAGGTTAAGAAAAGTTATGTTTTTGATGGTCTGTTCAAAAGTGGCAAAAGCTGTCGTCAACAAGCAACAGACACAAATGCCGGAGGAACTCAGCAGGCCAGGCAGCATCTGTGGAAAAAACTACAGTCCCTTCTTGCTGAAGGGATGGCATTATATTTAATGGCATTCACAAAATGAAGCCCTTTGAACCTGAAGGTTAAATTAGCAAACATTTGTAACACCCAGGGAAAGGCTTCACTGCTAATGTAATGAATGTGTGGTAAATGCCTCTTTTATGCTAACTCCCTACTGACTGAGGAAGAAATTCCCAACCCTTCTCGTGCTGTCAGGTGAAATGGGGGGGGGGGGGGGGGGGAGTGGCGCTTTCTGTGGACAGCCTGAGTTTCAGTGGGATGAAGCAGACCTCAGCCAAGGGACAGAGGGGTCCGAGTTGCAGGAGGGTACGAGTGATAGATTGGGGGGGGGGGGGGCCTCACCAGGTAGACCAGAACTATCCCCAGTAGTGTTCTAACATGAAGTAGATGAGGGGGGTATGGAAGTTGCAAAGAATCAGGAGACCGCTGGATAGGTTGGCCCATGTAGCACCAGGGGAACAGAGTGTGGTCCCTACTGCTTTGGGGAACTATGTCACTGCCTTTTGCGCCTGGGTTGGACTTTGTGCTTTACATGAAGGGTTGACAAATTATCTCAGTGTCATGAGGACATGACTAAGTTTGGTGGGGGGGGGGGGGGGGAGAGAGAGAGAGCAACATCCTGGGAAAGGTTTCACTGCTGATGTAATGGTCTTTCTGAAGCAGCAGGTTAGAAATGTGCACCGTCCAGCGAGGGGAGTGTTTTTTCTTGTTGTGTGCCTGAGACTGAGGTGACCTGGGTATTTTGTTCAGTGGAAGATGGGGAGAAGACGCCTGAAAGGAGAGGTTGTAGACACCAGAAAGGAGTGGACTTGGAGCGGGGCCGGGAGTTGACAAAGCCCGGGGAAAATCGATGGAGGACCAGCGGAAGGGAAACCGTGAGCTCCAACTTGTGCACATTAGACCATTTCATTAAAAAGGGTTCTTTTCTTTTACTTTACTAACCCTTTAGTCAAATTAAGAATTATAAAGCTAAATCATTTAATTACAAATAGTGTAACATCCGTTATTTCGTGGCACTGATTTGTAACAGGGGAACACATCACGCAGCATCCACCCAAACAGGAGGTTTTGCACCTCAATCTCGTTCGTTTGGTGGGGCCAGAGATTGTCTTCCCCAGACTTACGCAGCTGACAGAACCTGAGGGTTAAATATTTACTACGGGGAAGCCCATACCTGATGTATGATCTATTCTATATTTGAATGTGTTGATATGTTCCTATACAATGAATTACAGGTGCATCTGAATAATAACGCTTCCTCTGGGATGTAATAGGTGTTAAGTTGATAAGGTATCTCAGTTATTAATTCCACATTTGAAGACTGGTGAGATGGAAATGAAAAATGGTGCTTAATTAAACATTTAAATTTAACTTCAGAATATCAAAGGTGACCTTGAACTTTGTAACTCAAAAACACACAAAGAAAATAAATAGCAAACAGGAGGAAAGCTGCAGATGCTGGAAATTCAAACAACACACACAAAATGCTGGTGGAACGCAGCAGGCCAGGCAGCATCTATAAGGAGAAGCACTGTCAACTTTTCGGGCTGAGACCCTTCGGCAGGACTAATGGAAAGGAAAGATAGTAAGAGATTTGAAAGTAGTGGGGGGAGGGGGAAGTGCGAAATGATAGGAGAAGACTGGAGGGGGTGGGATGAAGCTAAGAGCTGGAAAGGTGATTGGCGAAAGTGATACAGAGCTGGAGAAGGGAAAGGATCATGGGACGGGAGGCCTCAGGAGAAAGAAAGGAGGGGGGGAGCACCAGTGGGAGATGGAGAACAGGCAACCAACTAAATGTCAGGGATGGGGTAAGAAGGGGAGGAAGGGCATTAACGGAAGTTAGAGAAGTCAGTGTTCATGCCATCAGGTTGGAGGCTACCCAGCCGGTATATAAGGTGTTGTTCCTCCAACCTGAGTGTGGCTTCATCTTGACAGTAGAGGAGGCCATGGATAAACATATCAGAATGGGAATGGGACATGGAATTAAAATGTGTGGCCATTGGGAGATCCTGCTTTTTCTGGCGGACCAAGCGTAGGTGTTCAGCGAAACGGTCTCCCAGTCTACATCGGGTCTCACCAATATATAAAAGGCCACACCGGGAGCACCAGACACAGTATACCACACCAGCCGCCTCACAGGTGAAGCGTCGCCTCACCTGGAAGGACTGTCTGGGGCCCTGAATGGTGGTGAGGGAGGAAGTGTAAGGGCAGGTGTAGCACTTGTTCCGTTTACAAGGATAAGTGCCAGGAGGGAGATTCTATATTTGGGTTATCTAAAAAAAATCTCAATATGCAGTACTCCAAATACAGGTGCAATCGGTAAACAGTTGGAAGAGAGGCCATGTTCCTGTTGTTCCTCCTTCCGGTTTACAATTCTAATGTTCTGGTTTCCCCATCATTCATTAAGGAATCTCATGGTTTCTTCATAAACATATGTGCCCCAGAGCAAAATAAAATTTTTCCGTCCAAATAGATAATTTAAAAGGGAAAATTTGTTCAAAGAAATTATTTCCTCATCTGTTTCATTGTGACCATTGTAGTTTAATCGGCAAATGAATGAAACGGTGACCTTAAATGCCACGGAGCTGTCATTGTAAAAGATAACATCAACATTAGTATATAATATTATTGAACTAAACTTGTCGTTGTCTACACAATTCCACGTTTATAGAAGTTTCCGTTTTTACAGTTCTTCTGAAAATATAATACAAACTAAATCCATGTTATTCTAACCGAGGGCGAGTTCAATTCTGACTTCTAATGCTCCCCCTGAAAATCACCGGGTCAAAATAATGGCCATTTTCATTTGCCTCAGATCACATAGGAGTGGCAATAGTGAACGAAGTGCAAGTGCACAGTTCACTCTTGGCTAACTGCCAGCAAACTTTTCAACAAAGTGAGCGGCAACACCGCCGAACCAACTTGGAAACGGCACCCTCGCCTGCCGCTTTTTTAAATAAATTACTTTTCTGACAAGTGGCGTCACATCTAAGCGCATTGTATAAACAAAAGTAACCCCTTCCCCTCCCATCGCCAGAGAGAGAAAGAAACTGATAAAGAGTGTAGCGGTCTAAAATCAAGCCAAGTTGCCAATCCATCTGCTCTGCACATGGCGTTTGGCTCCATTCTCTCCCAGCCCCCTGACTGACACCTCCATTTATTATACTGCGAGTCGGTAACATCAATGTAGTCCCAGATTTCTCGAAACCCTGTGAATGGATAATTGAATTTCAAAAAGGCTGGGACAATGCATCCAGGCGACACCTTACTATAAACTTAGACGGCAAGGACTAATGACTCGCAGGTCGCGCTTCCAGAGAAAAGGATTGGCTTCACTTTTGTTCAGAGAACGATCGAAACGGATCTAACACTTGAGTGCTAAACTTTTGTTTCAAAAGAAGCTTCTTTTGTTATGTGCCGAAGTGGAAAGTCTCACCTATCTGCATTACTCTTCCAAACACGGAGGTGTTATCTACGGTGCTGCAGTTCCATCGCCTCTGTCTGAACTGGTACTGGCATTCTCTGATGCCTGTTTTTGCCCCTTCTCCAATATAAACCATATGATCCTGGTACAACTGGCATAATTTCCTCTGCCCCTGCGACAGGCCGTTCAGTTGACTGCAGAGAGGCTGGGCGCCAATTATATACATCTCAGGCCGTTGAATTGGGTTCATAGCCAAAGACCTACAGTGGGTTTAAAAAGATTTATTAGGGAACTCAAGAGAATTGGCATTTTTAATAGGATCAACTTGTTTCGAGCTTCTTCGAATAAGGCGCAAACACGAGGAAATCTGCAGATGCTGGAAATTCAAACAACAACACACACAAAATGCTGGTGGAACACAGCAGGCCAGACAGCATCTATAAGGAGAAGCGCTGTCGACGTTTCGAATAAAGCTTTTACTCGCTAATGACTTCAAATATTTTATTTTAACCATTAAGCGGAACGCAGTTAAATTAAGCACTAACCATCAGTTTCATTAATTCTTTAAAGCTTACTTAAAGGAGAAAACTATTCATCTTAAGAAAATTATATTTTTCATTTCAAGGAGCCAGTTTGAAATTATCGATTATAGATTAAATTTTCCATTTCTTGGACGACGTACTTTCGAAGATACTGTATGCTGTGCCAAATTATTATCGATATTGTGACTGGAAGTATCTTATTCATATTGCATAGTATTCTTAACGGGTTGTGTTCATGAGACAATACTCTGCTAAACGTTGTTATTAAGTGTCAAAAGTCTGAGACGTCAGCATTGTTGTGAATTCTTCTTTCAACTCAATTTAGACAACGATATAAACTATCTATACATATGGATTGATTACAATTTTGAATTCCATATCTTCCTTCAAGTGGGGATTCACCAAATTCCCTTCATTACAGTAAAGTTCCACAATATCTAACACGTTGTTCTTTATTATCACATATATTCATCAAACACCATCGTTCCCCTCCACCCATCACTCGAGATGAACTAAAGTGCACCATGACGCTCAAACCATTCTGAATTGAGTGGGCGGACAGGAATAAATAAAAGTACAAAATATTGAGGTACTTACCACCAGGAGTTTGCCTGAACCAGACTCTGGGAAAAACTGGATATTAAGGCGGCAGCCAACACAAGGCGAAGCCCAGTCATGGTGAGACCGGCCGGGGTGAACCCTGCATGGAGCGCTCCCTGGGCCAGTAATCGCACCGCCACCGCACTCTGTGAATAAAAATCAACAGCAATCAGCCCAGCTCTCGGCTAGACCCACACCACCGCGATACTCGAGTTACTTGTTGGAGTCCCCGTGGAAATCGGTCGATATTTCTTGCTTTGCAAATAGCGGCTGTAGGATCTGGTTGAATCCTAGCGATTCCCCTAATGAAGTCAAGAGTTTTTAATGAGGCTCCATCTCCTCACTCCGACTGGTCAGACTATTACAATAAATGGGGAAGAATTTATCTTCAGGTCTGACATCTGAAAGTAAGTTTACACATTAAAGTTAAAGAGAAACGAACTTGTTTTTAATCATCAGTCTTCCCTCCGAAGCCCGGAGAGGTTTCTATTCAGCAACAAAAAGAAGGCATATAGCTATGTTGTGGTCTGGCGAAGAGGGAGGGGGAGGGCGACAATCCACCAACAGCAGCCAACTAAACGACCGCATTCTCCCCGAGTGGGTCTCGACCACCAGTGTTAACCAAACACCAAATGGATACAGATTGTGGGCTGTACAAACACGACATCCTGGGGTTGGAGGATGATACACCAGCATACCACAGCCCGTCCAAGAAAAGCGCCTTCCCATCTGTTAAACCGTTCAACAAACTTCATAGAAATTTGCTGTCAATAAACTTATGGGACAACTAAAATTCTGAATGGTCGAAAGGGAACACGTAAAGGATCCAACAGAAGTTTTACTCAAACAGTATTTATACTAGATTGATGCACAAGGTTATTCGTTTTATAACCGAATGATCAGCAGTTTTCAGACACGGGTTTCACATTTGAAATATCATTCAACATCTGCAATTCATTAGGCAAAAAAACGTCAATTTGGAAAATATAAAGACAATGCAAGATATTTGAACGGTGCGCCACGCGATTATTATCCCGGGAATGAAACAACATCAGCTGATGAAAAGCAGATTTTCCGAACATGAAATTATTTCCAAAAGGCGGTATGTGCTCACCTTTGAGAAGGGTGCTGAAGTGATCAAAGAGCGGGCTGCAGATTCCACTCAATGACATTGTATTATTATGCAGGGACATTTCGGAAATAGCCTGGCGCCTTCAGCCAGCAAATCGCAACAATAGTCACACCCCCCTTCTAAAGGACCTTGAATGTATTCACCTCCATCCCCCACCAACTCCTGTAAATCTCGCGCTATAATCCTAAACATTTCTAGTCTGCCCAGATTTTGCTGATGGTGAGAAATCACGGACAAAACTTTATTGAGGTGAAGACGTAAACTGTCGCTTCCGATGGCATTAATTCACACTTTCCACTATCTAACGGTGACATAAATGCAGTTTCTGCCATACCAGCGACTTAGATACAGTAACCACCAGCAGCGGGAGCCAGACCAATACAAATTCCCAAAATTTAATTTACCAGATGCCTAGACCGGATCATGAGGTAGTAAAGCACCAGAGACAGCGTCCAATATTTCTCAGCTCCTCTTACCTGCAGACTACACGTACAATCATCCAGAATCATGCCGTGCAGACCTCCGCCTGGGTAGCAGATGTTTTTGACCTTACTGTCAAAAATAGTACAAACGCCAGCCTAGCAGTGACCCAGAAAGAAAGAAAAACGATCTAAATTCCCCAAACAGTTCATTTCAGTGTTCATATTTAACATTAAGAGGACCAGACGTCACGCGGATTGCTTGAAATACCAAGATGTCTATGCAGTCTAATTACATTTTTTAAAAAGCCAGCTATCAAAAATCTTGTTCTTCCAAATCATGACAACTAGCCAGCGCCTGATGTTGAAGTATAGCCACGGAGCAAAATAAAAATCCAATTCACCAAGGGATCTATCGCCGCCATTCCAGTTCCATTTAATTTAACAGCATAATTCATGTTTTTATTAATTCCTGTGATGTTGGTATAGGTCAGCATTTATTGCCCATCCACAATTGTTTTTCAACAGCCATGGAGTAAATGCGCTGGGGATTTTGACTCATCTCCGTGGAAGGTGACACACCTCCATCTCAGATCTGGAACTCAGAAACAACTTGCTGGTACCCAGGGCTGTAGGTTTTGGAGATGGTGCCAAAAACAGCCTTGGTGAGATGCTGGAGTCATCTTATATTTGATATTCTATGTGTTTCCATAGGTAATGAAGATTATATTTAAGGTGTTCACAGGAACTGCTTTGTCCTTAATCATATTTAGTTATTTTGGTGGTGTTGAAAGGGCACTCCTCCAAGCTCTCACACATTCCTGCCTTACGCCAGGTATTTGTTGGCAGGTGGATGGGGTGCTCAGATGATGTCATCACAGAACGTTCAGCCTCTCACTGGCTCCTATATTAAAGCATGGCTGGTACAATTGCAATTCTGATCTGGGACAATTACCGAGCGGGGATCCAGTGGTGGCAATGTCATAGAAGCGTTGGTGGTTGGGCTCCCTCTTATTAGAGAAGGGTTTTTTTGAGGCATGAACATCACTTGCCACTTATCACTGTGTTACAGAAAAGATGTGATTGCACTAGGGAGAGTGCAGAGGAGACAGGCCATGATGTTGTCAGGGCTGGTAATTTTTTGCTGAGGATAGACTGGGGGTGTTTTCTTTGGAACTGAAAAAGCTGGGGGAGAAATAATTAAAGTGTATAAAATTATGATAGGCTTAATGGGGTGAAGTGGAAGGATCTAATTCCCTTACTAGTGGAGTCAAAAACCAAGGGGATTTAAAATAATTGGTAGAAGGATTAGAGAAGAGATGAGGAAAAATATTTTCATCTAGTGGTCTGTAGCTCACCAGATGAAAGGGAGTGACAGAAACCTTCATCACATTTGAAAATGTGCTTGGAGCTCTGACTCATATGTGTAGTGGACCTATATAGCAAATGAGGGGATTTCTAGCCCATTTCAGAGGGTATTTCTTGCTGTCATACATGGATTAGACTGGGTAAAAATTTCCTTTCCTAGTGAACCAATGGAACTTTACACAAAATGTGACATTGTTCAGCATGTATTTTCATTTCTTGTTTATTTAATTAACTGAATTTCCAGAGTCACCATGACTCTGGAAATACCTCTTGGCAATACCTCTGCATTTGCTGTAATGTGATCATTGTGCTCTATCAAACAAAATGACATTTTTACAAAATGTACTCAGTCACGAGTATGGACATTGCCAGCAATGACAGCGTTTGTCGTCCATTCCTAATTATCCATTGGCTAGAAAGGCTATTAAGAGTCAACTAGATTGGTGGGCTTAAAGTTGCATGCTGGCCAATTGGTAAAGATGTCAGGACACTTCCCTGAAAGACATTCGCAAACCTGATTAGTTTTTGAACGTAAATTCATAGGTTCATGGTTTCCATCACACAGACTTGCTTTTGTTTGATTTTAGATGTTTTAAATGTTTACTTGAATTCAAACTGTCAGTTATCAGCGAATGATTCAAACTCATGTCCCTGGGTCAATGGAGCAGACCTTTAGCGCTACTTCAGAAACAACTGGTATCCTTTTGTTCCCCTGCATGCTTAACTTATTTCATTAATTATAATTAATGTCAAAAAATTCCATGAAGATACTCCAGAATATGCAAAGATAAACCGTGTACAAAAAGTCATGAAAAGTCAGTATCATATAGCCATAAGCATAACTGTATTATCTCCTGAAGCAGTATTAAATTCAAATCTAATTATATTCCAACTCAAGTCAATATTACAACTGACAGATTGAAGTTATAGTCCGGACTTTTGCAAAACATTTGCACAGGGTACTAAATTGAAGATACACATTATGAGCCATAGCACAAGTAAGGGGAGCAATTGATGTGCTGTGCTTCTATTCATTACAGTAGCTTTTGAATGGACATTCAATTCATCTATTGAAAATCACTTTACATCAACTATGATGTTTGACCCTGTAAACGGTGCACAGTCTATCACAGGAAGTTTTTTAAAAATTGATTTTATGTTCAATAAATACATCTCAAAAATCTCTGAGTTGATTTACGTAAGTGGTCTTAAGAGATGTTTAGTATTGCAGTCTTCCTCTACTGAGTATCTTATTTGAACATTTCACCACCAGACTATAAACGCAGTTGATGAAAACCCCACAGCCATCTAATTTGCAAATTGTCTGATCTCAGTTCTTGGACTGTAGTACTCATGTCTTCATTTGCAAATAATACCACAGGGTGGCGCTTCAACTATCAGACTGCCCCACTATGAACATCCTTGAAACAGGTGTTTCATCCTTGAGAAGGATGGAGGAGTACAAGAAACAGCACATTGTACATTAATGAGGCGAATTAATATTTATTATTTTTGTCACTTAATACAGTATTTATTCTTGTTATATTAAAAATCCACTCAAAGTTTAACATCTTAAGAACTCATTTGATAATTTCTTTCAGAGGAGCATATAAATAAGGTAACTGCAGATAGGTGTGGGAACAATAGGGTTGTTATAGTACATTATTTTAACTTTCCTGCTATTGACCAGGACTGCCATAATGCTAAGGAATTAGGTGGGCCAATAAATGTCAAGTGCCCAGGAAAGTTTTTTGAAGTTATGTGTAGATGGCCCGACTAGACAACGGGCTAATGTGTAAGTGAGAGACCATAATACTACTAGCTTCAAGATCATTATGGAAAAAGATAGGTCAACAAGTTAATGTCCTAAGTAAAGGCAAGGTTACTTGTGATGACATTGGACAGGGACTTTCAAAGGTTGATTGGGTAAATTTGTCAGCAGGAAAAGGTTATCTGGCATATGTGAGGTTTTTAAATGTGAGATGAGAAGAGGACAGGGCAAACAAGCAGGATGCAAGAAAATGAATCCCAGGGTAGTATGAATCTTATACTTTGATAATAAATTTATTATAAACTTTGAAGTTCCTGTTAGAGTGTGGGAGAAGGGAATCCCTACTTTACTCACTTTATACCTATGATTGTGAGGCTAAGTACAGCTCCAAAGCCATATTTAAGTTTGCTGACACCACCACTGTTGTTGGCCAAATCAAAGGTGGTGACATATTAACTTAAAGGAGGGAGGTTGGAAATCTGGTTGAATGGTGCCACAACAACAACCTCTCACCCAACGTCATAAAATTAAAGAGCTGATTATCAACTACAGGGGGAAGAAATCTGAGGTCCACGAGCCTCATTAGGGAATCAGAAGTGGAGAGGGGCAGTAGCTTTAAATTCTTTAGTGTTATAGCAGAGGATCTGTCATGGGACCTGCATGAGGAAGTACCATCACAAAGAAAGCATGGCAGTGCCTCTACTTGCTTGAAAATTGTTGTAGATTCAACATGTCACAAAAACTTTAACAAATTTATGTAGATATACAGTGGAGATGATCCTAACTGGTTGCAGACTAGCCTGGTATGAAAAAAGATAATGTCCAGGAATGGAAAAGTTTACAGCAATTGGTGAATAGAACCCAATATCCCTCTTTGCCAGTGAACAAACTTACATTGAGTGCTTCCACAAGAAAGCAGCATTATCAAGGAAATACATATGGCAGTGGGGAAGAAGCTGTTCCTAAAATATTAGAAACATAGAAAACCCACAGCACAATACAGGCCCTTTGGCCCACAAAGTTGTGTCGAATATGTCCCAACCTTAGAAATTACTAGGCTTACCCATAGCCCTCTATTTTTCTAAGCTCCATGTACCTATCCAAAAGTCTTTTAAAAGATCCTATCGTATCCGCCTCCACCACCATTGCCGGCAGCCCATTCCACGCACTCACCATTCTGAGTAAAAAACTTACCCCAACATCTCCTCTGTACCTACTCCCCAGCACCTTAAACCTGTGTCCTCTTGTGGCAACCATTTCAGCCCTGGGAGAAAGCCTCTGACTATCCACACGATCAATGCCTCTCATCATCTTATACACTAGTGGTCACCAACCCTTGCGTATTGCGATCGACTAGTCAATCTTTGAGACTTTCCAGTAGATCCCGAAAAAAAAGAAAAATAAATACACAAATACTGTTGAGAGATTGTTTCCGGGTTGCAGGGTTTTAGTTCAGTTCTTTCTGCCCAGTGCGCATGCGTGTAGCTCCCCTGCCATGCACTGGTCCCCAACCACCGGGCCGCAAGGAAACAGTACGAGTCAGCTGCACCTTTCCTCATTCCCTGTCACGCCCACTGTTGAACTTGAACCCATGCGAGGTCATTACCCAAGCGCGTCAGGGATCACTGGTTGGCCTCGGGTAACCAGCTGCTTCGTTCGGCCGGCGAGAAGTGCCGTTGCTACCGGCCTGGAGCGCGGACAGATGGACGCTGCCTCTGAACCTGTTTAGCACACCGAATGTTCATGGGGAACCCGGTACTAAGATATTCGCAGACGACCTACTTCGGGCTCAGGGTTCCGTAAGTAGCAGAGCAGCTACCGCGCTGAGATCTACTGAAACAAACTTTTGTCGGCCGATAGGTCCTACAAGGGGGACTGGTGCGGGCCTGTCACACTCCTCGCTCGGTCGGTTGCTCTCTCCGGACTGCGACTGTGGCGGCCCCAGTACGGGAACAGACGCACCTGGCCAAGGTGGCGGGTGGGTGGGCGGGAAGCTGTCTAATGAGGCAATGAAGCCCTCAAAACTGCATCGGTACCCTGAGTCCAAGCACCCTGCACTTAAATACAAACCCGCTGTTTTTTCCCGCGTTAAAAACGTGAGCAAGCAGGACAGCAGGTAAGTGCTGAGAGCCACATAAACTAAATTGCAGAATAGACTGGACATAAGGAACCTGCTTCGAGTATCGCTGTATTCCCGTCATGTTTAACCCCACCCCGTCAGCCGGTCTGTAAGAATATTGTCAATATTAAACTGGTCCGCGGTGCAAAAAAAGGATGGTGACCCCTGGTGCTCATACATTATTTCTACTTCCAGGTTGCGGGGTTTTACTTCCGGTCTTTTCTGCCCCGATGCGCATGCGTGTAACTAATCGATTTGGAGTCGATCTTGCCTTTCATTAAGGCCGAGGTAGGGGATCTTGAGTTTCAAAAGGTTGGTGACCACTATTATACACCTCTATCAGGTCACCTCTCATCCTCCGTCGCTCCAGGGGGAAAAGGCCGAGTTCACTCAACCTGTTTTCATAAGGCACGCTCCCCAATCCCGGCAACATCCCCATAAATCTCCTCTGCACCTTTTGCATGGCTTCCTCATCTTTCCTGTAGTGAGGTGACCAAAACTGAGCACAGTATATTGAGTCTGTGTCCTCTGGCTCCTATACCTCCTCCTTGATGGTAAATGAGAAGACAGCACATCCTGGTTAATGGGGATCCCAATGACAGATGCTGCCTTTTTGAAGCATCACCTTTTGAAGATGTCCTCACTGCTGGGGAGGCTGGTGCCCATGATGAGCTGGCAAAGTTTGCAACTTTCTGCTGCTTTTTTTGATCCTTTGCAGTGCCCCCTCCGTACCAAATGGTGATGCAACCACTTAGAATGCTACTCATGATACAGCTGTAGAAACTTGTGAGAGTTTTTGATGGCATACCAAGTCTCCCCACACTCTCAATGAAATATAGCTGCTGTTGTGCCTTCTTTGTAGTTGCATCAATATGTTAGACCAGGACTGATCTTCAGAGATGTTGACAACCAGGAATTTGAAACTGCTCACCCTTTCCACTGCTGATCCCTTGATGAGTACTAGTGTGTGTTCACTTGATCTCCCCTTCCTGAAGTCTACAGTCAAGTCCTTGGTCTTACTAATGTTAAGTGCAAGGTTGTTGTTTTGACACCCATCCAGCTGATCTATTTCACTCCTATACGCCTCCTTGTCACCATCTTAAATTCTGCCAACAATATAGATAGATAGATAGATAGATACTTTATTCATCCCCATGGGGAAATTCAACTTTTTTCCAATGTCCCATACACTTGTTGCAGCAAAACTAATTACATACAATACTTAACTCAGTAAAAAATATGATATGCATCTAAATCGCTATCTCAAAAAGCATTAATAATAGCTTTTAAAAAGTTCTTAAGTCCTGGCGGTAGAATTGTAAAGCCTAATGGCATTGGGGAGTATTGACCTCTTCATCCTGTCTGAGGAGCATTGCATCGATAGTAACCTGTCGCTGAAACTGCTTCTCTGTC
Source organism: Hemitrygon akajei (assembly GCF_048418815.1). NCBI lineage: Eukaryota > Metazoa > Chordata > Chondrichthyes > Myliobatiformes > Dasyatidae > Hemitrygon > Hemitrygon akajei. The sequence continues at coordinate 146,402,210 of NC_133133.1, read as the reverse complement.
TCTGGATGGTGCTATGTAGAGGATGTTCAGAGTTATCCATAATTGACCGTAGCCTACTCAGCGCCCTTCGCTCAGCTACCGATGTTAAACTCTCCAGTACTTTGCCCACGACAGAGCCCTCCTTCCTTACCAGCTTATTAAGACGTGAGGCGTCCCTCTTCTTAATGCTTCCTCCCCAACACGCCACCACAAAGAAGAGGGCGCTCTCCACAACTGACCTATAGAACATCTTCAGCATCTCACTACAGACATTGAATGACGCCAACCTTCTTAGGAAGTACAGTCGCCTCTGTGCCTTCCTGCACAAGGCATCTGTGTTGGCAGTCCAGTCTAGCTTCTCATCTAACTGTACTCCCAGATACTTGTAGGTCTTAACCTGCTCCACACATTCTCCATTAATGATCACTGGCTCCATATGAGGCCTAGATCTCCTAAAGTCCACCACCATCTCCTTGGTCTTGGTGATATTGAGACGCAGGTAGTTTGAGTTGCACCATATCACAAAGTCCTGTATCAGTTTCCTATACTCCTCCTCCTGTCCATTCCTGACACACCCCACTATGGCCGTGTCATCAGCGAACTTCTGCACATGGCAGGACTCCGAGTTATATTGGAAGATTTGTGCATCAGAAAGTTCATAATGGCATTTTAACTCTGCCTAGCCACGCAAATTGTGGATGTAGAGAGAGTAAATCAATGAGCTAAACATGCATCGTTGAGGTGTGCCAGTGTTGTCAGCGAGATATATTTTCTAATCTGCACTGACTGTGGTTGCCTGATGAGGAAGTCAAGGATCCAGTTGAAGAGAGAGATAAAAAAAGGCCCAGGTTTTGGAGCTTGTTGATTAGTACTGAGGGTATGATGATGTTGAATGCTGAGCTGTAATCAATAAACAATAAGCAACATAGGTATTGCTATTGTCTAAATGAATCTAGGCCAGTTGGATTGCCGGTGAGATTACATCCATTGTAGTTCTTCATCACAGTAGATGTGAGTGCAACTGGGTGATAGTCATTGAAGCAGCTCACCCTGTTCTTCTTGGGGGGTGATATGAAGCAGGTTGGACAGTAGTAATAAGAGATTGAAGATGTTCTTGAACACTCCAGATAGTCGGTTGGCAAAGGCTTTCAGTGCCCTACCAGGTACACCATCAGGGCCTGACACCTTGTGAAGGTTCACCCTCTTGAAAGATGTTCTGACATCAACCTCCGAGACTGAGATCACAGGGTCACTAGATGTTACAGAGATTCGCACAAGTGTAGCTGTATTCTTCCTTTCAAAGTGTGCATAAAAGGCATAGAGCTCCTCTGGGATTGAAGCATCACACCCATTCACCTGCACACATTCATCACACCTGGGTTTCACCTGCAAACCTTGCCAGAGCCGATGTGCATCCGATTCTGTCTTTAACTTCAATCAGAATTGTTTTATTGCTCTTAAAATAGCCTTCCATAGGTCATACCTGGACTTCTTGTATGATTCTGGATTACTATTCTTGAACATCACAGATCTAGCCCTCAGCAGAATATGAATCTCCTAGTTCATCCACAGCTTTTAGTTTGGGTATATTTGGTATGTACATGAAGGCAAACACTCATCCACACAGGTCTTGATGAAGTTGGTGAAAACGTGGCATATTCATTCAGATCCGAATATAAATCCCTGAAGATCATCTAGTCCACTGACTCAAAGCAGTCCTGTGAGTGCTCCTCCATCTAGATGGTGGTACAGCAGTGGTCAAGTGTGTTGGCTCCTTTGGTTCCACAGGTGATATGTTGGTGGTAGTTGTTCAAAGACTTCTTCAAGCTGGCCTGATTGAAATCTCCCACACTGATAGTGTGCACTGTTTCGTTACTGCTGATTATGGTGCTCACCTCCTCCAGTACCTGCCTGATGTTGGCCAGAGGTGGAATGTACATCACTAGAAGGATAATGGCAGAAAATTCCCTCAACAAATAAAATGAACAACACTTGACCACTAGCCGATCCAGGTCAGTTGAGCAGGACTGAGTCAGAACCATCACATCCATGTACCATGAAGCATACACTCCCTCCTCTACTTTTAAAAGACTCAACTGACCTGTCCTTGTGGAGAATAGAGAAGAATCAGAATGCAGCATTGTGTCCAAAATGGTGGAGGTGAGCAATGTTTCTGTGAAACAAAGTACCTAGCAGTCCCTAATGTCTCTCTGACATGGCAAACTTACTCTGAGATCTTCAATTTTATTTTCCAGAGACTGCACCTTTGCCATCAAGATGGTTGGGAGTTGGGGGTCTAAGGCCTGTGTTTCAATCATACTTGTAGACTTCCCCAATTCTGTTTGCATAAAGGGGAAACAGCACTTGGGATCTGAATCTGCCATCCAGGGTCAATCGATTTTGGGGATCGATAGATTTTTATACGTCTTAAACGATGAAGTACCCATATCTGTGACTGTGGGTTTCCACTGTAGTAGTTCTAAATAGGAATATTTGATGACTCCTATCGGAGCTGCACGCAAAGACTTTCTGTTCCAGGACTTCTCAAATGTCCTCTTTCTTTCAGGATCGTGGTTTCCCTTCTGGCGTCATCAAAGATGCCCTCACCCGCATCTCCTCCACTTCCTGCACTTTGGCCCTCACCCCATCCTCCCGTCACCACAACAGGATCCGTGTTCCCCTTGTCCTCACCTACCACCCCACCAGCCTCCGGATCCAGCACATTATCCTCCGCAACTTCCGCCACCTTCAACAGGACCCCACCACCAAACACATCTTTCTCTCCCTACCCCTTTCAGCTTTTCGCAGGGATCGTTCCCTCCGCAACTACCTGGTCCACACGTCCCTCCCCACAGAACTCCCACCTGGCACTTATCCCTGTAAGCGCAAATGCTACACTTGTCCCCACACCTCCCCCCTTACCACCATTCCAGGCCCCAGACAGTCCTTCCAGGTGAGGCAACACTTCACCTGCGAGTCTGCTGGAGTCGTCTATTGCATCCGGTGCTCCCAGTGCGGCCTCCTCTACATCGGCGAGACCCGACGCAGATTGGGGGACCGCTTCGTCGAGCACCTACGCTCCGTCCATCACAATAGACAGGACCTCCCGGTTGCCACCCACTTCAACTCTGCCTCTCATTCCCATCTAGATATGTCCATACATGGCCTCCTCTACTTCCATGATGAGGCCAAACTCAGGGTGGAGGAGCAACACCTCAGCTACCATCTGGGTAGCCTCCAGCCTGGTGGTATGAACATTGAATTCTCCAATTTCCAGTAATTCCCTCCCCCTTCCCCTTCCCCTATCCCAGGTCCCTCTCTGCCTCTCTCCCCCCTTTCAACTTTCTGCTTCTTTATCTCTACAGTTCTTTCATGCTTATCCCCTTCCCCCTCCCCCCTTTATCTTTCCTCTGATTGGTTTTCCACCTGGCACCTCTAGGCCCTAGCCCCTCCCCTATCTCTATTACTGGGCTTTGGCCCTCTCTTCCCACCCCCCCCCCCCCCAATCCTGATGAAGGGTCTCGGCCCGAAACGTTGGCTACTCTTTTCTCACTGATGCTGCCTGACCTGTTGAGTTCTTCCAGCGTTGTGTATGCAAAGAGTTGACACTTACCTGTACTATCTTTGAATTATGGATATTATTGAGCTTCATATCACTGGTGGAAAGTTACTGGAAGGGATTTTGAAGGACAGGATTTGACAAGGCAAGCACTGATTACGGATAGTCAGTGTGGGTTTGCTCATTGGAGATCATGTCTCAAATTTTATTGAGGTGGCCAAGAGGACTGACAAAGGCAGGACAGTGGATACCAGTCTGGAAATCTGTAAGCACCGGTATGTTGCAAAGATTAGTGTTGGGTCCTTCATATTAATAATTTGGAAGGAAGTGTAGGTAACATAATTAGTAAGTTTACAAATGACACATAAATACAGACACGTATGTACACAGATATGGACACAAACAAACAATATGCTGAGACCTGCAGCATCTTAACAATTGCAGCAAACTAAAATGGTTATTTCTTTAGATTCAATAACATCTACCAAACTTTGCTCACAAGTTAATGGATATCCGAATGTCAACAATTTCACCCCATCCATTGCCTAAATTGAAACTAACTACTATCACTCTTATACCTTATCTTGTCAACTAGAGTCTGTTACGATACATTCGAGAGTGATCAACGCACCAATCATAAAATCACACAATAAAAGCACACAGAGATTTGATGTGGCTGACGTCCTCTTGATTTCACCACAGCGGACTTCAAATGAACTACAGTAGACACTTCACCCTGTTAACCTGGAGTGAATGTAGTGCAGCAACTAGAGCAATTCTAATAATCTTGTATGAAATTTAACTACCCTAACATCAGAATCACGTATTCTTTATATATGATGACCTGAAAAGTGAGTTAGATGTTTATACTTAAGACTGGATTATTTTGCACTTTGACTTATTTTAAAGTCCAACTGAAGCTTAGCAGCTCAGATCACTGTGTTATCACACTTGCAATATCACTTATAACCAGTACTCAACCAACTTTCAGAACTTAAAAACCGATGTTTGAATCCCTCTTTCTTTAAGCTTTGAAAGGAATCAACAAATTGTAAGTTGTTTTCTAAAGGTTAGCATTATGATACGAGGTAGAAGTGGGTTTATGTTAATGTGTGAATTTGCAGAGCTCAGTTATTTCCTGACTACAGAGTGAGTTGGAGAGAGCAGCATATTACTGTTTTACACTACGTTGAAGTAGCTGTGACTATTCCCAACGATACCTGTAGTATAATCCTGGCAGTTTTATTGCATGTGTAGAGTGTCTCAGCTTAGTCACCTTCAGATCATTGACTTGAAATATAAATTCTGTTCTTCCCTCTCCATGCATACAGATGGTTATTAGTATTTTCTGGGTTTCTTTTCCTGATTCCCTGCAAATACAGTTTGTATTTCTAAATTTGACTTCTTAAAAACTCTTTCAGCTACAATTTTGTAATAAATGCAACATTTCCTCAAACACTTGCCTGTGTGTTCACACACTGACAAACAAAATTTTTGTCTAAGGTAAGAACAATATTCAGACTTTTCCAAATCTACAACTGCAATAAAACCACCGTAAGCAATTGGAATCAAGAGTCCTGAAATTGCTGCACTATCTAGTGTTATAGTTGTCAAAGTTATTTCATGAACGCATAAATACTTTTTTTCATTAAGAGCTTGGAAACTGATTTGAACTAGCACTTGTCACACATAGTTTTCCTACCATAACAAAGACATTTGTTATCTACTCCTGGTAATATTAGCAGATGTGTGTGATTCATTGCTTGGAGCCATTCATAAAATTAACTGGAAACAGTATATGCAGGAAATTAAACTACCTCACAATGCAGAAGAAATGACAGACAAACTCACAACAATATCTCTTCAGTGGCATGATATTGCAAGAACCTACAACAATCAATTAAGTTTGATCAGCAACTATATATAATAATATAGTCAATAGCCTACAAAATAGAGAGTAACATTCTACAGCTAAACTATATAATATAGTCACTAAAGTAAGTATTTTCTCATCATTTTTTCCCTAAGTGTAGAATCTAGCTGCAGGCTTATTTACACCACATGATTTAACATGACAATGGATTTCACAGACATTGCTTCGTAGACAAGTATGTCTGTACTTCTAGGATAATTTATGATAGATTACAATTCCATATAACATATTTAAGTTTTGGCCAATTCAATGATCATTGACAAGATGCTTTGTTAGTTTTGGAGTTGGGATAGAATATTTGTGAAAAGAAAGAGGCTCTTTCCCATCGCGTTCTCCATTACCAGTTGCCTGCCATAAGCCCAGTCTCCTACTTAGTCTCGCATAAATATTAAGGTTTGTCTATTTCAAGCAACTATGTAAATTGCTTCCAAAAGATTCAGATTAAGATTTATTTATCACATGTGCATCGAAACATTCAGTGAAATGCATCATTGCGTTAACAACCCGCACATCCAAGGATGTGCTTGGGGGCAGCCCACAGGTGTTGCCACACATTCCGGTGCCAATATAGCATGCCCACAATGTTCAATACAATACAAAAGCAGGAACAACAACAGAACAAAACAAAACAACCACTGCAAAATATGCCTCTTTTCTATCTTCCCTGCCCCTCACACACACAGGCTTTCAAACCCCAGGACAGGCCACCTCTGGACCTCCAGTGCTTGGCCCTGGACTCTCAAACCTTGCAGCCATCAGGCCTCCAACTTCCACTCTGTGGCCAAGACGCTCAGACTCAACCTTCAGGCCTCTACCTCTGGATCCTCTGACTTCGGTCTTCAACCTTTTGGGTTTCTACCCCCGGTCTCACTGAGCTCTAGGCTTCTCCTTTCACCTGTTACCATATATGACCTTCA